>NC_060042.1:12773592-13416642 GCF_905333055.1 Maniola jurtina
TCAAACTACGGAATATAATATAATATATATATGTCGGCGCGAAGGCGTTAATAGTTACTAATAATCAAACTATTCAAATCAAAAGTTAAACATTTCTTTGTTCATCAAGTACTAAAATACCCTCAGAGTTGATTTAGATATGACTAATTGTTGTTGTTATTGTAAGTTTTGGTATGTCGGCGGTACCGACTTTTAGCTGTCAACACTTTGCTCACTGAGCATTACGTCATCTCCCCACTGTCGTCGTTGGACTATAAAATCAGACACGCTGTGCGTAGCGGGGCATTATTCGTCCGGTTGTTGCCGAGGACACTTCTCAGTAGGCATAGTCTGTCGTACTGTAGAATTGTGGTTACCTAAAGTGGTACTGTTGGTTAGACGAGTTGATATTGTGGTGATTAGGTTAGATGGTCGGTTTGGGACCGGTGTAGGGGTGGAGGAGCCGGTCTAGGTAGGTTAGGTTAGGTTTATCTAGTTACGCTGGTAGTTGTGACATGCAGTAAGTGAGAGTTATCATGGTTGTAGTCGAAGGTAGTTCAATATCACTTGATAGTCCAAGAATATCGTTAGTACGCCCACGAAAGCTCGGTTAATCTAAAGGTTGCTATCCTGACGTATCCGCTTGGTTATTATCCAGGTTTACTAGTGGTTAGATCATGCTTCAATCTTAATAATCATTAGAAGCGCCTACAAAGTAATAAAAAAGTGAAAATATGCCCACGATAACCTGATAACACCCTCTGACTCCGTCATCAGAAGTGGGATCGACCGCTGATCCACCAGGTCGATCATCAGATATGCCGCCGCAAAACCACCTTGTCATCGAACCTCGAAATGAAGTAAACCTGGTAGTCAAGAAACCGTGTCGGCGCCAGAAGACGTATACACGGATCCCGGATCATCCACTTCTCGAGAAGAGTCGCTGGAACAACTCACTCAAGAAGCAACCATGGAAAATGAGACGGAATAAAAACGCCGAGTTACCATATTCTAAAACCCAATTATCCAAAACCTTGCGTATAGTTATCGTCACCCGATTTAGGTGATAGTAACGACAAGTTTATCGTACCTCGATTTAGGTAGCATTACTTACTATTGCTCGATTTAGGTGACAGTAACGACTAGTTTATCGTCATTCGTCACTTGGTTTAGGTGGTATGAGTTACTATTGCTCGATATAGGTGATAGTAACGACACTTTTGCTGACTAAGACACGTGATACTATTCACTATTGGGATGGTCTTCACTAATGAGATAGAGTTGATTTCTTATCCAACCATGCTGTATAGAATTAAAGAAAATTTCGTATTGTAGCTGTAGCAGTACGATGTCAACAATGAACTTGTTGTTTAGCACTAGCGTTGTACTTTGTTACGTAATGAACTCTTTTACTAAAAGTTAATCAGGAAAAGCCGAGCCTTTGATTATAGCAAGTTTTCTCTTTTACACGAGCCACACACACACAGACACACACACACACACACACACACACGCGCACACACACACACACACACAAGTTCTATCCACGAGTTTATCTACGAGACAATCCACGAGTTTATCTACGAGAAATCCACGAGTTTATCTACGAGAAATCCACGAGTTTATCTACGAGACAATCCACGAGAAATCCACGAGTTTATCTACGAGACTCTTTTACACGAGCCACACACACACAGACGCACACACACACACACACACACACACACACACGCACACACAGACACACACACAAGTTCTATCCACGAGTTTATCTACGAGACAATCCACGAGAAATCCACGAGTTTATCTACGAGAAATCCACGAGTTTATCTACGAGAAATCCACGAGTTTATCTACGAGACAATCCACGAGAAATCCACGAGTTTATCTACGAGACAATCCACGAGAAATCCACGAGTTTATCTACGAGAAATCCACGAGTTTATCTACGAGACAATCCACGAGAAATCCACGAGTTTATCTACGAGAAATCCACGAGTTTATCTACGAGAAATCCACGAGTTCTATCCACGAGTTATCCACGAAACACACACACACACACGCACTCACACACGCACGCACACACACACACACACACACACACACACACACACGTACACGCACACACACACAAATACTAACGAGATTTTACTTGTTACTAAATAAGCTCAAAAACCAGAAACATTGAAGATGTGCTGGTTTACTACAAATATAACTAAGCATCATTTGATGCTGACAGATACCAAACTCAGAAGAGAATGTATTTTAGTTTCAGAATCAACATCAATCGTTAGGCAGGTGCAGAGCGCGCACCGCCTGTCAGTATGGCCGTGTCGGCGCGAAGGCGTTAATAGTTACTAATAATCAAACTATTCAAATCAAAAGTTAAACATTTCTTTGTTCATCAAGTACTAAAATACCCTCAGAGTTGATTTAGATATGACTAATTGTTGTTGTTATTGTAAGTTTTGGTATGTCGGCGGTACCGACTTTTAGCTGTCAACACTTTGCTCACTGAGCATTACGTCATCTCCCCACTGTCGTCGTTGGACTATAAAATCAGACACGCTGTGCGTAGCGGGGCATTATTCGTCCGGTTGTTGCCGAGGACACTTCTCAGTAGGCATAGTCTGTCGTACTGTAGAATTGTGGTTACCTAAAGTGGTACTGTTGGTTAGACGAGTTGATATTGTGGTGATTAGGTTAGATGGTCGGTTTGGGACCGGTGTAGGGGTGGAGGAGCCGGTCTAGGTAGGTTAGGTTAGGTTTATCTAGTTACGCTGGTAGTTGTGACATGCAGTAAGTGAGAGTTATCATGGTTGTAGTCGAAGGTAGTTCAATATCACTTGATAGTCCAAGAATATCGTTAGTACGCCCACGAAAGCTCGGTTAATCTAAAGGTTGCTATCCTGACGTATCCGCTTGGTTATTATCCAGGTTTACTAGTGGTTAGATCATGCTTCAATCTTAATAATCATTAGAAGCGCCTACAAAGTAATAAAAAAGTGAAAATATGCCCACGATAACCTGATAACACCCTCTGACTCCGTCATATATTATATATACATTTAAAAGTAGGGTGAGCGATATTTATATATTACTAGCTGATGCCCGCAGCTTCGCCCGCGTGGATTGGTCAGATCCCCTGCAGCATCAGGATTGAGGAGTTGGACTCCAAATTTTTTATGAAACAATATCGCAAAGTTCCTCTATCGATTAAAAAAGAAATGACGCAAATCGGTTCAGAAATCTCGGAGATTTCGGTGTACATAGGTAGAAAAACACAACTCCCTTTTTAAAAGTCGGTTAAAAAAGTAGCCTATTTTACGCCCTGGTCAATCCTCTACTTGCCTGTGAAAGTCCCGTCAAAATCGGTTCAGCCGTTCCAAAGATTAGCCTTTTCAAACAGACAGACAGACAGACAGACAAAAATTTAAAAAACGTGTGATTCAGTTATGGTATCGTTCAAATAACCATATGAGCTTAATATGAGGTAGTTATTTCGAAATTACAGACAGACACTCCAATTTTATTTATTAGTATAGATATTATATTTCCGTAGTTTGAAGGCAACTGAAAGGAAAAATTTAAAAACCGTGAATTCATCACGAAAAAAAACAACTATGGATAACTAAGACTACTATAACTAATGGATTAGGCTTATTTTCTCAGTTTCACTCTCTATCCAGGAGGCTTCTAAATATAATAATCATGTATCTATAGATAAAACAGTTGTCGTAATCATACATTTTGTAGGAAAATTCTGAAATTATATTATTGAGACTAAGAATAAATTTCGAGGTACTTTAAACTTAATTAAAATTACAAAACGAAGCCAATTCACCACTCGCTAATTATAATTTTGCTGTACAAGACAAACAATTTCAGCAAGAATTGACTGAAAAATCCACTAAGAAGTTAATTAAGGCTCAGTTTATTACGAAAGTTTTGAATAAACCCCCATTTATGGGTTAAGTAAGCCCGTAGCCGTTTAAAGTCGCGGTTTAGTCCAAAATATTTCATTTATTTTATGATAAAGAAACTGAAAATTGCTTATTATTCCGGCTAAGCGGCGAATTTTCAACGGCGTTTATTAAAAAATTAAACCGCTTTACGATAAAAAAATGGTTATATTTTTCTTTAAAAATTGTAATAATATTCTGAAAATAACTGGTCCAGTACGAGTCAGACTCACGCACCAACGAGAGTTTTGTAGCTAGGAAAGAAACATAAAAAGTTATTTGATTAAATTAATCTACCATCTTCAACAAAATCCATTTTACTTGCGACCGCAAAACTAAGTTTCTTTGTAAAGTAAAGTGTAAGTGGTAGATGCATTTGACGATTCAAAAGTACTTCAAACTTACTGAAAAGATTCCATAAGACGTAATACTATGAAAATAAGCAAAATAAATCTTTTCGGTTTCCACGTCAGTTAACTGTCGAATCGTCCTAACCGCGTAAGCAGCAGAGTCTAGTTTGCCAGCAAGAGTTGATATATGGGTGCCCCATTGGACCTTTGCCTCTAAGGTTATCCCCAAAAATTTGATCCCCATTACTTAGATTACTACCGTATAATTTACGCTGTGGTCACAATTCACGGTCAAGGCTGTATAGTGTATACCAAATGTAATTGAAAGGCTGAAAATGGATATTAGGATCCCGAGGGCATAGATACTCTACAGGATATATTTGAGCACGTGTGGAGTTAACGAACCGATGTACAAAGGGTCAAGCTATAAATTCTTAGTTACTGACTGTTTAGTTCGGTATTAAGGGTTATTTTAGATATCTGTTAGTGAAATACCTATTGAGGAATTTGTAACTATCTGTAATAACCACTAGTTTGGATTTTTAAAGTTAATGATCAACTAATAATTGTTGAAAGGAATAAGTACCTAGTAGAAGACTCGCATCAATTTAATTCGAAAAATCTAATCATCATCATCATCATCATCAAACCATTACCGGCCCACTAATGAGTACACTGAATTATAATGTACTATCTCTATGACTGAGAACAGGTGTCTTCTTAGAATGTGAAGGGCTTAGGCCATACCTAGTCCGCCACGCTGGCCAAGTGCGGATTGACAACTTCACACACCTTTGAGAATATTACGAAGAACTCTCAGGCATGCAGGTTTCCTCACGATGTTTTCCTTCACCCATAAAGCAAGTGACATTTAATTGTTTGAAACGCATTCACGTATCTGTGTATCTGTCTGTGGCATCGTAGCTCCTACATTACTAATGAACCGATTTTAAATTAGTTTTTCTTTTGTTTGAAAAGTGGCTTGATCGAGAGTGTTTTTAGCTATAATCCAAGAAAATCAGTTCAGCCGTTTAAAAGTTATCAGCTCTTTTCTAGTTACTGTAACCTTCACTTGTCGGGGGTGTTATAAATTTTTAATTTACACTTGTAAGTCTTTTAGATTACGCTATGGCTCTGCAGTAAAATATTCCCAAGAGACTTTTTTCGGAATTCTGGAAGCTGTCATGACATGTTTGTTTTCTTTTTTAACTTTCACTGTCCTAGGGATAAGTCCTTGGGGGACCGAAAACAAAAATAGGGAACTTCATTCTGAATGCGTCTTCTGTAAAGTTGACCCTTAAACTTTACGGTCACTTCCTAATGCAATAAAAGGCCCCAAAGCCACTATGCCATCACAATATATATTATCACAAAGCTGCAACTATACTACCTTACGCTTATGCTTGAGTTACGTCAAACATTAGGAGATGATGTGCCTAGAAGGTTTTGAAGGAACAAGGACCAATATTACGGAAGACCAGCGCTGTGCCTGCGTTCCCGACACAGGCGCAGCAAATGCTGAGTGGAGTCCATTTTGGCACCACACACCACGCGTCCCATTTTACATTTTATTTATTTATTTTAAGTAATTGTTGGTACCAAATAAACAGTTTTTCTTTCTTTCTCTTTCTTTCTTCTATTTTGAAGGAACCAATATTACAGCTAGTGGGAAAAACGCAAGTCGGAAGGGCATTACATTCTCTAGCAATGCGTACAAATGAGATGTTCTCACTAGATTACAACATGGGGTTATTCAAGGCGCGGCCAACAAATTCCTGAAAGGCCGGCATCCTTTGATCGAACGTTTGCCATCCTCTGATGGCAAACGTTCATGGGCGGTGGTAATCACTTAACATCAAGTGACCTGCCTGCTCGTTTACTCGCTATTTTTTTTAAAAAAAGAAGCAAATTGATTCGTACGCGTCCGTGGAATTTCAACTTCCACAAAGCAACACCTGCTTCCATCCAAAATATTCAAATGCAAATTCTCCCCGCATTATGAACTCAGATAATGACCAGTGGAATTACCACCAGAACCACTTCCGCTTAAACAAACTCTTTCAAAAACGAACTGCCCGTAATAAATATAAATTACTCGACATTAAATTTGGCATGTTGCAGTCAAAACTATTTTTGGTCATAACTGCTTGTATCTGTAAAAACAGTCAAAGTCCATCGTTTTAATGATTTTAAATAGGCCTATTTCATGGTTTAACGACATTATTACTATAAGAAAAGGGAGAACGTAGTTTTCATTAAAAAGTATTGGTTAATAGTGCTGAAAAATATCAGTGAAACATGATTTTAAATTTGAGCCTCCCAACTCTATGCATTGTTATTCATCCCTACCGCTAGAGTCTTTCAAATAGGCTATGTCAGTAATTTGCAAAAACACTCTAGTGCTAAGACCCTAAATAGAGTGAACTGGCCCTAGACCATTAGGCTCTAGCCTAGGAGTTAGACAGACAATACTGTATGGAGTCAGGGCGCTCTGATTTTGTTCTGGGCCACATTTGACCTCGCATTCCATTATTTTATGAACTTAAAGACGATTATAAGTCTTTTGACCAGATCTTAGTTAAAACTACTTTTGACCAACCTCTATAGTCAAAAGTGCTTTTGCCTGTTATTTGCAGGTGAAATTTCTATTGACTGGATAAAATTTTGACTGTAACACGTATAAATTAACTTTACTACCGCGTTGCTTGTTAGCCGCCGTTGTTTGCGCTAGCAAATTATTTCGCCATTTTATTGGCTGGTATATAAGAAAATAATTTATCTCTTTTGAACCACCAATTAATTAATGTTTCCATACTGTTATAATATGTAAAACTCTGTTATTTTGCATTTACATCTAGATATACTTATAATAAAACTGAATCTGGACGATTTCTGTCCATGGGATAATTTCCCATGGGTTCATGGGATAGGTATTGAAAATTTTAGTCGGATGAACATTATTATCGATATAGAACCCAATTTTTTAGGAATTTTCGTCTGTCTGTCCAGGCATGGTTCACGCTGAAACTACTGAACAGATTTGAACGTATAGCTTGGCATAGTTATAGCTCACACTGTAAGTAAGTGGTTTTATCTCGAAAACCATTAGGGTTTCGCTGATTTCTCACAATACTCCGTAGCTACATACCCAGCCTGCATCCGTGACGGTGGCGTAGCATAATAAAAGCAAGATTCCTAAGGGACTCCAGTATAAAGTTAATAAATCAACCTTTCTTTATACAGACGCCACCTATTCAATAAAAAATGAAATTTAATCAATTTCCCTGAAGTAAATGTATGTATTATGCGCCTCAAAATAATATAATATCAAGGTGATACGTTGGCTGAATAACATCAAGAATTCAGATTCCAGAGTCACTCTCGGTTACATTTTTATTAAAATATGCCGGGAATTATGTCTTGGAATGAATAAATTTCGTCCTTGTTTTTACGATACTCGCGGGTTTTAATAAAATTCTTTGCGCAAGTGTAAATTGTATTTGTTCGAAAACGCTGTTTCACGGCGCCCATATTTATTTACATTACTTACCCGCTTAAGGCCCTTTTCGCACTACATTTGATCCGAATCTGAGAAAATTAAAATCTAGGAGAGCCGGATCGAATCCGGATGTCAATTTAACAGTGCTTATGTTTTGACGGATGTTGCTTGTGAATTCTTGAGACTGGCTGCTACTGGGTTGGATTTCAATCAAACACAGTGTGCAAGCGTTCGTACAAGCTATAATATACAAATATAGTGGTTAATTCAGTACATGAACAATGCTCCGAATCGGAGATATTCTCGAAAAAAACTCGGATCGAACCTGCTTTTACACTGCTTACGTTTCGACGGATGTTGTTTGGGTATTTTTAAGCTAGGTGCCTGGCTGCTAGTACCTACCACTTGCATGACGCGTCGAATTTGGTTCGGGCGTAGTAAGCAAACGTTCATAGAAGTAATAGTTAATTTGATCCATAAACAATGCTCCTAATTGGAGATTATTCTCGGCATCGGAAAACGAAATTTCGGTTACTCTCGGATCGCAAATTTTCTGATTCGGATCGGAGTGCGAAAAGAGGCTTACTTTGCGGTAGAAGAAAATGAATAAAAGGGAAATTTCGGGGCTTTTGCGTGAATTATGCAAATTTTATTTGTTAGTCTATTTGTTTTATCTTAGTGATCGTCTATAAGGAAGTACCTAAATTATTACTTACTCTTATTTGTTAAAGCTAATTTGTTTCTGTAAACAAGAAATATTAATACCTACATGGACTAGCAAGTTTCATTTTAAGTAATTATATTATTTTCGATTAACTGATGCCCACGATTGCATCCACGTGGATTAGGTTTTTAAAAATACCGAGGGAACTCTTTGATTTCCCGGTATAAAAAGAAGCCCATGCCACTAATCAGATCTAACTGTACTCATGCGAAAAATCATGTCGATCCGTAGCTCCTTTGCGGCGTGATTGAAGAACAAACAAATACACTTTCGGCTTTATAATATGGGCATGGATTTAGTTAGATTATCACGATGTCATTGTCCTCATGATTCGTGTTAATTATCGCTGGGCATATCTTTTTGTCTTACTCGTATCGTTTAAGCTCTGGTTTCCTCCAAAAGCGGTGCCATCATGTAGCGGCCTTAATGCAGCGGTGAATGACGTCACTAGAACGTTGTCTATGTAAACAATATGGCGCGGTTTCCTAGATAACGGTAATTGACACCGTAACGTCAAAAAGCGGTACCGCCATTTGCATGACGGCCGTCTTGTCGGTGTCGAAGTGTCTGTCAACGTTTTTTCATGTAGCGGTGAAGGTATTTTCAAGCGTAATATTAATTTTCGTGTCATTTTAAAATATTTATTGTTCAAAATGAGTTTCATCAACTGGACCAGCGAGGATGATGAAATTTTAATTGATTTTGTGCGGGTTCATGATGTGCTACATAATGTAAAACATAAAGACTAGACTATTTTCGTCTTCTGATGATTGTTCATCTTCCAAATATACTAGTAACGCTAAATCAAGTTCGTCCATTTTCAACCATTGACACGTACTTTGTGGTCTGTTCACCGTAATAAAACGGTCAATGCAGTTTCTAACATTCCACATGTTTACGGCCGTCTTTTTGAGGTCATCATATTGCGTCCGTTTAAAAACGGCACCGCTTTTGGAGGAAACCATAGCTTTAGTAAAATATATCTGTATGATATAACCTTTACATTTGGTTATTTTCGAGTCATAATTTATACGAGAAAAAATAAATTATAATTCCATTAGAATAGAACATTAAGACAAACCTCGGTCAGGAACCGCGCTGACTTTAATGGTCCGAGTTAAGATTGATACTCCCATTGTTTTCATGCGAACATTCAACGATAGACTCGACACACACCTGTAGAATGGAATGGAGTGAAGTCGAGACGAAACGACGCGTCGTTTTAAATATCAACTTAGCTTCAGCTTTATAGCAATTTCTCGTTACATATTATAATGGTTTTAGGGCTTTAATGGGGCTGCATGCAATCACATCAGGAATGTTTACTGATGCCAGAATAAACTGCTTCTTTGCAGTCAAGAGCAAACAAAGAAATAAACTTCTGATTGTTTATTATATTATACTACTTACTCTCATGCCCGGTTACAAAATAGATATATATAAAAGCCAAAGGATATATAATATACTTACACACATAAAAATAAATAAACCTACATATACTATTGTAAGTGTTTATTTTTTTTGTACCAGAAAGATGTACTTAACAATAAAGAGAAAAAGAAAGAAGTAGTGGACAGGGAAGCACTTATCTCTATAAGAGATCTCTACCAGTGACTTTAGCAGAGCGAGTATTTATTAGTAAATTGTTATACCTAGTGAAAACATGGAGGATACACAAAGGGCGAGAGCCATATCAAAGGTATAGTTTAATTTGAGATATATTATAAAAATACCATATTTTGCATCATGCATCTCGGCTCCACTTCACTTTGCAGATGTGTGTTGTGCCTTACTCGTAGGCAGAGACTTATTTATATTTCAGTGGAGGAGGACCTATGAAAAATGAGTGGGTATAACTTGGAACAGGGTTGTAAAGAAACCTCAGAAATGCATAATATTCCCATTAAAACCTGTTTAGCGACTTTTGTTGACTATCAAACATTATTATGCTAATATTTGTTTAGGCTGGCTTCCGGTTTAAGAGGACTCTCTCTTAAGTACGCCCGAGTCTACCTTATTTAAACGAATTTATATTTTAATATTAACCGATCAAAGTCAATTAAATTTTGCAGATATGCTCAAAGTACACGGGCTTTATTATTGTTATCTAGATTTTTGAGCTCCTGTAACTTTGAAAATTCAATATTTTTTCACGAGAAAACCTGCATACCTGAGAGTTCTCCATAATGTACTCAAAGGTATCTAAAGTATACCAATCCCTATTTTGCCGGCATGTTGGACTATGGCCTAAGCCATTTTTATTCCAAGAGACGACCCGTGCTCAGTTATGAGCTGACGATGGGTTGATTGTAATTACAAGTGTAAATTAAAAAATTATAACACCCCCGACAAGGAAGGTTACAATAACTAGAAAAGAGCTGATAACTTTCAAACGGCGGAACCGATTTTCTTGGATTATAGCTACGAACATTCTCGATCAAGCTGCCTTTCAAACAAAAAAAAAAACTAAATCAAAATCGGTTCATTAGTTTAGGAGCTACGATGCCACAGACAGATACACACGTCAAACTTATAACACCCCTCTTTTTGGGTCGGGGGTTAGAAAGAGTTTTAAGGCCACTAATAATCCATATTACATGATGAACACTGCAATTTATATAGCGACTTGCGAACCATTCGAGCGTCATTTCCTAAATAATGGACATCAATTAACGTTCGGTGCAGGTCTCGCCGCTGCAGGGGCGCGAACTAACAAATTGTCGGCCATCACGCCTGCCTAGAGTTAATATGGAAGGCGTTCAAGGCGTATGGCCACTGGAAAAGAGGTCTTAAAACCGCTTTTATAATGGCCGAAAAACCCTTTGTCAGAAAACCTGTAAGTCTTTGAAAAGAACTCGTAATTAGCTAATAAAGAATCTTCACCTACGAGTCTCCTAGCTGTAAACGTACAACTTTTGGTTAGAACAGCGTTGTCTAGATCCATGGTCTTTGCTAAGCTATAAAACGTTAAGTATTAGAACACTCCATTCCTAAATTCTTTTATGAGAGAAAAATTAACGTGAATAAACACACACATTGCCATAGTCTTTAGAATTTGATTCATCAAAAATCATCAATAACCTCAGTCGGGATATTTTGCCCACAATCACCTGGGCGGACAGGTTGGTGATCGCAGTAGATGGTAGTAGTAGCAGAGGACGCTGCTGCCCGTTTTCGCTTAATCACCTCGTACGCCTGCGGGGAGAGGAAGGGTGGTGACAACTGTATTCTGATCGACCGTCAGCACACGCAAAATACTTCAAAGCGATAAATACGCGTTTCTTGTGGCTCCAAGAAGTATGAAGTAAACTTAGATGCAGAACACCCCGAGCTTGCTGGGGTCTTAATCGTTTTACAGCTACCCATCACGCTGAGCAAAGAGCCGTACGCAAATCATTTAACATCACTTATGTAACTATTTCATCCCGGTTTCACACAGATGACCCCTACATTTAGCTATTATAATCCATACTAACATTATAAATGCGAAAGTGTGTCTGTCTGTCTGTCTGCTACGTTTTCACGGCCCAACCGCTTAACCGATTTTAATGAAATTTGGTATAGACTTGGGGTACATCCCAGGGAAGGACATAGGCTACTTTTTATCCCGAAAAATCGAAGAGTTCCTACAGGATTTAAAAAAACTGAAATCCACGCGAGCGAAACCGCGGGCATCCTCTAGTTTATAATATAGATGGCTATCATTAGAGGAGCTATACTTTTATACGTGATCAAATCAGATGGCCATACTTGGTGGTTTCTCTACGTGGTCAAATCAGAAATGAGGAGATCCGTAGGAGTACCAGAGTAACCGGCAAAGCTCAACGAGTTGGAAAGCTGAAGTGGTAATGGGGAGAGCACATAGTTCGAGAAACGAGAAGAATTTTCTGGAGGAAAGCTTCGGCTGTGGCTAGTTATCACCCTCCCGGCAAAGCCGTGCCGCCAAGCAATTTAGCGATGCCATGTAGTAACCAAATTGGTATGTATGGGTTTAATAAAAACTGCCATACCGTTTCCAGGTTAGCCTGCTTCCATTTCAGACAGCATCATTACTTACCACCAGGTGAGATTGCAGCCATCCATACTCAGTAGTGAGCCGGCGATGGGTTGATGACGGTGATGATCATGATTATGATAGACGTATGGTTAAAACAAGGATATCACTAGAATACTCAATTGCTCTGGGACTGTTAACAGATGTTTCGGTATTCATTACATTCTCGGTTCGTTAACCTCACATGTTCTACCGTATCCTGAAACCTTCCGGTCCCGGAGGAGCAAAACCATCCCACATCTTATATGTAGATTCACAGTTAAGTGAATTAAGCTGATTTGATCAAGGTTTCAATTCTAATACCTAAAGTATAATTGATGAATTTAATTGTTTCTAATAAACAAGCCACAAGCCAACTTCCAACGATGTAGATTTTATTACGATGTTTCTTTCCACCGCTAAAGTAATTAGTGATATCCTACTATTGAATTTATTTAAATGCACATTAGGTAGGTACGTGCTTGAAACTGAAGATACAATTTTTTTACGATTTAGACTCATAAAAGCGCTAACGAAAGTCAGATATTAAAATAAGATATTAAAATAAGTCTACAAAATATGTCCTATGGAAAAAAGATCAATAACTAACAAATTAATAATATCGATCGATGTCTGAACCACAAAGCTATCGAACGTTTTAAATCAATTTACGTCGTACGCCTTTGATGTAAAAATAATAATACAAATATATAAATAAATAAAAGACTAGACCGAGACTCAAAATAAGCCAGGGTTGTCATCAAATACTTAAATTAATTACAAGATTTCATGAATAATTATTTCAGAAAGAGACATTTAATCTAACACAAATCTAAATCTCATCAAATCTGAACAATATCCCTGCTTTAGAAAACAGATTTCTATATTCTGATTTCCGAGAACTCTCCCCGCCTGTTTCCCCGAAATCATTAATCCAAAATCGAAAACGGTAAATTGAAATCATTTGAAATGCCTACCAAGGTAGTATAATGTGCTTAGTATGAGTTTAAAATGTCACCAAAGTCGAAACACAATACCGTCACTGTAAAATGGACCTTATTTCCTGTTTTACAGTCTAGTTCTAATAACCTACCAGTTATTTTAATTTAGCGAGGTTTCCACTTGGACCGTTGGTTGTTGATGTATGGATGAACTTGAGCTTTAAAACAAGGCAATTATCGTCCATTTTGCTTTGACGGTAAAGTGTTTCGTAACCCAAATCCTATCAACGTTGTTGAGATGTAAAATTTCATACTAAGCGCACAGTGGTACTAAATATTGGACCCTAAAACAAGATTCTGTGGGGAACAATTTTGTTACCAAACAAATTTATTCATTCATTTTTTAAGTTAGTTTTACTCTAACGTTATTTTGTTTCGATACTCGAATTCCATCAACGTTGGTCATATGTACGTACACGTCTCGTACTAAGCTCAATAATAATCAAAACAGTTTTCTCCAAACAATGACTTGCGCTGTGCCGTTTGGAGAAATGAAAATTAATTATAATTAATATTCATTATGTTTGCCTTTTACTGAAAATGTAATTAATAAGTCTGAATTTACATGATTCTTTGAGTTATTTTGCTTGAAAATTATTCGAAATCTAATTTTGTGTACCATTGCAATAACATACTACAAGGTTTTGAATGAGAACTATAAAAATATTACGGTAAGTTCCATTCATATTCATTCTAATCATCGATGTATAATTCTAATATTATACGTATCATATTATGAATACGAAAATGTGTCTGTCTGTCTGTTTACATTTTTTTCACGACCCATCTATTTAACGGATTATGACGAAAATATCGACAAGATTATCTCTTTTTATCTCTTTACCAAGAGATACAGCTTGCATCCCGGATGGTTCGGACCACAGAATAAACAATGGCTCTTCCAACATCAATGCTTCGGACTATTAAAAGGTTCCCATGAAATTTTTAACCCCCGACCCAAAAAGAGGGGTGTTATAAGTTCGACGTGTGTATCTGTGTATTTGTCTGTGGTATCGTAGCTCCTAAACTAATGAACTGATTTTAATTTAGTTTTTTGTTTGAAAGGTGGCTTGATCGAGACTGTTCTTAGCTATAATCCAACAAAATCGGTTCAGCCGTTTGAAAGTTATCAGCTCTTTTCTAGTTACTGTAACTTTCACTTGTCAGGGGTGTTATAAATTTTAATTTACACTTGTTAACAAAACTAAACCCACGCGGATGAACTCGCGGGCAGCATTTTAACTTTTTTTTATATAAAACGCCTCCCAATTTATATAGCCATCATAAAAATTGTGGCGTGCCGTAAAATTTCACATAAAGCTTCAATTTGAAACGGGTCCAAGGGTGCTCGGGGCTCATTAAAATGTCGCAGCGTTGTGTGAAGTACGGTCCAGGACTTGCGGCGTTTGGAGTGCGGCCGTCGAGAGCCGCTGAGCACCAGTCATGTTAACAAGACACTAGAATACATCTACTGTTATACACGTTGTAAGATTTGCAATGACAAGTGTAAATTAAAAATGTATAACACCCACGACAAGTGACGGTTACAGTAACTAGCAAAGAGCTGATAACTTTCAAACGACTAACCGATTTTCTTGGATTATAGCTAAGAACACTCTCGATCAAGCCACCTTTCAAACAAACAAAAAATTAAAATCGGTTCATTAGTTTAGGAGCTACGATGCCACAGACAGATACACAGATACACACGTCAAACTTATAACACCCCTCTTTTTGGGTCGGGGGTTAAAAAAGCGCGACAAAAGTTGTAACAGTGAACACGCTGCCCAGCCCAGCCAATTGCCACGACTGTTCATCTTATATTTGACTAGCTGATTCCCTTGACTTCGTCTGCGTGGACTAAACAAATTTCAAACCTCTCTTTTACACCCTCGAATTTTCAAAAATCTTTTCTTAGCGGATGTCTACGTTATAATAGCTATTTTAGCTGTACGTTGTTAGATAAGTCAGTCCACCCAACACCGTCCGAAGGAGCTTCGTTTCAATAAACACACACCACTGTACGCAACACTCATGTTACATCTTACAGATAAATCGACGTTATTTTTTGCATAAGTATAGATGACTTGGCGAGTGGCATAGGCTACTTGTTATCCCGGAAAATCAAATAACTTTCCCACAGGTATTTTAGAAACCTAAATCCGCGCGGGCAAAGACGTGGGCATAAATTAGTTTAATATAATTCAATACGAATTCAATATGCTAAAATTCATAATTCATAAAATCCTTTCCAGTACCTGGTTCCTGCCTTCAAAGACAAAAGAGCAGAAGACGTCAAGTAGGGTACGCATCAAAGGCTAGTGAAGGAGGCTTGAAGCTCATTAGAATGTCCCCACACGTCGTCTGGAGCGCCCTCTGCAGGACCTGGCTTAAGTGGTTTTCAGTGAACAGGCTTTTTATGTGCCACGTTCGAGCTATAAATCGAATAAGAAAAACTGTCTTAGTAGGTTCAGTAGGTAATTTCCCGTAGTAAAACTATGAAACCTTCTAACTCCGCTTATCGTTCGGTCGGTTTGTCCGTCCGTCCTTGAGTGGGCATCTATCAGAGCCATTTTAAAAATTAACTATACCTAATGTAAGCTTGGCCCATATTAATTATCTATAAAACATAGTTGGCGCCACTCAAATCATAACATCATATTAGAAGGCGTCATTGATTGGCTGAAGTTGTTCAACATCTGATCGATAAACGTACTGTATATAAAATTCTTATAGTTTTTAGTTGATGAATTGTAGCATAATAAAGGATAATATTTGTAATCAATATATAAGATGAAAACATCTTTATTACTTAGATGATTTGTGAAACGAGCTTGATGATTTGTATATTAGTCACTAAGTTTATTCATTGTACAATTTGGATTGGCCGATAACGATAAGATAAAAAGGGGAGTGGCTAATAAACGTGGGGAGGTTACCTGTAAGAGTGGTTTTAAAACGACGACATTCAAAAATATACTAACGTAAGAGGAACAACATTTATTTGACACAAATGTAAAAGTTAATAAATTTAAATATGAAATAAAAGTGTAATAATTTATCATAAAGATTGTGTTTGTGATTTCGTCAGACCTTACCCAAAAGGTCAGAAGAGGGACATCAAGAAAATATAATATTTTCTTGTCACGCTCACGACTCAGAGAAACAAGTGGAAATATACAGAGGAACGAGAAAGAAGTGGAGGTCTAGTAGACCACAGACATTTTGGAGCACAAGGCCAATATTTGGGCCTCAATATATCAAAGTACCTAGTCATGGCATCAAAGGATTTCTGGATAAACGGGTAGGATCTTTCCATGATTTTATTTTTATTGATACCTATTAATGGTAATTTTTTTTTTATTTGTGTGGGTTTTCGTTTTGTTTGTTCTACATTTAGTTATCATTTTGTTAGAAAGCTTTGCTCCGAGTTGGAATGGAAATTATATAACGTTATGATACCTAGAATTACCCACATGTTTATAATTCATCTTGTATATTGGTTATACAAATGCGATCGACCTTCAAATTGTGGTTTAAATAACATTGAGGTATTTAGAAGGCTTATTTTACAATGAAAAATGAAAAATGTTTATTTACAAAATACAGTCTTGTACAATTTTCCTGTGTCTGTGTGGTGGTACCCGCACTAGGTTATCCTGTATCGTGGGTACAATGGAATAGATAGTGAACATAGTGTTAAACAATATAAAAAGTGTGGTTTACTTAATGATGGGCGTTATTGTTACTTTTAAATAGTTTTCAGGATGTATCTACTATGTCCTGCCGGGGTTTTATGTCTCATTAAATGATTTCACAGGTGAATATCTCACGGAACGTGGTATTTCAATCTTCACACTTGTAATCGTGTGCCGAATTAGTTTGGTTAAGAGTTACGATAGGGATTTATTTTCACATAGTGGTTTTGTTTTACGGAAGGTAGGTTCTGGATTTAGGTTCAATCGTTTGCTGCACTCATTGTATAGATAGATGTTTTCCTTTTTCTAGCACACAGTGACGCGATATTATCACACAGCACTCATTGGGCATCTTGAATGTTGTTTTGTGAAATTATTATTTTTTGTAAACCGCTTTGGGATAAGGTAGAAAAAGTTACATGAAATAGCTTTTCGTTTTACGCCTGCCAGTGAAATAATCCGTCTTTTAATGGTTACTAAGTGATTGGGGATATAAAATGTTAATTGATAAAAATGAAGGTGATCCGTTGTAATAAAGTAATAGTGACCAGGGTTAATAAATTGAGCATTTTGAGAAATATAAATCCTAAAATGGGTGTAAAAGTAGGTTTATCTTATCTGGTTATTCTTTAACTAAATTTAAAATTATGGTAGGTAGGTAGTCAGATAGTTTTAAAATACGGGGTGCATAAATAAGTGTTTTGTTTTTTACAAAAGTGAGGAGAAATGTTTTCATTTATCTATTTTTACCACTTGAAACGCGTAATGTTTGAGTTTCAAACATAACTTTGCTGATAACAGCTCACCATGAACAACCCATGGCCGGCCCACTACTGAGCAACAAGTGTCTCCTCACAGAATGAGAAGGGTTTAGGCCGTAGTCTACCACGCTAGATAACAGCTAATTTACTTTTAATACTGGCACAATAATTTGAGTACTACGAGTAGCAGGTAGGTATAGTATATGGGCAGCGGGGTTTTTTTTTTTTTGTTTACCTGTATTCACGCAATTAACTGTGTACTGCCGCATTTAAATGCAATATGATTTTGTTTTTATTGGATTAACATCGCTTGGCGGGTTAAATTCCTGGCAAATGTTCTATTAAAATTAGAGTAAGTTTTTTTTTAATGGTAATATACCTACAGTACTGCCCTTAGGGCAGGGCGCGATAATAAGTACCTACTACCAAAATACTATTTTCTTTGTTGTACGAAAGAAATTTTAGGCAAATATCTTTGCACTACGCTCGCGTTTGTGGCATGACATTATCCCAGAAATATATTTAAAAAAATTTTTCACGCTCGCTTGACTCGCTTCGCGATAGTTCAGTTTCGATATGCATTTAGTTAACGAAACTCTCAGGAAACCACGTTTGTTGTGCTCTCGAAATTGATCAGTCTGTTTGATAAAATCGAAATGCGGTGCCTTATAAATTTCGCTTAGGAGCGCCGGTAGTATCTCATGATAATATGAATAGTGATCATAATTTTTTTTTTTAGGCTGATTAAGCATTGAAGGTTTTTCGGCTGGTCTGGCATTTCGCCTGATTTTATGTTTTTGCTTATTTAGCGCGTTCAGGAAAGCTTTGACAACGTTTTATAACATGAGTATATATATATTTTTTTTGTTTTAGTTACCGAAACAGAAAAAAAAAGCATTAAAGATGTGGGACCGAGGGATAAATCTAGTGTGATTTTTGGTTGGATTATGAAGTTGTAGTTAGGGTATTTAAAATAGAAAGATTTCAATTGTAGGAAATGATGTAAAACATGTTGAGGATAAGTTGTGTAATAAAGTCGATAATTCACTTGTTGGATGTCACGCGATCTCATTGCGAGGAGGAATCTTTTTCTTGTCTCTGTTTTTATAAATACGGTGTTCTGACGGGTTTTTTATTTACGTCTCGGATTATTGAATACTTTCGGTGTTTGATTGGACGGTTAGAGGTTGCAAAAGCAATCGCCCTCTAATTAAAACATTTATTTAGGCATTAGTTCAATTTGGATTAAATCTCGCGAAAAGCCACGGTGGCTGTCTCTCGCGCGTCTTGGAAAGACATTCCTAATGCCTGTTTTTCTGAGGGAGGGATGCATTATCAAGTGAGATGAGCTGCAATGTTTGCGGCTGACTATTTTGGAAAATTTGCAATCGTGGCAAGTGGAGTAAAGTTTGACTAAGCTATTTAATGAACAAAGTATATAATGGATTTGGTGAATGGTTATATTATATAACATTTTGATAAATGGATGAATTTGAAGAGTGTATGTATGTGGTTGATGCACATTTGTTTCATATTTTTACTTAAGTTATAAAGTATTACATTTGGTGAGTAGTTATTTATATTTGGTAGGGTAGGTTTGATAAACAGGTAGTTATCTTGATTAATAAGTGAGTTATCATTTTATAAATGCGTACTTTAATGTTTGATGAACTGGTATACTTGATAAATGTGCATATTTTCATACTTCAAAGACAAGTTGTACCTATTAGTTTCTTCAAGCTTTTAGTTGCTGATAATTATATTAACATTCTTTAGAGCGCATGTCCTATGGACGAAATCGTTTATACATACTTTCACTGTTTGAAATGTTACAATCATAAAGATATAGTTATGACTAGAGGGGGTCATAGCTTGTTGCCGCTCTTGTACATCCATGTGTCAACTAGGTATTGTTATCTCAGTATATTTCAGGGAACCTCCGTTCGGGTGAAAGCGATAGCTGTTGGATAAATGCTTGTTGGGTTATCAGAAGACCGTGTAGTCTTCGATAAGGTTACTTGTAAATATTATAGCGAAATAGTAAGTTTAAAAATAGAATGAGGCTAAACTAAAAAAATGAGACAAAGATAAAAATAATAACTTAAAGCATTGAAACAGCATAAAGTGAAATAGTAACTTACAAACTATACATACATATTTACGAATTATGTAGATAGATATAGTATTACTGGATTACGTATATCAAATAAGAATACTGTCAGCTCATGTTTTGTTTTCGGCGTGGTAATTTTACGCTTAAAACTCATAAGAGATATCATGAGGTTCGCTTTCTGTAAAAGTTATTAGCTTTAACAGTTAATTGATTTATTACATTATTTATTTATTATACACTCAACAAGTAAAAGTATTTTGTTTTGACAAAATCCAAAGAAGTACCTATTGGATTAATAAGGCAAGGTACGAAGCATTGGCTGGATTTTACAACATTTAAAGTTTCCTGTTCATTTTTATCATTGAGTTAATTTGAGGCGGAAGGATCCTCTGGAAAATTTTTAAGATCAAGTTATTAGTAAGAAAGTATATTTTGATTAGGTTAGTTTAAAATGTACAGCCGGTAATTTAAAAAAAAAATATATATATTTAATTTTACATAATAGGTGAAGCTGGTTGATGCACCAAAAATCGAATTATCATAGGAATTTAATTAAGCTAACATTCTTATTTATTATCAACTTCAAATATACAGTAGCAAACTGATTAGTTGGAATACATGCAGTGATTGGAATATTTAAGTTCCGATAGAAGAATCTATATCGTGGCTTGTTCCTTTATGGACAAGAATATTTTTTTGACTCGTGGGACCACTTACACAAAATATCAACGTTCGGTTTGGAGGTCTTCCATGGCTATTCCTACAGTTCCATGACGTATTGAAGAGGTTAACACTTTGTCGCTCATCACATCAACCAGCACGGCATTTGGGTATGATGGATGGATGTAGATAGGTACACATTTGATGGGGGGGGGGGGGGGTTTAGTGGTTTGTATCAATAGGAACCAGGGGTTGAATGAGGAAGGCTGAGGACAGTACGTGTGGTGCTTACTAGGGAAGGTTTATGTTCAACAGTGACCTTATGATGATGACGATGTAGATGACGATGATGATGATGATGGACGTACGAGGATGAATCTTTTACGAAACGAATAAAGGAAAATCGAACAGATGCGGGTCATTACGGTTAACATATAAAATAATGTATAAGGTACAGCTACTTTCTTCTAATCTTTATGATCGATCAGCTTGTGATAGAGATCTTGATGTCGTAGAGAATAGAGATGTATCGAACGGAATATTTATTTCATTTTTTTTCCTGCTATTATGTTGATATCGCTTTTCTCTATGAAAAGGAATTAATGATAAACTAATAGGTATCATTCGGCGGCGAGTCGCGACTGTGTCGTTCCCAGGGTCGAATTTGGTAGTTCTGCTTATGTTACTCGAAACGACAAAGTACGCCATATGGTGCATATTATGGCTAAAATAAAATATATAAGTATCATGTGAAATTATAAATCAAAGATTCTTTTTGCATGTAGATATTATATGGTTAAGAGGCACAAGTGACGCAACTACTGTACCCTGGCGTTTGTTTAACATTGTCCATTAGTACTTCAGAATGTGGATTTTGCTAAAAAAAAAAAAAAAAAAAAAAAAAAAAACAATAGGTAATTGTAAGAAATATGGGAAGCGTAATCTGCATTAAAAGAAAAAGTTTGAATTGGAAGCAACCAGGCATAGGATTTTCATACATCCGTAATCACGTTCCTTTCAACTCTCTATCACGGTTCACGATACGCCGTTCACGGTTCAGGCCGTGACGCACGTGCAGACGGACAGACGGACGGAGAGCAGAGGTTTAGAAAATAGGGTCTCGTAGGCACCCTTCGAGGGGTACGGAACTGGAGAAAACTAAATTATAATAATGATAATAGGTTTTCTAGGTTACCAAGTAAAATTACTTCTCTTAGGTCGGATTGTATTATGATGGATGCTTATGAAACAAAATTAAATGAACGGTCTACTCAAAGTGTTTTATGTTTGCAGGATCCAAGGATGTTGGAAATGAATAAATGAGGAAAAGAAAGACCCAAAACTAGGTATGGGTCAGGGACACAAAGTCCCAAGGAAGGAAAGCCCCGAGGTTACGGGCTATGGACAAAAAGTCCTATAGGAGGAAGGAGGTAGACCCTAGGATAAGGGTCATTAAAAATTTGGATCTGGAGGGAAAGAACCCTAGGATAAGGGTCATTAAAAATTTGGATCTGGAGGGAAATAAGGACAATCACATATGTATCCCGGTAGAAGAGAGACGCGCCAAGGCTCGGAATCCGCGATTTTCCAATAAGAAGGGAAGAAGAAAATATGTGCGTAAAACTATTGCGTTGAAAGTGTATGAAAATGTTTTGTGATTTAAATCGAGAACTGGCGGCGATTAACTTTAAGTTTAGAGAGTTTATTTTATCAAAAGGACAAGAAATTCACTTACACATATTCATATTAAGAATCGCTCCCGATTCTAAATATAAATATAGAAGAAAACATAATCTTTAAAGGTATGGTGACTATACAATAATATAAAAAGTCAAAACACGTTATATTCGTTAACAAACTATACCTACATCTAGCTAAGATATCTATGGTGTTTGACACTGTTTGATTAAACTTTAAACTTTGTAAAAGATTTTTCCTCCAGTATGAGTTTCGGCAAGTACATTATGTAGTAGAGCTAGGTAGTTTACATACCATAATTAGTCCTAGCTTTATGTAATTGTAGCATAATAGGTATGTTCGTTTTGTGTACCATATTTATGAGATTTAGCTTTAAAGTGATGCGTGTATGTACGGACTTTAATAGTATTTTCCTAACAAATAGACATATTTTGAATTTGTATAATTGACTTATATAATATAGTTCATCAGTTTTCTTATATAATTCTTTAGTGGGAAGGAGAGTCTAGTTGGAACAGAACTTTTAACAATTTATTTTGAGATACTTGAAACCCTTTAAAGTAGTTTTTAGTAATTAGTTTTACATGCTCATCCCCAAATCTCTATTGAGTGTTCCTGTAAAATATTGGCTTGTGAGTTATAATTGATGCTTCGGACTTTATGCATATACCTACCTTCTTTGATTAAATTGAGGCCTCCTTTAGTTGCTACTGGTCTCGCAATTTTTGATATCTTTATGATTTTTGAAAAATTATTTATAAATTTAGAGTGTCTGCATCTTTTTATTTTAATATTAGCGGAAGAGAACAGAAAAATGAATTTTAGATTAAAGGCTAAATTTGAGTGCTACTGTAGACTGGCAGGTAAAGTTGCGAGGGTAAATAGTTTGGAATTGAATTGAGTTTATCTGCTATTTTCTAATTATATCGGATGGAAAGGGGTGCTGCGAGTGCTCTAAAATTAAGTTGCAATCATAATCAATACCAATGTATCAATAAAACTGTATATTCCTTCTAGTTAAGTTAGCAAGAATATTAATTTAATTAATTACTATCTTAATTTTTTTTGTTTTGTTGAACTAAGTCTTTGTCATTTTGGTTGTGAAGTTTACATGTTACTTAAGTTTTAATTTTTTTTAAAAGCGATGAGACTCGCTTAAAACAGGATGGCCGAGCTGTAAGCTTGGCCCATATTAATTATCTATAAAACATAGTTGGCGCCACTCAAATCATAACATCATATTAGAAGGCGTCATTGATTGGCTGAAGTTGTTCAACATCTGATCGATAAACGTACTGTATATAAAATTCTTATAGTTTTTAGTTGATGAATTGTAGCATAATAAAGGATAATATTTGTAATCAATATATAAGATGAAAACATCTTTATTACTTAGATGATTTGTGAAACGAGCTTGATGATTTGTATATTAGTCACTAAGTTTATTCATTGTACAATTTGGATTGGCCGATAACGATAAGATAAAAAGGGGAGTGGCTAATAAACGTGGGGAGGTTACCTGTAAGAGTGGTTTTAAAACGACGACATTCAAAAATATACTAACGTAAGAGGAACAACATTTATTTGACACAAATGTAAAAGTTAATAAATTTAAATATGAAATAAAAGTGTAATAATTTATCATAAAGATTGTGTTTGTGATTTCGTCAGACCTTACCCAAAACTAAGTATTGCAAAGGTGAAATTAGCACAGTTATAAAAACCTATTCTTACTACACAGCGGCATATTTAAATTTTTGAAATTAGCCGTAAATTAAAATGCCTAGGGAACCCTACCTTATGAATTGCCAGGCACTTTAGCAATTTTTTTTTAGAAATTTTTACTGCACACACAAACATATACATACAGAACACACAGAAGAAACCATAAATGTAAAGGCGGCTTTTTTTTGCTAAAGCCTCTTTGATTTTTTAATTTATTTACAGGAAATGTACGTGTTATGTTCTAAACGTTAAAAAAAAATGAGCTGATGCTATTTACTATTAGAGAGTTGATGACAATAACTTGAAGTAAGTATTTGAATAAAATTGAATACTTGAAAGTTATCGTAATTAAATGGATTGAAAAATTTGGTCCAAGCGAAAATCTGTCACCGACAAAATATAACTTAGAACCGCCACTCAAAGTGAAACTGTGTGAACACGGCAGAGTCAAATGGCCCGGAAACGGAGCCTAGCAGTTTAAAGCCTTCAACACACGCAACGCGCGCCGAGAGCAGCAAATATCTTTTTAAATACTCCAGATTTAAAAAAAATACTTTTGGTTCGCTTTTTCGTAGGGCAATCTATCTATCCTGAATACTTTTAAATATTTCCTCATACAACAACTTTTAGAAGCTACTGGCAAATTGTCAGGAAAGATTTTATCTTTTTTTAAACAAAAACAGAATGTTAGCCATGCTAATCATGACTAACATTCTTTTTCCTTTCTTCTCCCCCCTCCAATTAAGCGTAAAGCTTTGGCTAGGAGTAGGCAAGACAATAGTGCCGAACCGAACAAATCGTCGATCTTTCGGATTTTAGTCAAAACCGTTGAGCTATTGAAGCTTATTTTGCCTACGCTTCGGGGATTTCGGTGCTCCGCGTACACAGGTCCTTCGTCTGCACAGGCCCTTATAGCGCAGTGTACCCAATCAGTTGGAAACCACTTGGTAGGAGCGTGCGGCCAAATAAATATGCTCCGTGCTTGTTCAGCTTTTGCGCGATTTGCTTTGCTCTACAGGCAAATCCTAAAGCCCTTGACGTTTTCTATAGTCGATTTTTTAACCCCCGACCCAAAAAAAGGGGTGTTATAAGTTTGACGTGCACGTATCTGTGTATCTGTCTGTGACATCGTAGTTCCTAAACTAATAAACCGATTTTAATTTAGTTGTTTTTGTTTGATAAGTGGCTTGATCGAAAGTGTTCTTAGCTATTATAATCCAAGAAAATCGGTTCAGACGTTTGAAAGTTATCAGCTCTTTTCTAGTTTTCTAGTTACTGTAACCTTCACTTGTCGGGGGTGTTATAAATTTTTAATTTACACTTGTTAATTTTAGAGACCAGCTTAGCAAAATATAAGGTTAACAACATAAGGTTGAGATAAAAACCGTTAATTATATAATACTTTGTGCATAGTGAGTAAAATAAACCGACGAAATGTGTAATTATGAGATAAAAAAGTAGCACTAATCACATATGATTTAAAAAACTTAAAGAATAAAGTAAGTGACAAAAAAATACAAAAATAATTCACCTAAGGAATTTTTCAACAGTATGTAAAACTCACATCAAGTATAATCCCATACTTATTTTAATTTGTAAACTTATCTACACTAAAGTAACTTTATTTCGTCAGCCAAACTCGAAATTTTACGCCAAAAATTTAGCCAACGGCTCCACAGAGGCAAGCGTGAAATACTGCCGGCAATCCACAAAGCACTATAAATCTTAACTACAAAGAATACTGACCTTTGTAAAGTTCTGTTACAATACTATTCACAGCTCTGTAACTTGTTTGGATGTCGAACTCTATACTACAGCGTGTTTGATATTTGGCATGCAGGTTTCCTCACAATGTTTTCTTTCACCGTCAAGGCAAGTGATATATTTTAATTGCTTAACCGCTCAAAACTCGGAAAAGTTAGTGGTAGGGTGCCCGGAATCAAACCCTAGAACCCCCCCGAAAAGAAGTCCGATGTATTAACCATTAAGCTATGACCACTGAACCAAAGAGTTAGTGGCATAGATCCTTTCGTTGTCTCTACTACTTGAGAAACATTCAAATGGTCCTCTGAGTTCGCAAAAGGTTTCTGCTAATTAATTTCCGCGATCAGCTGTTTGCAGGGTTGCCACATAGGAGTTTTAAATAAATTCTTTAAGTCCTCATTACTCCACATGTATCACGCTTCGAGGCTTATTATTTTTTGGCACATCTACACATCGGTCCTAACCTCAGCTTGCCAGGATTGTATCATGTGGTATTAAAATTTTGCGGTGTAAGATGGGTACAAAAGAGATATTTTTTTATCAAACACCTCTCTCAAACATGAAGCATTTCCAAGAACCGATATTACATTCCGCTCCCCAATTCCTGGTAACTTCCAATATAAAAAAATCACGTCTATAAATTGATCCCATTCCCCGATATGAACGTAGAGAGCGCGCAAAAACCTTCTTATTGCATCTGATACTGGAATGGACTTATACAAGTACACTGGAAGAGGTGTGCCATACAAAATGACAGTTAAAAGTGCCAATTCGAATCACCCCACCAAGCGTCATGATTATCATGATCAACCCATTGCCGGCCCACTACTGAGGAAGTGTTTATTTTCAAAATTAGAAGGATTTTAGGCCATAGTTTACCACGTTGGCCCAGTGCATATTGGCAGCCTTTATACACTTTTGAGAACGTTATGAAGAACTTTCAGGCATGCAGGTTTCTTCACAATACTTTCCTTCACCGTCAAGCAAGTGATATTTAATTATTTAAAACCCACATATGCCGGGGAGGGCCCGAGATGGAACACACAACTTTCTGAATAAAGGGCCGACGTTTTAACCACAAGGCTATTTATCACCGCTCTACCTAACCGGCTTCCACCTACCAGCATCCACTGTGCCTATCAGGTTTTTTTCAATTAAAATCGTCACTTTGTGTCAAATGGTCTATCTGTTGGCACTATGTTGACAGATTCTCATCACTAACATTTAGTTCCGAGTACGCTTACATGATGCTCCCTGCTGCTATCAGCACCAAGATGGCGAAAATCAAGATGCATCAGGTTGGCAATGCAATTCCAGCGTACTTGTTTTAGCAGAGGTCTGTGCTCTCAGAAGTCTGAGATTTGCGATAAAACCTTGATCGATTTCCGTAAGTGGCTGTCATTTGATTTATGTCCAGTAATTTAAGGACTTCATCAGTGAGGCGGCGCTTTTATTACAAGGCTCTCAGTTCAGTGGAATTGTAAAAATTTTATATGATTTTTCATGGCTTTTCTTATTATAACCTAACCCCTTGATTTTTAAATGAATTAACACCATACATTCTAGTTTTCTTTGACTTTTCTTACACTGAATGAAATGTTATCATATTGTAACTTTATCATAGGTCCTTATGGCCGCGACTTCGTCCGTGTGGACTACACAAATTTCAAACCCCTATTTGACTTGATAGATCGGGCAGTCAGTTAGTCTGTCACCGTTTCCTTTTATATATTTAGATACAACCTACATTTTCTCTTTTAATCGAGAATTCGACAGAAATTTTACTGGTGCGAAAACCGCACCCCCTCGGGCCCTATAAATCTTAACTAGGGGCTCTATTTCACGGCCGTTGTAAAGTTTATTTACAATAGTATCTACAGAAGCAGTAAAACTGTAGTTACGTTACCGACTTTTAGTTTTTTATCGTCAATGGATAAGTTCGATTGTACCTTCAATTTTTTTAATGTTTTTTCGAAGAAGTAGGATAAAAAAACACATTCTTTATTTGGCAACCTCTGCCAAATAAAGAATGTGTGAGAGAATTTGTGATGTGAGGGGCTAGATGCAATAGGCTCAGTACAAAAAGCGTTGAAAAGGTGATTCCACAAGATGTGTTCCGTTTCTAAAATCAAAATCAAAATCGTTAATTCAAAGTAGGTACTATTGTGCGTCTTTTGATAGTCATAATTGTTAGATTTGTAAGATGACATGGTGTTGATTGAATAACGCAAACTTAAAACTAAAGCTACGAGGGTTCCAACCACGACCAGTTCTGAGAACTAGTCCGGAACAGTGGTGGACTAAGGTTGAGGCGGAGGGAATGGTCCGCCTAAGGCCTCGGTTCTAGAGGGCCTGCAAACATTGAGAAGTCCTTTAGTGAAATTCCAAATAATTATTCAGTAAATAGGACCCCTTACAAAAAGACTAAAAAAAATTCAAGTTATGAATACGATCCTTCCTATAGTATAGTAATAATTAAAAGTTAATTTTCGCGCTAGCTTCGCTCGTGCTTTTATTCCTACCAATTACATTTTATTAACCCCCGACCCAAAAAGAGGGGTGTTATAAGTTTGACGTGTGTATCTGTGTATCTGTGTGTCTGTGTATCTGTGTATCTGTCTGTGGCATCGTAGCGCCTAAACGAATGAACCGATTTTAATTTACTTTTTTTTGTTTGAATGGTGGCTTGATTGAGAGTGTTCTTAGCTATAATCCAAAAAAATTGGTTCAGCCGTTTGAAAGTTATCAGCTCTATTCTAGTTAACCTTCACTGGTCGGGGGTGTTGAAAATTTTTAATTTACACTTGTTAATAAATTATTATTTACTTGCTTAACTATTGATATCCAAAAGATGTGCAGTGTACCTTGCATTAAAGATTTTGACTTTGACGTCATGGATCCGTCAGTGTCAGTCAAATCTGCAAAATATAACAGAGAATGCGGGCTTCATTTAGTAATGCCACCCAGACTTATGGGCTTAGATTGAAATCTATAGAGCGAACTTTGACTTTCCTTAAACTTAAGTTTCAGTTAAAACGAGACAGGTTTATGCCAGCGGTATAGCGCTGTCTCGTTTTAACAGTGTCTTAAGTCTGACCAAAGTCAAAGTGCATTCTATAGATCTCAGCCTTAGTTTGCCACTGGTACGGAACACTAGAAATAGAGAAAATCACTTCGCATGTGGTTTAGAATAATAAATAGGCCCTTAAGTACCGGCAGCATGCACGAACGTAGAAGAGCAGGATCACAGGTAACTGAGACATTCGTGAATAATGTACTGTAGTTCCGTTAAACGTCCCATCATTCTTTCAAAATGTCCGCAATTTTCCCTACACTGCCTACCATCACGCATTACATACACCTCACAAACTAATTTCAATCTATTGTCTTAGAGTTGAAGGTTTAAATTTGATTGTACGAGGGAGAAATTAGAAAAAATGTTGGAGTGTAGTGTTCGCAAATCGCACCCAGCGGGCGATGGGGAGCGTTATCAATCTTGAACGTGTGCTTAGTATGAGACTTTACATTAAACCGATGTTGATGGAATTCGAGCTACGAAATACTTTAGTTTTAAAGAAAACAGATCATATACAAGGAACCAAAAGCCTAATTTACTATAATCCACTGAAACAGACAAAGCTGTATAGTGCAACATGCAGCTCGCGTTATGCACCGCCCTACTGCTAAACATGCAGGAAAAGCAAGCCACCAAGCATGCAATACGCACCACCACTACGCATAACTACACAAGCCCACCAAAACACACTCGACGCACGTTTCGCTCCGACACCGGAGCATCCTCAGGAGATGAAGACCTTACAATGCACAATCGCAAAGAGCACTTTGCACGCTATATGTTGCACCATACAGATTTGTCTGTTTAACAAAATTAAGCTTTCCTCTGGTTCGAGGCCCAATGTCCTTGTATATCATGGACTTCCGCAAGGTAACGCCGGCTTCCATACAGTATTTAACAAGATAAAGTTAAAAACTAAAACCCGACTGCGATCGTCTTAATAAACGCAGAAATATATTTTAATGTTGTAGTACATATAATATATTTATAATCTCAAAATTTTCTCCTCTTTCATTATTGACATCCCACTCGATACAATAGCAAAAAAAGAAATTTTGGAGACCCCCCACTTTTTTCATGTAATATCCGTTAGGTCAATTTTTTTCGCATAAAATTTAGCCTATGCCACCCGGACCTTTACGACGAATCGATTGACACCTCATTCATCAAAATTGGCCTAGTAGTTTAGGCGCTACGGTGGAACACACAGAATCTGAATACAAACCTACACACACACATACATACGTACATACATAGACTGCTAAAATCATAACCCTTCCTTTTGGCTTTGCCGCAGTTGGGTAAAAATGGCCTTTTATCTATCTCATTTTTAAGTTCCAGTTCGTTCCATACACCTACAAATACCGCTCCAAGCGGAAATCTTGTTAAATTAAATTCGGTGTAAGTGATTTTTTGATTTTAAATCAAATATCCTTAGGTCTATTTTAGTCTGAAGTTATTGTGTTTTAACGCTCGAATTCTATCATCGTTATTGAGATGTAAAATCTCATGCTAAGCCTACAGGATGAAACCCGTTTCAACGTTTATTTACGTCTGTCTGATGGTTTTTCGAAAATGAAAAAGATAAGGGATTGGTGTTGCGTTATTCGGGACCTTTGTCGCACAATTTCTGTGTCTGATTTTAAAAAGAGGTTCTGTTTTCGACACAAAATTTAATGATTGTTTTGATGCAAACGTTAGATACCTACCACAAAACGTAAACTGATAGGCGTTGGGGTCACCAGATGATTTCGCACTTGAAAGTTCTTGCGAGAATTCATCAATTATTATCTTTTTTTTTTCTCTCTCGTCTGGCTTTTACAATGATTAGCCAATGTCAAGTTTGTAGTTATTTGTAACAAGTTAGCTAAACTATACAAGTATGGACCCCGTCTGTGCCGGCGCTCGACGACATACGCACGGCACCCCCTTAGAGCGCTTTCCAGTCAGTTTTAACAAAAAAAAAAACACTCCAAAAAGTCACAACACGCGCGCCAGCAAACGCCACCACAGACGAAGTCCTCAATAATTATTGTATAATAGACTCGACTTGATAAGGGTTTTTATACAATATTTTAATTTATACTAGTTGATACCCGTGACTTCATTCGCGTGGTTGTAGGTTTTTTTTATATCCCGTGGAAACTCTTTGATTTTTCAGGATAAAAAGTAGCCCATGTGCTAATCCAGGGTATAATCTATCTCCATTCTAAATTTCAGCTCAATCCGTAGTTTTTGCGTGAAGGAGTAACAAACATACGCACACACACACACACACACACACACACACACACACACACACACACACACACACATACACACAAACTTTCGCCTTTATAATATTAAGTGTGATGTGATAGGTGACTACGGCAAATCTGAAAAATCATGCTGATGGATTGGATTGATAGATAGATGGAGGTTGATACCGATTGCTCTCCGAAACAGAATATTTCAACATTGCAAATGGCATCCATACCTCTTCGGATTATACCAGCATGGCTCAACAAAATACAAGCCTCATATTCCACCGACTATAACTTCAACAAATACCATGTAATATACTTTCTAGTTAAGATTTACAGCACCCGGAGGACGCCGCGCCGGCCCGTTTCAGTTCCGCCCGCGTGGATTTTACGTTTTAATTTTCAGCGCGAAATATTTGCTTCATATTGAGTTTCGCTGGCAAAATTTTGCTTTTAATAAAGGATGAAGTGAACGTCTGAATTAGGTAGCTAAGCTTTCACCTTTTGATAACAAGGGAACTAAGTCACTATGGAAAGTGAAAAGCAGTTAAAAATGTCTGGGATATCGTGAAGTTTGAAAGTCAAATTCAGGTTAATTTTTTATGCCCAATAGATAGAACTCATACCCCTTTGGCATACGTTCTACTCAATAACCTATTTCTGCAAACAAAGAGATTAAATTCAGCATCGAAAAGTTAATTGAAATTTTTACCTAACTCATACGACTGATTGCAGATTTGGTAGTGATTGTTGATGGGATTCCGGGCCCGGTTGTCTTTTAATTAAAATACCTAGTTATAATCTTGAATATCTTTGAACTTAGGAAAACCCACGTTTTTCGGCTTTGTTTTTTCGCACACAAAGGTTTGAAATAAAATTAGATCCTACTTATAATATAACGTAAAAATCAATTGAAAAAGATCATGGGTGGATGAATAGGCGATTATAGGCTTTTGTTTTGTTTTTGATTGAGACTTTCAACAGTGAAGTGCCTCGTACACATTGGAACAAAGCACTTGGCTAAATAGACAAGGCCACTTAGCCTACATTTGCCGCTAACAAGTTATTACTGCATCCAAACTGTAGAAGATTTCGTTTAAAATTATTCGCTTCTGAAAAAAGAATAATCATGGAATATCCATAATCAGTTCAAAATAATAATATAATCTACCAAGCAAGCTACCCTCTTAGAAATGAAGTGTTTAGTCATAGTCTACCACGCTGGCCAAGTCTGAATAGACGGACACATTTTGAGAACATTATGGAGAGCTAGGCTTCCTTACGATGATTTCCTTCACTAATAAAGCACATGATACTTAATTGCTTAAAACACCCATATCGCCGAAAAACAGGTGCGTGTTCAGAATCGAACGTCGGACCTCCCTAGGCTGACACCCACTAGGCTATCACCACTTGTTAAAAAGAAATGATGCATTCCTAGAATATGAAATGCTCTTCTGGTTTTCCCACTAGCTAAGAAAGGTACTTATTTCCAAAAGAAAAATGAATATGCTTCTTCTGGGCAGGCGCGCTCAACCTTAGGCTGCATTATCTCCTGTTTGGTGTGATTGCAGACAGTGCAAGCCTGTAGAATAGAACAGAATAGAATAGAATATAATGGAATGGAATAGAACGGAACGGAAAAGAGCTTAACGGAACAGAACAGAACAGTAGACGATGCACTCTATATAATATATTATATGTTTATAGCTTTATCAAAAATATCAGGATATATTATTTGGGATAGTATGTTATGAAAACAACCGCACGTCATATTTATTTGATCGTACGCTACCGAGAAGTTTTCCGAGTGAATAAGCACACTTTACCTACAAAATGTTAGTCGCTTCCAAACCGTTTGATTCCTAGGTGCTCGGTTTTATTCGGAATTTATTGAAACTGCTTGCTGTTTTTGGAAATGTTTGGATATTGGAAGAGAGAAATAAAACAAAAGTTTTGGAGGACTTTCTATCAATTTATTCAATCTATTTGTAATTGGTTAATTTATTTAGCAATGTTGATACTTGTTAAAAACTGTATGGTCTTTTTCGTCATATTATAACAACGTTGCTAAGTATCTTTAAATCGATTTCAGCTATGTATGTATTTGGTTTGCTAATTCTTCGGTCTGGGTGAAATTTTAAAAAAAAATATTAATGGTTAAAGTAAAACTTATTTACCGTTGTGACAGATATTACGATTTAATTAATAAATAAGGCATTTTAAGGCAACTTTTAATGAAAATATTACAATAAAACTTAAAGCTAGCCTTATCTAATTACTATACAAATCATGCCCGCGTGGAATGGTGCCAAGAATACTGGCTGCATTTCCGCGTTGGACAGCCAGGCTGACCCGTTGCGCAAAAAATGAGCCAGCCCTTCTGTCACCCGATGAGGCTATTAAACGCGGTGAAATGTCTCGTAAAAATTTCTTTGCACTAAGACTCCATGGCCCCAGGGTCTCCACGGCAAACGGAACAAAAATGTAACTCTCAATAAGAGAGGCATACTTGCGCCGCTTGCCGTTTTCAGCCATTTCTGCTGCGGCTCCCGGTCTTGATACTGTCTCCCTGATATGACACGGGGCCAATGTGTCAACGCACGTATCGTCCCACATTAGCGCCCGTCCCCGTTCCCAGGGAACCAGCGTCAATCCATCAGGTCTCTTGCCATCATCCCGACTAAGCCCTGCCGGCTCAATGAGCGCAGGAACGTCTATGGTGGCAAGAGACCTTTTGATCGTGTCAACTTAGTAGTTTTGAAAATGAGTGAGTTTGAGATGAGTAAGTAAATAATAGAGATTTTAATCCATGTCACTAAACACTTGGGTAAGAACCTACTTCAAAATACCTCGATAAAAGATGGTGGTCTCAAAATAGATTCTGTTCTCTTTGGCGCCCAGTTTGAATACGAACGGAAATAAAGTACCGACGCGTTATACGTCCGCCCGAAAAAAGATCAAGTTCACAAGTTCACCTAAAGAAGTTTTGCTTCAAAAAATATAACTCCGAAATACTTGTAGGATCGATGCCTTACTATCAGATGAAATCGCAAGTTACCAATATAGAAAAAATCCTAATTCGTCTATCGAAACTCAGTCGAGATTATATCTCAACTTGCTCCAAATATAAAAATCAGGCTCGTAAGTTGATCCAATTTTCCGATATGAGCATGGAACGCGCAAAAACGTTCATGGATCTGAAATCTAAGAGCTCCGATAAGCTCCTATAGCCTTAGTACAAATTTGCTCATATCGAGAACTATGATCATAGAATTAAATTTCATTCCATCAGCGCATTTCCAAGAGCGCGCCACCAAACACAAATTAAATTAGTATGCTATTTAAAACAAGAATCGTGGTCTATGACCTATATTCTACCTTCTGTATGATATGTATATACACTATATATACATTATATATAAATTATATCTGTATGATATATAATGTATACTTTGGAGAACATATAAAATATGTACCTACATACAGCCGTCGAGCCTACACCTGATTTCTCCAGATCACATCGAACTGGACTATGAAAGTGAGAAAATATGTGTATTCTGTGTCAGTGCACAAACTTGAGCACTATAATATCTCCTGCGCAAAGAGCTAGTCTCTGTTTGATTAACCTCGTAGCTAAAATGCATTCCAGAGGATATCACTAATGATTTTTGTTCTACAATGTTTACGGTGCTGGCCATAGATATATCACTACAACTCGAAGCTTAAAACAAGAGAGTTAACATCAATTTCCAATGTCTCGATACTCGAAATCTACCAACGTGGTCCACATGTCTACTCGTACTAAGAGAATCTAAAGTTCCTGATCGATTTCCTTAAGAGTCGTCCGTCGCTTGATTTACGTCGAGCAATTTTACGCGTTCATGAAACCAAAAGTTCAATGAAAATTCTTGAAATTTCATCTAATTAAAAATTTAATAATCGAAGCTCTCATACAAAAGATTTCAGAAATGTTAAGAAAATTTTAATTTATTCATAGGAGGTTTAATTTTTGTCCATATTATTTATTTGAATTATAATATTATTTTAAAAGTATTAGGTATGTGTAAAATTTTGTTTTTAGGACAATATTTCGGCATATTTTTCATACAACTGGGTTTTTATATGAAAACTCTTTAATTAAAAAAATCTTTTGATTCTGCAGTTCACCGCATCAAAAAACGTTTTTTTATTTTATTATTCCATCTTATTGTTTGGGGATTCGCTCTTCTCCCCGTTCAGTCTACTAATTAATACTTTCTGTGCTCTTAAATTAAGAACAATGCAATTAATTCATTAATAAATAATTTATTTTAAAATTGTAAAGTATGCGTTGGACATAGGCCTACTTACATGTCATCTCTCTCGTGAGGAGGCCCATGTCCAACAATGGATCAATAAGGGCTAAGAAAGAAGAAAGTATGCGACATAAATTTTAATCAAACTTGATTTTACAACTTTACAAAATAGGGTTTGATCGAAAATATGTTTGACGAAGTTAGGTTAGGTTAAAGAAAAAGAAGGAAAGAAAAATGTTTATTTCTTAAACTGTGCCACACATTACATCCTTATACCTAACTATGAGTTGGTTATCCTGGCGCTACTGTATTCGTACGAAACTATATTACTGCTCCACGACAACCCTTTTTCACCTTTATTTAAACTTTTGTATAAAATAGCAATTACAACATGACAGGTAACCAAAAAATTCGTGAATAATGTTCCATAGTTCCGCTAAACGTCTCATCATTCTCTCCACACGGTCGCAATTTACCCTACACTATCCTCACGCATGTCCACCGTCCATAAAACTTACTATCGACTTTATGTTATACAAAATAAGATTGATTTTTGCATAACTGCGGAAGAAATTAGGAAAAATATAGGCACTTTGCGTCCACAAATCGCGCCCGCGGGTGTCTAGGAGAGTTATCAATCTAGAACCGGATGTAACCCGTTTCAACGTTTATTTATGTCTGACCATTGACAATACAAAATCATAGATATACAACCCGTGTTTATGCAACGCGATTAGCAATAAGTAGACACGCAAAAGTCTTCTCTGCCAAAGATGATCGCTGGATCGATCCGGTGGTCCTCTCGAAGAATAATATTTATGGTGACGTTGATACCTCAACTACTCAATCCATCCATACTAATATTTGTAATAATGCGAAAATGTGTCTGTCTGTCTGTCTGCTACCTTTTCACGGCCCAACAGTCTAATCAATCATTTTATCCCGGAAAATCAAACAGTTCCCACGGGATCTTTAAAACCCTAAATCCACGAGGACGAAGTCGCGGACATCCTCTAGTATTAAAATAAATCAATGTTTAATCAGTGTGATACACGAATTGCAAGTTCAGCCATTTTTAGTGTGCGAAAGCGTTATCAGCTCCGAAGTGCGATAGTAAATTGATGATAGAGTCTCGTCTCGAAAATGTCTAAAGTTGTAAACAAATGTTGTTATTTGCGCTCCATTCACACTACCTATTTGCAAAAAATCATTACATTGTAAAATGTAACGAAAAATAAATGATTTTCTTCTTTTCGGCAGTCAGAAAATTGTTACTACCAAGAAATGTGTATAATTTTGTAAGTACCTACCTACCTGTGTATATTGATTTTTTTTTAAGTTTTTTTGTGCAACTTTCTTCTTCTTAAGCCTACAATCTTAGCAGACTTGTCCTGGACGTCATTTCAGCGTTAGCTTGCTTGACAATCCGTCTCCTCCCTGACAGAACTTTATTGAACAAGAAATTGAACAAAGAAACTACGTATCCTTGGTTTATTTTTATATCGACGGTTCTGGCTGTTGGTTTATTTGAAAATGGGAAAGATAAGGGAGGGCACTGCGTTATCAATTCCATTGTCGCACGGGTTTGCGGCCGCTTTCAGAGGATCCGTTAATTATGTCCGCTGTTCCGTACAATGGAGCTTCGGACGTTTATTTATTTACAGCTTTGCGTTTGATTACGTCATCAGTAGGATTTCTACAAGAGAAGAGAATCTCCAGGGATTATTATAAAAACGGTGATAAATATATAAAAAACCGGTTAATCACATCGCAAGGGAGCAGTGGTGTGATTTTTGCATGGATATATAGTTGAAGACTTCGAGTGTGACATAGGTTAGGTACTTTTTATATCGGAAGATCAAAGGGGATTTTCAAAAAGGCAAAAGTTTATAATGTTATGATTTCGCAGATTATAGTAAATAAGCTGGTCGATCCCTATAAAATTTAAATCAAAAACTATATCAGACAGTAGCTTAGAACGGATAGTGCCTTTTTGCCTGCATGGAGAGCCGTAAGCCTATCATACAGAATTGATAACACAAAGCCCCTATCTTTTTCATTTACGAAAAACTGTCCCCGGGATTTAAATATATTGAACCGGGTTTCATCCCGGTCAAGATTGATAACCGTCCGCGACACCCTTCGGGGTCGATTTGTGGATATTACTAAGCTATTATTCTTCCTATTTTCCTCTGTGCCTAATTTAATTGAATTTTTGAAACGGAACCATGAGTTATCTATCTATACAAATATAAAAAGACTTGTCCGGTCTGACTGATTTATCAACGCATAGCGTAAACATGTAGGGAATAGAAAATTGAAGTGACAGTAGGTTTTATCACGTAGGCACTCACTAAGAAAGGATTTTTCGGAAATTCCACCAAGGGATGAAAGTTTTTATGAAAGTTCGTCATTTTTCAAGTCATACTTACCTATTTATGAAAATTGGAATTCAGGCTTTTAGTTAAAAATACTGTTTTCAGTGTTTTAAGAAATTCTTCCCCAAAGAGACTTGAATAGGGGATGAAAGTTTGTGTAATTTTTAAAAATTTCTATGAAAAATGATGAAAAAAAATATTGAATCTATGAAAATTGGTATTCGGACTTCTGGTCAAAAATTTGAAGTTATAAGGTTTCGTACCTCAAAAGGAAAAAAGGAACGCTTATAGGATAACTTCGTTGTCTATCTGTCAGTCTGCCTGTCTGTCGTGTCTGTCAAAAAACCTACAGGGCACTTGTCGTTGACCTAGAGTCATGAATTTTGGCAGTCCGTCACTAACTTGACTGGTTTGAGATTTTTTGTACGATGGTGCGGAACCCTTCATGTGTGTCCGACTGGCACTTGGCCGATTTTTAGAATCCCAGTGGAGCAAAATAAGTGGAATCGTGCTTGATCGATATACTTTTAATGCTAATAGCATTAGCTACATAAACAAAGATAAGTGTGGAAACTAGTTTGTAGTGCAAGACGTAAATTTTAATTGCCTTTGTTGGCGCATCGGGGCGGCGCGATAGTCGAGCGCTTCGAGGTGTCTTCGTTCACTTATCTCTACAATTGCATTCTGGTATAAGATATAAACTTTTAAGTTCAATTAACCCTTGTCTTGAGAAAAGATTATAGGTATAGCAGAGGGAGGACACAGTACCAGGATCTCATCGCCTCGGCAAAAAGCTTCGGTAAGCAAGAGTTCACGCACCAGTTGCATAAGAGGGGGAACTTTTTCTCTCTCGGTATACTTCGTTGCAGAAGGTTGTGACTCCTTCCCACTATTCATATTATAAGAGTAGGAGTTCTCTTGCCATAATAATACGATGGCTTCCCCAATATATGACGGTAAATCGGTAAGAAAAAGACGGTAATCTCCGAGGCTCTAAGGGAGCGTAAAGGCGCCCAAAGTCAATCACTTATCTTGCATTACTGACTTTGTATGTCCGAATTTGGTGGATTTCCATTACTCCTCTAGTCTAGCTATGGAGCTGGTAATTTCACCCAAGTGTCCTATTCTCGCCCATCGCTCATGGCGTAAAGACGACGCTATTACGCGCGGTTAGTGAGCCGCGACTGATAACAATGCAGGAGTTGATTTGATCTGCAGCACAGTAGGAAAGGCATTCCGAACCAGTGGTAGATGCTTTTGACGATTCAAAAGAACTTGTAAAAGTCTAATTGAATAAAAATATTTTGAATTTGAATTTGAATGTTTCGGGCGGAGTTTGCATCACTAGTCTAGCTACAGAGCTGGTAATTTCGCCCAAGTGTCGTATTCTCGCCCATCGCTCATGCGTAGAGGCAACGCTATTACGCGCGGTTAGTGAGCCGTGACTGATGACAATGCAGGAGTTGATTTGATCTGCAGCACAATCCTCCGGGCGGAGTTTGAATCACTAGTCTAGCTACAGAGCTGGTAATTTCGCCCGAGTGTCGTATTCTCGCCCATCGCTCGTGGCGTAGAGGCGACGCTATTACGCGCGGTTAGTGAGCCGCGACTGATAACAATGCAGGAGTTGATTTGATCTGCAGCACAATGCTTCGGGCGGAGTTTAGATCACTAGTCTAGCTACAGAGCTGGTAATTTCGCCCGAGTGTCGTATTCTCGCCCATCGCTCGTGGCGTAGAGGCGACGCTATTACGCGCGGTTAGTGAGCCGCGACTGATAACAATGCAGGAGTTGATTTGATCTGCAGCACAATGCTTCGGGCGGAGTTTAGATCACTAGTCTAGCTACAGAGCTGGTAATTTCGCCCGAGTGTCGTATTCTCGCCCATCGCTCGTGGCGTAGAGGCGACGCTATTACGCGCGGTTAGTGAGCCGCGACTGATAACAATGCAGGAGTTGATTTGATCTGCAGCACAATGCTTCGGGCGGAGTTTGCATTACTTCTAGTGGTGTTCAACGTTGTTTGCTATGATTGAATTTATATAATGATAGTTTTAGATGCAAATTGAAAGATATGCCCTCTATTTTTTAACTTTATATTCATTTAGATTTTAGCGACTCAATGTTCAACACAATATCATATTATTTATTATTTAATGTGTTAATTTGTCTGTATTAATTTTGGGGTCTACAATAAAAGTATATTTATTAACTCATTCAAATACTTTATTGCAATTGTATGCAAAGGCGGCCTTATTGCTAAGAGCAACCTCCACCAGGCAACCTTTGTGAAAGGAGAGACTAGATGCGTGGGTTAGTACTTACGTGCTGCAGTAACTTATAGGTAGGTACTTAACATTATAATGAAAATATTATGACTAGACTTGCAACGAATAGTATATTCGGCAGTATACCGAATACCGAATATTCGGCGAGGCCCCTGACCGAATAGCCGAATATTAGGCAAAAGTATTCGGCTGGATTTTAGCGCCAAAAACTTGTACAGACGTGATTGTTTCGCGCTCCTTTGTTTTGTTCTAATGTAGGTACTCATCGCTCGCGCGCCCGCTGTTGCTCTTATTACCACAATAATTCAAATACATAGAATCCTCCATTTTTCCAATTCAGAAGATGATTATGTACGTGTGTTATGCACCGATGACTACTTAAATGATTATAACAGAAATGAAAATATGAATATATACGTAATCAATCGATTTTAATTTTTCATTTTACCAATTATTTCTCTAGGACAAAATATATTATTTAAGTATTCGGTATTCGGCCGAATAATATGTAGATATTCGGTATTCGGCCGAATATAATAAAAGCAGCCGAATAGGCCGAATACCGAATAGTAACCGAATATTCGTTGCAAGTCTAATTATGACACCTTACACATTTTGAAATAAATATACAGTTTCCAATGTAATATCATCTACCTGCGAACAAGTATGACATTCCTGACGAAATTTCGACCCGCAATATAAGCGATCACACTGACCTATGCCTATAAATAGATACATCAAAATTCTGTGTATAATAAATTATTAACCCCGACAGGAATTTTGCAGTTAGGTATGCGTAGGTAGAATAACGCCAAAATAACGTGGGAAGCTGTGGTTTGAATTTTGTACCTGGCGTGGGGTAGGGATCTATATTTATTTCAATGGCATTATGGTCTTCCCCGAAAACGAAAACCTTCGGAAATAATCTATTATAAAGTATGGACTGCATGCATTATGCAATGCAATATCACCGCTTCAATTTTAGAATAGTTTAATATGTAGTATCAACTATTTTAAAATTGAAGCGGTAATAGCCTAATGGTTAAAATGTTGGCCTCTTAGTAGAAGGGTCAGAGGTTCGATTTCTGGTAGGCACCTTAAACTTTTCATAGTCAAACTATGTGCGTGTAAAGCAATTAAGTATGGATATAGTGTTTTAACTATGACGGAAAAATTCATGCAATGCCAATCCTCACTTGGCCGGCGTGGTAAGTGTACTCTGTAGTGAGCCGGCGATACGTTGATAATAGTACTTTAACTTTGACTTAGAACTTGAAAAAAAATTCGTGAGGAAACCTGCATTTCTGAGATTGCTCCATAATGTTCTCAAAGATTTTTTTTAAATAAAAATATTAGCCATGCTAATCATGACTACTAGTCCTCTTTCCCCTCCAATTAAGTGTAAAGTGTAAAATTCCCGCAAGCTTGGTATGTCGTCGGACCAACGGAATGGTTGTCTTCCAACGATTCTCCTTCCAATATTCACTAATTTATACGGACCATTAACAGGGCTCTCTCCGTCACTCGTTTCATACAATCGTAGTTCCAATTTAATTTGAATATTAAGCAACCAAAGCCCATGAAATTTTGCAGACATATTCTAAAAACTAATATCTGTGTCTGTGGTGTTTTAGATTTTTCTAAAAATATGTAGTTTTAAAGTTACAGGGGCTCAAAGATTTGTATGAAATTTTTTAAGACCGCGTAACTTTGAAACCGAATATTTTAACAGAAATCTGGAAAACCACAGACATAGATTTTAGTTTCTAGAATATGTCTGCAAAATTTCATGGACTTTGGTTGCTTAGTATTCAAATGAAATTGGAACTACGATTGTATGAAACGAGTGACGGAGAGAGCCCTCTTGTAAGAGTAAACACAGCATCCTCATCCGAGTACCGTCTGTATACCTACAGAGTACAGACTATGGCTTCTAATAAAACAAATTAATTTTATTCAAATTAGTCCATTCCAGTGGCTTCTGCGTAAACATTTACTTTCTTAATTGAAAAATTATCTCGAAAACACCGCCCTTGTTTTTCCTTTCTATCTCTTTAGACATCCGTTCATTTGGATTAAGTGTTTGTTTATCATTCGTACTTTGCTCATACTATTATTGTTATCTGTTTTTAACCCCCGACCCAAAAAGAGGGGTGTTATAAGTTTGACGTGTGTATCTGTGTATCTGTCTGTGGCATCGTAGCGCCTAAACGAATGAACCGATTTTAATTTAGTTTTTTTGTTTGATCGAGAGTGTTCTTAGCTATAATCCAAAAAAATCGGTTCAGCCGTTTGAAAGTTATCAGCTATATTATTCTAGTTACTGTAACCTTCACTTGTCGGGGGTGTTATAAATTTTTAATTTACACTTGTTACATAAAACTTTATGTAAATTAGATAAATAGAGACATGTTTAAACAAAATAAAAAGGAAATCTTTTTTTTTATATCTGACCAACTGAAATACCTACTTCGCATGTTACTTATGTTCCATGTCATTCATATAAGTAATCATCATCATGATCGACCATTACCGGCTCACTACTAAGTATGGGTCACCTCTCAGGATGAGAAGATTTTGGTCATACTCAGTCATTTATGTTTTTTAAAAATCCCATGCGTACTTTCCGATTTTCAAAGGTAGCAGACGGACAGATAGACAGAAAGACAGAGACACTATCGCATTTATACGCATTTCCGCCGTGTTGGATTTGCCATGAATCCGTGATTTCCTTTTTATGTACTTATACGTATTTAATTTTTAACCCCCGACCCAAAAAGAGGGGTGTTATAAGTTTGACGTGTGTATCTGTGTATCTGTGTATCTGTCTGTGGCATCGTAGCGCCTAAACGAATGAATCGATTTTAATCTACTTTTTTTTGTTTGAAAGGTGGCTTGATCGAGAGTGTTCTTAGCTATAATCCAAAAAAATTGGTTCAGCCGTTTAAGAGTTATCAGCTCTTTTCTAGTTTTCTTGTAGAAAAGAAGGTTAGATAACCGTTAGGTTTTTAATATTATGTCAATTGACAAATTTATGTCAAGCTGTCAAGATGCTTTCACTTGTCGGGGGTGTTATAAATTTTTAATTTTCACTTGTTGTAATTATGCATCTAATTTTGACGTTTTTAATCATACAAAAAGTAGGTACAACACGAGCGTTATTCCCATTAGTTCAACTGCATCTAAATCCTTTTAAGAGTTGAACTAATGGAAATAAGTCTCACCAGTTCAGCGGTTGAACTAATCAGTTGAACTAGTGGGAACAAGCGGATCTACCTATGCAACAATAATTACAAGAAAGTATAGATATTTGCAAAACGCTATATTCATGGCCCCGACTTCAGTTCAAATTGATACGGGTATCAATTAGGTAGGAGGGTAAATAAGGTCTGATCCCATTCCGCAATTGTTTTTCTCGCATTTTCCGCTGACTGCGACAGTTTCTGTTAGGATCGGGGCACACTAGCAACATGTCGATTGACAAAAAGTCGCTTTATCTGATAAGATATAAATTATATCGTAGATTATATCCATAATCAGCTGTTCCACAAAAAAATGCATTATTTCTGATATTAGTCGCTTAGCTGTTTTATAAACTAATTGGAACATTATTTCTAAATTTCACGTTTTTAAAACGGATTTAAGTGTAAAATAGGTAAAATTGCTCGCTGACAAAAATGCTTTTAATAAAGGATCTTTCGGTGCAAATGGCATGAAAAGGAGATGGAATTTTAAATACAATTTGAAGAATTTATGCGACTCTTGCGTCGACGAATCGACAGAATCCCTGTTACAAAACAGAGAGTCTCCTTGTCTATCGCCCAAAAACCCTCCTCAAGGATGCAGGTGGCGATCATGGGTGGTAAGACTGCTCCAGCGACGAATGGAATGAGAGCCCGTGTCATCCTTTCTCATCCACTCCATATAGGTATAGCAGCACTGACTTCGTCTGTGTTGGCGTTTGCTGGCGCGCGTGAGTATTTTTTTTTAAAGTGGCCGGGTTTTGTGTTTTACTAGTGTTTTTGGTGGTGGAACTGACTGGGAAGCGCTCTGAAGGGGTGCCGTGCGTGTGTCGGCGAGCGACGGCACAGACGAGGTCCATACTCATATAGTTTCCCTAACTTGTAAATAACTACAAACTTGACTTTTGCTAATCTGTGTAAAGCCAGACGAGAGAGAAAAAAAAATAGCAGCACTATACGAGCTGTCTCAGTCAAACGACATTTAGGTAGTAGGTACATCTGTAACAAAAAGTCTCAAGTGTGACACTGCGCTTTTCGTAAAAGCTCTGGCGACAAAATCCTGACAAAAATGCTTTAAGTAAAAGTACCTTTTAATGGATCTTTTGGAGCAAATGGCATGAAAAGGAGAGGGAATTTTAAAACGCAGTAAAATTTTCGAATATTTATGCGAAAGTCAATAAAATTAAGAGGTACTTTTGCACGCATTTATGGATATTAGGTAACCTACTTTGAAGCCATAATATGGCAACTTAAAGATTATGCTATGGCAAAGGAATACGAAAGATGGTAGGTTTATACCTGACTTCTCTAAGCTTACAGAGTTTTAAGAGATCCGTAGCAAATCAAGGGACCCTTAGCTCGTTCACACATGCTACGTAAGCGTTGCGTAAGCGTAGATGCAACGTGTACCATTTCATTGTAATGTATGGAACTGTATGAAACATGGCACACCGCTTGCGTAAAGCGTGGACGTATGCGTAAACCGGTGGGTTAGGGGTTTACGCGCGTCACGTGTACGCAATTGGTGTGAATCGGCCTTTAGGTATAGTTTCCTTTAGTCCATCTGCTCATCTGTGTCTCAACCATTTCATTCAGAAACTATTAAATTACGGATTACGGGGAAGCACAGTGGTTAATGTCGGACTCTTTCCGTGTAAAACCCTCACGATTTTTCATCCCACCGCTGATACTCCCTAATTTAACCGAATGAACTAAGCCTTTTTTTTTTGTTGACGCTGGGGAATGCATTTACGCATCCCCCCCCGGAAGCTAGCCAGCCAGCCGTGAGGCAGCCAGCCAGCTGAAGGAGGATATGTGGGACTCGCCGGCCGAGAGGCGACCGGAATACCCACTAAACCCCAGGGGCGCTACAGCGCGGCGCCTGGCGACTGGGTCACGACCCAGCCAGCGACGTCTGCCGAGGCAGACCCTCCACCGGGGACCTGCTCGGTCCCCACCACCGCACCTCCGGGACGCACCAACGAAGTGCGTCCCCCGACCCTGGGACGCGCACGTCGCCCGTGTCCCATCCTACGCTTCGTCCACTGTGCCCTCTGTTAGTCAGAGGGACACGCGGAGAAACCTCCCCCCTGCCAGGTCATTAGCCATAGCCAACAATATCTCCGAAGAGAAGTTATTAGCCAGGTCCCTAGTTATTCGTAACTCTAACTAAACATACATGTCTTAATGACCCCCAGATGTCATGACATACATATTTATACAAATAAACTGGAAGTTAATCGACCATAGCTTCATACATTTAACATACATACAAAGTTTGGGGTTTTAAGGAGTTTTATAAGTTACGATTAATTACAATTCCGTTTTAGGTAAATAAGTTTATTGAATTATTTCACTCCTGAATGTTCAGGGTTTGCTCCCTAAAGAAATAGTACTATGAAGACTGCTACAATTTACAACTCCCTTTTTGATGAAAATTTTACGTTTTTCATTAAATTACACCTTCAGTTAAATCTTTATTCATCAAAAAAATAAAATAAAAACATTTTCAAGAGGCACTTTTCTGTCGCTCTTTGTTATTTTGAAATATTTTTTGTTTTAATAAAAGATTTTTATTATTGAAAACTAGATGTAGCCCGCGTTTTCGTCCGCGTAAAAATAGGTTTTTTTTTAAATGCCACGGGAAATCTTTGATTTCATCATTCATCATAGACATCAACTGAGAAAGGATTTTTAAAATTCAATAAAAAAGGGGTTTGAAATTTGTGCAGTCCACGTGGACGAAGTCGCGGGCATAAGCTGGTGAACGATAAATCGTGTCGTAAGATCAAAAAAGGGTTTTCCGACATTCCCTAAATTAAGTCTGCGTAATGAGGTGTAAAGAGCGTTGTTTAGTGAACTAGTTAGCGAGTTGATATCGCGAGGTTTATAGCGGCTCCGTAAAGCGACACTCCAGTTTTATTGTTGCTTTGTTTAAAATTACTTTACATGAAACACAGACATGGTAGCTTTAATCACACTAATATTATAAAGGCGAAAGTTTGTATGTGTGTGTGTGTGTGTATGTTTGTTACTCCTTCACGCAAAAACTGCTAGACGGATTTGGCTGAAATTTGGAATGGAGATAGATAATATCCTGGATTAGCACATAGACTACTTTTTATCCCGGAAAATCAAAGAGTTCCCACGGGATTTTGAAAAACCTAAATCCACGCGGGCGAAGTCGCGGGCATCGGCTAGTAAGGTATTATTCTTTTTAAATCTTGTAAGTATGTAACCTTCTCTTTTTAACCCCCGACCCAAAAAGAGGGGTGTTATAAGTTTGACGTGTGTATCTGTGTATCTGTGTATCTGTGTATCTGTGTATCTGTGTATCTGTGTATCTGTCTGTGGCCTCGTAGCGCCTAAACGAATGAACCGATTTTAATTTAGTTTTTTTTGTTTGAAAGGTGGCTTGATCGAGAGTGTTCTTAGCTATAATCCAAAAAAATTGGTTCAGCCGTTTGGAAGTTATCAGCTCTTTTCTGGTTTTCTTATTACTTTTATCCCAGGGCCCCCAGAGGTTACGTATTTTCTGACAAAGGAAATATGTACGATTGAGTAGTGTTAGTAAGTACTAAGAAGGCATGCCTAGCCTACTTGCTAGCTTGCTTAGATGGCCAATTTTCAGGTATCTGATAATCAAGGTACATAAAAACATTACTTACCTCACGTAAATTCTCCAAGCTGATTTTTACGTATATTTTAGGCAATATCCTTAAAAATAAGTCGCCAATACTCCCAGACACTTCCCGCGTCGGCCGTATTGCTTTGCAGACGCTTTAAAGCTCCCAAAATAAGTAATTACTTAACTGCACGTAAATTCTGATGCTCCATTTTTATAAATGTCCACCAGACAACTATTTTAAAACCTTTTACAAGAAGACAGACCGATCCAGAGGGGCAATCATCCCCTAAATTCAATTTTAATGCCTCTGTGAGTTTGAGCGCGAGGGCATTATCTACGCGCATGAGACTGAGTGAGACATGTATTAGGATATATTGACTTCTCTCTCACTCTCTTATAGTTTACTTAAATGTCAATTAATTATGAATATTAAAAAAATCAGCTAAAAATTAAAAAAATTGGAGAATTTACGTGAGTTAAGTAATGTTTTTATGTACTTTGATTACCTGATACCTGAAAATTGGCCGTCTAAGCAAGCTAGCAGGTCTGTAGGCATGCGTTCTTAGTACATACTAACACTACTCAATCGTCCACATTTCGTTCGTCAGAAAATACGTGACGGCTGGTGGCCCTGGGATCTTTCACTATTGTAACAGAGGTTCATATTAATATTATGTCAATTGACAAATGTCAATAAGGTGGACGTTGCCTAGATACATAATTATTTATTTGAAAATAATGTTTTGGAAAACTCCGATACTTTGGATCGTAGGCGCGGAGTTTCTAATTTATAAAATATTATAATCACAGTTAAACGAGAAAACATCAATTCAATTATAATATACAACAGTCAACCAAAGGCCACGAACAATCAACCCAAACCCAAACCATAGTCAAACTATTTTTAGGGTTCAGTAGGTATCTGTAGAGAAAAAAAAGATGTTATAGCCTCGACTGTTGTGGTCGCGTAGGTGTGCATGGCACCATTAAATATCGTAGAAGGCGATGACCCTCCGCGCGGCTGAGGTTCCCGCTTTGTAGTCGCTTTATCGCGCAGGTTTGGATGATGCATTAGGCGCACCTTCTTTTATCTGCTTCAACTCAGCTTATTTACTTTGACAAAATACGTTTAAAATTCATCATCATCAGGATCAACCCATCGCCGGCTCACTACTGAGCACAAGTCTCCTCTCAGAATGAGAAGCTACCACACTGGCCAAGCACGTATTGGCAGACCTCACGCACCTTTGAGGGAGCATTATGGCCAACTCTCAAGCATGCAGTTTTCCTGACGGTGTTTTCCTTCACCACTTCGTCGTCTGTCTGTGTGTCCGTCTGTCGCATCTTTCAAGAGAATCAAAACTTATAAATTGGATACTTCCCGTTTACCTAGAATCATGAAAGGCAGGTAGCAATATCTTATAGCCCAAGCACTCTACTCCTGTGGCCCAAGTAAAGAGAAAAATCCGACAACTGAATTGTCATTACATAAAAAAAAATTTGTACGGAACTCTTCATGTGTGAGGCAGACTCGCACTTGACCGGTTTTTGAAAGTTATGTCAAATAAAAATTTGACATGCAATAACAAACAAAATGACATACAAGCCACTTTATTCCTTATTTCATCGGGTGAAAGTCGATTTCAATTTAATCTTATATCTTAAAAAAAGCGAACTATTATACGACTACGTAAAATGGGTACATTTTTAAAGCAACGACATGTTAGAAACAGATATTTCGTTTTGGTCATGTTAAACTATGTGAGTCATTTAGATATTTCTTGATTTAGTGATGTTCGGTCAAAAATATTTTTAACGTATTATAACGTATACATAACGTAACATTGATGTTACTTTTGAAGAGATATTAGCTGCCTTATTGGATTTATATTATTATAGAAATTGGGTTTTAGAATGGCACAAATAAACGGTAATTTATGCATAAAAGTTTAAAAAGCGTGAAATAAAAATTAAATTAAAAATTTAAAAAACCCCCGACACATAAACTTCTAAAAAGTAAAAAAATAATAGGTAAGTATGTATGGGCCCTTTAAGAATAGTATAAATAGTAAAGTTTTTATCCAAGCGTTCGTTGCGTCGGGGGACCGCTAAAGACTATTCCTTCTACAACAGATGACTTTCATAGTTTATGATAGGTAGCGGTCCCTCGACGCAACGAACGCTTGGATAAAAACTTTACTATTTATACTATTCTTAAAGGGCCCATACATACTTACCTATTATTTTTTTACTTTTTAGAAGTTTATGTGTCGGGGGTTTTTTAAATTTTTAATTTAATTTTTATACAGTATTTGAATTGCCAGTAATTCGCCGCTTCTTAGGTTTCTCCTACAATATAGGCTTGATGTTTAAAAAACAGCTAAATGCGAGTCAAACTCGCCCACTGCTTCCGTAGCTTAAGGTGCATGAGACGGGTCTGCCCGCGAAATTCAAAATTAATTTGGTTTTTCGCAATTTATAAACTAATTCGACAAAGTAGGCTTATGGCATTCTAATTCCGACAATGGCAGTATCATCTTCACAGGATCACATTAAAATCTTTACTTGAAAGTGTTCAGTTTAAGAAATTAGTTAAAATAATGAGTTAGATATTAGTTACTCACATATTAGTCGATACTACAGCTATTTTTTTTAAACTGGACCCTTTCAAGTAAAGATTTTTATATAAACCTGTGAGGAGATACTGCCATTCGCGTAATTACAATGCCATAAGCCTACGTTGTCGTATTAGTTTACAAATTGCGAAAAACCAAATTAAATTTGAATTTCGCGAGCAAACCCGTCTCATGCCCCTTAAAAAGAGGCAAAATTCAATGAGCTTTTAAAGCTAAGATGACGTCACTCCACTAACTTGCGTTTTAAGTAGGTATCTACTCACAAAACGCATAGATTCATCGCATAGACAACCATTTCCATTCTTTATCCCTGTGAAGTGCTCTCAAAACTAATAAGAACGGATCTTCCTTAGGAAAACTTTAAAGAAAACTGAACTTTAATTCAATAGAAATAAAGTTGAGTCCAAACATAATACAATATGAAAATTTAATATTTCATAGAAACGTACAAGTTACTAAGGGTTCATGATAGTTTCAAGTTATGGCTCGAGTTCACATCAGCCTAATACATTTAGCAAGTGTCGACCAAATTCCGCCGATCAACCTTGTTTCGGAATTAAAAGTTTTAAAATACAAATTCATGGGGTTCAACGCGTTCAACAAGTGCCCACACTGTTTACAAAGTTTCAGTTTTTGGTGTATACTTAGTTGTTCTAAGGCGACACGTCCATTATCTTGTTGACTACATTTGTACACACTTTTTTGGAGAGTGGCTAGTTTTTTTTTTCGTGGCTTGTATTACTTGATTGTTGTATTATTGTCATTACCTGTAATGTGTGTTTAGTAAACAAAATAAAAATAAAAAAGTGCGCTTTTCTTTGATAAATTTTCTAGATTTTATACAAATACCAAAGAACCTTGGATGTTCTTTGGTATTTGTATAAAATCTAGAAAGTCAGCAAGCCGAGCAGCGCTGTCCACACATCGCAAGTAGGTATACGTTATGTAGGTAGTCCATCACCAAAAGCATTGGACGAGTTAATTGTCCCACAAAGGGTCTTTCACTATTAACTGACCTGGCCGCTTGCAAAAATATAGACCAAGACGTGGCCTTGTATGCGTTTGCTGACAAAATTAGCCGAGTGCGTTGGGCCAATGAGTAAAAGTCTCTTTAGAAAGGATGTTGAACATAGTTTCAAGGAGCGATATACTAAAAGTTGATATCAAGTGTCCGTTCGCTCGTAAAGTTGGAGATGGGATTCCTATACAATTATTATACTCGTGACATACCTAGATGTTTTAGATTTTATGTGGGAAATTTTGATAGACTCAAAGCACAGATATAAACGGGTTATTGAAAAAGAATATTAGGAAGATACTTTAGAGTCTAGATTTGAATGTTTAAGTCAAAAGTCAAAGCCAAAGTGAAAATCATATTTTATTCAAAGTACTCCTTTTGATGATCAGATTTGTCATAATTGTACGATATAGAGGGGGGGTATATTAATTACGTAAACTTAAAACTAAAGCTACGAGGGTTACGAAAGCGCCCAAGTTTGACAAAAGCCCACAACAAACTCAGCCGGGTATTCTTTTTTATTATTACTCTTTTACCGTGTGGAAGCGGTGCCGTGTAAGTGAGCGACGACCTTAACGCCTACTTCTACACAACATTCAAAATTTTCACTTAAGTATAGCAATTAATAAGTGGTAGTGATGATAATAATAAATTAATTATAATAAATGTAATAATGATACCTACCCGTTGACATAATATCTTGAGAAGTTTAAACGACTGCAAGGTTCTATGATGGCGCCGATGAAATTATTTCGAAAACAACTTGCGAAATTCGATCCCAACTTTGATGACGTTTCAAACTACAAACGGACACCTAAACAAGCAAAGTTCATGAACAAGACAACAGTTAGCAAAAGTGTCAAACTACACAAAACAAAAGTTCGCTCGAATAAACTTCAAGCGAGAGTGAACCTAAACACAATAGCAATAATGTCGAATAGAGACAAAAGGAAGTTGGAAGTTCAATATTTCATAGAGTCGTAGCAGTTACTATGGGTTCATGATTCGAGTTAGTGAGCGTTCACACCTAACGTCATGCCTGCCGCAGACTTCGAGCAGCAATAGCTCGCTCACACAGGCACGTGTCACGTGTACGCAATTGGTGTGAATTGGCCTTAAAGATGAACCATTTCACAGGGTAAAAATCACGTGAAAAGCATTTTCTTAATATGCATTGTTTAGGCTTAAAGTGCTCTCTGAAAAATCACGAAGCAAAATCTTTTTTAGATTAAAACAATAAAGAGGGATGACACCAAATAAGACGCTAAAGAGTGCGCGAGCGAAAACACTCGCATTGCGGCGTGTTAGAAAGAGAAAACGTCTGGTTAAATTAATGTAGCAAGCAATTGTATGGTATTGATACTGATCACAATTCTTAGTTAAATAAATGTAAACGATTGTAAGCGTGAAAATTGAAAAATTCCTTTTTGTGAAAAATCGCCCATAAAGTCACTGTGAAAAGAAAATATTTAAAAGTAGCGATAATACCCATCTTTAGTTAGCAAGCTGTAGCTTTTTCATTCACACTGACTGACTGACAAGAAAATTGAATACACTGTAGCTACGAGCGTAGACATGCGTAGGCAGCCAGCATCCGTGAATAATAATAATATATTCGATCGCCGAGAGTCAGCGACTATGTAATAGCATAATTTGTATTGTCGGTTTAGTGTGAACTAAAAGTCGAAAATGTATGGAAAACTGTGTAACGCTCGCTCACCGTCGGTGGCTGACAATACGTTAGGTGTGAACGCGCGCTTAGAATGGACATAAGACGTGAGACATCTCGTAGTTCGAAAGAGCGATATAATAAAAGTTGATCGCCAGTGTCCGGGACGTCGTAAAACTGTGGATAAGATTGCGGTGTAATTCATATTACAGTCAGTTTTACTAAAGACAATCTCTGTCCTTTTTGGGGTTCCGTATTACTTAGCCTCCGCAGTCCGCTGATAGTCCGCCCGTCTGTCTGTCTACCTGTCTATCAGCGGCCTTTAATATGTCATGTACCGTTATAGATAGAAAGTGGAAATTTTTACAGACTGTATATTTCTATTACCGCTCTAACAACAAATAATAACATTTTTAAAATAGCTGCGATAAAAAGTAAAAAAAAATTTAAGTCTTATTCCTTACACGGCTATACGGAACACTTCGTGCGCGAATCCGACTCGCACTTGACCACCGGTTTTTATGTATACATTTTAATAGGTAGGTGCCTGTTTGAGTGCTCTGAAAGTATTTCAGAAAATAAAATTGGATATCATTTGAGATAACAAAAACTCAGGGTTTCTTCATACTAAAAAGTATTTTTATGAGATAATATGAGACTTCTGCAAGGCAAAAGTAAATAGATATATTCTAAGCAAGCACAATGCAACTTATACCTCATTATTTCTTTCCATAACATAATTGTTATGAAAAAAACCGGCCAAGTGCGAGTCAGCCTGAGGGTTCCGTGCTCGGGTATTTTTTCCAACATTTTACACCTCGGTCGGGCGGGCGGACGGACGGACAGACGGACGGACGGACGGACGGACGGACGGACGGATGGACGGACGGACGGACAGACAGACAGACAACAAAGTGATCCAATAAGGGTTCCGTTTCTCCTTTTGAGGTACGGAACCCTAAAAATATCTGAGATACGAGTATATGACTTAGATGACCCTTGTATTTTTAAATGTATGCGCTCGAATAAGAATATAAAGTAAGATCGAAGTGGAATATAACTAGTACGATCCTTTTCAAAGAATTTCCTTACAATTTAGAGAACAACAACAAAGAATGGATAAGCTAACAGAAAAACAGGCAATATAGCCAGCCAGTTTGTGCTCTCCATGAAAATAAAGCAGCAAGAAAATTGTGACATTTCTTGCAAGAAAACGTCGCGTCTTTGTGCATTTGCAAGGCATTTGCAAAAAGTAAACGACTGCATTGCAAGAATACTCTTGCGGTAATGCACAAGGTTGCTTTGTGTGAAATAACAATGTATATGAACCTACTAATGGCACGAAGCGATCATTATTACTCTGTATACCTAACTTTCTATTGGTTGATTACGGGAAAATTTCATCCATCATTGCGACAGTGTGAATTGTTGTGATTGGCTGGATTTATGCTGCAACGATGCATTTTAACCAATAGGTATAGCTAGAAAATGTCGTCCAATCAGAGGTGATTGCGATTGCAATGGATATACTTAGACAGATAGATAGATAGAAAACTTTATTGCACACAAAATATGAAATAATCAAGACAAAACAAAGAAACTAAAAACAATTGATATGCAAAGGCGGCCTTATTACTCAGAAAAATCTCCACTAGGCAGGTCTTTGTAGAGACTTCCATAGCGGTCTCGCCTGCATCATAGCTCACTCCAACTCGTTTGAATCCACCTATTGGTGGATTTGGCAACGCTTTTCTTTCGGGTACAAGGTGTTTTTCAGTAGATACATACATTAGGATCCCAAAGTCTATCAGTTTTTCGAACTATAAGTACCCCATCCATTTCCACTTCTCAGCTAGGTTAAATTCCCTAATTTATAGGGTTCCGTACCTTAAATGGAAAAACGGAACCCTTATAGGATCACTTTGTTTTCCGTCTGTCTGTCCGTCCGTCTGTCGTGTCTGTTAAGAAAACCTATAGCCTACTTCCCGTTGACCTAGAATCATGAAATTTGGCAGGTAGTTCTTATAGCACAAGTAAAGGAATGAATCCGAAAACCGTGAATTTGTGGTTACATCATTAAAAAAAAATTAAAATATGTTTAAATTTTCAAAGTAAGATAACTATACCAAGTGGGGTATCATATACTTGTACATTCTAAAACAGATTTTTAATATTTTTATGCAGAATAGTTTTTGATTTATCGTGCTAAATGTCGAAAAAAAACACCCGAGTACGGAACCCTCGGTGCGCGAGTCCGACTCGCACTTGGCTGGTTTTTAGTATTGTAAAATTACGAGTAGTTTCTGGAAGTATATTCAACTAGCTGACGCCCGCGACTTCGTCCGCGTGGATTTAGGTTTTTCGAAATCCCGTGGGAACTCTTTGGATTTCCGGGATAAAAAGTAGCCTATGTGCTAATCCAGGATATTATCTATCTCCATTCTGAATTTCAGCCAAATCCGTCCAGTAGTTTTTGCGTGTAGGAGTAACAAACATACACACACACACACACACATACAAACTTTCACCTTTATAATATTAAGTGTGAAGTGTGAAGTGTGATTCAAGCGGTTTCTTATGATAAATTGAATTGTGATGAAATGTACTTGGAATGACAACATCGGCATTATCTCAATGTTCACGGGCAAGTTAAACTTCAAGTTGTGGAGTTATAATTCCGTAAATCCTGGGGAACATTAAATGTATAAGTTGGGGAGTGGGAGTCGGAAAGATAAGCGCTGCATTTGCGATGAGCACGAATGGGAACTGACGACGTGTATCTTGAGACGGCCCTATGCAACAGGGAACTAACTATAATTTAATTTTCCTTAACTGACTTACAAGTACCTTCTTGCTGAGATCCGAAGGCGCATATACTTGGCCCATAGGACCTGGGCACTGCCAATCGTGATGCGCGTGAAAATCCTAACACTACACGGTCAAAAGCACCGGGCAAACTGTTCTGCAATTTGTTTATTAATTATTAAGTTAGATAAGGAAAACTAGAATATAGTACTTACCTAACTTTTACTATCACAAGCTAGTTTACCCCGCAACTGTACCTTGACTAGCACGCGTGCGTCTGTTTGTCACCATATCTCGTGAACCGTAATAAGTAGAGAGTTGAAGTTGTCACAGAATATGTATTTCTATTGCTGCTATAACAAATAATAAAAATTTCAAAATGGCCGCCATTCAAAAAATTAAGGTGCTACTTTTTGTACAATTGTATAGAACTCTTCGTGTGCGAGTCTGACCCGCACTTGAACGACTTTTCTTTCGTGACATATTTTGTTTTCTACTATCTAAAAATAGAAACAAAAATGGTGACTGGACCTTAAATACAATCAAACAAAAAAGAAAAGTGATTTAGAGTTCCGGTAAGATGTCAAGTTGCAGCTAATTAAAGTTGATGTAGAGCCCAATTAATTTATAGGAATGTGATTGCGTGGCGTTCTATGGCCTTAACGACAAAGTAAATACATTTTGGTAAAATATTTACGTTTGCTTTTTAGGAGTTATGAGTGTATGTACAAGTAGGTACTTACTACTTACATAGAGTAAATCAATGTTATTGTAATATTGATTCTTCTTCTTCTATTCTATTCTGAAATATTTCTTGCTCATAGTATTATGAATTAATAAAAATAAATAATAGAATACGTATACGTGATATAGGGGATACATATAAATATAAAAATACATATAAATATGTACTTAGCTTTACTAGGATTTCTTTCTACAACGTGAAAATTTAAAACGCATAAAATTGTTCCATTCTGCATAAGCCCGTCCACTTCTCTGAAACTTCATCTAAGCTTAAAGCTAAATTTAGGCCTAAGTTGGATCCCTTCATACAAACTCGTATACGAAGGATTCTTTTCAAAGGATGTTTTATTTTAATTGTGCGAAAATAGACCGACTGCGATAAATAATAGAGTTGAAATTAATAAAGTATGTTTTGTATTATGAAAAACGTACAAAACGCTGCAGCAGGAGACACAAACCTTTTATTTTTCATTTTGAATTACAACATATAATATACCGTTAAACCGATTTTGACCAACGATTTACATCGTCGAGACGCACACAAGGTATTTTTACTCGACTACTTATTTTAGTATGTATGTATGTAGGTTTGTATTTATGTGTTCCACCGTAGTGCCTAAACTACTAAACCGATTTTGATAAATAAGGTGTCAATCGATTCGTCATTATGGTCCGGGTGACATAAGCAAAATTTATACGAATAAAATCGACCCGATGGATGTTACATCCAAAAAGTAGGGGTAAATTTTTTTTTTTGTCATTGTATCGAGTGGAATATCAAAATGAAAGAGGAAAAATTCTGAGTTCATGAACATAATATAAATATAGTATATGCTTATGCAATCTTAAAATACACCGAACAATAGAAAAACAATATTACTATATCTATTGCTATCGGAAGTTCACGGGTAGTAGTCGAGTTTTAGCGCCGTTTAACTTCATCTTGTTAAAACAACTAAATCCATCCGGACGAAGCCGTGGACACCATCTAGTCATTCTAGCAGGTATACAAATATACTAAAATGGAAATAATATATATAATAAACAATATTTCTTCCCCTCCTCAGTTCGCAAAGGGTTGAAACTTAGCAACCCTTTGAAATATGGCGCTAGTTTATCTCTTAAGCTATGATTTCGTCTTCAAACTTACTTGTAGTTCGTAATTTGTGAACAATCCTTGACAGGCTACTCTGTTTCTTGTTTGGTAAACCTATCAACTCATATTGTTTAGTATTGTAGCTACGTAAGTACTCAACAATACTACATAATTTACTCAGACCAATTATGATACAATATTTTTATGATTTCTAAGCTAAAACCAATACATATTTAGGTTGCCTTGAAGAGATGCTAGGTAGCGATAAGGCCGCCATATTGTATCTGCCTATATTTTTTTTGCTATGTATGTGTTTTTGTGTACTAATTTTATGGTGTACATTCAATAAAAGTATTCTCGTGGGTCGCCAATTTATTGGGTTTATATTTAGTCCACGTCTTCAACAAAGGGTTGAAACTTACTAGCAAACGCTATGATATATGACCGTAGTTTATCTCAATCTATGATTCCATCTCCAAACATCTGCGTACATTATGCTACTGTCGAAGTTCGCTGCGAGTGCGAAGTCAAAATCGCCCGGTTAGTCATTTGAATCCACTGAACGAGACCAGTTTCTGAACCTTTGCCAAAGACCTGTGTAGCAGTATTTTATTTTCTTTAAAAACACACATACACACACACTGTTCTTATCATTACATTATTATGTACCTACCTGCAATTATAATATTTGCTCAAAGGTCATATTATTACCCCAATGCTGTCATTTAGATAATTTGTTTTTGGCCCAGTGGAGTGCAATTTTCAAACTCAAAATCAAATCATTTATTCAATGTAGGCTCTATTGTACTCCTTTTGATGGTCAGAATTGTTATTGTTGATACTTAATTACGTTAACTTAAAACTAAAGCTACGAAGGTTCCAAACGCGCTCAGATCTTTGTTTTGATTAGTACCTAAACAATTGTGCTGACGTTGCCCGGGCAAAGGCTAATAATTTTGAACCGATCTTTACCCAAAGTTTCAATCCAAAGTCAACCTTACCCAGGTAATGTCAACCTACGCAACTTGATACTTGGCCTGTAACATATAGTTTGTAAGCGGGAGAAGCTTGCGACTTGTTTTGATAGTTGTTTGCTAAGATTTATACTGTTACAAGGACCTACTGCACGAGAGATGTATCATCTGAAAGCAATTTAATTAATGGTTTAATAATACAGTGTAACCAGGATGCTAGCAAAAACTTAGCGTTATTTTTATATTACCTCAACACAATCCTATGCCAATAATCATTTGCCTTATCTTGTAGTTTTAATGATTTAGTATTTTTCAAACCCGCATTGTATAGCGTGCAAAACTCGGGTCAATGCCCCACCTACGATGTGGCATTGACTTCGAATGATCAATTTATGGAACGTTCGTTGATCTCTAGCGTCAGTCAGATGTTTTATTTGCAATATATTGTGAAATTTAAAAAAAGACAGGATTTGGACACAGGGCATGCCACAGACAGATACACAGATACACACGTCAAACTTTTCCCGGGGTCGGGGGTTAAAAATATACCGGAATCTAATCAAAATCATAATTTTGATTACATCGATCCAATTTGATTACCATCAGGGGTCGACAACATTTTTATTCAAAGCATACCCTAATTCCGTGGCAGTATTTAGTGAGCATTACGTGAACCGTTTATAAATTCGCTAATTCATGAGTTCCGTGCCCGAAGGGCTGACCACAGGGTGATAAATGACGGTTGTCGGGGCCGCTACCATTTGATACCACCCTAACTATGTATTTACATTGCTGTAATAAATTGCGAGTTCGCGTTTAAGGGTCCATCATGGACTCATTTCAAAAACTTGGTGATTTTCGCAAGCTTTTTTAACCCCCAACCTGAGAAGAGGGGTGTTATAAGTTTGACGTGTTATCTGTATATCTGTGTATCTGTCTGTGGCATCGTAGCTCCTAAACTAATGAACCGATTGTAATTTAGTTTTTTTTTGTTTGAAAGGTGGCTTGATCGAGAGTGTTCTTAGCTATAATCCATTTTGAAAGTTATCAACTCTTTTCTAGTTACTGTAACCTTCACTTGTCGGGGGTGTTATAAATTTTTAATTTACACTTGTTATGAATACAATATCTTTGATCTATATATTACCTAAAGGAAAAGCTGACTGACTGAAGCTGACAAACTACTGGATGGATCGGGTTGAAATTTGACATTCAGATAGCATCCCGAATAGATGCAAGCATCCCGAAGGTGGCCATGGAGTATCCCGGAAAATCAAAGAGTTTCCAAAAACCTAAATTCACAAGGATGAAGTCGCTGGCATCATTTATCAAGTAGATTATACAAATTTAACCCTAAATGCAGAAACGGTCGAGAGTCTATGGAATTACGTTTTGCAGATTTCAAAGAGGGTACGCTGGGACTCATTACATTTGTATTTTCGCCCGTAATTGGATACCGCGGGAAATAGACACCCAATTAGTGGATGTGAGGTTCCACAATGAAATAACGTATCTCGTTTTCATTTAAGAAAATACTTGCAAATAAGTAGGAACATATTTTATTTGTAATATTTACTTTTTGACAACCTCCCTATCGTAGTGTTGAGTGGTTAGAACATGAAATTTATAATTTTCAAAAGTCTCAGTATTGTAATTCGCCTCAGTGTTTAACCAGTAATTCCTGAAACTTTAAAGCTTTTATAGTTTACTAGCGACCTACCCCAGCTTCGCACGGGTAGCTTATTATTTTCGTAAGGCCCTTTATTTTTTTAAACATAATAGGCCTGTGTTACTCAGGAATAATATAGCTTAATACTGGTGAAAGAATTTTCAAAATCGGTTCAGTAGCTCCAGAGATTACACCTTACAAACAACAAACTTTTCCTCTTTATAATATTAGTAAGTATAGATTTTTAAAATAGCTAAGACGGGCGGACATACTAACTGGACAAAACTATAAAAGTTTTGGGACGGAACCCTAAAAATGTACGATAATAATCACTCAGTTAATTACTCAATGAAGAGAAAAAAGTTAACCTAATTTCGACACAAGAATTTAAAAGTAAATATTTGATTACAAGAAAAAATTAAAAGTTCTATGTTTTTTATTCCTTATACTTACTTTCTTTTGAAATGAAAAGTTAATAATTCTCTGTCATAATTAAAAAGTACCTAATCATCTCTTAATTTCAGACTTCGTACTAAAATGGATGTATTCTGGAAATTTCTTATTAATTAATGAAAAATCAACCTGCTTTTCAGTAAAATTAAAAACTTTTAATTAGGTTGTTAAGATGTTTTATTACTTAGAAATAAATACAGTATTTTTATAAATCAAGTTATCTATACTCCTTATAAGTTTGTACTAGGACTACAAACCTCCTCAGGAGATGTAGACCTCACAATGCACAATTTCAAAGTGCAATTTCCTGAGGATGCTCCGGTGTCGGGGCGAAACGTGCATCGAGTGGTTTTGGGATTTGTGTGGCGCTGCGTGGTGGTGGTGAGTATTGCTTGCTTGGCGGCTGGCTTTTCCTGCATGTTTAATAGTGGGAGGGCGGGCGGTCCATATCGCATGCTGCATGTTGCACCATACAGATTTGTCTGAGGTTCCTTGTATATGTCATGGACTTCCGCAAAGTAACGCCTACTTTTATACAACATTTGATATCAGGTCAAGGCGTCTAAGCGACAGTGACAATAAGGTGTCTACGCAAGACCTCTGACGGACCAATGTGTTGCGGAAAAGACACCGCTACTGACATGCCTCCCTTCGTACCGCGTTCACTTTAGCAGAACCCGTATGGACAAGTGTAAATTAAAAATTTATAACACCCAACGACAAGTGAAGGTACAGTAACTAGAAAAGAGCTTATAACTTTCAATCGGCTGAACCGATTTTCTTGGATTATAGCTAAGAACACTCTCGATCAAGCCACCTTTCAAACAAAACAAACTAAATTAAAATCGGTTCATTAGTTTAGGAGCTACGATGCCACAGACAGATACACAGATACATACGTCAAACTTATAACACCCCTCTTTTTGGGTCGGGGGTTAAAAAATGAGAGCACCAGCCTTTTCAACTTGTATGCCATATTGACAGAAATCCCTAGTTTGTTTCTTCAAAGTGCTGTCTCCTTTGAGTTTATTTTTTAACCCCCGACCCAAAAAGAGGGGTGTTATAAGTTTGACGTGTGTATCTGTGTATCTGTGTATCTGTGTATCTGTGTATCTGTCTGTGGCATCGTAGCGCCTAAACGAATGAACCGATTTTAATTTACTTTTTTTTGTTTGAAAGGTGACTTGATCGAGAGTGTTCTTAGCTATAATCCAAAAAAATTGGTGCAGCCGTTTAAGAGTTATCAGCTCTTTTCTAGTTTTCTTGTAGAAAAGAAGGTTACATAACCGTTACGTTCATAATATTATGTCAATTGACAAAATATGTCAAGCTGTCAAGATGGACGTTGCCTTGATACATAATTATTTATTTGAAACCAAGATTTGAAAATGATGTTTTGGAAAACTCAGATACTTTGTCGGGGGTGTTATAAATTTTCGTTCGATTTGTTCTTTAGTGGGATAAAGCCACAAGTATCATTATGTCACTAGCAGAGCCCCCGTGTTCATCCCGGCCGATTGCTCAATTTATCAATACAGCCCTCCTCTCAAAGACTAATATGTTTTATTATTACAGAGTCGACACGTTTAATTTACTTACCTACTTTTTTCGAAGCAATGCGTTTGCTTAAATTGCAAAAGAAATGTTTATCATCGATTCTTATCGATTTAACTAAAAATGTTCGTCATATTATGTGTATGACGTCACATCTGTGTTTTTCATACAAGCTCCCATAGTAGGGGCGAGCTTTTGGACGTATGATAAAAAGTCGCTGATTTGACTAGTAGTCCTCATCCCTATTAAAGTACATTATTGGCACACTACTAGTACTAGTATTGGCACATTTTATATTAAATTGCAATTATTTATTTTACATAATATTCTCTAAAATAAATTGGCAAGGGATGCTGACCCTGAAATTAGCTCCAGTATCAGTTAGCATGAATATAACAGTATGCGCCAAGGACCCAGAAAGTTCCAGGTTTTTTCCTTGAGAAAATTATAAGGCATATCAAGTATGCATACAAGGTGGGCTGTTCGACTTGTGGACGATCCCAAACTAACCAGCTCATTGGCCTGGAGCACCGTAGAGACGTAAGCTCTCTTTGCGTGTTCTATCGCCGTTATAATGGGGAATGTACTGAAGAGCTGTTTTACGTCATTCCACGCTCCTTTTTCTACAACCGCACCGCACGCCACCGTAAGCAATTTCACCCTCACCATCTAGGTGCCTGTTGCCGCGTGTTTGTGCCCTGGACCCTTTTTTCCAAGTACTGGGTACATGCAAACTATGGATTAGGTAAACTCCCTTTGGCGATGTTCCCACTTTATTACAACATGGGGTTATTCAAGGGGCGGACCAACAAATTCCTGAAAGGCCGGCAACGCATTGGCAGTTCTACTATATTTTCTTACTTATTCTCGTACAGGGCGATTTATTTCGAGACGGCTTCGAACTATATCACTTACGTAAGGTTTTCCCGATTCGAGATATTACGCCCTGACCGTTGGCTTCGATCATCTATTGCAGCTATTTTCAACGCAATTACACCCCTATTCGGAAGCTCATTACTAGGTAGAGAGTCTATGATATAAAGTTCTTGAAGTAGAAAGAACGATCGTTTTGGTTTTATTGCTTGAATAAAAGTACAAACAAAATACAATTAAGTTACTTATTGGTCAGTTCCAAAATATTTTGCCAATTTCCAGCATGCAAATAATAAGAACTAATTAACAAGACGCCATCAACTTACCAGTGAATTTAAGTTTTTGAAAGTCCTGTGGGAAATCTTTGATTTTCCGTGATAAAAAATAGCCTATGCCCTTCCCGGAATGCAAGCTATCTTTTTTTACTAACCATAGGCAAACGCTTGACCATGATCACGCCTGATGGGAAGTGATGATATGGTCTAAGATGGGACGGTTTTGCCTAGAAGAAAGAAGTAAAAAAGTAGAAAAAAGAAGAAAAAAGTAGAAAGGACTCTATACGCGTTAAAATCGGTTAAACAATGATGGGGTTTTTAATCCTCTGAGAATAGGACTAAAAGTAGCCTAAGTATTAGTAATTTGTAACAAAAAAAAAAACACTTTATTTTTGCAAAAAATGTAAATCAATTCTTGTATTGTTTAACAAATTATTATTATTAAATTGTTAATAATCATAATCATAATCTTATTTATTTGGCAAATTAAATTAAATTAAATATCACAAAGTTGTTTCAAAAGTCGAATCGACATAACGCTCAATTTCATCGTAAAGGAAATAACAATTACTCGTAAAACAAATATTTCCTAATGGAGGCGATACAAAGGGAACAACAGTCATCCATTTTAAAAGACAACGCCAAATGATCTGTGAAATTGAAAATCAAGAACATCGATTGTAAAGAGAATGCTTGAATCGCTGTGAAAACGGTTCGGCGCGAGAATAAAATAACTTTTTAACGATCTGGATGCTCTGGATGTTTCCAGTGTAATAATAATGAGCAGGTGTGAAGGTTTTCGCGATTTTTTTAAGGTTCCGTAGTTAGCAAGAAACCCTTAGAGTTTCGACATGTCCGTCCGTCTGTCTCTGTCAATTCGTCCTCTTTATACTAATAGTGTATAGTTTAGACTAATTAAACAGTCAAATTCAATGAGTAAGAATTTGGTCTGGGGCGAGGCTTCGGCTAAGGCTAGTTACCACCCTGCCAGCAAAGCCACCAAGCGATTAAGCGGTCCGGTACGATGTCGTATAGAAACCAAAGGAGTATGGGTTTATGGAAAACTGCCATACCCCTTCCAGTTTAGCCCACTTCCATTTTAGACTGCATTATCTCTTACCACCAGGTGAGATTGCAGTCGAGGGCTAACTTATATCTGAATAAAAGAAATAAAAAAGGTAGATACCATGTAGACACGCACGCTAGAAACTATTTGTATCTACCTACCTAATATCATATGGTTTCTCAGATTTCTGTAAAACTTTCCTTCCGCGGAATAAAACCGACGTAGGTAATAATTGATAAACCCCCGAAGGAAAATACAAATTCGTGACTTTAGATCTAGTTTCATTCACACAATATACAACTGTAAATTAAAATTTATAACACCCCCGACAAGCGAAGGTTACAGAAATAACTAGAAAAGAGCTGATAACTTACAAACGGCTGAACCGATTTTTTTGGATTATAGCTAAGAACACTTTCGATCAAGCCACCTTTCAAACAAAAAAAAAATTAAAATCGGTCATTAGCTTAGGAGCTACGATGCCACAGACAGATACACACGTTAAACTTATAAATACCCCTCTTTTTGGGTCGGGGGTTAAAAATGGAGTAGTTGTCAATAAAACATAATAATAACAGTACACATTGAGTCCATCAAAGCAGCCCCGTATAATTCTGACGGGTATCAGATACCCACAAAGTATCCAGTAATCTCTATGTATACGGTGGTCCGAGTATCAGCGGATTTGCAGGTATTTTATACGCTATGCTGTAGCTCAATTTTATAGTTACCACCATCATTACACTATTAATTACATCGAACATTTTGGCCCACGACTGAGGACCTCTCAAAATGAGAAGGGAACTTAAGAGGGGTCTCTCCGTCACTCGCTCCATGCAAACGTAGTTCGTCTCTCATTGGAATACTAACCAGTCATACTCAATGGAATTTTGTAGAAACGTTCCGGAAACTAATATCTATGTCTGTGGTTTTCCAGATTTCCGTTAAAATATCCGGTTTCAAAGTTGCACGGTCTTAAAAATTCACACACAAATCTTTGAGCCCCTATAATTTTAAAACTACATATTTTTAGAAAAATCTAAAACACCACAAGCACATATATCAGTTTCTAGAATTTGCCTGCAAAATTTCATAGACTTTTTTGCTTAAAATTCAAATGAAATTGGGGCTACGATTGTATGGAGTAAGTGATGGAGAGAGCCCTGTTAATATAATTTAACAGAAATGAACATACGACATAGAAAGAATCATTTCAAGCACATACCTTAAAAGTTTTAATATGCAATATGTATACAATCTGCCCCTTCTTCTAATTTAAAAGGAAAAGACGTAGAAAATCCACTGAGAGGATTTTTGAAAATTCAACCCTTACCTGAGGGGAAAAATAGGGTTTGAAATTCGTGTAGCGGACCAAATAGCGAGCAATAGCTAGCGAGCTTATAATATAATTTCTATGAAACTACTTACACTATGACCACAACGTAATAAAACCGGGTATATGCAAAAACCTCGTTTGAAACGGTCCTTACCCGGCTTACGCGAACCGTTTGTACCCGACTGTGGCATGTTTATAACGTTCCCTTTAAACTCATTTCATATCGTGACTACTACCGGATATTGCAATTTAGTTTTAGTGATGACATGACCGTACAGTTTCGCTCGAGTCGAATTTCCGAAAAAAAATCTTAGTACCTAAGGGTCTGTTGAAGTGAGAGAGTAAAAAGAAAAATAAAACCGACTTCAAAAACCACAAACACTAAAAAGTAAAAAATAACTTTTATTTAGCTACACGTGTAATGTACCTAGGTATGAAGTCGAGCGAGCATATTAAAACAAAATTAGAAATCCAAGAGTGAAGCTCGCCCGACTTCATACCTAGGTACATTACACGTGTAGCTAAATAAAAGTTATTTTTTACTTTTTAGTGTTTGTGGTTTTTGAAGTCGGTTTTATTTTTCTTTTGAAAATTTTTTATTTCACAATTTTTAGTGGCCCACAGTACTATAATATGCTATGCCCAGTTAAAAGCCTACTGTTTACTAAGCTATTACACTGATCGCGAGCAATTTGCTCCTATCTATTGAGGAGTTCTGTTCTCCATCTCCGAAGATATTCATCAGATCTTCACCAAATTTATATGGGACCATCTGCACAGTATACCCTTTCAAACAAAAAAAAATATTTCCAAATCGGTCCAGGGGTCTTTGAGTAATCGGGGAACATACATAAAAAAAATAAAAAAATAAAAAAAATAAAAAAAAAGATTCCGACGAATTGAGAACCTCCTCCTTTTTTGGAAGTCGGTTAAAAAATTGTATGTTGATACGACGTTCAGTCAATTTCACATTGTATAATATAATTAGGAACTAGATGATATCCGCGACTTCGTATGCGTGGCTAGATACAGGTTTTAATTCCGCGGGAACTCTTTCATTTTCAAGGATAACAAGTGTAAATTAAAAATTTATAACACCCTTGACAAGTGAAGGTTACAGTAACTAGAAAAGAGCTGATAACTTTCAAACGGCTAAACCGATTTTCTTTGATTATAGCTAAGAACACTTTCGATCAAGCAACCTTTCAAACAAAAAAAAAACTAAATTAAAATCGGTTCATTAGTTTAGGATCTACGATGCAACAGACGGATACACAGATACACACTGTAACTGAACTAACGGGGTCCTAAGAAACTCTACCCTATTTTTCCTTCGGATCTATCTAAAGATTACATTTTAAAACAATTTCTTTAAAGTGGCACGTGTATCATCTAGCGGTAGGACCCCTTGTGATGTTGTGTCCATAATAAACCAAGAACTTTTAGAGCGTCGGAAATAATGAGTTCATCAGACTTAAGAGGAAAACCTATGCGAATGACATTGACGATTTCCCCTTCAAACTAGCAATTTTGACATGTCATGACCCTCTATTGACAATTAATCAAGCAGACATTTCAATCTGCGAAATTTACGCGGACTTTTAGTATTTTGACGTAGGAGGGTAAAAGATCCAGTACATGAACGAATAAGGACTACCCTGACTTTGACCTAAAATTAAGATATATGAGAATCGTTCTATATATAATTTTTATATTTTTTTTTATCTGTGTCTATACACAGTAGGTATACACTCTTAAATTATTTAAATATCAAAAACGCAAAAAAATGCGTGGTATTAATTATTATAAATTATTTTATTTAACAAAAGGATAAATTGCCAGTAAATGAACTGGGAATTTCAGTGAATGAACGAACTCTATCTAGTGCATAAACTCTCGATTCCTATTAATAAATTCTTAAGTATATTTTCGCCTTGGAATTTAAAAAAAAATGTCAGATTTTCAGTTTTTGACTTATTGTATATTTTTTTCTACATTTTGCGCGATAAATCAAAAACTATTTTACATAATAATAATAAATAAAACCTGTTTTAGAAGACTGCAAGTTACAATAGAGCCGCTTGGAACAATTTTTTTTGCTGTTTCTTCTGGTAATATTCACAATGCAGAAATAATAATCATCATGGTGTTTAGATGGTTTGCGCCAAATTATAAAATTTTTTTTTAGTAAAAGTAGTTAACTATTCTTATTTGCTCATAAACGCAACGAGGAAATACAGCTTCCACATATAAAAATTTGAGTCCAGGCCTTGCTGTTAGCTGCTAATGGGTTCTCAAAGTAGCCCGAGTATGCTTGTTTTACTGGGCACAAAAGGAAAGAATGAAAGGAGCTTACCCAGTACATCTTAAAAGATCCGTTATAGATACATGCATCCTGCCATGCCTTACCTATGCCAGCCAAACATGGGTCCAGACAAAGAATATAAAAAGAAATAGTGACTTGCTAAAGGGCGATGGCAAGGTGCATAAATTAAGCAAAAAATATTCAAAGTGAGAATTGAAGACATAAGAAAAAAGACAAAGCCTACAGACACCTTGAGACATGCCCTAAAACTGAAATGCAAATGGTCATATTGTATCGATTTTTACAGATGAAAGAAAGACAGGTAGGTAGACCGAAGACGCGTTGGTCTAATGCTATTGTGCAAATCGCGAGAGAAAATTAGCTTGATAGTACCAAAGACAGAGAGAAATGGGGATACCCAAGAGGGATCCATATCCAAGAAAGCAGAATACCAGAATAAATATAAAAAAAATTCAAAAGAAAAATAAAACCGACTTCAAAATCACAAACACTAAAAAGTAAAAAATAATTTAAGTTATTGTGGTTTTTGAAGTCGGTTTTATTTTTATTTTGAAAATTTTTTATTTCAAAATTTTTAGTGGCCCCACTGTACTATAATAATATGCCATGCCCAGCTAAAACCCTACTGTTTACTAAGCAATTACACTGATCGCGAGCAATTTGCTCTTATCCATTGAGGAGTTCTGTTCTCCATCTCAGAAGATATTCATCAGAACTTCATCAAATTTATATGGGACCACCTGCAAAGTATACCTAGCTTTTCAAAAAAAAAAAATCCAGATCGGTCCAGGCGTCTTTGAGCAATCGGTGAACATACATTAAAAAAAAAATTGAATTTGCTCTTATCCATTGAGGAGTTCTGTTCTCCATCTTCAAAGATATTCATCAGATCTTTACCAAATTTATATGGGACCACTTGCAAAGTATACCCTATCAAACAAAAAAAAAATCCAAATCGGTCCAGGCGTCTTTGAGTAATCGGGGAACATACATAAAAAAAAAGATACCAACGAATTCAGAACCTCTTCCTTTTTTTAAAGTCGGTTAAAAATATACTAAGATTTACTAACATGGTGTTATACCATAGAGTAGCAAACAGAGGCAAAGCTTCTAAGAAGCGAGCAAAATTTATAACTATTTTGGTAGGGCTGGCACTGGAGGATACAATTTAATTAACAATAGTTATTTGTTCAACAAGATGGTAAAGTTTGTTTTTGTTGTGATTGCCTAGTTTAAATATCGATCTTTAAATATCGATCGATAGATCTAAATATCGATTTTGAACGAAATCAGTCAATTTAGAAAGAATTATAAATGGTGCCAACTTTTTTAAATTTTGGTTACAGGTTCCTATTTTGTGATCCCAGGGAGCTCTAAATATCGATTTTGAACAAAATCGGTCAATTAACAAAGAATTTCAAAATGGCGTCGACTTTTTTAAATTTTGGTAACAGTTTCTTATTTTGTGATCCCAGGGAGCTCTAAATATCGATTTTGAACGAAATCGGTCAATTAACAAAGAATTTCAAAATGGCGTCGACTTTTTTAAATTTTGGTAACAGTTTCTTATTTTGTGATCGCAGGGAGCTCTAAATATCGATTTTGAACGAAATCGGTCAATTAACAAAGAATTTCAAAATGGCGTCGACTTTTTTAAATTTTGATAACAGTTTCTTATTTTGTGATCCCAGGGAGCTCTAAATATCGATTTTGAACGAAATCGGTCAATTAACAAAGAATTTCAAAATGGCGTCGACTTTTTTAAATTTTGGTAACAGTTTCTTATTTTGTGATCGCAGGGAGCTCTAAATATCGATTTTGAACGAAATCGGTCAATTAACAAAGAATTTCAAAATGGCGTCGACTTTTTTAAATTTTGGTAACAGTTTCTTATTTTGTGATCGCAGGGAGCTCTAAATATCGATTTTGAACGAAATCGGTCAATTAACAAAGAATTTCAAAATGGCGTCGACTTTTTTAAATTTTGATAACAGTTTCTTATTTTGTGATCCCAGGGAGCTCTAAATATCGATTTTGAACGAAATCGGTCAATTAACAAAGAATTTCAAAATGGCGTCGACTTTTTTAAATTTTGGTAACAGTTTCTTATTTTGTGATCGCAGGGAGCTCTAAATATCGATTTTGAACGAAATCGGTCAATTAACAAAGAATTTCAAAATGGCGTCGACTTTTTTAAATTTTGGTAACAGTTTCTTATTTCGTGATCCCAGGGAGCTCTAAATATCGATTTTGAACGAAATCGGTCAATTAACAAAGAAGTTCAAAATGGCGTCGACTTTTTTAAATTTTGGTAACAGTTTCTTATTTTGTGATCCCAGGGAGCTCTAAATATCGATTTTGAACGAAATCGGTCAATTAACAAAGAATTTCAAAATGGCGTCGACTTTTTTAAATTTTGGTAACAGTTTCTTATTTTGTGATCGCAGGGAGCTCTAAATATCGATTTTGAACGAAATCGGTCAATTAACAAAGAATTTCAAAATGGCGTCGACTTTTTTAAATTTTGGTAACAGTTTCTTATTTCGTGATCGCAGGGAGCTCTAAATATCGATTTTGAACGAAATCGGTCAATTAACAAAGAATTTCAAAATGGCGTCGACTTTTTTAAATTTTGGTAACAGTTTCTTATTTCGTGATCCCAGGGAGCTCTAAATATCGATTTTGAACGAAATCGGTCAATTAACAAAGAATTTCAAAATGGCGTCGACTTTTTTAAATTTTGGTAACAGTTTCTTATTTCGTGATCCCAGGGAGCTCTAAATATCGATTTTGAACGAAATCGGTCAATTAACAAAGAATTTCAAAATGGCGTCGACTTTTTTAAATTTTGGTAACAGTTTCTTATTTCGTGATCCCAGGGAGCTCTAAATATCGATTTTGAACGAAATCGGTCAATTAACAAAGAATTTCAAAATGGCGTCGACTTTTTTAAATTTTGGTAACAGTTTCTTATTTCGTGATCCCAGGGAGCTCTAAATATCGATTTTGAACGAAATCGGTCAATTAACAAAGAATTTCAAAATGGCGTCGACTTTTTTAAATTTTGGTAACAGTTTCTTATTTTGTGATCCCAGGGAGCTCTAAATATCGATTTTGAACGAAATCGGTCAATTAACAAAGAATTTCAAAATGGCGTCGATTTTTTTAAATTTGGTAACAATTTCCTGTTTTGTGATCCTAGGGATCCTCAGATATTGATTTTGAACAAAATCTATGACAGTTCAAGAAAATAGATTTTAAACACTATTTAAATTATTATCATTAACATTAAATTAAATGAAAACACGACGCGCGACGTGTACTGCAGCCCCTGAGCTTGAGCACAGGCCGAGCCGGTATAAACCGATTTCTCTCCGTACGCGATGTAGCGCCTGTGCTCACGCACACACGCGCCTCAAGCTTGTAGTAGTGTACCTATCGTAGCGCGCTTGTATGAAGCTTTGACTCTGTTCGCTACACATGTGGTTATACAACGCAATACCACACTAACAAACACTCGTACAAACATACAGACAAGTATATACTCACACACACTCACACACACACATGGACGCACGCACACGCACTTTTGAACGGTTTGAACGGAACACGGTTTTGAAATTGAAATTGAAAAAAGTGTAAGAATTTGTAAGAAAATATTTAAAAAAGGTATATCAGCCGGTTTTTTATTCCAGCTCTTAATACATGTAAAAACGTCCAATCTGTTCATTTACTTGAGCCTTTACCCTAGTACCTAATTATATCGACCGCCCCATATCAAAACAAAGTAAATGTCATTTTTCCGAAAATCGTTTTATGTCATAAGCCTAACTTTCATAGTATGTCCCGTTGTATTGTAAGGACACCCACATTAAAGTAAAATTAAAAGCTAGTAAGTCGCTTTGACCATTTTAAAACATAGTAAGTCTATGAACTGGCTAGGTTTTTTATAGATTAATGCGCCTTACTAAGTTTTTCAAAGGAATTAGATAAAATAAAATAAATATCACCCATTATCTAAATACCATGTCAAAACAGTAAATACTTAATGATGCATTAAAACTTAAAAGTAAGATAGGAAAAGTCAATGACCTCTACATGTCAACTGTTAAATATGGCTTGCAAGGGAAATACTTTGCATACTTACATAATGTTTTTAAGGTTCCATATCTCAAAAGGAAACACGGGACCCTTATAGGATCACTTTGTTGTCTGTCTTTCTGTCCGTCTGTCCGTCTGTCGTGTCTGTCAAGAAAACCGATAGGGTATTTCCCGTTAACCTAGAATTATGGGCAGGTAGATAGGTCTCAACTCTCATAGCCCAAGTAAAGGAATAAATCCGAGAACAAATTTCGTGATTCTAGATCAACGGGAAGTACTGTATAGGTTTTCTTGACGGACGGACGGACAAATGGACAGACAACGAAGTGATCCTTTAAGAGCTCCGTTTTTCATTTTGAGGTACGGAACCCTAAAAAAGAAAGTGATGCACATCTAATGAATAAATGTGTAGGCCAGTCTTCACACTAAAATATTTAAACCCCTTTAATTTAAAAACTGTCATAGCCTAGTGGTTAGAACGTCCGCCTCCTAATCGAAGGTCGGGGGTTCGATCCTGGAATCACGCACTACTAACTTTTCAGTTATGTGCGTTTTAAGCAATTTAATATTGTATATCAAATCTTTGAAAAGAGCAACCGCCGAGTTTCTTGTTGAAGACTACGGCCTAAACTTCTCTTGAATTTAAACCACTTACTAGGTTTTGATCTGAGAAAGAAATTTGACATTAATTGACAAAATTGAGAGACCTAAGCTTGTATAAGAACACAGAAGTGTCATAATTCGTGTTCACTTTGCCTAACGTCTCTCGGAGAGCAGAGAGAGATTTAAACTGTTTCTTATAATCACTGGCCATATTTCAAATGCGAAAGTGTGTTTGTTGGTTTAATATTCAATCACGCTGCAACGGAGCAACCAGTCGACGTGGTTTTTTGCATGGATACATTTAAAGACCTTGAGAGTGACATCTCTCTCCGCATCGTATTCTTTATTGCTGAGGGTTGTGACCTCTTTCCATTATTCCTACATCTAATGGTAGGTTTTCTTGGGATAATAATGCGGTGGGTTCAAAGAGCCTACGGAACTCGACTAGAAAAACGAGATTTTGACTCTTAGTTTTAACGGTTATGAATTAGTTATTATTATCAGTGATAAAATTGATTAGGGCTGCCAGGTAAAATGACATTTATCTCGGAAAATCAAAGAGTTTCCACGAGATTTTTTCCAAGTTTGCGCTACTAAGTACATATATTATGAAGAGGAAAGGTTTGTTTGTTTGTTATCGATAAACTCTGAAACTACTGAACTACTTGCACTAAAGACATAATCATCAACATCAACCGACAGACGTCCACAGTGAACATAGGTCTTTAATAGGGTCTTCCACATGCTACGGGTTTGCGCCGCCTGAATCTTTGCGCTTGCGCTTGACGACAATCATGCTTTAAAGAAAGCAATGATGAGGTCCAAGTTGGAGCACGCTTACCTGGAAGATGCCTATTCACTCTTGGCTTGCAGGTATCTATGGTATATATGGCAGGAAACACGGCCGCCGAAATGGCGTTCCAACCTTTAGGCTCTCCCCATTGCCCGCAGCATGAATCTGAGCTTCCTTATGATGGTTATATTATGTACATATAATATCTCATAAGAAATCTCTAACACACAATCCAGCTAAGTAAGTCCAATTTCGAAAAAAGCTAGCTAGCCGACAAATCTAACTCAGGCAGCCTTCGGGAACCTTCGAGATGTCTCTGTCCAAAATTCCTCAATGCTTGAAGAACAGTCTTTGAATAGTGCATATTGTCAGTGATGAAATATGGATCCGAAATATAGGTCTTTTTTTTGTACACAGGAAATGCCTGACGCATACCCCTCCGTCATGTGGGGCTTGCACCAAACTTGCACTACTACGAAATCCATTTCGGAACACGGCACCCGGAACGAGGCGCGCTATCTCCTAACATAGGTATAATACCTATTTAGAACACTTACTATCTGTCATCATAATCTATGACAACCTCCGAGTATTTACCTGGTAAAACCGTAACTTTAGAATAAAATTTAGTATATAAGCAGGCTTCATTTAGAAATGAAAAAATCCCTATTTTATTTTTCAACGATTATAAACACAACTTTCATTCAAAAATAATAAGCTTATATTCATTTTAAATAATATTTTGCGACGAAATGACGCGCACAGTCCTTCCGCCATGACAGTCCAGTGGACACTGAATTCCATAGAGCGCCTGCAAGAAAATAAATAGCACAGGAAGTTTTTTGGTTAGTTTTAGATTATTTAAGAAACGAAAAACATTTAGTATAAAACTAACAGTTAAAATTGATTGCTAAACCTAAACATATCATTTTCTGGAGGTTGGCTTCAAAGTATCAAGATGTTAAAGAAAACTTTTACAGAACAAGTTGCGAAAAGCAATGTTTTCAACTTGGTTTTTTTTTATTATTGGGATAATGTATACTAAATTAAAAAAGGCCCTTATAATCTTCACAAACTGAAGTTTTTAATTGCATGTATTTAATAGCTGTTAATGCTTTAGAAAAATAAACAATTTACTTCAAAGTACAGCATTTTTGCGATTTGTCAAATAGCAATTACCTTAAACGACTTTACGGAGTTCAAGTATTGAAAATGTGTGATTGTGTATAACATCTCCCATGCATTCGGTCCGTCAAGACTATTGCCAGTGCGTACTTAGTTCGAGTATTGAAAGTGTGTTGTTTGTGTATGAATATTTATTTAGCATTTGGTATGGTGAGACAAGTGCTAGTTCGAGAATTAAAATGTGTGTTCCGCATAGGAACGCATTAAAATATGAAAGGATCATGAGGCCGCTCTTACAAGACAACACTTCATATAGAGCCCTACTTATTAGACGTGTGTGTGTGAGTGTGCTTCTTCCTTCGTAAAGGAAGAAGTTGTGTGCGGCATCATTCACTCCAGTTGGCGTAAAAGGGGTTTAGAGTGAATGATGGTACGTAGCTCCACCACGCCACGTACGGTGAGCTTCTGCCTTCCCTTGGTATCCCACCGTCATACTGGGACCCTCGATAAATCAAGAGATCAATATGGCACATAAAATACCAACGAACAGTAGCTCCCCCCCCCACACACGTCATCATCCAAATAAACAGCGCAGCGTATGCAAGCATACTTTAGGAAGTGGTGCGTGCCACTTATGATCCCACGTTGCAGCCGAAGCTGAAATAGCATTTTTATAGTGGTGCTCTCCCACTACAGACCTGTAATAGGTTTCAAGGACGGGTCAGACTCACTGCGGGAATATCCACAGGCCTTAACCCAACCTTCAGTATATATGCATTAGCGTAATTTTGTATGGGTATGTTATTAATATTGGGTAACCACCACAAGGCGGTTAAGTATTCCAACAAATGTCAGAATACAAACAGAACAGCAGCATTACCTGCCCTCTGTGGTCTGTCTGTTATTGAAGCACATTAGAATCATCTCAGCAAAGGATTCACAAAGCGCCCAAGACACTAGGGCTCTCCTTAGTTAGGATTGACAAAGCATCAAAGGCACCAGGGTTCTCCCTCGCATAAGTTTCTTCCAACGCGCTCTGTCATATGTCAGATAGTTAGTTAATATCACCGAAAGCCATCTCAAGCAAAGATCACCGAACATCCGGAGAACACGTGGTTCTCCCCGCCTGAGCAGCCACGTCGTCAACAGTTCAAACATAAATCGCTTTTAGATCTTAGGAGGTATCGCCCCAGTACAGAATTTAAACAAATTAATTATCTCCGCGCATTACGACGTCCGCGCAGGCACCACCGCCGACGCAAATGCACGCGGTCCCGCTGTGCGGGTTCACGTTCTGATTTCGACTCTGCTCCGAGCGTTACGACGCCCGCGCGCACACATCACTCGCCAACGCAATTCGACCGCGGTCGATCGCGTCTCTGCATCACCGACATGCGAAACGGTGTTTGCCTCTTTTCGAAAATTCAAAAATTAATTTTATGTTCGTATATGTAAGTTCATTACAAGTATTCACTAACCTGATTTTGATAAAATTGAAGTAAAATTTTAATACGTTTTTTTTTTTTTTTTTTTTTTTTTTTAATATTATTTTGTAACACTTTGGTGTAAAATGTAGGGTTGTTACAACACGTCAAACTTATATCATCCCTCTTTTTGGGTGGGGGGTAAAAAAGTAGCCCATGAGTTGAATGAGCCAAATCCGTCCAGTAGTTTTTGCGCCAAATATACAAGCACACAAACACACACACATATTTCACCTGTTTATTAGTGTGATATTCCCATGTCTTCTTCTACGTGAATTTAGGTTTTTAAAAATCCTCCTCTCTCCAGATCTTTAACTATAATATCCGTGCAAAAATAATAAAATCAATAAAAAAGCCTCAGATGAATAGCGCATTTCATAAAATTCCAAAGGGGAAGAAAAATTAAAAGTCTCCGCATTCCGGACTCCGCGCTGTGAGCTGGAAAATAGTCGTGAGGGAATTTTTCTTTAAGCTTTATTAAATCCTACGGGAAATAATTCCACGAGTCATTATAGGGGGACGGGTTGTTTTATTGCGAGTGCCTGTTTGGTGATAACGTTGTGTATAGGTACGTAGAGAGCTTCAAACAAACGTAGCTCATTCGTAGTACGCTACAAGCAAACGTAGCTCTTTTGTAGCGCACTCTACATACAACTGTTTTTCGACTCTCATTTGAATACTAACCAATCTAATTCAAGGAAATGTTCAAGTAATTAATATATTACGTGTCTATGGTTTTCCGGATTTCCGTTAAAGCTCTCTTCTATATTAAGAATTTTTAGGACTTCGTCTGTGTTGGTGTTAGCTGGCGGGCGTGCTCTGCCTTTTTGGAATGTTTTTTTGTTAAAACTGACTGGAAAGCGCTATAAGGGGGTGCCGTGCGTATGTCGGCGGGCACCGGCACAGACGGGGTCCATACTTGTATAGTTTAACTAACTTGTTACAAATAACTACAAACTTGACATTGGCTAATCTTTGTAAAGCCAGACGAGAGAGAAAAAAGAGAGATTTTTACGGCAGGTAATCTGGAAAACCACAGACACAGATATTAGTTTATAAATAGTATGTACTTTTCATTGACTTTGGTTGCTTAGTATGCAAATGAGTACGGCCTCCCTGGCGTAGTGGTAAGCACTGTAGTCTTATTAGTGGGAGGCCCCTGGTTCGATTCCCGGCGGGGTTTACATTTTATAACATCTAAATTTCTGATCTGGTCTGGTGGGAGGCTTCGGCCGTGGCTAGTTACCACTCTACTGGCAAAGCCGTACCGATAAGTAATTTAGCGTTCCGGTACGACGTCGTGTAGAAACCAAAAGAGTATAGGTTTAGTGAAAACTCTCATACCCCTTTCAGGTTAGCCCACTTCCATCTTAGACTGCATTATCACTTACCACCAGGTGAGATTGTAGTCAAGGGCCAACCTATATCAAATTTTGTAAAAATAGATGAAACCACGTTTGTATGGTGCGAATGACGGAGCCCTCTTTTAAATTAAAAGGAAATGGAAAGGCAAAACGTTTTGGTGGTAACGTAATTAGATTTTGAATCAAAGCGTATAACATCATGGGAAAATTGAATGTGGAAATTGTACCAGCAATATACGTATTTTTCAAAGACATGCGTAGGTACCTACTGATAATAATTTGTTCTTGTAATTTAAATAGAAATTAAATTATTTAAAACCAAATGGAATAAAATCTAATTATTTTTACATCAGATTTATTTTGCAGAGTAATTTTCTTTTGTTAACAATCAAATTGTTAAAACTACACAACGAACGGCCTTACAGTTAGGTTTTTTTTTTAATTCTCTATAGGCAAGCGCTTGATCACAATCATACCTGATGGAAAGTGATGATGTGGTCAGAAGATGGGACGCGAAACAATACTTAATACTTTTTGCAACAACTATAAAAGCAATATTATTTTTGATGTATTTTTCACGAATATGAAAAAGTTTGGTGCTTTCTTTTTTATTGTATAGTGTTATGTAACCAATTATTACGATATGTGTAATTTTGTTCATGTTGCAATAAAACAAATAAAGAAAACTTTTGAAAATCTATCAGACTCTATGCCTTTTGAAAATGATACTCCATCAGGATATTATTATCAAAGTAATGTACCTCGACTCCGGTAAATCAAAATTAGACTTCTAAAAGCACGTTCTAAAAACATTAGACAAACAAGTGTAAATTAAAAATTTATAACACCCCCGACAAGTGAAGGTTACAGTAACTAGAAAAGAGCTGATAACTTTCAAACGGCTGAACCGATTTTCTTGAATTAAAGCTAAGAACACTTTCGATCAAGCCACCTTTCAAACAAAAAAAACTAAATTAAAATCGGTTCATTAGTTTAGGAGCTACGATGCCACAGACAGATACACAGATACACACGTCAAACTTATAACACCCCTCTTTTAGGGTCGGGGGTTAAAAACAGTATACAAATAAAACATCGAAAGTTGCCACTCCGCTGTGCTTAGCTAATTACGTAGATGAGGCTGTAGGATAATGCACCCTATTAACCCCTGCCTTTATTTAGTGGTATATTCAACCCAAGGGTAAACCTTGGTATATACCACGCATTTAAGCGATGCAAATAATAAATGACTGCTTTTAAATTGTTCAAAGAAAATGAAAATGGATTTTTGTAACATTTTAATCTTAGTTCTAATTACTTTTATTTATTTTTTAAACGCGATTGTTTTGTTTAATTGTTTAAGAACTTATAAAATTCACCGATATACATGAATCAAGATAAAATCAGGGTCAAAATGGGCTTTTTACCCTGGTTCACTGGTTCATTACTTATTTCTTCGTCGGGTTCATAGTTCATACCACGTATTTAAGCGATGCAAATAAAATTAATGATTGCATTTTCAATGTTAAAAGAAAACGAAAAAGGATAAATTACTTTCATTCTGAGAGACCTGTACTCAGTAGTGAGCCGACGATTGATTGATACTAACTTGAACATGATGATTACTAAACTTATAATATCAGTAAATTTTTCATTAGATGTTGTATAGACTAAGTTTTTCCTGACAACAGTTTTGTGCCTAAATTTTCCGTTGCTTAGACAACTCCATAAAGGATAATGTATTCAGTGAACTTCCAGTTTTTACTTTTTTAGCGTGAGGTAGTTCTTGCTTGTGTAAAAGCGGACAGGTGTTCGCGCGGACTGCGGGTTCCATAATTTATGAACCCAGCTGAGGGCATTAAGTGGTTGTAATAATTAATGAGTGTGTACTCGCCTTTTGCAGCGATGTCACTAGGTATATTATGGATAAAGTGCGTCAGTCTATGGAAATAAAATTAAACACTTCACAACAATGGATCAACATTTAAGGCCGATTCACACCAATTGCGTACACGTGACACGTGCATAGTAACGCGCTTAAACCCCTATTACACCGGGTTACGCATACGTCCACGCTTTATGCAAGCGGTGTGCCATGTTTCATACATTACAACGCAATGGTACGCGCTCGCTACGTCTACATGAACGAGCTATTAGGTAGTTGTTGTAACGTTTGCGCACTGTGTCCGATGTGAGTCCGAGCTGTCAAACCAACGATAGTAGTGACAACAACCGACGGTAGTAGTGAAACGGCAGTAGCGTAAAATCGACATCCGAATTTGATCCGAGTTTTCTAGATCTGAATTTTCTCAGATTCAGTGCTTAAAGGAATGCAGTGCGTAAAGAGCCTGAGCTGTGTATCTACTAAAACAAGGCAATCTAGAGAGTCACTGCAATATCTACATTGTTCATAAATCATAGCTACGAATATTATTACCTCCAGTAATATTACCGTCGAGGTAATTCCTACGATTACTCATATTTGATTACTCGTAGCATTTGATGTGCTCAAGTATCTTTTTTCTTCATTCAGGAATTCAAGCATGAAGAATAACGAAGTTTAAATTACAGCAAGCTTGCTTAGAAGCCGCCTATTGACTCTTGGCTTGAAGTTATTTAAGTTATACCTAAGTCCGAGATTGTTTGCACGGTTCCTGCAAGTGTGTAATCAACATTTAGGTACTTGTTTAAACGTTTGCGCACTGTGTCCGATGTGAATCCGAGCTGTCACGCGGGCGGTGTGGTGGCAACAACCACCGAAACGGACGTAGTGTAAAAACTACATCCAGATTGGATCTCAGTTTTCTAGATGTGAATTTTCTTGGATTTGGATCGCATGCAGTGCGCAAAGAGCCTAAGCTGTTATCTACTAAAACAAGGCAATCTAGAGTGTCACCGCAATATCTACATTGTTCATAAATCATAGCTATTCCATTATAGCGCTAAGCTGCAGGAATATTACCGTCGAGGTAATTCCTACGATTACTCGTAATACATTTGAAGTGCTCAAATATCTTGTGTTACGGGTATATTGTCTGTTCGTTCAATTAATTTGATTTCATGTGACAGTTATATCTTTGGAAATTACTCATTTGATATTAATGAATATTAAATCCTTTATAATACTTGATCTCTGTTATCAATTTGCATTGGTATAACACACGCTATTTATTATTAATAATACTATTACGTAAAGAAGTGACGATCCCTGCCAGCGATATATGTAAATCCATGTCTTTGCTCCCTGCCAATTTCAGACTCTAGGGAACAGCCCAGTGGGACCAAGGACCCGTCACAAAATGATGGTATACCGTAGACTCACCAATGAGACCATCGGGTACAACTAAATGGTGGTATACCTACAATATAGACCAATAAGACAAGAAAAAAAATTACGAGTTTCTTGCTGGCTCATCTCGGTAGGAAAGGCATTCCGAACCAGTGGTAGATTCATTTGACGATTCAAAAGTAGGTACATACTTGTAATTTAAGTTTAATTGAATCACACTAAAATTATAAAGGCGAAAGTTTGTGTGTATGTTTGTTACTCTTTCACGCAAAAACTACTGAACGGATTTGGCTGAAATTTAGAATGGAGATAGATTATACTTTGCATTAACACATAAGCTACTTTTTATTCCGGAAAATCAATGAGTTCCTACGGGATTTTAAATAACCTGAATCCACACGGACGAAGGCGCGAGCGTTGCAGCTAGTATATGATAAATTAATTATTATTTTAAAAAATGCTTAGATTTTGTTGCAGAATTTCTTATTGTTTGCTGTTTTTAACCCCCGACCCAAAAAGAGAGGTGGTATAAGTTTGACGTATGTATTTGTCTGTGGCATCGTAGCTCCTAAACGAATGAACCGATTTAAATTTATTTATTTTTTGTTTGAAAGGTGGCTTGATCGAGAATATTCTTAGCTATAATGGAAGAAAATTTGTTCAGCCGTTTCAAAGTTATCAGCTCTCTTCTAGTTTTTTTATAGAGGTTTCTGAATAGGGGTTTTTTAAATTATAAGTTATAATGTTATCACTTCGGTAGCAAAGTAGGCCTAGTGCATGAAGATACCTACAACTACATAAAAAACCAAATACTCCGCTTGTCGGCCGCTCGTTTATGAATAACTGAGACGGCCAGTGATTGCAACTGAATTATTCAGCGATACGCGAGTTTTTCACCGAAAACACGCATTCGCGCCATTGATATAATATTACAAAGTCAAAGACGGTCAGTTTCTGTACTCTCTAGTTCCTACGTGCACAGCAAGAAGCCACATTATTATAACCTTTGGCATCCTTATGTGATCGACATCCAATCTATTTAGATGAAACGTTTTTGTTCAACATTTTTGAACAAACCTCTAATGTTTGGTCTGTAATCTGTAGGTATTCCCTGCCAAAAATAACTTGAGATTTGAGAACTTGAATTTCGTCAAGAGCAGACGAGTTTTTTGATTAAGTATGGCAAGCGTTATTTTTGGCAAGTTTTTAAAAATCTTTTGTTTTTGATAAGTAATAATAAAAATGTGAAATATCATTCTGTTCATTTTTTCATCAACAAAACCTATAAAAGCGACTTAGCCATTGTTTACGATAAAACCGCCTTTGCACGCTGCAGCTATTAGGTAGATTAAATTCTTAATTTGTATATTTTTCGATGTTTTTACTTTGTGTGTACAATAAAGTGAATAGAATAGAATAGAATAGAATAGATTTTTATTCAAGTAAACTTTTACAAGTGCTTTTGAATCGTCAAATAATTTACCACTGGTTCGGAATGTTAATAATAATTATATAAATGAAAATATCGAAGAAGAAACTGTCTGACTGACATAATATCAAAGTCCAGCTCAAACCGTTGGGGCTACAAACTTGAGATGTTGCATGTACCGCTAAGATATTTCCATATAGAAATAATTTTGGGAACTCCCGACCATGCGAAGCTGAGGCGAATTCACTAGTCATAACGACAAATGAGAAGATCGGTGATAAATTATAACCTTCATTTTAGTAGCTTTTTCAACCTATGATAAAATATCTAGGTTTATCTAATAGTATATCAACGGTTCAGCCATTCAGTGTGTAATCCTTCAGTACTGAATTTAATATGAACTTTGTTCCACTTTCGGGTCGTTTCCAAGTTCTCTGACCATGTAATGAAAGAACATGCTGTTTTTTTTATCCGGATAGTATTACGACTGGCCACAACCTCTGTGTGAAACAATACTATACAAAACTACTTTTGCAGATTTTCAAAGTTGTATATCACTAACGACCCTATGGTTAAGCCCTAGTCTCTCCGTCACTCGCTCTATACAAACGTAGCTCGTTTCTCATTGGAATACTAACCAGTCATACTCAATGGAATTTTGTAGAAACGTTCCGGGAACTAATATCTATGCCTGTCTGTGGTTTTCCAGATTTTCGTCAAAATATTCGGTTTTAAAGTTCCGCGGTCTTAAAAATTCACATAACAATCTTGAGTCCCTGTAATTTTAAAACTACATATTTTTAGAAAAATCTAAAACGCCACCGGCACAGATATTCGTTTCTAGAATATGTCTGCAAAATTTTCATGGACTATTCAAATGAAGTTGGGGCTACGATTGTATGGAGTAGGTAAGTGACGGAGAGAGCCCTGTTGAAGAAGACTTAGCTACGAATCCATACCTTTCATACCTACTAAAATGTGCAAATGTACATGAAATACCTATTTTATATTCCATAAATAGCATCACATTCATCTTACGGGAACAAAATAAAAATGTTTGCACCAAGACTGTAATAATTCTTAAAAGCCGTTCCTTTCATTCCCTTTTTACTGTGAAGCGTCGAGTAGAAAACTCTGCTACGATTTATGTTGTATGAAAAGGAACGAAACACTGAAACCGACTCTATTCATGCCCGCCTCCCTTCTCTCCAAGGAATTCACTCATTCATTCATTCATTCAATATAATAAACATTTTTAGTGTTCCGTACGTCCGAATGAAATAATGGAACCCTTTTATAAGATTACTCGTGTGTCTGTCTGTTTGGTTAGCTGTCTGTCACAGTCAGTTTTCTTCACAGCTAGTTAATTTTTAGTATACTTTCTGTGAATCAAACAGGGACGTGTATATAATAATAATAGTATAATTTTGAACAAGGGGAGGAAATTAGCAAATTTAAAAAAAAGTTTTCCAAACTGTACCATGTGAAATAATATAATATTATCATCAAGTGAAAGGGTTTGTTGATAAATACACCAGGCTCAATTATTTTTTTACAATTTTAAAATGAGTTGTTATAAAGTTATTTAAGAAAATAGATGAAAATCGTGCATTCCACCTTTCATATCTCTGAAACTATTGAGCCTAAAATTTTAATACAAAAAATAATACTTTACTTATAGATAACAAGAAAACCTATAAGAAGTCTATGGTCTGAAAATAACGTGGTAAACCTCTCAATATTGTGCGTATAAACTTATACATTCATCGTACGGAACCCTCTCCACGCGGATTCAACTCGCGCTTGTCCTGTTTTGAGTTACCTACCACTATTTTATTTGGCAGAGTAATTACGGCAGCTTAGCGATATACTCTTTTAATTTTACAAGCAGTTGGCAACAGTAGTACCACAGTTATATAGTACTGTATAACTCTGCTATGAAAGAACCGAAACATTGAAAGAATGTTCCCTTCGAAGATATTTAGTTATTCGTTCATTCAATATGGTAATTTGTATTTTACTTATGGAAAAGTAGACAATTTAATGGAACAGATAATACTGTCAGTCTGTTCGTCAATCAGTCCGTCCGTTCTTCCGCCCATCTATCTGTTTGTCTGTCAACTCTTAGACACGCAGATTCCCTCGCGATGTTTTCCTTTGTCGTTAAAGTTGTTTTAAAATCGGTCAAGCGCGAATCGAACTCGCACCCGAGGGGGTCCGCACCATCGTACAAGAATTAACACTTTATAATTTTAATGGCGGCTATTTCAAATTTTCATTATTTGTTGTTATAGTGGCAATTGAAAGACACATTCTTTGAAAATTTCAACTCTCTACCTATTACGGTTCTCGAGATACAGGTCGCTGACAGACAGACGGACGGACAGCGGAGACTTATTAGTAATAGGATCTCGTCGGCACCCTTCGTGTACCCTAAAACTAACATGCTTTTACATTACTCAGAAGTAATAAGCAAAAAAACTGTCTGAAGACTATGACAGGTAAACGATTAGATACGGCGCGTTCCGAGGTTGTTTCATATTATAAAAGTTGGTACGTAAGTAAAAATAATGCGGTAACTTCTCTCATTTCTATACCGTGTCGTCGGCAAAGCCTTCCAAGTTTTTACGAGAAACCCTGAACGTATGCCTGGATGTATGGTACAAGTTACAAGAGTAGCGTTTAGTGAGGCCGCCTACCGGACATACTTACATCTTCACGGCCAAGAGTATCGATACGACTCTTATGGCCCAATCTCCACAGGGCGATATTATCGCGGCGATACGACAAGTAACCCTGGATGAGTATAACGTCACGGAGTCGTCGCGTATTGCGGTGATACTATTGAGTCTCAAAAGAAAGAAGAAAGAAATAACTTTTATTTTTGAAAGTCTCGCGACGATACCGCCACGTTACGCCACAGTTGAGAGGCACAACACGTGTCTCAGTATGAGAAGGGTTTGGCCAAAGTTCACCACGTTGACAAAGTGCGGATTGGCAGACCTCACACGCTTTGAGAACATTATGGAGAACTCTCAGGCATGCAGGTTTTCCCGCGATGTTTTCCTTTGCCAATAAAGCGAGTCATATTTAATTTTTTAACGCACATAACTATGTATAATAATAAAAAATAAATTAGAGGATAATAAATTAGAGGTGCATGCCCGGAATCGAACCCCCGATTTCCCCAACAGGAGGTGGACGTCCTAACCACTAGTCTATCACGGCTCTCTAACCATAGACTAGCACTTTAAAATCGCCTGCAGCGTATACCTCGTCCCATCCTTCCACAAATATTTGCACGCGACTGATGGAACGACGCTCAACTTGCCATTGTTTACTTTTCCATTATATTTAGATTTGCGAGTGTGAGCAAAAAAGTTTACTCTTTGTTTTGTTTTTGGTACGAGTTACTTACTGTTCTACCATATCATTAGGGTAAAATGCTACTAGGGTCAGCGCAAACGGGCCGTTAGCCTCCAGCTTATTAGGGATCCGTACCTCAACAGGCAAAAAGGAGCCCTTATAGACTTCGTTGTATGTCCATCTGTCGTATCTCTCAAACGGGGGAGTCAAAAAACCTATAGGGTACAGCTTCCCGTTGACCTAGAATCATGAAATTTTACGTGTCCGTCATTATTTTCTAATTTTTATTATACTGGTTTGAGTTTAGTACAACAGTGCGGAATCCTTGGTCTAAGTCCTGAGGTCTTAGTATTTCTTTAGTATTGTTATTCGTAGTTCCAGCGTCATAGCAGCGCATAAAAGTTAAAACAGACAAGTTTCACCAATTCCAGAGCAGGAACAAGACAAAGTCGTATAAGCCCGAATAAAATGATTAAATTTACCCGAGTATATTAATTTAAGTGTTCAACAAAACGATTTTATGCGTGTGGGACGTTAAATCCTGGTAACAATTGTTGTAATCAAAACTTGAGCTATGAAAACACGGTGGAAACACTCTGTTCGCCTCTCACGCGGGACTAAACTGTCATTAAAACGGTATTGAGCTAAGAGATTTGATTAAAGGGTAGAGCGGATAAATACAAAAAAGTATGCGACACTATGGCCTCTTTCTGAGAGACGCGGTGTGAAGTACGTAGCCTAGACAATGACTTGCCAAGACTGTACCGCTTAAGAAAAAAAGTCGTCAGATTGGTCCCATGTAAAGATCTTTGGAGAAATGGAACTCTCAACGAACAACAGATCAATCACTCACGATCATTTCAGTAAATAGTTTATTTTTAACCACATACGGGGCATAACAAAATAACATTAATTTTGACGCCGGTTATTATAACGCGACTATAATATTTTCTCAAGACTTTTGTCGATTTGTCCTTCTTAAGACTTTTTTGCCTCTCTAAAATTGGAGGTTGGCCGCCTTCTTTCACTTAACGGAAAAACATTGCTACGTTAGCTATACTAGTCTATTCCCGACTGTTTTTGAGCCAGGACTTTGTTCTTCTACCGACGCTTCTCTTTCCCTCAATTCTGCTCATCATGATGGTCTGAAAGGGACAGCACTTTTCATGTCCCAGATAATGGACTATTCTTCGAAAAGTATCCTATGATCTATATTGGGCCTCTATACATATTAACCGGCGCGTCGTCTCATCTGTCACCAATATAAAGTTTAAATATCATTGTCCGTGTACTTCCCTCTGTCATTAAAGCGGTATTTAGGCTTCAGGCGTACGCGTGATATTACATTACAAAGCCTGGTAGTATCACAAAACTTGAGGTGAAGAGGGCGTTTATCGTTCATTGTGTAACCCGAGAAAGCTTTACTTTTCATTATTTTTAATAAAGGTTTTATATTAAAAAAATTACGCAGCTACCTGAATTTCAAATTCTTATATACTATTTCTATTTAATTGTTAATAACCTTTCTAGCACAAATATTAAAAATCCATATCCATCCATAATTCCATACTTATTAATTTATAATTCTTTACTGCACACACAAACATATACAGAAAACACATAATATTATAAATGGGGAAGTGTGTCTGTCTGTCCGTATAGTATGCATAAGAACAAACTGCCTGACTAATCAGCGTAGTAGGTACCTACCCTATAGCATACATACTCTATAGCATAAACCAGTGGGTTTAGGAACTTGTATTTCACAGGTACAGGTTCTCTCATAACATCACACTAATATTATGGAGAAATTTTGTATGTGTGTGTGTGTGTGTGTGTGTGTGTGGGTGTGTGTGTGTGTGTGTATGTTTGTTACTCCTTCACGTAAAAAGTACTGGATGGATTGGGCTGAAATTTAGAATGGAGATAGATTATACCCTGGATTAGCACATAGGCTACTTTTTATCCCGGAAAATCAAAGAGTTCCCACGGGAATTTTAAAAAACCTACATCCACGCGAACGAAGTCGCGGGCATCAGCTAGTAATTATATAATTTTGAAAACACACATCACTCCGAAATATAAGAGAGATGCGTGCCCAGGATCGAACCCTGGACCTCCCGAATAAAAGGCCGACGTTTTAATTAGGTAGGCACTAGTCTATCAGCACTTTTTATGGAATTTCAGTATGTATGGATTTATTTTTATAACAGAACTAACAGAAAATCCATTCTTATCGAATTCAACTGTAAAGGATTGCAATATTAAATGGGTGGACGCGAATTTCGTGAAAAACTGGCGTAACCTGAATTTATTCACTGCAATCACTGCCCGTCTCAATTATTCATAACGAGCGCCCGTCAAAGGCGATGTTTTTCAAGTTGTTAACCATTTGACATGTAGGTATTTATCACTCGAAAATATTAATAACTATCAAACATAGACCGACTGACCAGAGCAACCTTACTGCAAAAGAAGATTCTGTTTAGCCTATTGATCAAGTGATCAATTCAAATATACTACATTAGATCGATACAATACTTTATCTACAATACTCTGGATAGTATCCACTTAGAAACATAACTTGGAACTTTTAATTGAGCCGCCATATTCGTATTCAAAGCAATCAACAAACCATTATTTTGAACTATTCTGTAGGAACAATAATATTCAAAAATCTCGCTTTAGAAGTTCTAGAACCATTTTATAAGGTGTTTGACTAAAGTAACCCAATTAAAATTAAAGATTAGACGTTAAATTATTATTATTTATTAAGAACTAGAGGATGCCCGCGACTTCGTCCGCGTGGATTTAGGTTTTTAAAGATCCCGTGGGAACTCTTTGATTTTCCGGGATAAAAAGTTGCCTATGTCAATTATAGGGACGCTAGCTACCTCGGTACCAAATTTCATACAAATCGGTTAAACGGATGGGTTTTTGGGAATCCCGTGGGAACTCTTTGATTTTCCGGGATAAAAAATAGCCTATGTCCGTCCCCGGTATATAAGCTAATCCTGCGCCAAATTTCGTCAGAATCAGTTCAACTTTTGGGCCGTGAAAAGGTAGTAGACAGACAGACAGACACACTTTCACATTTATTTATAATATATATATTAGTATATAGATTAACAATGCGAAACAAATTAAAATAATTATACACTTCATTTTCGGAGCTTCATCGATGCCGCATCAATTTAATTTGATTTTTGATTTATTTATTCACGTGGCATGGCATCGGAAATAATGAACAGAATAATGACGGCTTTTAAATAAAATTTAAAATGCATTTCGCTTAAAGTTTGGAACATATGCTTTTTAATACAAAAATTTTTAGGCTTTATTGAATTGTTGCAATAATTTCACAACTAGTTTTAAACCACAATAGAAAGTTCAACAAATGTAGCTTTTGAAATATTCTATCCATCTCTGTATCTATATTTCACAACCACAACAAAAAAGCCATACAAAATGTATTGTAGGTGTTAAAAATATCCTTCCTATCCGTCTATCTTTTCCGCAGTGAAGGATCTATATCGAGTGACAAATTCGGGAAGGATTTGTGTGTTGTATGAAAAGTGTATGAACACAAAAAGGCCTTTCTATTCTGACATTCTCTTTGTTTCCAATAGGCTACAGTGTGCTTCCTGTTGTACCCACTACTAGGGGTTTATTTTAAAAAATACAGAGCAAAATTTTATATACGAAAGTTTGTACAGTTTTAGACTGGATCTATTTTCGTACACTTCTTTACAAGCTTGGAGAGAAAATGGGGATAAAGAACATAAATCTATCATCATCATCATCATCACCAGCAACCGAAAGACGTCCAAAGCTGGGGACATCCACAAACCACGGTCTTGATTTTATGAACTGAACTTTTTGAAAATTACTTTCACAAATTAGAAAGACTTAGAAACTAAGTAAGTAGGTACCTGCTATACGAATTTCCATACGCTATTCATCAATAAACAGAGGAATTATCTATAAAAAAGTATAGGTTATAATTTATGAGCATTTTGTGAAACTTTACGTAAGGTATAAAAAAAATCCCGGAGACGAATCATTGCTCGGAAGATCAAAGAGTTTATAGAAAGAGGTATCAGTATCATTGCAGGTATCATCTATGTAGTTCCTATAAATTTTAAACAAGTATCCGACACTATGGAATTATTTAAATGGATTCAGCATTGTAATGCATAAATCATAATATTCCATTAACAGTGTCGCAAAGCCCTTGTAATATACCATCAAGATAATTCCGAGATTACTCGCTACGAATACATAAATTACCACATAAACTTACACAATATAATTGGGTGTGCTCAATCACAGCAGCTGTACTTTCTAGTCTCTTATTCATATAGCCCGATAGGACGGCAATCCGACACAACCGGTGAGAGTTCAGACGCAAAACAACGACCTTACGTCCTTTCCTAGGTACGAGGGTGCTTAATTGGTCATGTGACGCCGGCATCTCCTCCGATCTCATAAAAGAGAGAGAGATAGAAGAGATAAGATTTAACGCGAGAGAAAAAAAAGCGTTTGTTAAACTTTATTATCTGTCAGGTCAATTTTTTTCGTATAAAATGTAGCCTATGTCACCCGGACCTATACAACGAATCAATTGACACCTCATCCACCAAAATCGGCCCAGTAGTTTAGGCGCTACGATGGAACACACAGAATCTGGATACAAACATACACACATACATACACACGTACATACATATATACGAGTACATAGACTGCTAAAATCATAACTCTTCCTTTTGGCTTTGCCGCAGTCGGGTAAAAGATTCAAATACTCTTAATTTTAATTGCTATTAGAATCAGTACCATTATAAACTAATATTAAAGCAGATACTGAAAACAGCTTAACAAATTTCAATTTCCAAGCAATAGTATACGAGAAACGTTGCTAAGGATAATTTTCTGAGTAGGTATCCCCTTTCCAAAGGGGATCGATTTAATCTCTCTACAATGCCACAAGTTACCAAAGGAAATAGACAAACTTTACATAAACAAGGTTAGATAGAAGACTAGACATGGTTAAGATAACCCACCCCTGTTTCGCTTGTATCGAATTTTTTGAGAGAGGGAATGGCAAGAAATGTTATTTATTTAACCCTGTTTTAATCAATCAATCAATCAATCAATTTATTGCAAATTTGGGTTATATACATTGGTCTTAATCTAAGCTCATAATAAGTACAGCCAAATTTAGCCTTACGGCATGCAATATTTTACACAAATAGAATACAATTACAATCAAATATATTAAAAATAAAATAATATAATGTCTAATCAGAAAAATGCGTTTTAGTAGTTAACTGCAAGTTAATTTAGTTAACTCAGGGACACGCAAGCGGGGTACCAATCTGGTAACCTCCCCGTGTATCTGAGTGTTGTGAGTCCCTTTCGGATACGTCCGGGGGGGAAGAGCAGCGCTTAGGAAGGTGTACCTTAGTAACATGGTTAACAATTTCTCTTCATGGGATATTGTTAGCCATGGCTAATAATTGACTTGGCAGGAAGGGGGGTGTTGTCTGAGTGTCGAGAGCAGAGGGCGCAGTAGACGCACCCATGGGGCGTCCAGGAGCGGTGGGTGTGGCTGTGGTGGGTTGTTGATGATGGGTGTTTCATCACCCATTCAATCACTAGCTGCCCCACCGGTGTCTCACCTGTACAGTTTGGTGACAGGCGAGGGAGATGTTGAGGATGAGGAACGTGGAGTGGGAGTTGCCCTCTTCGCGAGCTCTGGCCCTCGGGAGGACCTGTGGATGATGGACACGGGGCGGTCTCTCACTCACAGTGCGGTCCCTGGGTTGGTTGGCGTGATGTGGTTCCGGCATGCTTCTAACGGTGTTATCCATGATGGATTTTCCTTACGAAAAAATATTTTTCCGTATATTTTAATAACCTCCTCAGGACTACCTACCTAGTGTAAAGGGAAAAGTACGATAACTGTGAATTTGTGAAAACAATAACTATTAAATATAAGTGTAAATTAAAAATTTATAACACCGCCGACAAGTAAAGGTTACAGTAACTAGAAAAAGCTGATAACTTTCAAACGGCTGAACCGATTTTCTTGGATGATAGCTAAGAACACTCTCGATCAAGCCACCTTTCAAACAAAAAAACAAAATTAAAATCGGTTCATTCGTTTAGGCGCTACGATGCCACAGACAGATACACAGATACACACGTCAAACTTATAACACCCCTCTTTTTGGGTCGGGGGTTAAAAACAAAGACTAAAAATAAAAATAAAATCAAATCAGCAGTGTATGTCAGTCGATTGATAATGATAATGACGACATTCTCCATTAGTATCATAATGTCTACCAATCTATTTTGAGGGTGAAATTAATTTAGCATGATTTGCACGGTATTGCCGGAGCAGATTTATTGACACCGTAAAAGCAAGTTTATGTAACCGTCGGTATAGGTATCTCTGAAGTCGTAAATACCCCGATGCATGTATTAAATGCTGCACTTGAAGCACTATTCTGGTTTTATGGCTATCGTATAAATAGAATATCACAGATAGGATTTCTTCGTAAACTAGGTAAGTAATATTCTGAGCGCTAAAATAAAACTCTTTCGAGAACTCTTTAAAATAAAACGAGATTTCGACTTTACAATGCTGTATTGACAATACAGCATTGTAAAGTCGAAATCTCCTGAGGATGCTCCGGTGTCGGGGCGAAACGTGCGTCGAGAGTAGTGGAAAAGTCTTGTGTGGTGTTGCATGTGAATGGTGGTGGCGGTGCTTGCTTGGGAACTTGGCTTTATTGCTTGGTTGGGAAGGTAAGCGGTGCTTAGCTTGTAACTGCATGTTTGACCATACAGATTTATCCTGTTGGCGGATTATAGCAAAATAATTTTTAACTGTTTCTTGCTAAACATGAACTTCCGCAAAGTAACGCCTGATTCTATCCAATATTTAAAACTCCACACAGTTTTGTCTGTCCTACTCCTAGAGTGTTTTTGTATACCGCGAAGCAAGCTCGCGAAGGAGGTCCTGAATGAAGCGAGCCTACGCAACGCATTATTATCCCAAGAAAACTCCAACCATTATACATACTTACTAATATTAAGGATGCGAAAGTGTGTTGTCTGCTAGATATTTAGGGCCCAACAGTTTAACTGATTTTGATAAAATTTGGTGCAGAGTTAGCTTACATCCCGGGGACGGACATAGGCTACTTTTATTCCCGAAAATCAGTTTCCACGGGATTCTTAAAAGCTCATCCGTTTGACCCATGTATATGAAACTAGAGGATGCCCGCGACTTCGTCCGCGTGGATTTAGGTTTTTAAAGATCCCGTGGGAACTGTTCGATTTTTCGGGATAAAAAGTTGCCTATGTTATTGAACAGGGACGCAAGCTACCTCGGTACCAAATTTTATACAAATCGGTTAAGCAGACGGATTTTTAGAAATCCCGTGGGAACTCTTTGATTTTCCGGGATAAAAATAACCTATGTCCGTCCCCGGGATATAAGCTAACCCTGTACCAAATTTCGTCAGAATCGGTTTAACTGTTGGGCCGTGAAAAGGTAGCAGACAGACAGACAGACACACTTTCGCATTTATAATATAATTATTATGGATTTAGTATAGAGGTAGTACCAAAGAACTAAGTACAGAGGTAGTGGAAGCGAGCCTACTAAGCCGAGTGGATTTTCTTGTAATGTGCCTTGTGGTTGTATAAGCATGATCATGATAGCCACGACACAAATTTCGCTATGTGTATTCATTCACTCATTTATTCATTCAAAGCGTCATCATGAGCGATTTCATAAGAGCCTGGTTTTTCTGCGACTACCACAACGCGTTGTGACTTGTTATTTCGCTCAATGAGCTTTGCCAGTCTTTGAGCGTAACATGCATTATTAAAATAAAAAGATATGCAAAAAAAATCTCTAAAATGAAACCACCGTTTAACTAACCTTACAAAAATCTAGCTGCATTTTTCCGCGCCCAAATATTCCGTTGTTCTCACAAAGGCAAAGTGTTTAATAAGATTCGAAATAAATCCGCTTATCTCGTCTCGCTTTGATCCGTTAAATTTAAGTTGATGCAGACTCGAAATCAGGTTAACGCCTTATTTAACAAGAAATGAGATTAGACGCATTCCTTGAACGCGTCAGTATTTCTCTTTTGACATTATAATTAAACATACGGTTAATGAATTGAAACTGCCAATTTTTTTTAATGCTGTATAGAAGCAGGCGTTACTTTGCAGAAGTCCATGATATACAAGGAACCAAAAGCTTTGCAACTGTGCATTGCCGAATAGTTTTGGAACTTGTGTGGTGCTACGTGGTGGTGGTGGTGCGTATTACTTGCTTGATGGCTGGCTTTTCCTGCATGTTTAGCAGTGGGAAAGCGGGTGCATGCTGCATTTTGCACCATACAGATTTGTCTGGTTTAGCGGATTATAGCTAACTAGCCGATGCCCGCGACTTTGCCCGACTGGATTTAGGTTTTTCAAAATCCCGTAGGAACTCTTTGATTTTCCGGGATAAAAAGTAGCTTATGTGCTAATCCAGGATATTATCTATCTCCATTCCAAGCTAAATCCGTCTAGTAGTTTTTGCGTGAAGGAGTAACAAACATACACACACACATACAGACAAACTTTCACCTTTATAATATTAATAGTGTGTGATTAAGCCTTTGGTTCCTTGTATATGCCAAATTTTTTTTTCATTATGTTTCCTTCGTCAAGATTTTCCAGAGTAGTCCTCCTAAACGGCACTTACTATAAAGCATGCGAGTAGGTATGGCTAGAATACGTGCCTTTACCGGCCTGAGACGGTTTATCTAAGCTCTAAACCCCACATATTACGACCGATCATAATATTATAACTTAGGTAACCTTAAGCCACCGGAGGACGTACACCATTTATTGGTGGAGTGTGTTCGGAACGAGGCGGAGAGATGGGAGATATTCTCTAGATTTCCCATTCTTCGCCAGGTCGGCGGCTGTAACAGTGTCCTATCCCAACCTCTGTCGGATGAGGCTAGGGCTTTGTTACAGTTATACAAAAAGACCTTACATAAATAGATGTTCTCATAAATTCAGATGGAGTGACATATTCCTTAAGGAAAATCTCCTCAAATAAAAAATATAAAAAAAAACCTTAAGTCCTCAATATAGCACTTACGGTGTGTACCTATACTTATTTTCAAAATAAAAAATTTAGGTTCTTTGTTTTAATAATTTAGATTTTAGTTTTTAATTTAATTTAATTATTATTAAATAATGTGTGTACCTTGTATAGTTCTTTTTTTCAAAAAAAAAAAGCGTGTGTGAAAATTCAAAAACCAAAAAGCACATATTGATACAAAACTGTTTTTAAACGAATCGCCAAACTGCGGTCAGTTATTTTTGTTATTTATAGTTTCGATATTTTGAAAACTTTGCAGAGCTTTGCAATGTGTTACCATTCAGGGAGTTAGTTTGCGCGCGGGATAAAATAATAGGCTGAGAGCTGGTGGAAAAATGTATGGTGAAAATTTAAAAAGCAGATGGCTGCTCCGCCGACCTCCAACCCGCTCAAGAATTTCAGTTGAGCAGTTTCTTTTACTCAGTTCGAACAAGAGTGCGAGTGGCAAATTTATTTGATAATTTGGAAATTACATTCTAAAAGTTTATTTGAATAAAATTTGAAAAATAACACTTATTATTTTTTTGAATTTTCGTGGCGGCCATTTTGTTGTTAATAGTAGCAATAGAATTCACATTCTGTGAAAATTTCAGCTCTCTACATAATATTACGGTTTATGAGATAGGTACATCCCGCTGACAGACGCGACGGACGGACGGATGGACGGACAGCGGAGGCTTAGTAATAGAGTCCCGTTGACATCCTTCAGGAATCTTAGATAAGAATGTTAGAATATTGTATGTAGATTATGCACTTACAATTGAAATTAGCTTAAGAAAAATCCAATTTAATATTGAAACTTCATATTAAACTTTTAAATGCCCTAAATGATTAAACCCTCGTAGCTTTAGTTTTAAGTTTACGTAATTAATTTATCACCACTATATCATCTTACAAATCTTACAATTGTGACCATCAAAAGGCGTACAATAGTACTTACTTTGAATAAATGATTTTGATTTGATATTATCAAGTACCTCCTTAAAGTTTTCCACCTGTTCTTGGAACATAATATTTGCTGAGTTTGGAATATTTTCAGATTTATTTCGGTACACCAACCAGACGCGGGAGTGGAGGAATTTATAACAAACTTTTACATGTCCGAGTTACTCTATATGAATATTCAATCATTTATGTGCTCTCTCTCCAAATATAGAGAATAATTATTTATTTCGGACCTATGCATACTAGCATATTCTATTGACATGGAATTAATAGAAAAATCCGTGTTTACTTTTGCTATTTTTAAAATGTAAACTACAACACGGTATTTTTAAGTTTTCTATCAAATTATTTATTCAAAAGTAGAGAGATGATGATGGCGATGGTTTCAAAGTCTATGAAAGACATAAGTTGAAACATTTTTTGAGTTTCATATGTACACTAGCTGATGCCCGCGACTTTGTGTGTAGATTTTATTAAAAATCCCGTGGAAACTCCAGGGTATGTTTTATCTTCATTCTAAATATCAGCCACATCCGTTCAGTGATTTTTGCGTGAAAGAGTAACAAACATACACACATACACACAAACTTTCTCCTTTGTAATATTAAGTGTGATGTGATAAGGAAGTAATATTAGATATTCATTTTCTGTCAATTTTCAAAATTATGTAAGTATCGTGTGTTCCAATAACCAATATTAATTTCTGCTAACATATTTGCTAATATATAAAGGAATATTTGCGTCGTCAATGCGGGCCAAACCGCCCGCAATATATCAGGCCCTTCGAAATTAATCGAGCCTCGCTAAATGGGTTATTGTTTGTAAAATTACACAAGAACATGGATCATATCGTTGGTCGTACATTGGCGAACATTTGAACAAACCAAAACATTGTAATTAAACCTGGGAATTGTATTAGTCGACGGGCGATAGAGAGACCTATGCTTGGAGTTCTTTACGGGATCAAATCAGAAATTAGGAAATCTGTAGGAGAACCAGAGTAGTAGGATGTCTCTTGTAGGGACCCCTACAAGCCTATGTCCAGTAGAATGATGAAAATCATTGGTTTTAACCTTAATTTTAGGTATTATCAGTAATTACAATTTACAACTTGTTGTATTTCTTCAGTTATCATAATATCTCCCACACTCCCAATACACTAAATACAGTTCCCTAACTACTGCTTAACTTTCTTTAAAACCAATGTTTGTTCAAACGTTTGACCAATGTTAGTAATTGGGGTCAGCGAATACATCGTCCAAATAGTTGAACGAAAAGTTAACAAATAGGATCGCGGCTCGCATTGCACTAGCGGGGGCTGGCCCAAGTTAAAGTAAGTTATGTAGTTCCTTGCATGATCAACCCATTTCTGCCCCACTACTGAGTACGGGTCGCCTCCCAGAATGAGAAGGGTGTAGGCCATAGTCTGCCACGCTGGCCCAATGCGGATTGGCAGACTTCACATACCTTTGAGAACATGGAAACTCTCAGGCATGCAGGTTTCCCAACGATGTTTTCCTTTACCGTTAAAGCAAGTGATATTTAATTGCTTAAAACGCACATAACTGAAAGTTATAACATATATTATATATATAGTTTATTTAGGCTCTAAATAACAACAATTCTAAACTCATTGCACCTACCTAATAAATCATGAATCAAACCTGCACTACCAAAGCGTCTACAAAACGGGAACGTCGACCGCGCGGAGGCGGTTGCCTCCCACGATACTGAAATGCGCCTTGCACACCTACGAGACCACTCACCTGCACGTGGGCAGCACGGTGAGAATGGTTATCGCTTATATCGCCATCGCTTATAAATTAAAGCTCAGATTTAGCCCACAGCTTTTCACGCACAGTCAACAATTGAAGTGATTTATTTAGGCTCTAAACTAGAGCACCGCTACAGTTACCGCAGCGCGAAATTATGCTGCTAGCGTTGTTTGTTAAAAACTGCGACAATCCTGGCAATGCCCACTAACAAATGAACCATTAAGAAATTGGAATAGCTTGTGGAGACCCGCTATATAGCTTAACAGACAATGCCTGCGACTTTGTCCGCGTAGATAAATAAATAGATACAAGTACTTTTGAATCGTCAAATGTGTCTACCACTGGTTCGGAATGCCTTTCCTACCGAGAAGAACCTGTAAAAAACTCGGTGCCATACAGCCGCCATACCTATTGATTTTTTTTTCAAAAATTTATAGTCAGTTTCACTCGGAGTGATGATTTAAGGCTTCTAACGATATCCAAATCTGTTCAGGCATTTAGAAGTCATGATGGAATAAAGAAAGTCTTACCATACATACCTACTTGTTTTTCCCTGTGTAAAGAAGTATCCTCTCCACATCTTTAACAATATGCATGCAAAAATACATCGATCCGTTGCTCTGCTGCAACTCAATTGACAAACAAACATACTTTCGCATTTACAATATTAGTAGAATGTATTGTCGTGTGTGAAACGTGAAAACGCGCGGACGGTTTTGCCAACGGCTGTATTATGTAAAGGGATGCAAACTAAATGCTTCAACAACTTAACTAAATTAAGTTATTTTTATATAGCACGCGATTTAAAAATAACCTAGTATATTTTAGTATAATACACATATTCCACTTAAGTGCAGATGTTTCTTCTTGAATTTAAAAGTTTGAAATATTATAAAAAGAAAAAAAACTTGAACACTTGTAAAGAGCATTCGCCAAGGTTCTTCTCGGTAGTAACAGCATTCCGAACCAGTGGTAAATTATTTTGACGATTCAAAAGCACTTGTAAAAGTTTACTTGAATAAAAATATCTTCTACTCTATTCTAAAAAAGTTCTGACTCACTCACTCACTGACTTATCGACTTATCGACAGTCAAAGCAAAGCTTGAAGCTGAAAGCATAGAGATTACCCGTAATATTGTAGATAAGGAATATAATGTACTTTTTTGGAAATTCTCACGGAATAGAGAATAAAAAAATCCGGTCAAGTGCGAGTCGGACTCACACTCGAAGGGTTTCGTACCAATATACAAGAAATACAATTTTTTTTTTGTTTTTTTTTTTTTACCTAACCACTAATTTAGGGTTTACGTATTTTTCCCTTTACTTGTACTGTAAGACATTGCTACTGTTTACCTTTCATAATTATTGGTCAACTGGAAGTACCTGATAGATTTTGATTCCCTTGACGGATAGACAGACACGACTGACAGACCGACATATAATGAAGTGATCTTATAAGGGTTTAATTTTATAAGCCTAATAAAATGTGTTTTGACGCACGAATTCTATAATACCAACGTTGGGGAAATGTAAAATCTCATACTAACCCGACTTATTCTTATCTAACTCGGATCAGTCGTTGCTATTAGAGGGTGAACGAAGCAATTTGTTCGGTTTGTATACGAATTCTAAGCATTTCTATGATACTGAAATCCAATCTAAATGCTCATCTTATTGGGCTCTTATCGATAATAGAGAAATATTCATTTCAGTTCATTGTTAACGAGACTTTCTCTGTATTTGAAAACCAAATTGGAACTTCACTAAAGTTAAGGACGCGTGCACACGTGGTCACTGTATTTTTTGATTCTGATACAAACTAACCCTTGACAGCTGTCTCGCCTGATGGTAAGTGATGATGCAGTTTAAGATGGAAGCGGGCTAACCTGGAGGGGTATGGCAGCTGCAATAAACTCATACCATTGATCGGTTTCTATACATCATACCGGAACGCTAAATCTGGCGGTACGGCTTTGTTGGTAGAGTGGTAACTAGCCCCAACCGAAGCTTCCCACCTTACTAGACCAGAGACAATTTAGAAAATATAAAGCGCCAAATTGCTCCTGCCAGGAATTGAACCTGAATTAAAAGTTTCCCTGAGGGATAAGATCCGAAATGAGGACATCCGCAGGAGAACCAAGGTCACTGATATAGCCCAAACTATTAGCAAGCAGAAGTGGCAGTGGGCAGGCCATGCTCTTCGTAGAGGCAATAGCCATTGGAGTTGGAAAGTCCTTGAGTGGAGACAGCGTATAAGCAAGCGTAGTGTAGGACACCCTCCAGCACGATGGGCCGACGATATAAAGTGGCTGGCGGGAAGTAGCTGGATGAGGAAGGCTGAGAACCGGGTGTGGTGGCGCTCTTTATGGGAGGCCTATGTCCAACAGTGGACGTCCACAGGCTGATGATGATAATGATTATGATGATGAGTTATTCAGTCTGCATACAAATTCAATCTAAGTTACATCTCTAATCCCTTAATCCCTTAATCATTTTTATCTTTGTAACATCTCCACTGTTTACCCAAATTCGCAATAAAGAAATTTGATTTGATTTGATTTGAATCCCTATTATAATCCTATGATACTAAAATCCAATTTAAATGCTCATTCCACTGAGTAGTTATCAGTTATCACGCTAATACAGTGCGACGCTCATTCCTATCAAATCCCAGATCTGTCGGATGCCATTACAGAGTACAATGCGATAATGCTAGAAAGGGTATTTTCACTGTTTCTATGCTTTGATTTTTAACAGGACTCTCTCCGTCACTCGCTTCATACAATCGTAGTTCCAATTTCATTTGAATATTAAGCAACTAAAGTCCATCATGAAATTTTGCAGAAATATTCTAGAAACTAATATCTGTGTCTGTGGTGTTTTAGATTTTTCTAAAAATATGTAATTTTAAAATTACAGGGGCTCAAAGATTTGTATGTAAATTTTTAAGACCGCGTAACTTTGAAACCGAATATTTTAACAGAAATCTGGAATATGTCTGCAAAATTTATGGACTTTGGTTGCATGAAGCGAGTGACGGAGAGACCCCTCTTAAGCTTTTTAACAGTAACAGGATTTGATTTTTATTTCGCAAATTATTACATACTAGCTTATGCCCGTAATTTCGTCCGCGTGGGTTTAGGTTTTTAAAATCCCGCGAATACTCTTTGATGATGCGGGTTAAAAGTAGCCTATGTACTCTCAAGATCTTTAACTATAATGCAAAATACCATGTAAAAAATCACGGCGATCTATTGCTTTTTTACGGCGTGATTGAAGGAAAAAAAAGGAGTCATCTATTTTAGCTTAGTAGTAATTAAATCCATTTATTGATAAAACATTTGTTATAATCTAACCGACGACATTTGCTAAATTCGTAAAGTCTGGCCACACTTCATCTGTGTTATTCAATCTCTTTGCAATATTAATTGCTTCAAGTACTGACTGTGTGTTTATTTCTTCATGTTTTGTGCTTGTAGTACTGGCATTAATATTTACTTCACCACGACTTAACTTATGATACTTCACTATTAGATCAAGAATTTCGTGCTGCATTTTGAGTCTCAACTCATTCGTTAAGTTTCTCATAGAATTCCCGAGATATTGTCCAAAGACAAACTCTTCGTTCACTTGATGTGTTAAGAATTCTCTTCCTAGTTGAACTAGTACGTCTTTGACAAGATTGGTTGATATGGAATTGTTGATGGTTGTACGATTAGCTGGTTTTTGGACTTGTTTGTGGATTTTGTCGTACTTTGGTCGTATGGCTGGAGGTCCAATTGCTACAGATACTACTTCGTCGTTTTCCATGTCATCTTCTTGGAGTGGTTTTAGATGTCCAGATGGCTGTGAAATAATTACAAATGTATTATTATATTGGTTGGAAAATCGTTTGTGGGAATGAGTGTAATATTTTATAATAAAATTCCACAATCAATTTTAGACTTGCCTTTACACAAGTTTAAAAAATCTATTAAAAGTATGCTCCTGAAAAAAGCTTATTATACAATCGAAGATTATGTAAATGACAAAAAAGCTTGGATTTGATGCGCTCCAGCAATACACGGCGCTGCAATTGCTTGTATACAGTATGGCATATTATTGTAAATTGTACATTTGAAAAGAGCAACCGCCGAGTTTCTTGCTGGTTCTTCTCGGTAGGAACAGCATTCCGAACCAGTGGTAGATTATTTTGACGATTCAAAAGCACTTGTAAAAGTTTAATTGAATAAAAATAATTTGAATTTGAATTTGAATATAAGTCCAGTGGTTAAGACGTCCGTCTCGAGTCCACCATTCGGTAGGTCGGGGGTTCAATCAGTCAAGGATTTGCTTATATAGGATGCCAACGGGACCTTATTACTAGCCTCCGCTGTCTTTCAGTTCGTCTGTCTGTCCGTCTGTTTATCTCTTGAACCGTAATAGGTAGAGAGTTGAAATTTTCACAGATTGTGTGTTTCTATTGGCGCTATAACAATAGATAATAAAAGAGCAAGATGGCGAAAATAAGATTTTTAAAAGGTCGCGCTCGCCGCACCACCCGTGCCGTGCAGAACTAAAAAATTTAAATAAGTAAATGAATTTTTTTATTATTCAATTAAACTTTTACAAATACCTATTTTAGAATCATCAAATGTATATACCTACCACGTCAAGTGCGTAAGTTATAACTACACGACAAGTACATAAGTAGTGTTACCTATATCTTGTACGATGGTATTTCCCATAGAAAAAACCAAACCAATACCAATGATATTATTTCCCCTTGTATTTGAGTCCGAATCGCACTTGTTTGATTTTATTATTTAACTAGCTGATACCCGCGACTTCGTTCGCGTGGATGTAGGTTTTTAAAATTCCCGTGGGAACTCTTTAATTTTCCGGGATAAAAAGTAGCCTATGTGCTAATCCAGGGTATAATCTATCTCCATTCTAAATTTTAGCCCAATCCGTCTAGTAGTTTTTGCGTGAAGGAGTAACAAACATACACACACACACACACACATACAAACTTTCTCCTTTATAATATTAGTGTGATAGTGTGATGAAATTGTTCACCTTTTTTCTCAACTCGTTTAGCCTTTGCATGGATGTTGGTCGCATTCTTCCGGCTTCGAGTCCGGCTTCGTGGACGTCTCGTGGTAGCAAATTATGCCTTTCGGAGTGGTGGTGTATTCCACTCCGCAACTCCCTTGGCGATCTTAGAGTTTGCAAAGCTTCCTGGAAAAAAAATATTCTACAAAATACCTCCCAACTTTCAGTACCGTTTCACTGAATAGGTGAATAGAACAAATTCTGTTTTTCTTTCATGAATTTACATACGTAATGCAATTACAGTATCTGTTTGAATGACTGACAGATAGAATTTAAACAAGTGTAAATTAAATTTATAACACCCCCGACACGTCAAGGTTACAGTAACTAGAAAAGGGCTGACAACTTTCAAACGGCTGAACCGATTTTCTTGGATTATAGTTAAGAACACTTTGGATCAAGCCACCTTTCAAACAAAAAAAAAAAAAAACTAAATTAAAATCGGTTCATTAGTTTAGGAGCTACGATGCCACAGACAGATATACAGAAACACAGAAACATAGATACACAGATACACACGTCAAACTTATAACACCCCTCTTTTTGGGTCGGGGGTTAAGAATTGAAAATAAGGTAAGTTTTTTCTATAGGTATAAGTACGTAGACATCTATCTGAGAAAATATTTTGAGAAATCTCACACAAGCAACGCAAGCTAGTCAGCTGAATAGGTTATTCTGAATTCTGAGATAGAAATGAGAATACTAATTTTCTTTGTTCAAGTCTAAAAAAGAAAAGTTAATTGTTAGAAAGAAATTAAAAAGAGGTAATTAAAACTGAAATTAAAGTGTCAACAGCTCTAAAGGGAGGAAAATAAGTTCCAAAGAGAGTTCTTTGGCGTACACTTTTTACTTACTGCAATAATAATAATCGGTGCTAGAACTAAGAAGAAAATTGACAAAGTTTTCGCGTCCATTTCTGACTGTTTTCTTTTACGGACTGTTTCGTATACAGTTTTTCTTGTATATAGAGTTGGGACGAACAATGTTTGTTGTCTAAACAAGAAGACAATGAATGCAATAAACACTATTCAACACATTTGTGTGGCAGTAAAATATTCTGTGAGAATTTTTTGAAGCGTGTGGCCTGGTTGAGACAGTGCGTATTAGTAGATTGCACTGGGTAAACAACGTTGACCTATGTCGATAGACAACTGGATGGGTGACCGTCTTAGATCGTTTTTTATTCAGATACATGTTAGCCCTTGACTGCAATATCACCTGGTGGTAAGTGATGATGCAGTCTAAGATGGAAGCGGGCTAATCTGGAAGGTAGGAAAAAAGCTCCTACTCCGAGGATGATGTAGAGAGCTAGGCTCTCAGTTTCTAAACAGAAATTAGAAGAATTGTTAAAAAACTAGAGTGACTCCTCCCCCACCCCCCTATTTGACTTGTCTGTGCCACTCATACCTATGTTACGTTTTGTCAGTCTCGACGACAGAGACAACGCTCAAATAAACCGCTATCTCTTTCTAAAGGTCGATGTATAATATTTCCTGCCGGGTATTGTCCTCGTATTATGTGTGACTAGCCGATGCCCGCGACTTCGCCCGCGTGGATTTAGGTTTTTTGAAATCCCGTGGGAACTCTTTGATTTTCCGGGATAAAAAGTAGCCTATGTGCTAATCCAGGATATTATCTATCTCCATTCCAAATTTCAGCCAAATCCGTCCAGTAGTTTTTGCGTGAAGGAGTAACAAACACACACACACACACACAACTTTCGCCTTTATAATACTCGTATTAGTGTGATGAATAAAAACTTTTCACTTTACACTTACCACGGTACTTAACTTAATATTCACCACTTAGCACACGTAGAGGGAAGTTGTAACAGAATCCGCGAGTCGGTGTGAACCGAGCAGCTGTTCCGTTATTTATTTTTGCTCAACATAAAACTTGCTACTTGTAAACTTGGTTCTTCTAACACCGAAACGCTTTCGGCGGTGCGGAACCAACTCCGCGGGAGTTCGGAGTTTCAACACGTGTTCTGTAAAGGGGATAAAAAGGTTGCTTACACTTTTAAAACGGTAGCGAAACATGTTCGGAAATTCAAAGGGTTGGAGGCCGCCCGATAGACAATACCTATCTATAGGTATTCCTAATTGCTGCATAGCGATATTTTTGTGTCCAATCCAATTTACAACGCGGAAAACTTCCAAATTAGTCTTCAGATAACTTTTGAATGCCTGCAGTAAGTATATACCTAATACTTAGCTATGTTTCGACAGATTTTTCAAAAAGTATGACAAGTATTTTAATTTCAAGTTATGGTATTGTTTTAGGCTTGTTTTCAAAGAATTTGAGGAACTAAAAATCTTAATAACATACAGTTCCAAGACATGGTCAATGGAAACTTTTTTTTTAAATTTAGATACAAGTAAGCCCTTGACAGCTATCTCACCTGGTGGTAAATGATGATGCAGTCTAAGATGGAAGCGGGCTAACCTGGAAGACTGGAAGAAATCTCAGGTTACTCCGAGTCCGAGGACGATGAAGAGAGCTATGCTCGCAGTTTTCCTTCGTGATCGAATCAGAAATTAGAAGAATAGGTAAAAAACTTGAGTAAGCCCTTCCCCTTTTATTCCTAGTCCTATTTAATCTTGCTTTGAAGGTATTTAGGCTATACTATTCACTTTGACTATGACTTGGTTTTTAAAGTAAATATATACTAAATCTTGTACGTGTCAGGAAACATGGATGTCGGTAGAGCATTCCACATCACCGGTTTGTAATTTGTATTAGAAACTTTGAGCAAAAACCTTTCGTGCGGATGGATTGGATGTCAATCACATAAGGATGTCAATGATCTTTTATCACGTACCTACCTACCTATCAAACCATTCATAAGACATAATACCCAAGCTGTGATAGCCTAGTGGTTAGAACGTCCGCCTCCTAATCGGAGGTCGGCGGTTCGATCCCGGGCAGGCACCACTAACTTTTCAGTTATGTGCGTTTTAAGCAATTAAATATCACTTACTTTAACGGTGAAGGAAAACATCGTGAGGAAACCTGCATGCCTGAGAGTTCTCCATGTTCTCAAAGGTGTGTGAAGTCTGCCAATCCGCATTGGGCCAGCGTGGCAGATTATGGCCTAAAAACCTTCTCATTCTGAGAGGAGACCCGTACTCAGTAGTGGGGTGGAAATGGGCTGATCATGATGTATACCCATTCAGCATCCAGCTCAGCCGAACATCTGTTTGAAAATGTAAAACGATTAAACGTAATGAAATTTATTCGGAACACATCAAACTTTTAAGTGGGATCGTTTGTATTCCGTGAGATTTTAGCGCGACCAATCCCGTGAACCCCGCTAACGACCTCACATACGTCTCTTTGTTCAAGTTTAATGGGCGGCCAGGGGGGAGAGGAAGGTCAGAGTGGACTGGTAATGGCAAGCATGTTGCAGGGACCGCAATGTTGTATAACTCAAAAACAACTCCTTCTGCAATTTAATGTGATCGTCATTTTAATAACAAGTGTAAACAGTAACTAGTAAAGAGCTGATAACTTTCAAAAGGCTGAACCGATTTTCTTGGATTATAGCTAAGAACACTCTCGATGACCCTTCAAACAAAATAAAACTAAATTAAAATCGGTTCATTAGTTTAGGAGCTACGATGCCACAGACAGATACACAGATGCACAGATACACACGTCAAACGTATAACATCCCTCTTTTTGGGTCGGGGGTTAAAACAGGATACCTTGCATTGTGAGTACCAAACTGTTAGCCGACAACACCACATTACGCATAAAACTGCTAAACATATATTGCCATTAGTGTTTTTAGATTCAAACTCTCGGATAACCTCTACGCATGTAACCTGTGTTTTTTGCGTAGGTTATGGGAGGACATTCCAATAATTCGATAAAAATATTTGAATAATACCTGCTTTTCTGAGTGACGCCAATAATAGTTACCTACTCACGTAAAAGCATTCTTGTTTTTATGAAAAGTCACGCTAGATATTTATTGGAAAATACGCGCGAATAAAATTCCATAATAAATCGAAAGTCACGGAATCCAGATATTGGAATGGATATTATAGGGGACGCAATATTTCAATGGGATTTCATAAGTCGTCGGTCAAACAGAAAATATAGCTTGGAATCCCGTATTTTTCGCTTTAAAACATTTCGAATCGCAAACAGCTGTTAAAGGAATAACTTGACAATGATATATTAGGACATTTATAGCTTTTACTCGACTTGCCTGACTGCCGGGTGAATCGTTTTGATTCCAGCATTAGTTTTAGGATAGACCGTGCCAATTTTTTTTTGGATATTTAAAGCCGGTGCCCGTTTTCGAAATTCCATGATATAACTACAAGCTTAATTTTCTAGAATCCTATATGGTACAACGTGCAACATGCGATATGCACTGCCCACCCTCCCACTACTAAAGAAGCAGGAAAAGCAACTGGCAACTTGCAATTTCTCCGATCCGCGCTTTTGCACGACCGAAGTTCATTCTTGATATAAACAATCAAAAAAGTCCTGACTCAATGACCGATTTAACGAAGCCCAGCCCATAGGTAGGACCTTTGGATCTAGAGAGCCGAAAAGTTGCACATAGGTTTCCTCTATACTATAGACAAGAAATTAGGCTGAATTTTTGGAAATTTCCACGGAAGCAAAGCCGCGGGCAGTTGCTAGTATGCTATACAGAGGACAAATTACCTAAGTATGGTATTTTTTATGAGAATAGAAATACAAAATAATAGAAAGTCAAAAATCTACTACACTGAGGTTGGATACAAACTCTATTGGAATAAAATACTCGGTAAGGTATACCTACATAAACCTTTGAGTTAATTTTAAAACCAAAATCACCTTTCCCCTAGGAACCTACATGAAACAAATTTAAAAATTCCAATTTCCACCACGCTAAGTAAACAAAATGGCGCAGCCGTAGTTATTTCGTCATTTCAGCTCAAAAACTCAATTTAGAGAGCCTCCCAGAGGCTTTCGGTCAGTGCAAAAAAATCTCATACAAAATTTGTTTGGGCATACCAGAGACCTTTCACAGCCAGTTTTAGTTGACCTATGTTCGCACGACTGAACTGATATTCGTCATATTGAAAAGGAATTTTCAAGTGCCTGTAAAGTATCTGGGTAAAATGGACGCTTTTTTGGTACGTCGATATGACGGAAGATTCGAATATAGTTTGTATGTATCAATTTAGCATTGTATACTGGGTAGGTACCTACATAACATGACCCTGTAGGGTTTTTTTTAAAAGTCCATTTGGGTCACATGGTGATCTTTGAAGAATTCTTTTTTAACCCCCGACCCAAAAAGAGGGGTGTTATAAGTTTGACGTGTGTATCTGTGTATCTGTGTGTCTGTGTATCTGTGTATCTGTGTATCTGTGTATCTGTCTGTGGCATCGTAGCGCCTAAACGAATGAACCGATTTTAATTTACTTTTTTTTGTTTGAAAGGTGGCTCGATCGAGAGTGTTCTTAGCTATAATCCAAAAAAATTGGTTCAGCCGTTTAAGAGTTATCAGCTCTTTTCTAGTTTTCTTGTATAAAAGAAGGTTAGATAACCGTTAGGTTCTTAATATTATGTCAATTGACAAATGTCAAGCTGTCAAGATGGACGTTGCCTACATACATAATTATTTATTTGAAAATGATGTTTTGGAAAACTCAAATACTTTGGATCGTCGGGGGTGTTATAAATTTTTAATTTACACTTGTTTCTAATCGATTATAATTGGTTGAAAAAGAGTGCCCGCGGGATTTAGGTTTTTTTTAAATCCTGTGGGAACTTCATTTTATATTCAGTCTCTAGAAGTCGTTTGGTATATATCTACTATTTATTCAGTGATGCATTGTATATTTAATGAAAACATTAGACATACTCATTATCTTCCTTTAAATAATTTCCATAGGATCTGGTTCTTTGAATTAGAATTATACAGCGTTCTTACATTCTTCATTTTGTCATAACACTATGACAAAATGAAGCATGCAGTACAAATATTAAATAGAACCATAGATTCTTTCGTTGCCTCTGCTACTTTACTTAAACGTTCAAACGCTTCTATGAGTTCTCAGAAGTTTTTACGATTTCATTTCATCGGTCAGCTGTTTGCAGGGTTGTCACGTTGAAGCTTTAATTCTTTAAGTCCTACGCTATGAGACTCATTGTACTATTGATACTTCTACACATCGGTTCTAACCCTAGCTTGCCGGGATGTTACAGACATTATCTAACACCTTGTGTTGTTGTCTTGTGTGTGTGTGTGTGTGTGTGTGTGTGTGTGTGTGTGTGTGTGTGTGTGTGTGTGTGTTAGGTAACACCTTGCATAAACTTGATTTGAATTTACTAAAGGAAAACTTACTAAAACTTGAATAAAACAGTCCGTGCCCATACGTTACAATTTTCACAAACGAGATTCGATGTAAGTTGATGTACACTTTTTTAGCTAGCCAGGCAACTAGGTGCTCGAAAATTTCCATAAAACTGAATATGGTTCCAACTGAAATGAGAATTCGTAAAAATGCGCGCCGTATTTCAATCTGTGAAACTTACATTCGCCGGGACCGGCGGCGCTTGATTTATGTGATCTTTTATATTATGAGACTAGCTTTTGCCGGCTACTTTACCCATTTTTTCTTTGTCTTTATGAGAATCACACTAATATTATAAAGGAGAAAGTTTGTATGTGTGTGTGTGTGTGTGTGTGTGTGTGTGTGTGTGTGTGTGTGTGTATGTTTGTTACTCCTTCACGCAAAAACTATTGGACGGATTGGGCTGAAATTTAGAATGGAGATAGATTATACCCTGGATTAGCACATAGGCTACTTTTTATCCCGGAAAATCAAAGAGTTCCCACGGGAATTAAAAAAAAACCACATCCACGCGAACGAAGTCGCGGGCATCAGCTAGTAAAAAATATCTTTAAACCTATTCCCCTGTTGCTGAGAGGTGAAATCACATTCAAGTTACGAATTTTCACTTTTAGAATAGATAAATCGAATCAAATCAGATTTATTTCGAAAATTGTGGGTAAATTACAAATAATACTACAATAGTTAGACCCGTAAATCTACTGCCACAGGTAGTGTGCAAAAATAAAATGTAAACTGCACGTCCTAATCAGTGGGTACCTAAATTGAATTAAATTACCTATGTAAAAAAACTTTAAAAGCATCCAAAATTTAGTCCAAATAAAAAAATGGAATACAATAATATAATCAATAATCAAAAATTATAATTTATACAAATATAAGTTTGATGTGTGTATCTGTGAATCTGTCTGTGGTATCGTAGCTGCTAAAGTAATGAACTGATTTTAATTTAGTTTTCTTTGTTTGAAAGGTGGCTTGATCGAGAGTGTTCTTAGCTATAATCCAAGAAAATCGGTTCAGTTGTTTGAAAGGTATCAGCTCTTTTCTAGTTACTGTAACCTTCACTTGTCGGAGGTGTTATAAATTTTTTATTTACACTTGTTTGTATTATAATTTTAACGACCTCCCTGGCACAGTGTTGAACGCTGTCGCAGTGGCAGAGGTTTGGAGGAGTGGAGAGGTTCTATAATTTATATATTTTCTTTGGTCTGGTCTGGAGGGACGCTTCGGCCGTGGCTAGTTAACCACCCTACCGGCCAAGCTGTGCCGCCAAGCAGTTTAGCGTTCCAGTACCATGCCGTGTAGAAATCAAAGAGGTACCTATGGGTTTAATAAAAGCTGCAATAACCCTTCCAGGTTAGCCCACTTCCACTTTAGACTGCATCATCACTTACCACCTGGTAAGATTGCAGTAAAGGGCTAACTTGTATATGAATATATAAAAAGTCCTCAGTAATGCCCTCATTGCGGAGGACTTTTTTATTTATTTATTATTTAGTGACGCGAGGAGGAGGATTTTAGTCTATAGGACTTTTGTACCTTTCTATTTCGCTATTAGTTCCGCAATTGAATATTCGCAGTATCCCATTATTCCACTATCACATATTACGCGCACTGGGATATTGGCAATTACTTACTATGAATATTAATTCAATTCCCAATTAATATGTAACGAACTGGTTATCCGTAGTGCTCTCTAATGAAACTGATCAAGCACGCCTCATTGGCGTAGTGCCCAAATACCTTATAGAAAGCCAATTTTTTTAAGGATTCGATTCTTATAGTCTAGACATTTACGTAATATGCGAGGAACGATTTATAAAAATTAAAATTTCATTACCCATGTTATAAACTACCTGATGTCCGCGACTTCGTCCGCGTGGATTCAAGGTTTTTCAGGATAAGTAACTCCGCACTGTACGCCTCCTCCCCCTTTTTGATTAAACAAAGAATATTTTTTTTTTTAATAATCTTGGGCCACTAAAAGTACAAATATTCCATGCCGATAGCTTTAATAGTTACTGAAATATTTGACTGTGACAGACGGACGGATGGACGGACAGACGGATGAAGAAAGTCGTACCCATAAGGGTTCCATTTTTACCGTTTTAGTACGGAATCTTAAAAACACGCCGAAATATGCGTTTCCCTCCGACACTGAAGCATCCTCAGGAGATGTAGACTCCACAATTTCATGCTTTTCCTTTTTCTTGTATTATGAGGGCGGGCGGTACATATCGCATCCTGTACCTATCATGAACTTCCGCTAGATAACGCCTATTTAGTCCAACTCTCAGCAAGATATTTGAAAACAAAATCATGCTCCCCTAAATGATAATACCTGTGACCATTGGGTTAGTTAACCTGGAGACGTTGCAGTTGCTGCATCACTTATCAGCGATTATAACATGACATTAGATAGATGAATAGATAGATAGAAATCTTTATGGAACCAAAACATGAAATAACCAAGACAAAACAATGAAACTAAAAACTAAAAACAATTGTATGCAAAGGCCGAAGGCGGCCTTATTGCTTAGAGCAATCTCCACCAGGCAACCAGTGGTGAAAGGAGAAACTAAGTAGGTGTGTTGGATTAGGTGACCCACCTGCTCGTTTGCTCGGTGTTTTTTTTTTAAATTGCTTAACCAACTGCTTATGCACTTTAATCTAAATAAACTACTTTTTTTTCTCTCGTCTGGCTTTACAAAGATTAGCCAATGTCAAGTTTGTAGTTATTTGTAACAAGTTAGTTAAACTATACAAGTATGGACCCCGTCTGTGCCGGTGCTCGCCGACATACGCACGGCACCCCCTTAGAGCGCTTTCCAGTCAGTTTTAACAAAAAAAAAAAACACTCCAAAAAGGCAGAGCACGCCCGCCAGCTAACACCAACACAGACGAAGTCATAGACTACTTCATTGTTTGAATGGATAGCAATTAAACTATCTTGCATTTTGCGAGCAACAATTTGTACTAACAAGCCGTCACTTCCGGGCGCCATTATTTAAGACTTAACAAATTTAAGAGCTGCGGAAATGCGCTAAGATTTGTTTAATTCTAGCACTCCACAGTTCTGTAGTCTAGTTCTAGATTGTCTTTGTGAATTACTGGAATGCCGTCTCGGTCCTTGTTAACTTAAAGTGTTTACTTTGAGAATAATAGCACTGAAAAACTTAAATAGATAAAGTGTCATTTTCAGTATAGTTTAAAAAAAAACTTAAATTTACCTACTTACGAATTGTCAAAGCATCTACCAGATGAATTTAAGACCAGTGTAGGAACGCTCTCCGTGTATCTATAGTTCACGACAGGTCGAGATGGCAATAGGGGTATGAGGCGGCGGGACGGCCCGCACACCTGCGCGTCACCAGCGCTCACCCGCACCGGGTTAGCGCGGGGGCTGTGCAGGTGCCATTTGCCATCTCGACCTGTCGTGTTTTTTGTTTTTTTTTTTTGTTGACGCTGGGGAATGCATTTACGCATCCCCCCCGGAAGCTAGCCAGCCAGCCGTGAGGCAGCCAGCCAGCTGAGGGAGGGTATGTGGGACTCGCCGGCCGAGAGGCGACCGGAATACCCACTAAACCCCAGCGGCGCTACTGCGCGTCGCCTGGCGACTGGGTCACGGGAACGGCCGAAGCAAACAACCGCGACCCAGCCAGCGACGTCTGCCGAGGCAGACCCTCCACCGGGGCCCTGCTCGGTCCCCAACACCGCACCTCCGTGACGCACCAACGAAGTGCGTCCCTCGACCTTGGGACGCGCACGTCGCCCGCGTCCCTTCCGCTGCTTCGTCCACTGTGCCCTCTGCTAGTCAGAGGGACACGCGGAGAAACCTCCCCCCCTGCCAGGACATTAGCCATAGCCAACAATATCTCCGAAGAGAAATTATTAGCCATGTTACCGGGGCGCACCGGCCCGAACACTGCTCTTCCCCTCGGACGCATCCAAAAGGGACCAGCAGCATCCAGGCACACTGGGAGGTTACCTGGCTGGCGCCCCGACCTGTCGTGTGCTATAAGTTTGATTTCTATTGAATATCAACTCACAATCCTATTTAAATTTTTTAGCTAATTGTTCTACAAATCAATAAATTATTATACTATAATCTTCTTTAGATTTAAACCAAAACTTCAACCATACTTCGTCAACTGTGGACCTCATCACCACACAAAAAGTAAGCAAATATCCTACTCAATTGGAAGAAAACCCAATTTAGCACCGAAGCAGTGAAGAAATGAAGACCGTGAAGAGAGTTGCGACCGTAATTGCTTGTTGCAATAAAGCTGCGCCTAAAAGCAAACAGCAATAAAAAGAAAAACTTATCGTTTACTTGGAAAGGTGGGATGTATCAAAAATGTGCGGTCGCAGTATAAGCGACTACAAAATAGCGAGATCTTCTTTGAGGCCGCCGTCTCGATGAATTTCCTAAACATAAACATAAACATAAGAGAATAAAAGTCGAAAAATCGATTAATTTATTTTTTAATGAATTATATTTATTAAGTGTTAACAACTACCTCAAGATGCTGCCTTATATCATGAGTCATAGACATCTAGACCTATATCAGATTAATTATTATTATTTATAAATAATTGGCGAGAATGGATTATAAATCACATTTAGTTATTAACTATTTAGATCAATACATATTGTGTCGTATTTACATTTAGCTGATATAATTGTTACGTTAATTGTCTATTACATCACCTTGGTTTACCTCTGTGGTAATTTGTCAAATAGCCACCCGAAAACTAGTACCTACCTACCTTAAAAATATATCTGTCAAACGGATAGAAAATAGCGAAGGAATCGAATAAAGACGGGTATTGAGAAATAATAATTGTAAGCGAAAACTATTCTCAAAAATACAGTGAAGTGAAATTGGAAAGTGTCTATTATTCAAATCTGTCCCTATACTTCTGCAACAGTCAGAAGTGGGATCACAAGAAGAGAAGAGAGCAGAACATTGAAGAACGTGAAAAGAAATTTTTTTTTTCTTCTCTCCTGAAGACACCACGCCTCTCTTAGAAAATAACATCATGGGCCTATATCGACGCAAACTCATCTTCAAGATGCGACCCGAGGACTGCCCTGTGTATTATAATATCGAAGTTGAAATACCTACAAGCAAAATTACGGTCTACCAATACCAGAAGCCCTACTTACTTTATTAAGGGTACCTACATCATCGAAAAATTATAGAAGCAAAATTACGGTCTACCAATACCAGAAGCCCTACTTACTGTATTAAGGGTACCTACATCATCGAAAAATTATAGAAGCAAAATTACGGTCTACCAATACCAGAAGCCCTACTTACTTTATTAAGGGTACCTACATATCATCATCGAAAAATTATAGAAGAATCTACTACTTCGGCGCAGGCTTCAAGATGAAGAGAAGGGGAATAAAACTTTACTACGTCTTCGCCACGCGGGGACAAGAAGAGCAGCTGTAATCTACTGACGGGCTAGCCACCACTCGCCGCAACGTGCTAGCCGCCACTCGCCGCACCATGCCAGCCGCCACTCGCCTCGCCGTGCCAGCTGCCACTCGCCGCGCCGTGCCAGCTGCCACTCGTCGCACCGTGCCAGCCACCACTTGCCGCACCGTGCCAGCCGCCACTCTGTGCCGCCATAGCAACAAAGTCGAGCATCGCACTCGGTGAGTCGTTTTAGGTATATTCTCTCTAACCATCAATTTTCTGAGCATATGCAAATGCCTCTCAAAATATTAACATTAGTGCAGATAGAATATTTGCCTGCCCACATTGATACTGGAAGTTAATTTATCAAATGATTTGATAATACCATAAGTATCTAAAGTTTTCATCATAGAGGAGGTTTTGGGTGCGCATACATACAATCACTTAGCAGATTATGTAAAAAATGTGCATGCGTGTGTTATAACAGAAAAAAATAAGTATCTACTTAATTGTGATCTCTGCGATGTAGGCCAATTCACTTAGCAACAGATCGTATGGCATTGAATGAGTGAAATATCGATTTTGTCAAACTACCGCCGTTAGATAAATTAATAATTTTAGGTATATCATCAAATCATTTTTTTTTGTGAGATTATTATTTACAAATTAAATAACCTGTAAACGCGTTATTAAGTAGGTACCCCAAACACCGCTAATCCTGTGGAATGAATTGAATCACAAAAATTCTGGCAACCGCCTCTACCGCCATAGCTCAGTGTGCTGATTAATAAAGTATATACAAATACAAAATACAAAAATATTTATTTCGTTAAAATAATTTTACAGAGAACACATAGAAATTAGGACCATCCCAGTAAGTGCCTAGATTTGCTACTAGTACTTGTGGCAGACGGCCCCGCTCTTCCATAACATCTTTTACAATTGAAATAAATGAGTAGTTTCTAATAGTAAGTAATATTCTAACTTGTGACAAAATAATTTAAGCTATTTCATTTCTGGAGGTGTTAACCGCATTGAAATATGTAGGTATACAACTTATGAACGTAGGTGATGAAGCAGACTCTGTACTAGTCCAAAAATTAAAGGCTCATGTCTAAATGTAATTACTCTGATTTGTTAGGATAAACCGCAACTAGCGATGGCTATCCGTTCACCATGGTACTTTCAAATGTGAGGATAAAATGTTAATAATTTAATCCTTAGCTAACTTAAGTGACTGTGTGACCTATTCATGCTAACGGGTGAATGACTCCCCAAATATCTATATAAATAAGTCTGTGTGAATTATGCAAATTAAAGACTGTATGACAAACCCAATGAGAGTAAGAAAAACAGCAATACTTCCAGCCAAATAATCTTAATGTACATAATTAAATTTATAAAATTAATTATAATAGAGATTACTAGATGATACCTAACCAGAAAGACCAGAAAATAGAGCCAGATTAACCTATATCGGAAACTTAATTTTTGATAGTGCCAGTATGTACTGAACTTATTTTTAGATAAATGTATGTACCTACTATTTTCATAGTTAAAAACAAATCATTTACACAATTGGGAACACTTTTATCGTCAATTGAATTTATAAGATAATGATGTAATGGTGACAATTAATTGCATAAATTCAAAATTAAGCAAGGATTCCAAAAGCGCCTAGGCTAGGTCTGAGTAGAGCCTACAACAAACTGAGCTACTAGTTTTATTTTATTTGTTTTTGACAAATCATATATACTAAAAATGGGTACCTATACAAAAAAGACTATTGTACCAAACTACGTTAACTATTGGCTAGTATAGTACATGGAATTCAATAATAGGATTATGTAAAGGTCAGAAGTTTATAAGTAACAGTATGATAGGTTTAATTTATTTTATTTTACGAATTATAGGAAGACAATTTGTTCGAATGCTGAAAGACTGTATCAATCATTATTACAATCTCAATCGCTGTGATTTGTATTCTTATCTCAACAATGCATTGACATAGCCGGAAATGAGTGAGCGTCGACCAATTAGAGGTGATTGCGATTGTGACATTATGACCTTATTTTGCCGTAAACGAGCTAGGACGTCGTAACGTCCAAGCATAAAATTTAACTTATTGATTTACTTAATAAGAAACACTTAAAATATACATATTCTACATTTATTAAATACATAACACTATAACTACACATATTATAGAATATATAACCTAGATAATATCGTATATCGATAACCTACTAAAAACAACAGTTATTAATTTTGAAACGAAAGAAAATCTTATGATATTACTAAAACAGTAAATGCTGATTAACATCAAGATAATGTCTGAATGTCTACGCTAAATATATTTTTGAGTATCTTCACTTAAAGAAATAAGTGACTTCCCTAACAGAACGTCTGTGTGACTTCAGTAACGAAACATCTGAGTGACTTCCCTATCTGAATGTTTGAGTGAAATCCATAACGGAACGCATGTATGACTTCCGTAACGAAACGTCTGAGTGAATTCCCTGACAGGACGTCTAAATAACCTCTGTAGCGAAACATCTGAGTGACTTTCGTAACGAAAAGTCTGAGTGACTTCCGTAACGAAATGTCTTGGTAACTTTCCAAACAAAGTGACTTCTTCTTAAAAAAAATATGTCAACATCGAGAGTGAAGATTGATAAAATACAACAATAGATAATGTAGTAAAAGAGGCTAGTCAAGAGTCAAGACTACTTTACTTTATTTTCACTACCGTTGATAAGCATTACAGTAAATAACATCCTCTTCTTGTTAGCCCTTATTTATCCATTGTTAGACATAAGTAGGTCTCCTCACGTACACGCCATTCTTCTGAATGCTGGGTGAGCTTCCTTCAAGTTTTCCCCGCAAGCTTGGTGATGTCGTCGGACCAACAGTATGGTTGTCTTCAGTAAATATAGTATGTTTCAAAAATACAAAAGTCATGAATAAAATAAAATAATTTTTTAAACTTATGTCTAAAGCTCTATATGCCCTAATTAATTACTAATTAACTTTTGACATGGATGGCCCATTAATGGAGTAATAGTGTTTTATAAAATAAGAAATTCCTTTTGTTTGCATTCTGGTATCTAATATAATAAACTGAGACATGATAATATTTGCCAACTATCTCAAACCTTGGTAACTTTATAAATTCTCAAATAGTGCGGATAAGTGCTAAAAGACATTCTTTCATTTTCGAAATTGCTCTCCTAGATGCCTTGTTTTGTATCAATCCTGTTTCTTGTTTCTTGTGGAAATAAGATTTGTTCTCTCGTACTTATGCTTTATTCTGTTCCTTATTCCTCATAGAAATTCACCTTCTGAGTAAAAAAAAAATGCATTTTAAGTACAATGTCTGTACCTACTTTGAGGCATATCCTTAGAATATGTCTGTGAGATCTTCCTATGAATAATCCGTATGAAATCACAAAGAAGACCGCATGACCTATGCAACGAATCTGAATGAGCTACTTATTCGACGCACTCTGTCACCTACGCAAATAATCTGGGATACCTGCACAATTAATGGTCTATAAGACCTACATAATGAGCCTGTGTGACCCAAGCAACGAGTCTGTGTGACCTGTGCAACGAGTCTGAGTGACCCAAGCAACGAGTCTGTGTGACCTGTGCAACGAGTCTGAGTGACTTACGCAACGAGTCAGTGTGACCTACACAACGAGTCTGTGTGACCTACGCAAACGGTCTGTGTGACCTACGCCACGAGTCTATTTTGCTTATCTAGTCTATTTACTACTTATAATATATACCTATTATAATATCTGTGTGACCTTTTAATGATAAAAATTTATGCTGCATGATTTATTCAAAATGGGAAAAATAAAGGTATATACTACGTATGTACAACATGATTTGAAAGTACCAAAAATAAACTCTGCTAATACAAAACCCTCTGCCGACCTGTTAATATCTAGGTATAAAATTACAATTATAAAAATATCAAGTAATTGAAAATTACATATACATTAGAGAAAAATGAGTATGAAATTCAATAAACGTTTAGTACGGATTAAAAGAAAAAGGGCTAGAAATGAAATTTCGTATAAATATGGAAACTGTTTTGCTTTCCAGGTTTATAGGTGTCATCCCCGTGGCAAATTCATCTTTATAATAGGAAAAAAAGCTAAAGCATCGAAAGTCAGTTACTTACCTAGTTACTAACATGATAATAATATTATGTTAGCGACCTCGAAAGATACCACCGAAACCTGCGAGATGTTACAATTTGATACCTAACTTTTCCCGTGTACCACAATAAGCAACTAATAAGTGCTGAGCCAAACATAATACTAAATCAATTTTAGCTTCTTAATAAAATTGTCTCATGAGTCATGACGTCAGCTGTATAGAACTTTTCTTGATAGTCATTTAAGTACCTACAATTTTGAATAGTAGGAAGCTACAACGAAATCTGTTACTTATATTTCGTCAATGTTAATCACATACCCACTGGTAATCAAAAGTTATTTTTATTTAATACCTAAACCTTATAGCAAGTCATTAAAAAAAAAGAAGAAAATCAATAACAATTTTAATATGAAGTAGGTAATAACTAAAATGAATCTATTGAATATTATATCATATGTACATATTTCTAATTTAAATTATGAATGTCTACATGACCACGGTTGACTAAGTGAGACACTATTATTATTTAGCCTTTTAATGTTGATCACTTGGTGGCGAAACAGATTGACCAAGCGTTTTTTAGGTAACCTCTTAAGTGCATATTACTGTTCGGTGTTTTTCTTTTGCCAGGTGGCCGATGATGCGAAAGCCGGGATGTTATCTGCGGGCCGTGGGGCACGGCCTTTCCAGGATGGCCGAGTGTTAACAACTACCTCAAGATGCTGCCTTATATCATGAGTCATAGACATCTAGACCTATATCAGATTAATTATTATTATTTATAAATAATTGGCGAGAATGGATTATAAATCACATTTAGTTATTAACTATTTAGATCAATACATATTGTGTCGTATTTACATTTAGCTGATATAATTGTTACGTTAATTGTCTATTACATCACCTTGGTTTACCTCTGTGGTAATTTGTCAAATAGCCACCCGAAAACTAGTACCTACCTACCTTAAAAATATATCTGTCAAACGGATAGAAAATAGCGAAGGAATCGAATAAAGACGGGTATTGAGAAATAATAATTGTAAGCGAAAACTATTCTCAAAAATACAGTGAAGTGAAATTGGAAAGTGTCTATTATTCAAATCTGTCCCTATACTTCTGCAACATAATACTATTTTTTTATGTTACGAAAGCATGCCGTATAGATAACTCTCTCAACGTACCTTCTTAAATTATTGCGGAAATTCCGTTTTAATTACGTAAAACTAGCTGATGCCCGCGAATTCGTCCGCGTGGATATACGTTTTTCAAAATCCCGCGAGAACTCTTTGATTTTCCGGAATAAAAAGTAGCTTATGTGTTAATCCAGGGTATAATCTATCTCACTTCCAAATTTCAGCCAAATCAGTTCAGTAGTTTTTACGTGATTGAGTTACAAGCCTTGAAACATTCACATTTATAATATTACTAGCTGATGCTCGCGACTTCATCCGCGTGGGGTGGTGGGCTTTTTTAAATACCGTGGGAACGCATTGATTTTTCGGGATAAAAAGTAGCCTGTGTCTTATTCCAGCGTATAATCTATCTCCATGCCAAATTTCAGCCAAATCCGTACAGCCGTTTTTGCGTGATTGAGTAACAAACATCCAAACATCCACACTTTCACTTTTATAATATTAAGTAGGATAATACCTACTTGCTATGTGAATCCACATTACTTTAAAGTAGATTTAGACACCAAAACACCCTACAAAGCTCAACACTCTGCAGCATTTCCATCAACTTTGTTTAAGGGCTTTAGAATAAAATTTATTTTAAACCACTCCTGATTTATTGTGCAGCACCCGTGACCCATGACCGGGATATAGTGTCGTCAGGTTGACTGATTGCTATTTTTCACCACTATGTTCCTAAAATCCTAATAAATTACTTGCGATCACAAAAATGTCCGCGAAAAAAAGTTAAATTGCCAGTTTTTTTGGAAGCGATTTTGATTTTGCAATTATTGTGCATTGTAAGGTCTACACTTGTACTCCTACTTGTAAGTCAATGTGTTTTGGTGGGTTTGTGTGGTTTTGCGCGGTGGTGCGTATTGCTTGCTTGGTGGCTTGCTTTTCCTGCATGTTAAGCAGTGGGAGGGTGGGCGGTGCATGCTCCATACAGATTTGTTGTGTCAGCGGATTATAGCAAATTAAGCTTTTGGTTTATTGTATAGTTGTAAGTATATAATATATATTATAACAATTATCTACTATATTTTTTTTTTCATGATTACTGTCTATCTTTGCTGTACCTATTCTACTCCCTTTACAACCTCTCGCACTGCCAAGGGTCACTGGTAGAGATCTCTTATAGAGATAAGTGCTTCCCTGTCCTTTTATTTATATTGTTACAACTTTCTGGTACAAATAAAAAATAAATAAATAAATATAGTTACTGACAGTTCGTATCTAACCGAAAATGAAAATGCGAGTTCGCTGAGTATTGTTCCACGCGATCGTGTATTATGTACGGATGTAGCACTTACACTAATGCAGATGGCGAACGGGGTGCCACGGGACGCCTAAAAAATGCTATTGCGACGCGTCTTGCAGTTAAGTTCAGGGACGACTGTTTGTTTATCGCGAACTTAGCTGTTATTGGAATTTAAAACAAAAATCGCTATCAAACAAGACGCACCTCTGAGGAGGATATCTTTGTAATGTACTCTCAGTAAATTAATTTCTTCCGCTCGAAGACCTTTCTACCTGAACTGGCGACGACGTTAATTATTTATTTACAGGTACGCCTCGTTGATTCCTTCATAAATGACCTACTTTAACAGAAATCTTTTTAACCGACTTCAAAAAAGAAGGAGGTTCGCTATTCGAGTGTATATGTACGCCTGTTACGCGATTACTTCGCCAAATATGAACCGATTTTGATATTTTTTTTTGTTTGGTAGGTCATATTTCCGAGGTGGTTCATCTTCGGAGATAGAGAACAGAACTCCCCAATGAATTAGAGTAAATTGGTCGCGATCGTTGTAATAACATAGTAAACAGTAGGTTTTCAACACTAGAGGCCACTATAAAACATTGCGAAACAAAAAAAATTCAAGGAACCAAAATCTTAATTTGCTATAATCAGCACCGCCCGCCCTTCTACTAGTAAACGTGTAGGAAAAACTAGCCACCAAGCAAGCAATACGCAGCACCACCACGCAGCACCGCACAAACCCCAACAGCACTCTTTGATTTGATTTGAGAGTGGTGTTGGGATTTGTGTGGTGCGTAAGTATGGCTTGCTTGGTGGCTGACTTTTCCTGCATGTTTATCAGTGGGAGGGCGGGCGGTGTATGTCGCATGCTCCATGTTGCACCATACAGATTTCTTTGGTTTGGCGGATTATACCAAATAAGCTTTTGGTTCCTTGTATATCATGGATTACCCTACGACACGGTCGGTTTTTAAAAAAAACCGACCGTGTCGTAGGGTAATCGACGGGCAGGCGAATCCACAGGAATGACGAACGTAAGTACCGCATACCGTAAGTACTTCTTGCCCCCCATAGTTTCACACAGTAACATCTAGGGTTATAAGTAACAATTAGAAGGGTCTAATTAGTTAAAAGCCTCTACGTTTCAAGTTCCACCACGTGATGTATTACTTACCCATCTACATCATTTACGTAAATGTTACTTTAGCATAATATTATGAATATTTTTTTTTCTCTCTCGTCTGGCTTTTACAATGATTAGCCAATGTCAAGTTTGTAGTTATTTGTAACAAGTTAGCTAAACTATACAAGTATGGACCCCGTCTGTGCCGGCGCTCGACGACATACGCACGGCACCCCCTTAGAGCGCTTTCCAGTCAGTTTTAACAAAAAAAAAAAAACACTCCAAAAATTCACAACACGCGCGCCAGCAAACGCCACCACAGACAAAGTCCTATGAATATTTCGGTATATCAATTTATCACTGTAACGATATCATAGCAACAAAAAGTTAAATTAAGGTTTTTTCCTTTTTTTATATTAAAAAATAGCGAGCAAAAAAAACAAACAGGCGGCAAACGAGCAGGCGGGTCACTTAATGTTAAGTGATTACCGCCGCCCATGAACATTAATTATTACTTAGGTACTTACTAATTAGCTGATGCCCGCGTGGATTTACGTACTTATTTAAATATCCCGTGGAAACTCTTTGATCAGGGCGATTACGCACTGCATCCGATTCGGATCCGTGAAAACACGTTCCGAACTTAGTTATAGAACTTTTGTATGATAGCTGACGCACTAGCTCCGATTTCCATCATCAAACTTAACTTCTAAACTATAGTCTTTAATAATATCCATGCAAAAAATCACCTCGATTCGTTGCTCCCTTGTGGCATGATTTAATAAAGGGTCCATACCACCACCACATTGCATCTATACTACTACAAGTAGCCTATACTATATTCCTAGTGCTCCAAGCATCCATTAGGACTAAAACCCAATACAAAAGCGTCATTACCAGTCAAAGAGCTACCTAAAATCACGAACCCGTCGAACCGAAAGCGTGCAATTTGCGACGGAGCACTGAAAAGCCTACAATTCGTCACCTACGACAGCTTATTCTCAATAGTCACGAAATAATAGCTCTATCCACCAACACACTTGAAACAGATAAAAATCAACCCTAACTGTATGAAAATAAAGATTAATTCTACGGCAAATATCAAAAAGTTTTCCCTCTGACGTGACCAGTTAATACTGAGCCCCGACAACTGATGATTTTACTGAAGAACTAGCTCATGCTTACATCTTTACTCGCGATCAGGTAATACTTTAACTCTTTATATTTTCCGTTTTCTCTTTATGTTTTCCGCCTTCTTCTGACCAAAAAATTTTTTGGCGAAGAACAAAAGATTTTTAATTTAAAGATTTATTTTTGGGATTTCAACATAACATTATCCTTTTAAGCGGTAGCTAAATGGACCTCCTAAATCATTTAGATTATTGATTTACTGACTTTCTAGCTGATGCCCGTGCTGCGTTCGCGTGGATGTAGGTTTTTTAAAAATCCCGTGGGAACTCTTTGATTTTCCGGGATAAAAAGTGGCCTATGAGCTAATCCAGGGTATAATCTACCTCCATTATAAATTTCAGCCCAATCTATTCCGTAGTTTTTGTGTAAAGGAGTAGCAAACATACACACACATACACACAAACTTTCGCCTTTATAATATTAGTGTGATTATACGCGATTGGTTGATACGTCGACTTTCACTTCCAAAACTACAAAAAATCACTTAACATTAGGTGACCTGCTCGTTTGCCCGCTACTTTGATTTAAAAAAAAGTACATACACAAATCCTCTTGTATTTACTTTTTACATAGAATAATAAATAGATAGATAGATTTCAAAAGGGGGAGAGATCAACGTACACTGGTTTGCGATACAAACACATCACACGTCAGCAAAATCGCAACATTGGGTAGGAACAAAGTGCATCTAGTCGGGAGGCTTCAATATGCCATCAATATTGCCGCCCGCACCCCCCTTGCATTCAAAATGGCGGTTGTAAGAGCTCGATACAATACTGCAGACGGCGCGAGTGACGTCATTGAAAGGGGCTCTAATTACGCGTTCAAAATACACTGTCTAAAAATCCATATCCATACTAATATTGAAAGCACCAAAGTGAATCTGTCTGTTTATCTAGATTTAGGTATAATATATAGATTTAATGAAAAATATTGAGTAAGATTAAAATGAAAGAGTTACCATGGGATTGTAAAGGCTGAATTAAACCGGTTGAAAATATAATTGACAATCGATTAAAAATGAGTGGGGTTCAAAATCGCTATTGTACGTGACTTATCAAAATAAGCATATTACTATTGTTAGGTTAGTAAAATTAAAAAGTTTGACAACCTACCTGCAGTACAATACTTTTATTAACCCCCGACCCAAAATGAGGGGTATTATAAGTTTGACTTGTGTATCTGTGTATCTGTCTGTGGCATCGTAACTCCTAAACTAATAAACCGATTTTAATTTAGTTTTTTTTTTGTTTGAAAGGTGGCTTGATCGAGAATGTTCTTAGCTATAATCCAAGAAAATCGGTTTAGCCGTTTGAAAGTTATCAGCTCTTTTCTAGTTACTTTAACCTTCACTTGTCGGGGGTGTCATAAATTTTTAATTTACACTTGTTACTTATGACATTGATTTAATTTAATAAGTAGGTAGGTACTAATTTTACACCTGACATTCCAGTTCATATTTGAATTATTAATGTGCAATTTTTTTTTTTTAATCCTTTATTTATAGGCTTTTACAAATGTGCAATTTGAATTCCAATTTTTAGTTTTAATGGTTATTTTATGATGAATTTAAATTTTACTTATGTGAATATCAATGTTTTTATTTAAATTTAATTTATGAATGTTGTAAATTTTAGCTACGTACCTACCTACTTACCTTATGCGAATTTTAATGTAACAATTATTTTTAATGTATCTTAACTTTTTGCCATACCCTTACAGGGTCTCATAGCTAATGCGCCTACATGTGAAATGCAAAAAAAAAATTGAATATTATGAATTATGAATATGACTATGTTATAACTTTACTGGATAAATTATTAGCATAGTAAATTAGCTAAGCCTAGCCGCTAAATCCAAACCACCGGTTTCGGTAAACATATTTTAATCTCATTACGTTAAAGCAAACGCTGTTATCAGTGTTTGTTTGTGATTAACTGGCCAATGAATCCGTTGTTATTACTTGATATTGTGATTACATTTGCAAAATTTAGTGCGTGGTTTATTAGGCTAATATTGATTAAACCAAGCTGTTTTTGTACCTATTAACTGGGTAACATATTAAACAAATACGACACACATTGTAGACGAGCTAAGACACGCAATTCAGCTAACTACTTATCTAGGTAGGTCCAATTTTTAACCCCCGACCCAAAGAGAGGGGTGTTATAAGTTTGACGTGTGTAGGTATATGTGTATCTGTCTGTGGCACCGTAGCGCCTAAACTAATGAACCGATTTTAATTTAGTTTTTTTTGTTTGAAAGGTGGCTTGATCGAGAGTGTTTTAGCTATAATCCAAGAAAATCGGTTCAGCCGTTTGCAAGTTATCAGCTCTTTTCTAGTTACTGTAACCTTCACTTGTCGGGGGTGTTTTACATTTTTAATTTACACTTGTTGCACCTATTAACCGGGTAACATATAAAACAAATACGACACAGATTGTAGACGAGCTAAGACACACAATCCAGCTATACCTATCTAGGTAGGTCGAATTTTGAGAAAAAGTTTAGACGCCGAATGCAACTCGGCTTTGGCGTTCGGGAAGCTTCGAGATGTCCAGCAGTGACCTTATGTCCAGCAGTTGACGAATGGCCGGCAAAATTTTTAGCAACTAGCAGACTTGGAAGCTTAATGTCATGTGTGTTCTGTGCTGGCACGCAATCAATCAATTCTTGGAAACTCCTTATAAAGTGCGAGTCGGAACCGCACACAAAGGGTTCCGCACAATCGTACCAGAAGTAGCTGTACATCATTTTGCAAGTTAATAACGGATAGCGTCATCTTGATGTAATTTAGTAAATTAATTACGGTCTACTTCGGGAACCACAAATACACGGTTTTCGGACTTTTCCTTTACTTGTGCTATTATAGACATTGCCACCTGCCAAATTTCAGGTCAACAGGAAGTATCCTATAGCTTCTACACGACAAACATACAACGAAGTGATCCTAATTACCGGATTACCTATAAGGGTTTCTTTTTGTTTTTGAGGTACGGAACCCTAAGAAGAGGGAATGGAGGTTCTTTAAATAAGAACAATACATTAAAACGTTCAGCAACTCTGCCCTGCAATATATTGCACTCTCAGTAGGCAAGCAATACCGCCTCTCACAAAGAACATGGCAATATAGCGCCAATATAAACTGTGCCGTGTTGAAGCAACCGAAACGTCTGCATTATTGCCTCCAAAGACGTATCGAGTGCACTTTTAGTCACAAACAAAGGAAGGCATTGCTTACTCATGTCACTATTTGAATATTCCGTTGATGCATTTTTAACCCCCGACCCAAAAAGATGGGTGTTATAAGTTTGACGTGTGTACCTATCTGAGTATCTGTCAGTGGCATCGTCGCTCCTAAATAATGAACCGATTTTAATTTAGTTTTTTTTTGTTTCAAAGGTGGCTTGATCGAGAGTGTTCTTAGCTATAATCCAAGAAAATACTCCCCCTCCCTCTACTTGGAACAACCGAATTTTAAAATTTACAGAAACTACTTACGATTGTGTATATTATGATTTAAGGTCTCACAGCATTCATTTATTATTACTGATATAAATTAATATAAAGAAATAAATAATAAATCTTTATTAATAATAATTATTGTAGAAAAGAGCTTTGACGTGATGAATTATACCGCTAGATTACAAAAATAACAATGATGATAAATTAAATTGTAAAAAATGGTTTTAGATTAAACCCCTTCGAAAAGGATACTATTTTATTATTTTAAGAGGGCTTTCTCCGTCACTCGTTTCATACAAACGTAGTTCCAATTTAATTTGAATATTAAGCAACCAAAGTCCATGAAATTTTGCAGACATATTCTAGAAACTAATATCTATGTCTGTGGTTTTCCAGATTTCTGTTAAAATATTCGGTTTCAAAGTTACGCGGTCTTAAAAATTTACATATAAATCTTTGAGCCCCTGTAATTTTAAAACTACATATTTTTAGAAAAATCTTAAACACCACAGACACAGATATCAGTTTCTAGAATATGTCTGCAAAATTTCATGGACTTTGGTTGCTTAATATTCAAATGAAATTGGAACTACGATTGTATGAAACGAGTGACGGAGAGAGCCCTGTTAATAACAAAGTTTCATAGTATATTTAATCAATTTTTAATTCCGTCTCATGTAGAGTCTACACTGCTTTTGCTAGAGAAAATATTTATTTTCAAAAAAAAACTGACTTCATTATTGAAGTCGGTTGAAGTTAGTCGGAATATCGGGAAAAATAATTAATTTATTACAGAATTAATGTAGTTCAGGGTATTCACATTTTATGGAGCTGGTACCAATTAGCCGCACGAACCGTCTACTCTTTATATTGTTTTGTGACTCCACGTTGTCATCTCATTGAGTAATCGCATAACAAACATAAACAAGTGTAAATTAAAAATTTATAACACCCCCGACGATCCAAAGTATCTGAGTTTTCCAAAACATCATTTTCAAATAAATAATTATGTATTTAGGCAACGTCCATCTTGACAGCTTGACATTTGTCTATTGACATAATATTATGAACCTAACGGTTATCTAACCTTCTTTCCTACAAGAAAACTAGAAAAGAGCTGATAACTCTTAAACGGCTGAACCAATTTTTTTAGATTATAGCTAAGAACACTCTCGATCAAGTCACCTTTCAAACAAAAAAACTAAATTAAAATCGGTTCATTCGTTTAGGCGCTACGATGCCACAGACAGATACACAGATACACAGATACACAGATACACAGATACACAGACACACAGATACACACGTCAAACTTATAACACCCCTCTTTTTGGGTCGGGGGTTAAAAAAGAAGAAAATACATACAGTCGAACTGAGAACCTCTTGTGGTTAAAGAATTTATTCTCAAAAGAAATTATACTTACAAATTTCACTTAATGAGAAATTACAGTAACAAACTTAAGCAAATTTTATCTTTCGGCACAGCGCACAGTGTTTCATTTGATCAAAAAAAAAAAAACCTCTTCCTTTTTTAAGCCAGTTAACAAGAAGAGGTTCTCAATTCGACCGTTTCTTTTAAATATTTCAGCAAAGGTTTCACACCCCTACGAAATAGTTTATTGCAGCTGTACAGCGCTTTAAAGACAAAAGACATGGCAATATCGAGGATCCGACCTTTGAATGGCCTGTATTGGCTCCTATATCGAGGCGTACTGACTTTTGTTTACCGTTAGCGACAATTAATGTCAGAGGTAGGGCACATTTTAACACAACTGCCCAAAAAAGAGTATAATGTTTTCACGAACCGCTAGGATATGGAACGCCCTTCCGGCGTCAGTTTTCCCTTCCACCTATAATATGGGTACCTTCAAGTCAAGAGTGAATAGGCAACTTCTAGGCAAGCGCGCTCCATCTTAGGCTGCATCATCACTTGCTAGCAGGTCTGATTGCAGCCAAGCGCTAGTCTATACAATTTAAAAAAAAAAAAAAAAAGTATGCGGTTCGTCCCCCTCCCGATTACCATCTCGACCAGTCGCGTACCTACTAAATGAATGTGAGTGTCTTTGTTCCACCATTGCTTCTAAATGCCTGAACAAAATCAATTTGGCAGAGCAGCCGTATTTTTAATTTTTTAATTAGCGAAATATCCGACTTAGGGAAAGGTTTTTTCTAACTATCACCATCATCACCACCAAATGATCGCCGGCCCACTACCAAGCACGGGTCTTCTCTCAGAATGAGAAGTATTTAGCCCATAACCCCCCTTTTCATACACTTTTGATAACACTATGGAGGACTCTGAGGCATGCAGGTTTTCTCACGAGTCCTTGACCATTAAAGTAAGTACCTAAATCTATATGTCTGAGTCGAACCCCGGACCTTCTGAATAGGAGACCGACGTGTTAACCACTAGGCTATCACAAATTCACTAAAAAACTTTAATTTACGCACGCGGGCGAAGTTGCAGTAAAAAGCTAGTCTAACTTCTGTCCTATTAAAGCCGTTTCATCTTTTAGGTATCTCTTTAAATTTTCCTCTATCCCAGCTATTTATTATTCTACCTGCCATATCACAAACAAGTCTTGGCATAATGAAATGCGATACTAATTAAAACTTTAACCAGTGCAGCCTTCGAACTGTCGCTCAAAGAGTTCTTAGGGAGTTCTCAGACGGAACCGCCGAACGCTGCGGTTGTGGTGAGATCAGTTACAACTTGAACTAAGCGAGCATACAGTTCAGAAACTTGAGTTAGTCTTTTGAATAAAATGGCTTTTGGCTTGAAACAGTTTGAAACAACATATCATAACCAATAAATAACGGTATAACCAATCTATAGTTAGTCATGTAACGGTTTTATAACGCGACTTAGCGTTGTTATAAGTATACTGAGGATATTAATTAATAAATCAATAAATATGTGATGTATGGCACAGTTTAAGAAATAGACGTATTCTTTTTTTTTTCTTTTAATAGCGAGGTATCAAAGTATTGGTGCGGGCTCCACCACTACCTGTAACAGATTATGGCCACGCCTTCATCCTTGTGGCACTAGTTTAAAAAACTGTTTTACGAAGGACCCTTTTGACATGCTAAATCCAAATTTAATTTTTTAAAACGCAACAGACAGCTAAATGTGTATGAGGCGACTTTAGAAAAATAATCTAGAGTACATTGGCCATATCGTGGATGAGTTTGTACGACAAGTAAAAAAGACCTAGCGTCCTCAAACCGATGGCATGCTTATAAATTTCACTTTTAGGGATGGCCGATATAACATCGATATAATTATCGATTTTACCTCGATTATCCATAATTTTAATATGATGCCAAAGCACATCCTCATTATGATCAGCCTATCGCCGGTCCACTACTGAGCACAGGTCTCCTCTTGGATTGAGGAGGGTTTGGCCATAATTTAGTCACGCTGGCTAAATGCGTATTGGCAGACTTCATACCTACATCATTGAAAACATTATAGACACTCAGGTATACAGGTTTCCTCACGATATTTTTCTTCACTGTTAAAGCAAGCCAAAAAGTTAGAGGTGTGTGCCCCGGAATCGAATCTCCAACTTCCCAAATAGGAGGCGTATGTCTTTACTCTTTACCACTGGGCTACCACGGCTATCAACTCTAATCTCTTAATATTAAAAAGTCATTAGCATAGTAAATATACTACATAATATGAATCATATTGTATGAGTAAGCGCTTTTAATTGGAATCTGAGCAATTCATTATGGAAATCCAAATTTCAAAGATTGTTAGTTGTAGGCGGTAGGAACGAAGTACCTACATAATTAATATCTACACATGCATAATGGAACATTCTGCGCAATCCGCCAAATGTAAACTATTTCGGCCGTGAATATTGGTTTGAAATGTTTCGCATTTTAGCTAGCTGCTCGGCTTAGTTAATTAATATCTAAAAGGAACTTTTATTCCATTACAAGACTACAATATCACCTGTAACTCGATTCCATAAATCTGCGTCAATCATTATTACAATCGTTGTTATAGGCTGAATTTTTGCTATTCTTGTTGCAACAATGCATTGTAGCTAGTAGTGAGCGTCAACCAATCAGAGGTGATTGCGTTTATGACATTGTAGCTGTCATTCTACCGCAATCGAGCTATGTACTGGTGATAAGAAATGATGGTAGTGAACTAACTTAGAAAGGGTATGTCAGTTTCTGTTTGGTACACCCGTACCCCATATCAGTTTCTACTGATATGGGGTACACTACATAATGCCGCAACGATAAATCGCTCAGTGACTAACTAGTCACAGATTCACAGCCGTAGCCCACCAGACCAGAGACAATTAAGAAATCATAGATTCTCAAATTGATCTGTCGGGAATCGAACCCAGCACTCACCATTGCGCCAGGGAGGTTGTCTTCTACTACTACTACTAATATTTTTTATTCATTACAAAACAATTTTTTTTGCAAAATATTAATAAGAAGGTATGTAATTGTAACTTGTTGTGAAATCTTAAAATGGTAAAATTGGTAAATGGAATTGATTAGGATTTGTTATTTATTTATTAAAATCCTAGAGACTGTACAAGGCATTATTTTAATACTAATTACCACAAAACCCACAGTCGGTAAAACATCGATAAAATTCGAGACATCACTACAAATAAAAATGAGGCTTTCAGTGAAATGAGACAGTGACGTTTTCACATTAGAATAGTAGTTGTTTCAATATGAAATTTTTAGTTCCATAAAGCCATCATGAAGCCATGAAGCTTATATTTTTAGATTACTTACTACCTCGATATCATTAAATTCAATTCGATTCAATTAATTCAATAAAATGCTGAAGATGAGCCATACATTTTACCACGACTGGTGTTTGAGAATTCTAACTTAAAATTAAAATCAATAATGATAAGTGAAAATTTTAAGTCCTAAAATGGCGAGTGAGTTCTTATTTTGTACGGACTATAATATGTTTGGAATAAAAGGTTTCTGTCGTAACATTTATTATTTGGAAACTCAGCCAACTACCAAGGGTCAGGTTAGATAGAAATTAGATAAACGATCAAAGCATCTAAGTCATAAGCTTGGAGGAATGAATACATGATCATAGGCTAATTTTTATCCCGGAAAATTTTAAAAAATATCCAGGATTTGTATAAACCTTTTAAGCGGATAAAGTCACGGGGATCATATAGTAATAAAATAAAATTAGGTGACGGTAATGGGCCGGGTTTTTGAATAAATGGTATTAATAAGATACCTTCTGGTAGGATATTACTTTCAAATTAATTTTCCTAATTATTTTCTTAATTAAGATAACTTTTCCGTTTACTTACCAAAAATTGTAATTATTTTTTAATTAGAACTTGATACTTCGGTAGGTTTTTACTATTTTCCCCTCCCAATTATCTACTTTTACAGAAATATAAGAAACTAGCTAATGCCACGACTTCGTTTGCGTTTGAATCCCGTGGGAACTGCTTGATTTTCCGGGATAAAAAGTAGCCTATGTCACTCCTCAGGTCTTTAATTATACCCGTGCAAAAAAATCTCGTCCGTGTCGATCCGTTGTTCCGTGATGACGTGATTGAAGAACAAACCAGTAAACCATTAAACCAACAAATAAACATACTCTCGTATCACACTAATATTATAAAGGCGAAAGTTTGTATGTGTGTGTGTGTGTATGTTTGTTACTCTTTCACGCAATAACTACTGAATGGATTTGGCTGAAAGGAATGGAGATAGATAATATCCTGGATTAGCACATAGGCTACTTTTTATCCCGGAAAATCAAAGAGTTCCTACGGGATTTTAAAAAACCGAAATCCACGCGGGCGAAGCCGCGGGCATCTTCTAGTTTACAATATGGATAGTCTTATTTAAGAATCAGGTTTTATGATTTTTTTTTACCAGACCCGGTTTTGAACCTAGAACTGTATGATCCACACTCTACACTACAGTAGCTACTGTAGAAGTAGTCAATAGTAGTGATACTATTGACTACTTCTACAGTAGCTACTAAGAGCACTGATACGTAATTATCAATTTGTCACAGTCTACCTTAAAATATCAGCCAATCAGCGGCCAGACCTTATCTAACATTGATTGTGTGAATCGTGACAACCTACGCATGTTGTCTCGATGCTAGTGTTGTTTACAAAACTGTTGTACCTAGACTCTGTATGGATACTCTATACACGGAGAGAAGTTAGCATAAAGCTCTCTCTATAATCCCATAAATATGAGAAAGGCAAAAAACTCAGCGGGCGTTAACTATTATGAGTTGCCAATCACAAATATATTTTCAAAAGTCATTCGAAATTCAATTGCAATTTGAATTTCGAATGACTTTCGAATTTCAAATGAATACTGGTTAGTATTTTTGCCACGCAGTGAGTTTTTTGTCTTTGTCATTTATATGGGACAAGCTGATGCCCGCGACTTCGTCCGCGTGGATTTAGGTTTTTCGAAATCCCGTGGGAACTCTTTGGTTTTCCGGGATAAAAAGTAGCCTATGTGCTAATCCAGGATATTATCTATCTCCATTCCGAATTTCAGCCAAATCCGTCCAGTTTTTTTGCGTGAAGGAGTAACAAACATACACACACACACACACACATACAAACTTTCGCCTTTATAATATTAGTGTGATAGAGTGATTACGTGACAGAGAGCGCCCTATACCTGGTAACTTTTTACCGTGGATAGAGTATATAGACTTTAGGTCTGTGGTGTGTAATGTATCTCTATCTACAGAATGTACCTACAGTCAAAATCATCTAATAACATCAATCGGTTGTAATGACTAAAATTATAAGTCCCTGCTATTTGTGGCATAAAGACCTTTTGTAACCTAATGATCGCGTTCACTTTTGTTGAGTGTATGATGTATTTACGACTCTTTATACATATATCATATCTCTATCATGGAGATTCGTATATTATAATATCCTTCCACACAATCAACTCTACTGGGTATTCAAATTACCCATATAATATAAAACGTTTAGAACAGACCGAGCATTCAGATTAGGGATGTTATGGATATATAATTTCGGATCCGGATATGGATATGGATATTGGTAAAAAATAATATCGGTTTCGGTTGCGGTTTTGGATATTAAATTATTTCGGATTATCCGATAGTTTCGGTTACGGATATTAATTTTTTAAGGAACTGTAAAATGTGAACTGATGAAGGTGTCGCATTCCAGCGGAGTGCACAGTAAATTCGTACGAGTGTAGTATTTAGTTAGACTCCGCCCTATCCGAAACTATCCAAAACTTTTATTACGGATTCAGTTACGGTTACGGATATTTTTTTATTTCGGATATCCGATAGTTTCGGTTACGGATATGGATATCCATAACAACACTAATTCAGATACTAGTTAGCCCTTGACTGCAACCTCACCTGGTGGTAAGTGGTAATGCAGTCTAAGATGGAAGCGGGCTAACCTGGAAGGAGTATGGCAGTTTTTATTACACCTATATATGTATACTCCTTTGGGTTCTACACGGCACCGTTCTGAAACGCTATATCGCTTGGCGGCACGGCTTTGCCAGTAGGGTGTTGACTAGCCACGGCCGAAGCCTCCCATCAGACCAGACCAGAAAATTCAAAACCTGTGACAATTTTAAGACAAATTGACCCGCCCCGGCAACGATTGGATGATGTTGGTACAGTACCTATAGTGTTGTGACTTCTAGCATCAACTGACATACGAGAAGTAGGTATAACAATAAAGTCATATAGCATATAGGTAACATAGAATCTTATTATACGGCACATTATACCGTTAACTACATGAATCACAACACAATCCCAATGTGTTGAAGGCGTGACAAACTGTGACAACAAATGCCTTACGTCATTATGTCTGATCTCGTTAACAGATTACTCTCCATCACACGGTCTATACAAACGTAGTTTCATTCTAATCTCAATATTAACCAACCAAACTGAATGAAATTTTGTATAGATAGGTACGTTTTAGGAACTAATATCTATGTGGCATGTATGTGTTTTGCAGATTTCCGTAAAAATAATCAATTTCAAAGTTACACGGTTTCAAGAATTTAGATACGAATCTTAAAACCCGTGTAATTTTAGAAATAGATATTTTAACGGAAAACTGGCAATTTTATGATAGTGTTTTACCTACACTTAAGGAAAATTCTAGATGATAATTTTTAAATACAGTCGCTTCAGCAAGAAACAGTTAAAAATTATTCGCTACTCTCGACGCACGTTTCGCCCCGACACCGGAGCATCCTGGATGCTTCGGTGTCGGGGCGAAACGTGCGTCGAGAGTAGTGGAAAAGTCTTGTGTGGTGGTGCATGTGAATGGTGGTGGCAGTGCTTGCTTGGGAACTTGGCTTTATTGCTTGGTTGGGGAGGTAAGCGGTGCTTAGCTTGAAACTGCATGTTTGACCATACAGATTTTTTCTGTTGGCGGATTATAGCAAAATAATTTTTAACTGTTTCTTGCTAAACATGAACTTCCGCAAAGTAACGCCTGATTCTATCCAACAGTCGCTTCAGTTTGCGTGAAAATACCTTATCTCGAATTTCGGCACTGGCAGCAAGGCGAACTGTAATCTAATAATTGTCAAGGCATCGGACGCGATTCCCAGAGGATGCAGGTTTGAATCCTGCCGGCTCCGCAATTTTTTATATAGATATATATGTTTAAAAATTATATTAGACATTAGTTTCTTGAACTTGTCTAAAAAAATTACATCGAATTTGATTGGTTCATAATTAATATTCAAATGAGAAAGAAACTACGTTTGTGTGGAGCGAGTGACGGAGAGTCTCTTGTTAAAAGTGCTCGGCAATGACCGCCTGCATTCAGTCTGGTCACATCAGGTGAATCAGAGCGTGTGTTTACGTTTTTATATACAAATTGTTTGTGACACTAAATTGGTTACATTAATTACGATTTTTTCTAATTAGTTAACATTAACATATAAACTTAGTTAACATATAAAAGTCAATTTCACGTAAATCAATAACGTTTAATTACATAAATTGTTGAGTGATGTACTTAGTACACAAAATTGTTTATAATTGCACTGTACTGGGACACAAATTTGTTTACAGTGACGCTATTATAGTAAATTATTGTTCATAGAGATCATATTTGAGACACTAAATTGTTTACAGTGGCTTCGTTTAGATCACGGAATTGTATATAATTTAGTTTGGGACACAAAATTGTTTACGATGAAACTGACAGGTGTTGTGCTACTGTTTTTGTTTTCGAATGTGTATTCGTGGGGTCGCGGCGATTTGGAGAAATATGGACCCTTTCAAATTGCTTTGCGGTCGAATTTGATCAAATGTAAGTTAATTGAAAAAATGACTTTTTAATATTGTGTGTTTGTCTTCAAAATTAAGAAGACACCGGTACCGGAAAGATGATGTTGAAGTGAAATATTGGTTCAGATGGAGGCTTTGTTAAACCACTGGTCATCTCTCTCTTTCTAGTCGTATTTCTCATTACTGAGGGTCGTGATCCCTTCCCATTAATCCTATAATGGTAGGAGTTCTCTTGGGATAATAATGCGGTGGGTTCCCAATTCACGCGCTCACCCGCAGCGGGTTAGTGCGGGGGATATGCGGGTGTGCGGGGCGTACCCACCCCGGTTGCCATCTCAACCTGTCGCGTACTATACTTTCTTCTTTACGCCCTGCATTCCATAATTGAATTACAATCGAATTAGGTAACGAACACTTTAAGCCTATTTAGAAATACTCATAGTCATGTTTCTTTGTAATATTATCAGTAAATATGGGTTGCATGAATCTTTTAAATAAATAATTAGCGGACTTTCTTTGTTTTAACTTTGGTTTCATTTCTCCGTAAGTATCTACTCTCCTAGAAATACATTGTTTTCAGAGCCTGTACCTAATTATTGTTTGCATTAGATATAAAATATTTCTTCAGTATGTGTACAGGTGCTTATCTCGATCTAGGTCGAGATATTTACTCGTATCTTTAATCTGGGTCAGTCTTAAACAAAGAAAGGGATTTATTGATACACTGATTGTGTAAAAAATATAAGATTTTCGCTAGGTACAGAAAACTTTATTTGTTTATTTAGAAATCTTTATTGCACACACAATACATATGCAGAAACAATAAAACTTATATAGAGATGAGAAGAAAATCATTGAGATATAATACTCGTAGAGATTAAGTACCTACCTACATAGCAAGGAATCAAAAACCATAACCACGGGTTTTTCAGAAACCTAAATCCACGCGAGCGAAGCTGCGGGCATCAGCTAGTTCATAATAATTATCCTTATCTTGACATATCCTATTTGTATTTTGGAAAAATCTCAGAAAGTGTTGCGAAAATGAATATAGGATATTCACAGCCAAATAAAACCGAGATTGACGTAAATAAAATATTTCTTCATTTTATGTCCGCAGGTGAGCACGACAGAACTCTAAACCTGGATGTCAGCGGTATAGACGTCTATTTTTACGACTTCCCGCGAAACGACGTCGAAACCTTCACAATCGACGGCGCGGCGAGAGGAATTCTAGCAATAAAGGAGCTCGACAAAACGAGGAAATTCATTATCTTTGTCGCGGGATACAAATCAAATATCAACAAAAGAACCGAGGAACGAGTCAGAGATACGTTCAGGAACTATCCGAACAGCTATTTAATCATCCTAGACCATTCCCCATACACAAACGACAAACAAGGACAAATTAAGAGTTACGAACGATCAGTAAGATACGTCCACTACATTGGAAAAGCATTGGCTCAAATGTTGGCAGACTTGAAACAAGGTGGAATTAGCCCGAAGAACATGCACTGTATTGGCCACAGTCTAGGGTCCCAAATTCTTGGAAATACAGGAGAAATTTTCTACGAAATTACTGGAACTAAAATCGCTAGAATCACAGCTTTGGACCCAGCAGGACCTTGCTTTTCAAACAGCTTAATTCAAGAGCAAATCAGGTCGGGTGTGGCGGATTATGTTGAGGTCTACCATTGTAATGCTGGAGGGTTAGGTACTACTAGCGTACTGGGAGATGTAGACTTCTTTGTGAACAAAAAAGGTCAGAGCCAACCTAATTGTAAAACCCCTTTCGTACCAGGCATCTTCGACTCTTCGAAAGCTGCTAAATGTAACCATAGGGCTTGTATAGACATTTGGACGGCTACTGTTAGTAATCCTAACTGGTACTTGGCGTGGAAATGTGACTCGTACCGGAAGTTCAAGAAGGGCAATTGCGCTGCTAACGAAGTTACCATTGCTGGTTTCTGGAACCCTGGGAACGCTACCGGTGTTTACTACTTCTCCACTGATGGCTATGACATTTAAATTGATTATATTTATTGATTTTTTGATTAATTGTTTTTTTTTTAGGGTTTCGTACCTCAAAAGGAAAAAAGGAAACCTTATAGGATCACTCTGTCAAATTCAAATTCAAATTCAAATTATTTTTATTCAATTAAACTTTTACAAGTGCTTTTGAATCGTCAAAATAATCTACCACTGGTTCGGAATGCTGTTCCTACCGAGAAGAACCAGCAAGAAACTCGGCGGTTGCTCTTTTCAAATGTACAATTTACAATAATATGCCATACTGTATACAAGCAATTGCAGCGCCGTGTATTGCTGGAGCGCATCAAATCCAAGCTTTTTTGTCATTTACATAATCTTCGATTGTATAATAAGCTTTTTTCAGGAGCATACTTTTAATAGATTTTTTAAACTTGTGTAAAGGCAAGTCTAAAATTGATGTCTGTCTGTCTGTCTGTCTGTCTGTGCGTCTGTCAGTCAGTCGTTTCTGTCGGTAAAATTTATAGTGCTCTTCCCGTTGATTTGAATTATGTTTGGCAGGTAAGTAGGTCTTTTAGTACAAGTAAAAGAAAAATCTAAAACCGTGAATTTGTGGTTACGTCACAAAAAAAATGTGTTTACTCAAAAATTAATTTACTAAATCTACATTTCTACATAAATGTTCTTGTACGATGGTGCGGAATCCTTCGTGATTGAGCCCGACTCGCACTTGCCCGTTTTTTAGTTATATTGGACTAAGTAATAATAAATTGATACAAGTTGGTATCAAATGACTTAAATACTTACTGGAAAATTTGGAAGAATTAATTTGTTTGTGATCTAAATCATATGACGTCACTATAGTATTATAAGGAAAAGGTGGATTTGTATTGTTTAATATTCGTATAATGTTACTGACGCGGACGGGGAAAAACTTCGAGTGAATTCCCGTCAACGTGCTGTAATAAAAGCAGATTGCGCTTATCCATACTAATATTATAAATCCGAAAGTGTGTCTGTCTGTCTGTCAGTCTGTCTGTCTGCTACATTTTCACAGCCCAACAGTTTAACCGATTCTGACGAAATTTGGTACAGGGTTAGCTTATGTCTCGGGTACGGACATAGGCTACTTTTTATCCCGGATCATCAAAGAGTTCCCACGGAATTCCCAAAAACCCATCCGCTTAACCGATTTGTATGAAATTTGGTATCGAGGTAGCTTGCGTCCTTGTAATTGACATAGGCAACTTTTTATCCCGGAAAATCAAACAGTTCCCACGGGATCTTTAAAAACCTAAATCCAAGCGGACGAAGTCGCGGGCATCTAGTATTTGATAAATACGAGTATATAGCTAAGTATGCATAACTTGTTCCGAAATATAACTTTTTTCCTTTAGGTCTTTATGTTTTGCCTGCAGGATTTTCCCACGATATTATGTCAGCAGAATCTCAAATCTGAGATACGTGTAACAAAAGGATAAGCTGACTGACTGACTGACTGATTAACGCACAACTCAAACTACTGGACCAGGCTGAAAGGCATGCAGATAGCTATTATGACGTACCTAGGTAGACATAGACATTCGCTAAGAAAGGATTTTGAAAATTTATTCCCTAAAGTATCCCTTTAGGGGTTAATTAAAAATTTATAACACCCCCGACAAGTGAAGGTTACAGTAACTAGAAAAGAGCTGATAACTTTCAAACGGCTGAACCGATTTTCTTGGAAGAACACTCTCGATCAAGCCAGCTTTCAAACAAAAAAAAACTAAATTAAAATCAGTTCATTAGTTTAGGAGCTACGATGCCACAGACAGATACACAGATACACACGTCAAACTTATTACACCCCTCTTTTTGGGTCGGGGGATAGTAAAATAACGAAGGTCTGGCACGCGCTGACTCTCTCTCTATGTAAACAATTGACAAGTATAAATATCAAATACCTACTCCAGCGGGAAGTAGACCGTGACAAGTAGCGCTCCAATTATTGCCCTCCCCAGTTCACCCTTCCTAAGATAATAATAGGGTCGTAAATATAGAAATAATATCTGGGTGAGTTCTTGGGGGCAAAAAATCACTGCGATTCGGCCTACTTAACAAGTAACTTATATGAAAATTATTCTTATACCACTATCTTTGCTTATAATTCTAGCTTAGATATACCTGCTACTTTGTCCGCCTGGATTGGATTTTTTTAAAGAGACCGTCGCGTTTGTAAAACTTCTTCCTTATTGCTGCACCCTTAGGGTACCTCAGAAATATATCAATTTCTAGATCTTTACGTATTTAACCATGCCCTACCAACACGAGTAAACGGTATTTTTCACACTATGTCAGAAACCTTCGCGCAAGTTCCAACTACAATAGACGCGTTTTACCTACCAATAAAACGCTTATTAATTTACTTACCTTACTCGATGCTTAATAATAATATGAGATAGGCGTCATATGTCCCGCCTTAACGCATTTATCTCGCTCTATCATATAGCGCTGTCCCTTTCTCTCTCTACCACCACCGCCTAGCAGTTCGGAGCGTGGCCCAAATTGGCCGCGTTCTCCATTTTTATTCATTGCGTTGAAAATCACCAGGCAGAATTCAAAGTTAAGCATCGAGTAAGGTAAGTAAATTAATAAGCGTTTTATTGGTAGGTAAAACGCGTCTATTAATTTGACTGTACCTTACTCGATGCTTAATAATATGAGACGTGTTTGTTATCGCCTGGTGGTGGTGGTGATCTGCGCCATACAAAGATTTAACATCTTTGACGCCAATGTGACATATATATAAGACAACTGATATGTTGAGCAAATCAAGCCATTTTCTTGCTAAGAAAAGAGAAAAGAAAAATTACGGGGTGTAAATCCTCATTAACAAACTATTCACATGATTGCGAGTTAAGAATGAGTTTGCAAGTCGACATACAAAATAACAGAAAAGATATACGCGTGTATGTATTACATCAGGCAAACCATTATAAGCTAGGCAATAAATTTAGCAATTAAAATTATATGCGTGCCTGTATGTGTAATACTCAGTCAATAGGTAAGGCTGACCTCACAACCACTTGTAAAAACATTCTTTACATATAAAGTCCACCTATTAATTAGACAGCATCAATATTAGGATAGTGATTAGTCATGAAAACAATTGCCATTGCAAGATTGATTAAATATTCTAGACTCACACTATGAGTCAATAACATAATATATGGGTACCACCAAAAACCATATAACTGGGTCAAAATACAGCTATTTCAACAACATTAGACAATTGACCCAATCGTTTCGAAATCATACTGAAATTATTACCGTCCTGCATGAAATCCTTGGACATCTGATATCTTAGATATCTACTAAGAACAATTTAATGACAATGAACAATCTGGGTAAAAATAAGTAACTTAGTACATGCGCAAAACATGCCCTGGAGCGAATTTAAAATGGAAAGGTTCCTTTGTTTAAAATAACTATTTTCACTATGACCAGGAAAAATCTTCCCAGAACAGTCTAGTTTCTTTAGTTCCATGTCCTTTTCTTGGCTCATAGCTTTGCTATTTAGAAAAGTTCGTACAGTTCTCACCAGAACAGAATAAAGTTTTAATTTGAAACTCATAATCACAATTCATCATTGTTTAGGTATTTCCTTCTTACTCTTTGTTTTATCATTCTACAGAATTGGGATGATGCCACTGTCAAAAATAAATTATAGCAAATTAAGCTTTTGGTTCCTTGCATATCATGGACTTCCGCAAAATAACGCTTGCTTCTATAATACATGATAAAAAGTCGCTGATTTGACTAGCAGCCATTCTTCCTATTATTAGAATTAGAAGTTTATTTTAAACTAAGCATGAAAAAGCTATAAAGGAAACACTCTACAACCCGCGTTGGGCGGCTGTAGCTAGGACACTTTGAACCAGACCAGGACTTGTAATGACTTATTGTTAGCCGAAATGTTGACTTCATTAATTAATGATGAAGGGATTAATGAGTTAATGCCCAGCTATGGTGATAAAACGTAGTTATTAAAAACTGTCTTCTGGCACAATGCTTAATCATTCCAAGATATATCTTGGCGCGCTCAATATTATAATGTTTTAAAGATTTTAATTTCGAAGCAATAACGGAACAAAAACCTTTTGGAGACGTTTTTCAACAAGCTTAAAGTTTCATAAAACGAAACTTATTGGAAATCCTATCACAATGTAAAGGATTATTTAAATGATAAGAAAGCTTAAGAATGAGTTTCTTAACAACTCCGATAGCTTGTAAACACTACATTATGCGAAGTCAATAAAGATTTGTTATTATTAAATATTAATAATTTTGTGAAGTGGTGATAATTCAAAAAAAAAAGGTAACTACCTAGCTGAGCCTTGTGAGCCTTTCCCATGCCTGGGCGCATTTCGAACCCTCGTAGCTTTCGTTTTTAAGTTTACGTAATTAAGTATCACCATCATCATAAGAACCCAAAAATTGACCATCGAAAAGTGACATAGACAAGGTAGGTAAGTACTACTTTGAATAATTCATGACAACAATGTTTAACTACGCTGACTTGAAGACAGTCAGCAATGCTCGTACAATTCACAAAAGATATGAAAAGAAATTGACCAAGTTCAATCATAAAAGTGGATATTTTACTGGTAAAAACAAGGAATATTCTCAAAGTTTCAATTTATTGAAAGTTTTATGGTAATGTTACCCAAATAGCCCGTGTCGAGGATCAGGACATAGTCAGGGGCACGGTAAGCTGATTCAGTACGAAAATTCATTCCTTGCACAATAGTATCCGAACGAACTGTACAATAAAACTGTCTTAACCTGTTCATTTGACATCTTTGATTGGACTGATATCGTTCCAGCGTCGGACATACCTTGCTCCTGGAACTTTTACGATCCAAACCTACACATGACTATTAAATCCAGCGACATCATAGAAGATGTCGTAGATTTTAGAATTACAGCCCACTTATAACATATACAAGGTAAGGTATTGTGATAATGCTTCTTGTAGCATCTTTGCACACAGATCTAATTCACTCAGAATTAATAACCATGTTACAAATTACGAATAACTATGAAATTAAATCACACCCCCTAAACAGATCTTAAGTTCTGATACATCAGGCTGGAACAAGGTTATTATTCGAATATAGAAATTCGTTAGATTTGAAAATTTTTGTCCACTGAATCAGTTTCTGAACCAAAATTTTGAAAAATAAAGGGGTTGTTTTATTTTAAAAGTATAACCATGAATCTTCTACCACGAGCAGAGCATATGAAATTTTTTGTCATGTGACTTTGAACTGGAAAACGATTTTAACAGTTAACATTAAATTTTCCATGTAAGAAGGCTATCTTGTTTAAGATTATAGAATGAGATAGCAGCACAATTTTAAAAAGTTTTGCTACACCGGGCACGGCTAGGTGCGAATAAATCTAGCATTTCATTCTAAGGTCTTTCTCCGCCATACGAGTATGCGGTTAGCAAATGCTAAATCCGAGGAATGCCAAGTCTAGAAACATAGTCGGCATGACCGTTGTTTTGTTGCAAAACTGAAAATGTATTAGACTATGATCCAGGATTGAAACGTACAAAATACTAAATAACTATTAAATGTCCCAACTTTGAAAGCATGTTTCTGAGAAGGAGCAATCTTAGATTTAGGGAACATGATATGAAGCTACATGTCAATTATCATTGTCAAATCCATTAAAAAACTTTCTGACCCACAGAGTCGGTCACATTTGGAATAAATTGCCCAAGGATGTGGTTATGACAAGCTCTGTTAACCAGTTCAAGAAAACATTAAACAAACATTCGGAAAAACTCGAAGTACCTCTGATATAGACGAATCAGCGAAAGCTGCTTAGTCTATTATAAATAATAAATAATGATAATAGTAATCTGGTGGCCACGATGCCAGTTCCAAGAGAGGAGCAGATTGCGTCCTCTTCTGTCATAAGTCCATGCCAGACGAAAAAGCTGACCATGACCTTGGAAATGAGGTGATACTTTTAAATAACTCTAACATCCTTGTTGACTTTTCCATTAAATGCATTGCACTTAGCATACATGCATTTACATCAAAAATATATTGATTGATTGAAACTTACAATAACCGGAAATTTCTCCTGGAATGCATCGGTTTGGTCCAAGGCTCGACAAAGAGAAGTCTGCCCAATCAAGCACGACACGCGATGTCCATGCAACGTTGTTTGTGAGAGAATAAGCTGCAAAAGGCATGTAGATGGAAGAAAGGAGATTCTGATACCATCATCTCAAATCCTTCGCTTCATGCAGATCAATAATGAGGGAAGGTGCAAAAACCTGCTATTCTTCAGAAAAATACAGTTTCGAGAGCCGAAAGAGTGGGTCACGTGGACGCAAGCCGCCACTGCTGGCGCAAACATGCACTCGCACTCGCGTACTGCAGCGGGCGCCACTCACGCACGAGGTTCGCACGTTCATGTCAGTCACTGAACAAATCTACCTGATCAGTTGATCACTGGGCATGCTCATGTAGACCACAACGATATATGACGAGTATAGAGTCATTAGGTTAGTTGTAAATAGTAAAAAATATTATTATATTATTCAAACTATTTAACCCTTCTCATTTAGTGAAGACAGCCGTGCTCTGTAGTGAGCTGGTGATGCGTTTATCATGATAATGAATTTAGGTTAACGTATCCATTGAATTAGCGTGTAATGATAGAATTAAGTTTTCCACATAAAAATAATAAGTTGCTATGTTGGCTTTCTTTTCATGTTATTTATAGGCACCTTTACTTGGTCAGAAGTATGGCTCCTTTAGCTTGAGAGATGTGAATAACACATTGTTATAATCTTAATACTTGCTGTAATTAGCCAGCAGCAAGAGAGCGACAGCCAATTAAAAATGATTGCATTGCCCACTGTACACACTGTAGATGTCAATCTATGGCAATAGGACTGCGATATTTGGATGACTCCCATTAAAAATATCGGGAGCTTGTAAAAAAGCGGTATGCGATACGCTTTATGAGATATAAGAATATATTTATATTATGTGTAATTTCGGAGCTTTTACTTTTCCCAATTTGTTTGTAACGCGACGCAAGTGGCCTCTGAAATTTATATCAATATATTTGCATTCGGTATCGCTTTGAACCCATACTTTCCTTAATAAGGTCATGCAAAAGACCATAAAATTATTTACGTCGTGACTGAAACGAGAGCAGCTGTGCTCCTAGCAACGACTACCCTGCAAGGGCAAGTAGGCATGGACCATTACAAACATAAATGCATGAGGTGTGCTGACCAGCCTGCGTAGTTCAACTGTGCCTGCAAGGCGTAGCTAGATTTTTAATCGAACAAAACATTAGGTCATAAGCCTGTACCTGTGAAATTGAGCTAAAGTTCTTCAGATATTTTCCCTCAACCAAGACGAACCAAAGGAGGTTTCGACGAAAAAACAGATATAACGGAGCGTAAACCTTAGCATAAATATCAGTGGCGCCCAAGAGCGACTGATTGATATTCCACTGAGAGTTGAGACCATAACATGTCATGCACACTCCCGCGAGGAGTTGCTTACTTGGCTTTTACACTGCGCCTGCGAGGCGTAGTTAGCTTATTAAATGGCCCATGCACTCCTGCGAGGAGGCATTTAATTCCTAAGTTGCACCTGCGAGGTGGATCTAGGTTTTTTTAAAAATGGCTCATGCACTCCCGCGAGGAGGCATTTAATTTTTAAGCTGCGCCTGCGAGGCGGAGCTAGATTCTTAAATGACCAAAACCACTGCCATGTAAACTCCCACGAAGAGCCATTCTGTTTTCAAAAATACGCCTGCGCGGCGAAGGTAGGTAGAAAAAACTTTTTAACATTTGTTTGAGCCTTACACTTTCGCTTCTCTTAGGTAACTCTAATACCGTTGTTCTGAATATGACCATGAATCCAATTCAAATTCAAAATGTTTTTATTCAATTAGACTTATACCAGTTCTGTTAACTCGTAAAAGGCATCTACCACGGGTTTAGTTCATGAAAGCCGGTCAAATTATCAACATATCGTGAGAGATAATATATTTATCGTGGTAGGTGGATAGGCATGAAAGTTTTACATCATTTGATAAGCTATAAATTTGTTCACTTTCAATAGGCTCGATTAATCTGAAAACTGGTATCTGAACCTTTTCCTTTCATGTAATCAATTATGTACTTCTACTCTGCAAGAATCTAAAAGTAAATGAAACGGAAGCACCGGTACTACCGGGATACCTTTTATATTAAATTATAAATAGCATTAGCTTTTTAAACAATAAATATTTCAACATTTCTTTCCATAGAAAATAATAGCATTTAAAAATATGAATGACGTGAATGTTCACGACGTTGCACGTCGCGCTGCACATTGTCCTTACCTACCCACAAGATTAAGTACTATGTACCTACATTACCAATTTGGCATTATGCTGGTATAATTATTTATATTGTATAGCTATAATTAATTAACTCAGTGCCAGGTAAAACCAACTGTGGTTTTTGTGGCGCTGAATGTAACAAAAACTGCAAATGTTTTAAAAACTACCTACATTATGAAGTAGTTTTTCGTTCACAATGAATTGTTGGAAATTATATAGGATTCATTGACGGTAGCTTAATAAAATCGATATTTGACTCATTCGATGTCAAACTATCTGTTGAATCATGTATTTAAATTAACAAACTACCTCTAAGATGACATTTTCATAAATAGCCAATGAATTTAGCTATGCAGTAAAATTTTGCTTAAGAAATAAAAGCATTTCTATACTCAAACATTTATAAGAATTAAATAAATTGAAAAACTCACGTGATCTGGTTTACCGCCTTTATGAAATATTGTTTAGTAATTATACTCTTGCACGAGTATTATAATACTTTATCCAATGCAGGTAATTTTTTCTCCAGAGTGCTGCTTTAAGCAAGCACAACCGTTCTCGGCGGGAAACAAAACGCCAAATAATAAAAATGGAGAACGCGGCCAATTTGGGCCACGCTCCGAACTGCTAGGCGGTGGTGGTAGAGAGAGAAAGGGACAGCGCTATATGATAGAGCGAGATAAATGCGTTAAGGCGGGACAAATGACGCCTATCTCATATTATTAAGCATCGAGTAAGGTACAGTCAAATTAATTGAATATAGTTTGAAATCGATGCGCGAACGCACCTTTTTCAAACTTCGTAGTTCACAGGATGAAAAAACAATCTATACATATAATAAAATTGAAGAAAAGTGGTGTCTGTACAATGGAAATATATAAAAAAAAAGTAGCAGGGGTTGTTATTATATCGATGCCGAACCCGAAATTGTAATTAAATTTTTTTTGTCTGTTTGTCTGTTTGTCTGTGTGTTTGTGCACGCTAATCTCAGAAACGACTAATTTGATTTAGATACGGTTTTCAGTAATATATTGTAGTAAGCTTCACTTAGCATTTAGTGTTTATTTCATGTCAATCGGTTCATAAATAAAAAAGTTATGTCAATTTAAAGAATCACGGCGAACATTTTTAACGTACAGAGTACGTACTACACGCCTCGCGTCTGAGCGTCCGTGGCTATAATATAAAGCGCGGTCACTATTCCACGCGAACGAAGTCGCGGGCACAGCTAGTTAAATAATAAAACTAAAATCGAAATGTTTAAATGTTAAAAGTTGATTAACTGACTGTATGACTGTGATCTATCAACGCTCGGCCGAATCGGGCTGAAATTTTACATGCAGATAGCTATTATTAAGGCGTAAAAATCCGCTAAGAAAGGATTTTTGGAAATTCAACTCCTAAGGGGATAAAATAGGGGCTTGAACGCGGATGAATTCGCGGGCATAAACTAGTATATTTTTTTAATGTTCTCGTATTTAATGAGGGAGCATCATATTTTGCTCGAATAAGAGTCTTGATTGAATTTCGCTATATTAGACAAGTTTCATACAAAGAATGCTTGCTGTATTACAACGTTTAACGCTGGGTTCTTAACGGTTAACGAGTTACGAGAATTTGTCAGGGATTTTATATGCTACGGGATCAAGACGTATCAGATTTTCGAAGGTTTTCGAAACATTAAAATAACTTTAATATTAACACATTTAATTTATTCCCTTTGAACCGTTGTTAATTACATTTTTTCCCCTAAAATGGCTCGACTTTATTTTTTATTTCCCCCCCTAATGTTTTAATGGTCTCCTGAAGAGGAAGAGACTCAAAGAAAAATATAGACAGTAAACGCACTGCTAATAAAAGAAACAGTATGAAGAAGCCGATTCCAAAAAGAAAGCCGATAACAATGCTTCCTATGACATGACCTAGTTAATACTTACTCGTATATGACATAGTGCATAAAACCTGACACGTAACAAAGTTATAATCCGTGGAGCTTTATTCACCTATTTTTAGGGTTATGTGCCCAAAGGGTGCCAACGGAAGCCTATTACTAAGCCACCGCTATCCGTCCGTCTGTCCGTCAGATTGTCAGCGGGCTGTACCTACCCCGTGAACCACAATAGGGCGAGGGTTGAAATTTTCACAGAATGTGGTTTTTATTACCGCTATAACAGCAAATAATAAAAAAATCAAAATAGATGCCATGTAAACTAAAAAAATTAAAAAGTACATGATCTTGTACTATGTTACGTAACCTGCAAGTCCAACTCGCAATTGATTGTTTTTTTATTAATAGGTACAGGTAACGCATTACCTTTCCAATTTTGCATTTAAATAATAATAATAATAAATCTTTATTGAGAGCAACCAGGACTCACTTTGTTAGTAGACAATTTTGATGCTTAAATGCTTAAATGCTAATGTTAGTAATATAATGTTGTAGTGGAAAGAACAAAAATTTACAATTATTGTTGCCTCACCAACACTTAAATCATGTGTTCAAGTATTGGTGAGTCCAACTTATCTGCAAACATGTTCAGGATGCGGTTGGTACCTGAGCGCAGTCTTGTCAGCAGTGATGATGACTTCTTCCGCATTATGGCAAAGAAGTCATCAGTCCGCTCCGCTGCGAACATACCTGACGCTGAACAAAACCGCGGCAAGCCCAACAGCATCCTTCCTAAAGTTTGTTATCGAGTTGATTCCACGGGATTTTTTGAAACCCAATCGCTCGCGAATAAAGTCAAGGGCGCGATGCTAGTAACGAATAAGTTACCTGGATTGACATAGTCTTATGCTTGCGATTGTGTGACGAAACGCTATATCGTCTGCACGGTATACGCAAATATCTACGAGTAGCTTCAATTTTAAGGCCACTTTTTAGCGAGATTCCGTCTGTATTCCTACTAGTCAATGTACCGAGTCCTGGTAATGAAAAAATGTTTCGTGAAAATGCAGAAGGAATGAGTGTTTTAGTTAATTACCTTTTTTTACCTTTTGAAACAATATTCTTTAAATTATATCGCATTTTTAAACCAACATTTTCCAGGTCTTGTCATTAAAGAGAAACAAAGGACTTTTTTACTATCCTAATACATATACATAGATGATGCCCAAGACTTCGTACCCTCATGGCAATTTAAGTTTTTAAAAATCTCGTGGGAACTCTTTGTTTTTCTGGGATAAAAAGTAGGAATCTTTGATTTTTTTTTTTTTTTTTTTTTTTTTTTCCTCATTTAGAGAGCTGGGTCACCAGTGTGACCATGTGGCTCTGGTAGGTCCCTATTATCTTATTCTAACACTAACTAACATTATTCTAACTAATATTATTCTAACACTTAAAACTATATCTACATACTATTATCTATTTACTCTACGTCTTAAATTTTTACGGACCATCCTATACAAATCTTTTGCTGCATCGGACGTTGGGTTTGTCAAAATAATATTGACGTGTCCCAACGTCCTGTCCGGCACTTCACTTCGGATACATTCCGTCAATATATGGTAAACGTCTTCCCTTGCACCTGGGCAGTCTGGGCAAAAAGGTGAAGATACTTTTTTTAGTAAAAATGCAAATTTGTTTAACGGAATGTGTCCGGAGCGAAGTCTGTACGAGATTACTAAGTCCTGCCGGCACAATTTATTACAGTCGTACATCCAAGATATATCACAGGGCTGAGGTTGGATCGTCTTGTACCAAATTCCTTTTTGTTTGGACCTTTGATCAAAGTATTCATGCCAAATCTGTTTGCAACGTTTTTTGACCACGTATATGTATTCTGTATAATACGGCGCAATGCTCATTTCGATTCCGTCATTACAGGCTTGCTTTGCATAGGAGTCAACCCGTTCGTTGCCAGAAATACCAATATGTGACGGAATCCATTGTAATATTATATTTCGGTTTTGTTTTAATTTTTGTAAGAGATCTAATATAGTATAGGCTATCGGTGTTCCTCGTATAGATGAGGTACACCGAGCCAGATGTTGCAATGCACTTTTCGCATCCGAGAGTATTACAAACTTATCATAATTTATCGTCTGAATGTAAGCCATAGCTTCGGCTATACCAATCAGTTCCGCGTGCATAATGGATATTCTCGAGCTTATCTTTAATTTAATATTGGTCTCTGTCTGTGGGTCGTAAAAAGCAACGCCAATACTGTCATTATCAATTGATGCATCAGTAAATATTTTATAAAAATCAGGGTATTTAGAATTTAGATGTTCAGCGCACTTTAACCTAAGGTCAACAGAGTTATATAAACGTTTAGCTTTATGAACTTCTGGTAGTATTGAAATTACATTTTGTGAAACATTAATTTGAGACATCCATGTATTTAATGAAAACATTTCTAACTGTGTACTGGAGTGTATGAAGATATCTTTATATTCTAAGTGTATTGAAACTAATAGGGGTTTTTTCTTACTTCTCCAATAGGCAGTTTGATAATCAGCTGCACATCTGCTAAGTAGGGCAATTACTTTATTTTCTTTGGATGACTTTGCTTTAAACCAAAACTTTCCACCTAAATATTGTCTACGTACAGTCAATGGTGGTAAGCATAATTCACTTTCCATGACATGTATGGGGGTGGTTTTCACAAATCCTCCAATAACTCTCATAGCTTGGTTTTGAATTACGTCTAATTTGGCCAAATGTGATCGTGCGCTGTTATCAAATAAAAAACTGGCATAGTCAAGTCTACTCCTTATAAGAGAAATATATATTTTCCTCAACCATTTAGGATGAATACCCCAACCAGGCCCAACCAACACTTTAAATATATTTAAAAACTTTAAAACTTTTTGTTTAACTTCGTTGATGTTTTTACTCCATTTTAGTTTTCGATCCAACCACAGCCCTAGATATTTCACATTCTCAACAACCTCCATAGGATGGTTTCCAATTCTGAGATTGATCGATTTCCCAATATGACTTCTGTTAAAAATGCATATTTTACTCTTATACGGCGAAACGTCGAGGCCCAAATTTTGAACTAACATCCCAAATGAATCCAATGCAACTTGTAATTTATTTCCCGCCATAGCCAAATTTTTATTCGCCGCATACAACACGAAGTCATCAGCATATTGGGAAATCGAGACATTATGAATTTTTTTACAAATGTGTGCTGTCACTACATTAAACAATAACGGAGATAGGGGGTCTCCTTGGGCTAATCCACGACTACAATGTCTGCTTACATTTATTTTGTCTACACCTATTACGTTCATGGTTCTATAATTCAAATAGTTCCATAGATATCCACACAATTTCGATCCAATACCGTAGCAATCCAGTGAGTACAGAAGGCTGTCAACATCTACGTTATTGTATGCACTCACTATGTCTATAAAGCAACAAACCGTGGGAGTCTTTCGGCCTAAATTGGTTTCAATATCAATAACTAGCTGACTTAAGTTATCTAGACACGAGCGCGCTTTCCTGAAGCCACTCGTGTATGCAGAAAATACGTTAGATTTCTCAAAATACCATTCAAGTCTTGTATTTAAAATCGAGTGAAATACTTTGCATATACAAGATATTAAAGAAATAGGTCGTAATGTTACCTGTGGTTGTTGATTTTGACCTGGTTTGGGGATTGGTTGGACACTAATTTCTTGCCATTGTTGTGGAACAGATCCATGTTCTAGACACATATTATATAATCGTAGCAACCAGTCTTTGCCACGTTCTGGTAAGTTTTTGATCATCGAATATGAAATCATATCTGACCCCGGGGCAGTATCTTTAGATTTTATGGCCACCTCCAGCTCCTGTCTAGAGATCGGGGTTTCTAGATGTGAGTTGTTCGAGTAAAACTTTGGACGCTTGTTTACAACATAGTCAGGCGTAAGACTTCGAAGAAGATTATTAGCACAGTCTCTATCAATAAAATTTTTTTTTGAATATCGTCCTTTTAACCATTTCATGCGGAACCACATTTCATTTATTGAAGATACTTCACTAATTGAATCGCAAAAATTTTGCCATGATTTTGATTTAGAATTACGTATTACTCTTTGGGCTGTTGAAATTTTGTTTTGTAATGTATCTAAATTATTTGGCGTGGGGCTTGCTCTGAAATTTACGAGCGCCAATCTACGTTCAGCAATAGATTTTGAGACAATCATATTCCAGTATGGCTTAGGCGCAAAATTATTATTTGGACTCAGATTAATTTTAATATATGGGATGTATTTATCAGCTGCTTTATTTAAACAGTCCAAAAATAGATTATAAGCATATTGTAATTCTGATGGCATAACTAAATCAGCTAATAAAGATTCTAACTCTGAACTATAAGACTTCCAATTCGCATTTTTAAAATTCCTTTTTTTAATAAAATTATTAACCGGTAAACAGTAATTAAATGACAACTTAATAGCTACATGATCACTTCCTAGTAATTCGTTAGTGGTTTGCCACTCGAAATTTAACGCAATATCTGACGATAACAAGGATAGATCAGGGGAGGATTGTTGTAGATTCCCATTTACTAATGTTATTCTAGTTGGTTTACTGCTATTGTTAAGTGTTATAAAGCTACTTTCAATAAGGGATTCAAAAATTTGTGCTCCCCTACAATCTATCTTGTTTGACCAGTTCGAGTGGTGTCCGTTGAAGTCACCCAGTAATAAAGTTCTATGGCTATTTAATGAAAACAGTTCATCCCAATCGGTTTGCGATGTTCTTGTTGATGGGGCACAATATATGGCACAAATATTTTCAACACTTTCACAATTATGAATTTTGACATGGAGAAATTCAATTTCTGTATTATTTAAACTAGTCTGGCATACCTGAGAACTAATAGATTTATGTGTGATTATTGCAACTCCTCCATAACCATCACCCCTGTCTTTTCGATAGATATTGTAGCCTGCTATCCTGATGTCCATATTTGTTGATAGCCATGTTTCGCTGAGAACGGCAATGTGTATTTTTTCTTGCAATAACAGTTGTTCAAATTCAATCAATTTGGGTTTCAAACTTCTACAATTCCACTGTATAATGTTAAGTTTTATTCTACCCATAGGCGAAGATATTCTTTAGTATTGGTAATTCCGAAATTATATCCTTGAACCATGTAGCCGTCCATTCCCATATTACTTCACAAGCCTGCATCATTTTGTCTTTCAATGTCACACTGCGCATAAATATGATGTCTCTTAATTTTTCTACTAATAGCTTAAATGATCGCGACGGGTCATTCCTTTTGTTATTAGAGCGACTATCTCCTTGTGTAGTATTTGCAGTGTGGGGCATCTCTTGGGTATATATCTCTGAATCTGAAGACATATCCCAGTCCATGGTGTTACGTGACTGATATCTTTTCTTTTGTCGCGATTCGGTGTTTGCATTGGTTTTGTCACTTTTATGCCTATTAGATTTCGAGGATTTGTTAGGTCCTGAAGTGGGTTTCGTAGCTTCTGCATATGTTTTGGAATTCTGCTTTGGTTGGTTTGTCTCTTGTTGCTTGGTTGGTTCCTCTCGGGTCGTAAATGCAGGAAAATTATCCTCGTCTATGGATATTTTGGATGGCACTGAGGAAGGGGGTACATAAATAGTACTTGCTCGTTTATAAGTACAATTGAACTCGGCCATTAACTCTCTTATACGTCTTTCTTTACAATACACAGGACAGGTCCGCAAAAATGCTGTATGTCTCCCCAAGCAGTTCACACATTTAAAATGGGTAGTCTCGCAGTTATCATGATTGCCGGTACATTTAGGGCAGACTATTTTTTTTGACGGACAGAATTTTTTAGTGTGTCCATATCTCCAACACTTACTACACTGCGTGACTTGAAATATGTAGCGTTCGACCTTCACTTTCATGCCATATATATAGATATATGGTGGTAAGGAGGAACCTTTAAATCCAAGACGTATAGTTTCACTTTCAGCCCAATCAGATGTTTCACTTTCTCTTCGGAACAGCCTTTTAATCGAGACCACTTCTATGTCGGACGTAATACTAGTTTGTATATCTTTTATATCAACATCCACTTCAATATCTCTTATGGTGCCGTATGACAGAGAAACCTCCTGCGATTTATAACATTTCCAACCCTTCTCTTGAAATACCTTTGATGTGACTAATTTTTCAGCACTGTTTTCATCATCAAATAATACAAAAATTTTGTAAGGTGAGACATATTTGACTTTATATATATTGGTAATATTTTCTTCTTTAAGGCATCTCGCTAATTCTATTTTTTTGGGAATTTTATCTTTACAAGTTATACATACTTCAATTTTATCTTTTTCTTCTTCTTCCTTCGACACTCGTCTACGATTTCGTTTTTTATTCCTTGAATACACTGTCCACGATTCTTCTTCATCCGTCTCCCGTTGTCTCTTCTTACGCGCGTTATTTTGCTCATAACTCCTGTAGTCTTCCCAACCGTCCGTCTCTGGTAAGTCTTCATTAATACGTTCCGACTCGTCGTTCATCTCAGCTTCGGCTTCCGAATGCAATTCTGCGCTCGCCATTTTTAATGTAACGCATATTACATTCACTCAATACGGCGGCTAGAACACCCGCTTGTGCATAAAGCACGCTGCACCTAGCCGCCAAACCGGTTTCGAATATCACAGTGAAATAACTCACTCGATGCAACCAGATGCGACCGTATCGCACGGTCTACACCTCAATACTGAATCTTTGATTTATCGAGACAAAAAATAGACATCCGTCCCTGGGATGCAAGTTATGTCTGTAACTTTCGTCATATTCAATTAAACGGATGGGCCTTAAAAAGCTAGCAGATAGACAAACAGACAGATAGACAGAGGGACAGACTTTCGCATTTAAAATATTAATAATATGAAAGTTGGATATGGATATTTGTGCTAGGTTTTTCTCACGAATTCGATTGCGTATAGATAAATTCAATTTATTTCACCCAATTTATGCTAACTTCTTTTTGATATTTGAATGAAAAGCTAGAAATTCTATTTAGTAAGTATATTTATGTCTTTAACTTATTGCGTAGGTAAGTATTAATCTTTCAATGGAATGCTAGAAATTCTATCCATACCAATATTATAAATGCGAATGTGTGTCTGTCTGCCTGTCTGCTGCCTTTTCCCGGCCCAAAAGTTTAATTGATTCTGACGTTTGGTACAGAGTTAGCTTATATCCCGGAGACCGACATAGGCTACTTTTTATCCCGGAAAATCAAACAGTTCCCAAAGTCCACGCGGACGTAGTCGCGGGAATCCTCTAGTTAAGTATATTTATTTCTATTTAACTTATTGTGTAAGTATTTCATTTGGAGGAGGTACATTCACAAATCTGTACAGAGACAAGTCCCTGCTCGCGGGAGTGGAGCCACGTCCCGCTTTAAGCTGCATTACGTGATCACACCGCGCACCGCTGTAGCCTGAACAGATATTATGTGTTTGCTGACTGCACTGTTTGGTACAAACGTCTTTGCATAGCGACTGATAGGAATGATGACTACTAGTCAAATCAGCGACTTTTTATCAAACGTCAAAACGCTCGCTTTGTAAGGGAGCTTGTATGAAATACACAGATGTGACGTCATAGACTAGTTTTTTAGTTAAATCGATGATTTAAAATGGTTAGCAAACTAAAAACTAGCATCGAATGCGAATTTCGCGGATTTTGTAAGACACTCTATTTAATAATTACTAAGAAATAATTTATTTTTGACATAGGCATCATCCCTATTGTATGTATCTTGTGTTAGAGAACTTAGAAGTTCCCAATTTCACATATTAACAACCACGAAACTTCTTCTGTAATCTGTAGTTATCCTCTAGTTACACGAAGGATCTTCACTGTCTCAATCCGTCACCGTGGCACTACTGAGCACAGGTCTCAGAATGAGAAAGCTTTGGCCGTACGCTACCACGCTGATCAAGTGCTGACTTGCAAACTTCAAACACCTTTGAGAACTTTGTTGACATTATTGTCAGGTTTGCATGTTTCTTCACAATATTTTTCTTTACCGTCAAATGGCCGACCGACCTATCATAGGTCGGTCATAATGGCCCCAATGATATTTTAATACTTACTATGTATGTCAAGATGATGATGTGAAGTATGATGTACCTTCGACTTGGAAACTAGATTCCACTGAGAAAAGCCGACCAGAAGGTTACAGACTGATCGGTTAACTATTTTTCTTAGATGAATAGTGGTATAATTCGTCCAAGGTATTTTTTCAAAGAGTCATTTGCCAATAAATATGGACGTTACCATATTATATAGTTATACAATTACTTTCTTGTGGACAGTTGAATAGAACGTCAGAAGAATAATTTATGAAAAGTAAAAATAAAGTATCTTTCTTTTTGTTGCTTTAGCATCGTAAACTCTTGGCTCTTGAGATTTAGACCCGTAAAGAAATACGAGCTACGTATAACAGCGTCAGAAAGCTTCTTAGACACCCCGAGTTAGAGATTTCTGGCGGGCGTGATAGAAATATTTATCAGAGGCGACGGGACCACTATTTCTGAAAATTTAAAATGTAAAACGTCTGTGCAATGTTATAAAACGTGCATTTCGTTATAACACAAATATCCAGCTGTGACTTTAAGTGCTTTACTGGGTGTGTGCTTAAAATATTCCCCTCGGTTTTAGGAGGGATTTTCTGTGATAAAAATTTCAGTAATCCTATTTATATTTTAAATGGTTTGAAAAGGGTTTGAAATGATTTAAAAAATACTGTCATTCATGCTTCTCTCTTGTAAGAGAGAGACGTTATTCAAAGGGTGGATCAACAAATTGCTGAAAGGCCGGCACGCTCCACTGCTCTGGTGGTGCAAGTGTTCATGGGCGGCGATAATCACTGAACACCAGGTGACCCACATGCCCGTTTGTTCGCTTTTTTATTTTAAAAACGAGAACGTGTTAAAAGACTTACATGGGCTCAAAAATTTGTACGTTAATCTTTGAGCCCGTATAAGCAAAAACCATCAGATCCCCAAGCAATAGTAACTTATCCATAACTGAAAATTCGAGTGATGGCAGCATCGACAGCGCCAAATAAATGCGTAAGTCACGTCACTGCTGGCCTTCAAGGCTTTCAACCTATGCAATAAATATAAACACTAACTGACTGAACCATACTCCATCGTCGTTACTCCGCCAGTGGGTTTCCGTTGCAGCAGAACCACCACTGAAACACTATGTGCCTCTAAACACCGTTAGAGGCATGCCGGATCCACAGCACGCCAACCAACCCGAGGACCACACTGTGAACGATGGATTATAATAATAATAATTTATTGATACTTATACATACATGGGTTACATAGCAAGATTGAGATTCCTACCTTCTGCACTAGGAAATACCTGTATTGCAGAAGGTAGGAGTACAAAGTTTCAAGTTTTCTTAATTAATTTCTAATATTCAAACTAGGCTAAAATTATAGCTTAACTAGGCTAAAAGGTTCGCGGGGAGGGCAATTCCTTCTCCACGTTCCCCATCCTCAACATCTCCCTCGCCTGTCACCAACCTGGATAGGCGAGAGCCTGGTTGAAAACTTGAAATTTTGACAATGGATTTCTTTTGTGAAGGCGTTAGGTACTCACTACACACTTTTGTAGGGACTTCTACACATACAGTCTTGCGCCACCTAAATCCAGCGGCTCTTTCAGACTTTAGAGCGGCTTTAACTTATAATCGAATTTCAAAAACCTACTAATTACTTGCATTTGTGTGTATCATCAATGTATACTGAAACCCACTAATTACTTACATTTGTGTGTATCATCAATGTATACTGAAACCCACTAATTACTTGCATTTGTGTGTATCATCAATGTATACTGAAACCCACTAATTACTTGCATTTGTGTGTATCATCAATGTATACTGAAACCCACTAATTACTTGCATTTGTGTGTATCATCAATGTATACTGAAACCCACTAATTACTTGCATTTGTGTGTATCATCAATGTATACTGAAACCCACTAATTACTTGCATTTGTGTGTATCATCAATGTATACTGAAACCCACTAATTACTTGCATTTGTTCATCAAAGTATACTACTGTTAATGTGTATCTGTGTTTCATGATAATAACTTGAACTCTCAAGGGGATAGGTCAATTTGTCGCTACAATGTAGTTTTTTCGATAACAAATGAACAATTGTGTTTTTGCTGCAATATCAAAAAAGTGTAGTCTTGATTATATCCATACATCAAGATATTCTTCGTCCCAACTAGCAACTCATCGACGGTTCACTACGAATGAGAAGGATTTAGGCCACAGTCCATCACACTGGCCAAGTGCGGACTAACAGACTTCATACACTTCTGAGGACGTTATGGAGAACTCTCAGGCGTGCAGGTTTCTCACAATGTTTTCCTTACCGCTAAGCAAGTAACACTTAATTGCTTAAAACGCAGAAAACTCCGAAAAGTTAGAGGTGCCCGGGATCAAATCCCGGACTCCCGATGTAATCACACCTGGTGGTTAATGATGATGCAGTCTAAGATGGAAGCGGGCTAATCTGGAAGGAGCATGGCAGTTTTCATTAACCTATACTCCTTTGATTTCTATAAGTTGTTCTGTTTTGGGTCTTTATTGTGTCTATTTGAGCTGTTTTAAGGTCGTTCAATATTACCTACTGACACCTGATTTTTCGAGGTCTTCCCCGTCGTCTGGGTCCAGCGCTAACATCTATTGTCATGTGATTCTCCGGTCTTCTCATGACATGACCATACCACCGCAGCCGGCTCTCTAGGGACACTGATAAAACGAGACAGCGTTATATGACTGGCATAAATCTGTCTCGTTTTAACTGAAACTTAAGGCTGAGCAAAATCAAAGTACGCTCTATAGATCTCAGCCTAAGAGTTTTTCTTTGATTTGCGCTACTTTAAAGGTCCCCGGAATATGCCTATTTTGTACCTTATTCGCTCGCCAGTTCACTTCAGAACCGCTTAATTTGACGCTCCAACGCTTTAAGCTCTCACGTGTTCATTTCGCGAATAAATTAAATCTACCATGAGTCATTATGCAGTCTTGATGAAGCTTAGTGAAATGAAAGCACAGAAATGCGCTTAGCACTACAACCTACTGTCACACGTTATTTTCGTGTTTTATTTGGTAGCTATTTTGATGTAACTTTTATGTGATACTAGCTGATGCCCGCGACTTCGTTCGCGTGGATGTAGTTTTTTTAAAATCCCGTGGGAACTCTTTGATTTTCCGGGATAAAAAGTAGCCTATGTGCTAATCCAAAGTATAATCTATCTCCATTCTAAATTTCAGCCCAATCCGTCCAGTAGTTTTTGCGTGAAGGAGTAACAAACATACACACACACACACACACACACACACACACACACACACACATACAAACTTTCGCCTTTATAATATTAGTGTGAAGTAGGTATTAAGTAGCTATTTTTAACACCACTTTCCCAAAAACAGAGGGTGAAATTGGTTATTGAAACGAAAATAATGTGCCTGCTGATAGCTGATAGCGACTAACGGCATGCATACCTACTTGACCGCTCATATACACGTTCAAGTTTACATGAACTCAAAATTTAAAAAACCCCCGACACAAAAACCTCTATACGAAAACGAGAAAAGAGCTGATAACTTTCAAACGGCTGAACCGATTTTCTTCGATTATAGCTAAGAACGCTCTCGATCAAGTCACCTTTCAAACAAAAAAAAATTAAATTTAAATCAGTTCATTCGTTTTAGAGTTACGATGCCACAGACAGTTACATAGATACACACGTTTAACTTATAACACCCCTCTTTTTTGGTCGGGGGTTAAAAACTTGATTAAGTCGGAAAAGTCGAAATTCGATTTATGCTTCCAGTAGACTTGTTATGAACACTGATAGCCATAGACCGTGAAGGTTTATTGGATGCCACTTCAAGTCCGCTGCAAGCTTGACAACAAACTTAATCGTATACGGCCAGCATTATAAAATACTAGCTGACACCCGCGACTTCGTCCGCGTGGATTTAGGTTATTCGAAATCCCGTGGGAACTAATTTTCCGGGCTAAAATGTGCTAATCCAGGATATTATCTAACTCCATTCCGAATTTCAGCCAAATCCGTCCAGTGGTTTTTGCGTGAAGGAGTAACAAACACACACACACATACACACAAACTTTCGCCTTTAGAATATTAGTGTGACACAGCTGTACACCTGAAGCTTCAAAAGTGGCAATCTGTGTTCATTTGCTTGCCATTTCACAAACATCGCTCAATGTGTCGCTCCATTGCCTTTAATCTCCCCTCGCGTGTTCGCGAATGGATTAAATCTACCATGAATCATTGTGTAGGCCCATCTATAAAGTTGTAGAGCAGGTGTGTAAAAATATACACTATGTCCTTGTGAATAATGAATACAATTACGAGCACATCGATACATCACTTGGGCGCGTTTGGAACCCACGTAGCTTTAGTTTTAAGTTTACCAACGTAATTAATTAGTTATCAGCACTATATAATCTATCAAATCTAAAAAATCAAGACAAATAAAAGGTGTACAATAGTACCTATTTTAAATAAATGATTTTGATTTTGACTAGGTACAATCAATATCGGTTAACAGCGTAACCTGAACGGATCAAGCTCGGCTATTACCGAAAACCCTAACAGTTAAATCCAGTTGTTTATTGTGCTGTCCCATAACCACCGACAAATCCGAAACTGAATGAGAATCTCAATTTGATGATACGATTTGTTTAGAGAACATACGGTCTATAACCTATCGGTTTGGCTGGGATCTTCTTTTTGCCTGTCATATAACTGGACCAAAATATATTAATTATGTATTTATTATTTTATCGTACAAGTTTGTAATGTGTTAGGTAGAGTAATAAGCATACAGCTACAGATTTATAAATTGGAGCATAACTTAGGAACATTTCTATAATGGAAATATCACATTTCACACTAATATTATAAAGGCAAAAATTTGTATGTATGGGTGTGTGTGTGTGTGTGTGTGTGTGTGTGTGTGTGTGTGTGTGTGTGTGTGTGTGTTACTCTTTGACGCAAAATCGTGATTTGACATGGAATGACGATAGCTTAATATCCTAACTTGGTTCCTTTTCTCTACTTTGTATCTCTGTGTCATGTTTCGTCGAAATCAATTAACCGGATAGGCCATGAAAAGATAGCTGACAGACGGACACTTAAACCGACAGACACACTTTAACATTAATAATATTACATCGTATGAATTGGGGGATTTGGGAAAACCAACCCTTAGTATAAAATACATCATTTTAATTTGGCACAACTTAAAAAAAACGTTTTTTTTTCTTTAAGTATTTCTAAGTTGGGCGGGGTATTTTCAAATTCAGGAAAAACTTGTGTGAAAACTTACTTAAAGTAAACTTAGATAAATAAATAAAGACTCTTGACATTAAATTAAATCTAGAGATAGTAGATAATGACAAGGTTAGGTACCAATGCAAAAAGTTTTCCCCGGTTGACCTAGTTCAAAACGTGTACAAATTTTATAAATTTACATAATTAACGAACCTCTTAATTAATGTTTTTCGACGTGGCTGCTTTACCTCTTCAAACTGTTAGTAGGTCGACGCGTGTTACAAATTACAGTAAAGTCAGGTCAAGGGAATTTCAAACAAAATTACATTAACTAGTGATTTGCCAAGCGTATGGCATTTTTCAGGGTCCCAGCATTGTTAGGGTTCTCAAAACACCTACGAAAATTACATACGTCACCGAAAGTTCGGCAGTGGAATTTTAGGTCGTAGTATTCGGTTCGCATGCCACACCTTTTGTGAAATAACCCGCTGAAAAGTACAAGCGTTCTGAAAAAGACGCTGGGTAAAGTTTCATTTACGCAGCGTCTTGGAACACACTCGTAGCGTCGACGGCTACGCTCGATGAGCTTTCTGTTGCGTTTTTTGTTGTGACGCTTGCTATGCAAAATACACTGAATGCGTTGTTTATTCCAACTGGTACTTGCAAATAGTACGTAAACGTTGAACGTGATGAGGTTTAATAAACGTTTAATATCTAATAGTAGTGGCCGAAATCGTCCGACGGAAGGTACTTACAACGTTACGCCAAACGCGACGAATTTAGTAGATGACTGATTGATGTCTTTAGATGATTAGTAACTTAAATTGCGAGCGTATTTAGCCGAACTTTCGGCGACGTAATTTAGGCAGGTGTGTCTTGACCCTTAAGTTTCATTCAGTTCGGTTGTCCGTTTGTCTGTGTATCACAGCCATTTTAAAAATAATTCAGTCCAACCTTTACTCCGCTATTTCGTTTGTAAGTATTTATTAAAATAAATTTTTTCGAGAAGATTGATAAGCTCAACAGAAATAAATTCTTTTAATGAATTTAAAACGGAATTTCACGCAATTTTGATAACTTTACATGTTAAACGATTCACATTTCTGGTAAACCGTCCGCGATGCATGAGATTAAAGCTTTTAACTAAACAATTTTAATACCCGGTTTCCAGCGTACTAACAATAATTTGATTACTCAGACTTTTTGCACGAATAGAATAACACGAAATACCCGTGTATAGTGTGGGAATTTAAATTTATTTACATTTTTGAATATATTATTTGCATGAAAATTGTACAAACGACTACCGTGCTGTGTAGATCCAAAAATGAAATTTCAAAACGACTTTATTGCCAGTAGCCGTGCCATTTCGTTGCGGGTGACGATAAATTGACGAGGGGAGTCAGTATCGTTCCTTACGTTATAATACTTACTAAATTAATTGAAAATTAGTTATTATTCTATTCTGAGACATTATTATCCTTACCTAACTAACCTACCTGGCTAACCTCAGGATTTAAGAAGTCATAGCCACTTCTTAAATCTATTGCCATCATGATTTAAACGTCGGCCACACAGGCCACGTATGCGTCGCATAAGTGTAGACGTAGCGCGTATCATTGCATTGTAATGTATGGAACTGTATGAGACATGGCATACCGCTTGCGTGGCGTGAACGTTCGCGTAGACGTAATGCGTGCAGTTACGTCTACGGATTCACGCGCGTCACTACACGCGTGTCACGTGTATGTGCTAGGTGTGAATCGGCTTTTAATAGTTAAATTGGAATAGGCAATCGCACCGCACCTTCAACCTTCAATTCAATTCAATTCAATAAGCAACTTCAACCTTCACCACCTGGGGGCCTGGTGTACTTCGAACGCTCGTTGTGTCAGATCTCTTTTCCATGCAAATGCAAACTATGGAACGAACTTTCTTCGGCGGTGTTTCCGACTAACTTTTAACATGGGGTTATTCAAGGGGAGGATCAACAAAGTCCTGAAAGGCCGGCAACCGATTGGCGGTTCCTCTGGTGCTAAAAATGTCCATGGGCGGCGGTAATCACTTAACATCAAGTGATTTTATGCTATTTTTACTTTTAAAAAAAGTAACTAAGTAAAATAAAATAGGTTAGAGACTAGACGTACCTATATTATGTAGTTTTTGTAGGCTTTGTAGCTTTAATTTCCTTAATTAACCCTGTGTGCTGTGGCGTAGTGTGAAATGAAGGATACCTTAATTAACCCCTACAAATTAACGCTTGAGAAGGCGTGTGCCGTGAAATTATCCGACCATAAAATTAGGTTATCCAACGAGATACTCAGGTACAATAATTGCATACACCCTATACATTAAAACATTAGGTTTTAAATTATCTACTAGGTATGAATGAACTGGCAACATGTCCTCATGGATTTTCTCCATATATGTAATAAAATTTATAAAAATCGGTCAAGTGCGAGTCGGATTCGCACATGAAGGGTTCTGTACCATCGTACAAGATATATTATAACACTGTGTAAGTACTTTTATTTTATTTTAATTTGCATGATAGCCATTTTGATTTTGCTATCTTGGTTTTTTATTACATATATTTTATTACTAGAGGATGCCCGCGACTTCGTCCGCGTGGATTTAGGTTTTTAAAGATCCCGTGGGAACTGTTTGATTTTCCGGGATAAAAAGGTGCCTATGTCAATAACAGGGACGCAAGCTACTTCGGTACCAAATTTCATACAAATCGGTTAAGTGGATGGATATTTGGGAATCCCGCGGGAACTCTTTGATTATCCGGGATAATAAGTAGCCTATGTTCGTGCCCGGGATATAAGCTAACTCTGTACCAAATTCCGTCAGAATCCGTTACATTGTTGGCCCGTGAAATGGTAGCAGATAGACAGACAGACAGATACACTTTCGCATTTATAATATTAGTATGGATTATAGCGGTAATGCCACGGCCTAAGCCTTCCACCAGATCAGACCAGAGAAAATAAGTAATTTTCCCTGCCAGGAATCGAGTCCAGGTCCTCCCATTAATAAAACCACAGCGCTCACCACTGTACCAGAGAGGTCACCGAGGTTTGTACCTACGTTCATAAATAATACAAGAAGAAAAAAAGTATTTTTAGATCTGTTTCAAAAACTTTTACGCTAGCGTGTGGAAAAAGTGGTTTAGGTGCATGCACTCTAGTAGTAAAGTGCCTTTATTACATGAAACATTAAAACTAATTGTCAACAATTAATCGAGCGGTGGTTAACATTTAACTCTGCAAGGTATCATTAACACTAAATGTAGGCGTTGTTGGAAACTACTGCACTCAGTTGTTTGCTGCTACACATTAGCGTGGAAAATAGGGCTGGGAAATTAAATATCGATAAAATTTTGATTGTAATGTTTTTGTGATTCGATGGTAGCTTAGCGGTTAAGACGTCTGCTTTCTTCTAATCGGGAGATCGGGGGTTTGTAAATAATTTAAGATATATGCATTTTAAACAAAATAACACTTGCTTTAACGACGAAGGAAAACATTCTGCATGACTGAAAGTTTCCTATACTTAATGTTTTCAAAGGTATGTGAAGTCTGCTAGTGTGATGAATATAGCCTGCATGCTTCTTATTCTGAGAGCAAACCCGTTGTTCAGTAGTGGGTTGGCGATGTGTTAATATGATTATGAATTCATGATGATTAATTTCAGGTTGATAAGCGATGTTTGCTTCCTATTTAGAGTATTTATAAGATCTTATTAGGCTCAAAGCTGTTGTCTAGTTATGAGTATGACTAAATCGAGTAATTCTTGCCTGACGATGAGAGTAAAGCACCTTTATCAATTATTATCATAGACATGTAATCTACTAGTTTCATGTTTATCTACTTGTTCAATGCACAGGCAGTACATTAAATACTTAAATATCGATGTTTATATTATGAGTAGGAACATGACTACAGACGACACAATTTATGCCAAGTCTAGCAGCACACTGCAATCTATGCTATTATATTGGCAAAGTGCATTGTACTGTACTTTTATAATAATGTACCTACTCCTACATACGGTGAAGCTATACATATATACTTACGTAGTCATGATATCAGTAGGTACTTACCTACTATAAGCAATAAGGCCGCCTTTGCACACAATTGTTTTTCTGTTTTCTTCTTTCTGTGTTGTGTTCCTTTATGTGTGTTTTTGTGTGCAATAAAGTGTTCTATCTATCTATCTACTATAATTTAAATTCATTAGGAACATGAACTCCTCAACTTTTAGGATAGATACGTCTTACCTATTAATTAAACACCTACCATTCATGAATTTAATCATTCATACTTATTTTCTGTACACCTACGTGTATCTATCCAATAAGTAACTTAAAAAGCTTAGTTTATAAATTATTCTAAAATGGCAAAAAAATTACCAAGTTTTCTACCATGTTACTTGTAGTTATGGATAGAAGTTAGAACAACTGGCAACTTGAAACACCCTTTTATACAATTAATGTGAAAGTTTGGATGTTTGTTGTTCCTGCAAAACACATCTTACAAAATATGTAAAAGTGTGGATATTTTTTATTCCTTCGTGCCGTTGTTTGAACCGATCTGGCTGAAATTCGGAATTGTAACAGCTTATACCCTGAACATTAGCGTACCTACCTACCTGTCTTCCTACTTTTTAACCCCCGACCAAAAAAGAGGGGTGTTATAAGTTTGACGTGTGTATCTGTGTATCTGTCTGTGGCATCGTAGCTCCTAAACTAATGAACCGATTTTAATTTAGTTTTTTTTTGTTTGAAAGGTGGCTTGATCGAGAGTGTTCTTAGCTATAATCCAAGAAAATCGGTTCAGCCGTTTGAAAGTTATCAGCTCTTTTCTTGTTATTACTGTAACTTCACTTGTCGGGGGTGTTATAAATTTTTAATCTACACTTGTTATTACCCCAAAATAATGAAAGTATTCCCGCAGGATTTTTAAAAGTCCTATATCTACACGAATGAAGACACGGGCATTTGCTAATTTAAAATAATAATCTAGCATTAAAATAACCATTTTCAAAAACATTTAGTTACTTAGGTAGTAACAATTTGTACGTATTTTACCGAATAGGTAGGTAGGTACTGGGTGGATAAATAAAAGGGAACGCGCGCGAAATTTCCATGAATTGCGAACATTTGCAATATTAGCACCTGGACTGAACTGAACGGGAATTGCGGAACTGAGTTTGCGGAAATTCGGAATTTACTTTGTTGGACCGCATTCGACCACAATTACGTCAAAACAGCTGAATTCAATACTGCGTACATTTACCTACCTCTAGCATATGTATGGATAGTTTTCATGTTTGCTGTATATTAATTTTTCTAGCCTGTATTTTCAGATCCATACTTTAATATTATAAACTAGCTGATGCCCGCGACTTCGTTCGCGTGGCTGTAAGTTTTTTAAAAATCCCGTGGGAACTCTATGTTTTTCCGGGATAAAAATGTGCTAATCCAGGGTATAATCTATCTTAGGCAAATCCATCCGTCCAGCAGTTTTTGTTTGAAGGAGTAACAAACATACACACAAACATACACACATATCTACATACACACAAACTTTCGCCTTTATAATATTAGTGTGATGCGAAAGTGTGTCTGTCTGTCTGTCAACTAGTTTTTTACTGCCCGTCCGTTTAACCGTTTTTGATGAAAGTTTATTTATTTACTTACTATAGTACCGCCCACAGAGTTACACATTTAAATTATACATGTTTAAGTTGGTACAGAGATAGCTTGAATCCCATCAGAGAAGGCCATATCTACGCTTTTCGTCCTAGAAATCAAAGAGTTATACCACGGTATTCTTATATAAACTAAATTCACGTGGACGAAGTTTTGATTTAGTAAAAAATATAATAAATAAACTAATTTACCTGCTTGTATCCAAAGAAAGCAGAGCAAGCTTGTAGATATGGCAGTGCAAAATTGGTTTTACGCGTAAAATGTCAGTATCAAATACCTGAAATAGCAAATTCTGCTAACTAAATAAGGATTATTATGACCGTTATTTCAATTCGGAACTGGCCGGCTCCCCGCCCCCCAGGGAGACGTTCCGAATAATTCAATGTATCAGTATCAAAACCGAATAACGAACTCCGTTCCACTTCTGCATCGCCCGTGTCTGTGGTCTGCGGTGAGACCTGGGCCATTACTAATGGAACTCGAAACTTGAAATCCATCACACTAATATTATAAAGGCAAAAGTTTGTGTGTGTATGTGTGTGTATATGTTTGTTACTACTTTACGCAAAAACTACATGACGGATTTGCCTAAAATTTGGAATGGAGATAGATATTATCTTGGATTAGCACATAGACTACTTTTTATCTCGGAAAATCTAAGAGTTTTGACGAGAATTTGAAAAACCTAAATCCACGCGGACGAAGTCGTGGGCATCAGCTAGTTATAAATATAGCTGATATCGTCATCATGATCAACCCATCGTTAGCTCACTAAATTCCCTCAACGGGTCTCCTCTCAGAATGAGAAGGAATAGTTTAGAATAATTTAATGTATCATAGTATCAAATCCGAATAACGAACTCCGTTCCAGTGGTTCCATATGGATTTACAAAGGAACGCGGCCTCCACGCAGTAGGTACTTTGCGGCTTTGAAGGCGCTCTATGCCTTCTACTTCAAATATCTTACTGTGGTGCGAGTTTCAAATAGATCAATTAATATTTTGTATGATACCAATAGTAGGGGACATTTGAAAACCACCTTTACAGAATTCGCAAAGCAAGGATCTATCTCATTAGTGGACATCCCGAACTCGAATTGAATTTTAAGCTCGTATTTATGAAAACGGTTAGGTAGTTGAATAGCAAGTTGAAACTAAAATATTTTCAAACGTAGCCTGTATATTTGCGAAAAAGTAAGCTAAAAAAGTTTGAAGTCATAGGTACTTTTTTGGATGTAACATCCAAAAAATCCAACACCCGGACCATAATAACGAATCGAGTGACACCTCAAAATTTAAAATTCAAAATATTTTTATTCAATTAGACTTTTACAAGTTCTTTGTCAATCGTCAAAAGCATCTACCACTGGTTCGGAATGCCTTTCCTACCGAGAAGAACCAGCAAGAAACTCGGCGGTTGCTCTTTTCAGAGATTTGATATACAATATTATGCCATGTATAAAAGCAATTGAAGTCCTGCGCATTGCTGGAGCGAATTGCAGGTCAAATCCACGCTTTTTTATCATTCGATAGTATAATATCTTCGATATCTTCGATAGTATAATATGCTTTTCTCAGGAGCATATTTTATCATTCATTAAAATCGGCTCAGGAGATTAGGTGCTACGGTGGAACACACATAAACACAAACCTACATACATAGACTGCTAAAATCATAACCCTGCCTTTTGGCTTTGCCGTAGTCGGGTAAAAACATGAATCCCCGCGAACCGAATCGCGGGAAAAGCTAGTTTTTCAAAATCTAATTGCTAATTTAGCAATTATGAGGAACTAAATGATTTCGTTCTTAAAAATCCGGTGGGAACTCTTTGTTTTTCCGGGGCAAAAAGTAGGCTACTTTCACCTATTAGTCAGACTTACCTTATAAACAAATAGGTAAAAGAAAACCGACTGGTTACAAAAAAAACTAATTTGCTCATGATTATGTTGTTTTATTGTACAAAATCCAGAACAAGTTCATTTTATTGTTCTAAAAATATCTTCACAGTTCTAATATCTAAAACAAATTGTATCACAGTCCATTCACAATTTAACGTTTGTTAAGCTCTATTCACTATTGTAGGTTGGTAGATAGAGCTACTATGTTAGGTAGATACCTAGGTTCGACTAATTAAAGTTAACAATGAATCGTGAAAAACACTCTCCCTGAAAAATAACCGTAGATACATACAATAAAAGTAGTAAAGTACGTTTTAAAATACCTAAGTACATATCTATGCCTAAGACGTAGCCTGGACTATTTCCTAACTCTTTGGCCTTTGCATAAGCTTTATTAAAGTAATGAAAAAAATTAAAACACGGCTGCCCTGCCAAAGAACTAAAAAACCACCTTGAATTATTTAAAAAAAAATTATAGCCGGTGCCACTCGGCATTATAATATGTAGGTGAGGATTCTAACTATACCCCCACAGCTTTGTAATAAGCTAAGCTGCTAACTAATTCCATGGATACCTCCTACATACAGCCAAATCCATTCAGGCCTTGAAAAACTTACACTTTTGATAACTTAATCGCACATATTGTCTGGGTGCAGCTATTCTTCTGAACATTTTACTATGCAACACCATAAGTACCAGTTGAAGCATAGAACACTCCTGTAGCATTCCCGGGATTGGAATAACCAGCAATCGTCACTTCATTGGCCGCGCATTTGCCTTTAGAAAACGCCTTGTAAGAATCACATTTCCAGGCCAAATACCATCCTGGGTTACCCACAGTCTCTGTCCAATACTTAACACATGACTTGTGACTGCACCTCGCTTCTGAATCTCCGAAACTGTTCAAAAAACTGGCATCGCAATGTGGCTGAGTTTTCCCATCATTCAAGAAGAAATCCGTATCAGCTAAAACACTAGTTGTTCCTAACCCTCCAGCATTACAATGGTACACTTCAACATATTCAGCGCATCCTGAACGAAGTTGATCTTCAATCAAAGAGTTAGAAAAGCAAGGTCCCGCTGGATCGATTCCTGTTATCCTCCAAACTTTTTCCGAAGTCATATTAATGTAGGTAGAGCCAGCATATCCTAGAATCTGGCTGCCCAAACTATGGCCAATACAGTGAATATTCCTAGATTCAAATCCCATTAATCGAAACTTGGTTAAAAGTTGTCCTACCGCTTTCCCCAAATCAAATGCGTAATTGACTGATCGCTCATAACTTTTTACTTTGCCACCTTGCGCTGAGGTGTAAATGGAATGGTCTATGATCATTAGGTACACATTTGGGACATTTTTGAATGCCACGCGTATAAGTTCTGGAGCATTTCGTATAATATGGGACTTGTAGCCTGGCACGAACAAAATGAGACGTCTCTTAACATCTAGGTTATAGGCATTTTGGATGGCTTCCGCTGCGCTGTCGATGGTGTAACTGTAGTTGAAATTATTTTGGAAATCGTAGAAGTAGACTTCTGTGGCAGTTACGTTTAAATCCAAGTCTCTGCTGTGGTCACCTGAAATATAAAAAATAATTAAAATAATTTAGAGAAAAATTAACAAGGATATTTACAGGTAATTAAGTAGTAACTGCATTAACCACTGCAATTTTTTACATAAAGAACTTTATTTATTACTAGCGACCCGCCCCGGCTTCGCACGGGTGGACACTACCACGAAAAATCCTATCTATTTTCCGGGATAAAATATAGCCTATACGGATTCGGAAGAATCCCTCTAAGTAATGGTAAAAGAAATTTTGAAATCGGTCCAGTAGTTTTTGAGCCTATTCAATACAAACATACAAAAATACAAAGGTTTCCTCTTTATAATATTAGTATAGATTAACCAGCGTTATATTTATAAATACTACGTACCTACGCATGGTATGTCTAGCTAGTTAACCAAATCTTGCTATTGGTAAGTAGCTGTCCTGTACTATTATGTAGCTACTGAGCTATTGGCTAGAATGCACAGTTGCAGCAAAATGAAATAAATCCAGCCAATCACAACAATAGCAATCGTCGCAATGTTACAATCAAAACTTACATATAGCTCTTGTTAGGTACTTATTAATAGGTATTCGCCCTTCAAATACACTTGTCTCACATCTAGTTAAGGAAGGTCATGATCTCGCCGAATATTTTAATCACTCACAAGTAAACAGCCAAGGTTTCGACTTAGGATTTGCGTTCCATCTTTAGCTCTGTAATCAACACTTCGGTAGGTACATACCTACTAGATGATAGCTATTTAGGTATTTGAGGGAACTCCTTGATTTTCTGACATAGAAAGAAGTCTATGCTAACCGCCAAGATGCAAGCTAAGATGTAAAACGAGCCGTGAAAAGCTATCTGAGAGACAGACAGACAAACAGACACACTTTTGCGTTCATAATATTATGTGGATTACTCTCGGAAGGTCCCGGATTCGATTCTGGATCCCTTTTTTGACTGCATCGTCATTGAAATTCTAAACTGATCATTGTGAAAATATTAGATGCCAAACTACTAGGTACCATTACTTACTTCATGCAATAGTGGCATTTCAATGATAGGAACTACTCATAAGTAGAGGCTTATGTACCATATAAGGCACATGAGGTCATTGACTAACAGACTTAAGGAAAAAATATCTTATTGTTAGTAAATATGTCCTTGCTATTTAGCTAATTAGGTATGTACTTACACTATGTTCTTTTTACTTACATGTGATCCAATCAGAATATAAAAGGGTCTTAAACGGTCCATATTCAGCCACCCAGTTGGCTTGGGTGTTAATAAATAGAAATGCACAAAGAATATAAAATACACGTTCCATTGATAACACGTCTGTCCGTGTCAATGGTCAATTGATAACTGAGACTTTTGTATGAGACATCCATTGACCATTCACATTTTGTTGTTTATGTATGATAAATAGTTATAATTAGGTAAACACAGATTTCAGCTTTAAGACGCATATTCAAAACTAGCTGATGCCCGCAGCTTCGCCCGCCTGGATTTAGGTTTCTAAAAATCCCGTGGGAACTTTTGATTTCCCAGGATAAAAGTAGCCTATCCGTAATAACCCGTCCCCGGGATGCAACTTCCTTTTGTACAACGTAAAAACATTTAAACGGATGATCTTTTAAAAATCCCGAGGGATCACCAGGATTTAGGAATGCAATTCCTTACAGCATCAGGGTTGAGGAGTTGGCTCTTCGAGGTCAAAGTCAATATCGGTTCAGCCGTTCCGAAGATTAGCCCGTTCAAACAGACAGACAGACAAAATTTTTAAAAACGTGTGATTCAGTTATAGTACCGTTCAAATAACTATATGAGCTTAATATGAGGTAGTTATTTCGAAATTACAGACAGACACTTCAATTTTATTTATTAGTAAGTATAGAAAATATCATCAACATCAGCCTCGTCACTATCGACGCATCGCCCGGCTCACTACAGAGCACGGGACTCCTCTCAGAATGAGAAGAGGTTTGGCCATAGTGTACCACGCTGGCCAAGTGCAGATTGAGAGACTACACACACTTTTGAGAACACTTTTGAGAACTCTCTAGGTTTCCTCAAGTGATTTCCTTCACCGTTAAAGCAAGTGTACTTTAAGTTAAAGTAAGTGTAGTAAGTAGTTTAAGCAAGCGGTACTTAGTTATTTAATTTAGTTAGGGATGCGTGCCCGGGATCGAACCCCCGACCTCCGATTAGAAGGCGGGTGTCCCAAGCCATAGCCTATCACAGCTTAGGTGTTATGATAGCCTTAAGTAGTTTATTGAGGGATAAAAATAATATTTATCTATTTATTTATTTTCGTTTTGCAGTGCTTTCGATTTTGAGAAAAACGATAAAATGGACTGTAAGAATACACTCCAAATAAATAAATAAAAAATAGAAATAAACCGAATCCAAGTATAGATAACCACAAACACTATTCAATTAAATCACGAGTGGCGTCGCTTTGAAGTATTTTTCTAGGTTTGGACAGAAAAATACTTGCATCTAATTTAGTTGCTAGTTTAATGTCCCACTAAAGCCCTACCCACTCGAAAGTGATCTTAATATTGTAGGTGCTTTCTTTTACTACGTAACCCTAAAAGTCGTATAATCGGCTTCTGTAACCAAGTAGTCAGTAATTAACGGCTTAATCGTCGGCTCGCAGAAGTTTTTAATTGACTTCACACCTTCTCCCGGCGTCTCTGCGCCTGTCTAAAGTGATAATTGCTGACTTAACACTTTCTTCTTAACGAGTTTTGTTATCAAAGAGCAAATTAACTTGATTACATTTAATTAAGTATGAGAAATTGGCCTGATTGGGGGTAGGGCCAGGTGGGGTAAATGCAAGTTCCATAGCTGTACTAAAATGTTCTACCAAATTATTTTTAACTCTAAAACAATTTAAGATTCACATTAAGTATATTTTAGTGTATATGTGGTACTTAATGTTAATAAAGGTTGTATTCAGATATTGTAGCAACGAATTAGTGAATATAAAGTCAATCAAAAAATTAATAATTGGTATACCTACATTATTACTTAGTACTTATACCTACTTACATTCACAGAAAAATAATTCAAGAAAGAACGTGCCTACCTAGTACAAAGTTATAGACTGTATGACTTACTGTGTTCAAAAATTTTCAAAAGAAAAATAGAACCGACTTCAAAAACCACAAGCACTAAAAAGTAAACCTTCTTTTTTGAAATCAGTTAAAAATGTTTTCCCGCCAAAACACTACTTTTCATGTAAAGTTAATTAGCAAGACTCACAAATACTTTCAATGTTAACAAGTTTTAACATGAAAAGAGATATTTAGTAAACGCAAGTAACTAGCTGAGCTTCTTCGATTTGTGCTACAGTCTGATAGTCCGTTACCGTCCGTTGGGATTTTCAAAAAACCTAAATCCATGTGGACCAAAGTTTGGCACAGAGACAGTTTGCATTCCAGGGACGGACATAGTTAGGCTACTTTTATCCCGGAAAATTCGCAAGCAGATGAAGTCATGGGGATCATTTAAGGTCGATTTACATTAATTGCGTACACGCGCATGGTGACGCGCATAAACCCCTAACACACCGGGTTACAAATGTGCATGCTTAACGCAAGTGGTCTGCCATGTTTCATACAGTTCCATACATTACATCACAATGGGACGCGCCACGTCTACGCTTACGCAGCCTGTGTGAACGAGGTATTAGTTTAGTAGATACCTAATATTTCGCAGGATACGTTGAATTTCCTAAAACGCGACTTACTTCGTAATATTTGGGAGTCTTGTGACGCCCAGCATTAATATTACTTTGATGCGAGTTGCGTGACATTCGCGCTGCCATTTGTTAACTGCTGAACGAATTCAAAAGAGAATTACGAATTATTACGCGTATTTTCCTGACGTGCCATTTTCCGGGTAATATAGGTGAAAACAGACAGAACCTTTTTATCTAATCTATTTATATTTTTAGCCGTGCCGAGCCGGTATAGCTTAATAGTTATACCGCATTCTTTTCGGGAGTTTGTGGGTTCGATGCCGGGCTCTAACTCTTAACTTTTCGGAGTTATGTGCACTTTAAGAAATTAAATATAACTGACTTCAATGGTGAAGGAAAACATCGCGATGAAACCTGCTTAAGCATTCACCATAATGTTCTCAAAGGTGTGTAAAGTCTGCCATAGTCCTTAAAATTCCCAAACTTTTAAGATTTTTAGAAAACCTTTTCTCAAGTCATCTGGTGATCACTGTACCTTTGAAGGAGAGAGAGAGCGAGAGAGAAGCGTTTACGTGTAGAGAAGCGCCTGTGTGAGCTAAATTACACTTTACGGCGTCGCAATATGAGTCCCTCTTTATATTTTACACGTATTATACTTGCGGAATGATCCTTCTTCACCTGAAAGGTACTGTTAAATATTTTATGGCTATACTTCGCGTGCCTTATCTAAATACCTATTACCTACTAGGGCATCACACAGCTCAATTCAATTGAAACTCCACTTTGATTCAGTAAAATGATTTATTTCAATAAGTAATACATATAACAATGACTATGTATAATATAAACAGATATTCTAATAACCTACAAGTTTTCACTTACGCTTTATTCGCAACTAGTCAGACTTGAAATAAATAATAGGAATCATAGAATAAATTCGAAGATATTACAGTTTGGGGTTGAAATACTACCCTAAGCTTGAAATCTATAAAGCGCAATGTGACTTTGCTTAGACTTAAGACAGATAAAATGAGATGGATTTATGTAAGAGGCATAACTTCATTTTTATTAAAATCTGAGCAAAGTCAAAGTATGCCCTATAGACCTTAAACAGCTAAGTATGCATGTCCACTGAAGCCGAGCGGAGGGGACTGCGGAGACATATACAGGGTGTTTGGTAATTAGTATATAATGACGACACGTACCCAACCCATGCTACTTTGATCTGATAAATAAAATGCTGAAGTAAAATGGCGAAATAAAATTATAAAAATTTCCATCCAAAATTTTAATTTTTTTATAACCAAGTTTTCATGGCCCTAATGTGCCCTAACTCACTGAGATCGTTGGCCTCAGCCTATCTAAAGATGGCCAACGATCTCAATGAGTTAGGGCACATTAGGGTCATGAAAACTTTGATATAATTTTTTTTTAATTTTGTATGGAAATTTTTATAATTTTATTTCGTCATTATACTTCAGCATTGTGTTTATCAGATCAAAGTAGCATGGATACGTGTCGTCATTATATACTAATTACCAAACAACCTGTATAACAAACAAATCAGATTATTAAAAGATGACGTGAATATCTCAAAAACTTGATTGGTAGGTAGACTAAGCACGTCTCCTCTCTGCTGCGCTTCAGTTGACAGGCACCTTCAGGTCCAGTAGTGACCAAAGCAGATATGGATGGAGATGTGTTTAGCAGATTATTCAGATTTTCAATAGATGACGTGAAAAAAATATCACGTCTTCTCTTAACCTAACCCCCCGATTGTGCATATAAGAAGAACGTAATAATTCATCCTAAGCGTAATCAAATTCTGCATCTTGATTGGTTGGATTCGCTGTTTCCATTCTTCCACAGCCAATCATGAGGCAGAATTTGCTACTGATTACGATTATTACGTTTTTCATAAACAATCGGGGCGTTCATTTGAAGACCTAACACATCCCCCCGCTCCACTTACCTAGATTTGGGGCCACAGGCCAGATTTATAATACTTAAGTCTTATTTACACTAATTAAAATGTTATAACTATTATTATAATCTATATTCTTTACTAACATAAAAATAAGAACACTACTCATGCAGATGCCGTCAGGTAAAGAGTTTTTTTCATGAGCATTTCAAGGTACAAATCACTGAATAGAAAATCATTTATTTATCAAAATGTGAATTAAAAGTGAGATTAATATAAAAGGGTTATTTTACCTGAAGGCATAGTATGCCATGTATTATTAAGAAAAGTGTAATTTTTTTATTAGTCCCAATGACTAGAACAATACTGATTTACACAAAAAAGGAAAGTTGAACACTAGCCAGCTATAGACGGACATGTTTCATAGAACATACTACAGGAAAATAGTGCTTTTTATCTTTTGGCAGATTTACACTAAGTGTCTGTCAACTGAAGCGGAGCGGAGTGGAGATGTTTGATGATTAACACACCAGTTAAACATATTATTAAAATACTAGCTGTGTCTCTTCGTGTGAATTTAGGTTTTTAAAAATTCCAGCAGTGGCGTGACGCATTAATAATCTGTTTGATCCGCTCAACACGGTCTCCGCTTCGCTTCAATTCAGTTCAGTTGACAGGTACCCTAACTAGTCACTTAACTATAAGAAATGTTGATATTAGGATACAATCATAGGTGCATAAGAGGGTCAAATACGTACATCAAAAATATATCTTTGGCTAGTTTTTGGTTTTTTTACATGATTTTATATCTTTTTGGGTAGTTTTCACATGATTTTATGAACTAAAATAGCTACGAGTATATTGGTTGTGGCAGATATAAAATAGTTACTGATATTACATAATATCAAAATATGTAGGTCTATAAATGAAGTGAGGTTTCGTTTACTAAAATATAAATAACCTAACTATTTATAAAGTCACGCAACTTATGTATCTGTACCCTAACAATGTAACTGTACCCTATAATGTAACTGTACCCTATAATGTAACTGTACCCTATAATGTAACTGTACCCTAACAATGTAACTGTACCCTATAATGTAACTGTACCCTATAATGTAACTGTACCCTATAATGTAACTGTACCCTAACAATGTAACTGTACCCTATAATGTAACTGTACCCTATAATGTAACTGTACCCTAACAATGTAACTGTACCCTATAATGTAACTGTACCCTATAATGTAACTGTACCCTAACAATGTAACTGTACCCTATAATGTAACTGTACCCTATAATGTAACTGTACCGTAACAATGTAACTGTACCCTATATTGTAACTGTACCCTATTAGATGGGCCTCACACTTTTTTACATGATTTTATATCTTTTTGGGTAGTTTTCACATGATTTTATGAACTAAAATAGCTACGAGTATATTGGTTGTGGCAGATATAAAATAGTTACTGATATTACATAATATCAAAATATGTAGGTCTATAAATGAAGTGAGGTTTCGTTTACTAAAATATAAATAACCTAACTATTTATAAAGTCACGCAACTTATGTATCTGTACCCTAACAATGTAACTGTACCCTATAATGTAACTGTACCCTATAATGTAACTGTACCCTATAATGTAACTGTACCCTAACAATGTAACTGTACCCTATAATGTAACTGTACCCTATAATGTAACTGTACCCTATAATGTAACTGTACCCTAACAATGTAACTGTACCCTATAATGTAACTGTACCCTATAATGTAACTGTACCCTAACAATGTAACTGTACCCTATAATGTAACTGTACCCTATAATGTAACTGTACCCTAACAATGTAACTGTACCCTATAATGTAACTGTACCCTATAATGTAACTGTACCCTATAATGTAACTGTACCCTAACAATGTAACTGTACCCTATAATGTAACTGTACCCTATAATGTAACTGTACCCTAACAATGTAACTGTACCCTATAATGTAACTGTACCCTATAATGTAACTGTACCCTAACAATGTAACTGTACCCTATAATGTAACTGTACCCTATAATGTAACTGTACCGTAACAATGTAACTGTACCCTATATTGTAACTGTACCCTATTAGATGGGCCTCACACTGGCGTCGAGGTTGTACCGCGTGATCGCCACGTCTTGTATGTCTGTGAGTTTGTTCAGTAACGGTGTGATGAAGGTACCGAGCCATTCCTTCGTGCTCCTGCTTCCGGTGATGGCCGCTAGTTGGCGGACGAATATCTCTCGTAGCGCTGTTAGCTGCCTTATTAACCTATGGAAAAAACAATTTTAAAGAAAATTATTGTCAAATTAGATATTTAATATAAATAAACTTTTACAGCTATTTTCGAATCATCAAATACGTCAAATAAATCTAATTTCGAATCGTCTACAATCAGCTCTTTTTTAGTTACTGTAACCTTCACTTGTCGGGGGTGTTATAAATTTTTAATTTACACTTTTTATAGATTAGATATGTACAATATTATGCCCTGTATCATTAAAAATAATTGCATAGTGGAAATCAAACAACTCGCTGTTTCAAAGACGATAAAGGACATAAACAGAGGTATATCTCTATGATGCTTACATGACAGACTCGTTGGCGATGATCTCGAGCTGCGCGGGGCAAGTGTAGCCGTGCTCCACTTGCCACGGGTTCATCCACGTGGCCAATCTGAAAACAAAACATACATACTGTCCATACTATCCATACTAATATTATAAATGCGAAAGTGTGTGTCTGTCTGTCTGCTACCTTTTCACAGCCCAACCGTTAAACCGATTCTGACAAAATTTGGTACACGGTTAGCTTATATCCTGGGGAGGGGCATAGGCTACTTTTTATCCCGGAAAATCAAAGAGTTCCCACGGGATCCACAAAAACCCATCCGCTTAAGCGATTTGTATGAAATTTGGTACCGAGATAACTTGCGTCCCTGTAATTGACATAGGCAATTTTTGTCGCGGAAAATCAAACAGTTTCCACGGGATCTTTAAAAACCTAAATCTACGCGGACGAAGTCGCGGGCATCTTCTCGTATGTATATAAAATAATACTACACAACTACTATACAAAACAATAATAGTCTACATTAAAGTTTAATACTTACAGATCGCTTTGTATGAGTTTCTCGGAGCGCTCCCTGAACATCTCATAACACTGCATGTGTTGCACCAACTCTTGTCCCGGCGTCACGTCCGCTTCTACAACAGGAATGATGACTACTAGTCAAATCAGCGACTTTTTATCAAACGTCAAAACCCTCGCTTAATATGGAAGCTTGTATGATATACACATATTATGTGACGTCATAAGCATGTTTTTCATTCAGATACAAGTTAGCTCTTGACTGCAATATCACCTGGTGGTAAGTGATAATGCAGTCTAAAATAGAAGCGGGCTAACCTTACCATACCCCTGTAGTTTCTACACGTGGCACGGCTTTGCCGGTAGGATGGTCGGAGAGTGGCACAGGCTACTTTTTATCCTGAAAAATCAAAAAGTACCTACGGGATTTTTAAAAATCTATATCCACGTGGACGAAGTTGCGAGCATTCTTTTTTTTTTTTAATTTATAGACTAGCGCTTGGCTGGAATCAGATCTGCTAGCAAGTGATGATGCAGCCTAAGATGGAGCGCGCTTGCCTAGAAGTTGCCTATTCAGTATTCACTCTTGACTTGAAGGTACCCATATTAAAGTGGAAGGGTCAACAGCTAGTCAATTATAATATTATCACTTGCTTTGACAGTAATACATTTGAGTAATAAGTACCAGACAAAAATATTCATAATTACCATTGACTTCATTACTATAGTTGGTGTCCAAAAACTTGTTCCACAATCGCAAGCACTCCCTCAAACAGCCCATAGACACCGCGAGCAGCTCACACAGCGTCGCGAAATGGTCGTACCTACAACACAAAATCAAGGAGTTGCCATAGTAATTAATAATTTGGAAATGACCGTCGTGAATATGAAAAAACCGGTCAAGTGTGAGTCAGACTCGCGCACCGAGGGTTCCACACTCAGGTATTTTTCCGACATTTTGCACGATAAATCAAAAACTATTATGCATAAAAATAAATAAAAATCTGTTTTAGAATGTACAGGCAAAGCCTTTTCATATGATACCCCACTTGGCATAGTTATCTTACTTTGAAAATTTAAACACATTTTAATTTTTTTTAAATGATCTAACCACAAATTCATGGTTTTCGGATTTATTCCTTTACTTGTGCTATAAGGCTTACCCAGACAGACAAACAAACAACAAAGTGATAGGATCACTTTGTTCTTTGTTCCGTTAAGGGTTCCGTTTTTCGTTTTGATGTACGGAACCCTAAAAAGTGTTATTTCTTGTACGATGGTAAGTACGGAACCCTTCGGTTGCGAGTACGACTCGAACTTGATAGATTTTTTACTAAACATAGGAATAGAAACTGGTGTGCTTACCGTGACCAGCCCGTCAGTATGACACCCACAAAGTCAACCTTGTGGCTATTTTTCTTGACTTCATCTATCCACGCCTCCTGATTGCTCATGTACCTTTCCTCATTCGTGTAGACCTGCCTCCAAACAAATAACAATAATAATAAGTGACTGCTCACAATCACAGAAATGTCAATTAAATGGTTAACAAGTGTTAATTAAAAATTTATAACACCCCCGACAAGTGAAGGTTACAGTAACTAGAAAAGTCCCATTTCATATTTTATTTATTTTAAGTTATATTTTTGTTGGTACCAAATAAACAGTTTTTCTTTCTTTCTTTTCTTTCAAAAGTGCTGATAACTTTCAAACGGCTGAACCGATTTTCTTGGATTATAGTAATTAAGAACACTCTCGATCAAGCCACCTTTCAAACAAAAAAAAACTAAATTAAAATCGGTTCATTAGTTTGGGAGCTACGATGCCACAGACAGATACACAGATACACACGTCAAACTTATAGCACCCCTCTTTTTGGGTCGGGGGTTAAAAAATTGATAATTTTTATCGATCACCCTGGCGTGATGAACGCTGTGATCTTATAAGCTGGAAGTCCCGAGTTCGATTCATGGCAGGGGCAATATGGGAATTTGTATTTTCTAAATTGTCAACTGAGCGTGGTGGACTATGGCCATAACCTTTGCCCAAATAGGGCAAAAAGATTGTACTAACCTATAATATGAGCCTAATAAGTTTTATTTTATTTAAACTTACCTTACAACTGCCATTAGCACCTTTGAATGCACTGCCGGCCCACACGGTGGGAAATAGCGTCTTATAGTTCTCCCACAGCTGCGGGTTAATGTGGAAGTGAGGCTTTATGTTGTAGTCCCACACCACGGGCCGCACTAGCTCCCCTAACTTGTAATCTAAAAAAACCGGCCAAGTGAGAGTCAGACTCGTGCACTAAGGGGTTCCGTACTCAGGTATTTTTTCCAACATTTTGCACGATTAATCAAAAACTATTATGCATAAAAATAAATAAAAATCTGTTTTAGAATGTAGAGATAAAGCGCTTTCATATGATAATATACCCCATGAGTCAACGGGAAGTACCCTATAGGTTTCTTGACAGACATGATGGACGGACGAATGGACAGACAGACATACAGACAGACAACAAAGTGATCCTATAAGGGTTCCGTTTTTCCTTTTGAGGTACGGAACCCTAAAAATAGGTGGGTACTGGGTACATTTATACTGTTTTCTTTTTCCTTGACGGCGCAGATTGGTGCCTGACAGGGAGAAATGGAGGATTCTAGAGGGGGTCTATGCCCAAGAAAGACAACGATCTAATTAGTCCAGGTAGGATTAAATATACACTGGGAAATTGGTATTACCATTATTTTGTAAGTAGTGTAATATATTGTATAATTGTAGTACTTAAGATCAGAGAATAAAGGCTATTTTTATTTTATTTTTATTTAAATAATATATACTAATCGCCCATTACTACCCATATTATAAATGCTAAAAGATAAAATGTCGTTGATTTGACTAGTAGTCATCATCCCTATTTTTTAAGTTAAGCAAAGTCAAGTGCAGTCTATAGATACCTTACATTGCAATACTTCAGCAGGAGTAGACCGCAACATATCGTCCCACAGTAGAATAGTAAGTTCCGGACGCAATTGCTTTATGAAAATGGCTAGATCTCGTATGTGCTCCAAATACAAGCACAATTTCCCGAATTTACTTGATACGGCCCTGTACTGGCATTGTATGCATACTGCTGTGTGCCACACCTAGAAACATTTTTTATTTCTGTTACAAGTTAGCCCTTGACTGAGATCTCACCTGATGGTAAGTGATGATATAGTCTAAAATGGAACTGGGCTAACTAGGAAGGGGTAATCGCCCACATAGATTTAGGTTTGTTAGGGTTCCATACCTTGAAAGGAAAAAAAGGAACCCTTATAGGAACTGTCTGTTATCTGTCTGTCAGTCGTGTCTGTCAAGAAACCTATAGGGTATTTCCCATTTACCTAGAATCATGAAATATGGCAGGTAGGTAAAGTAAGTAAAAGTAAAATATTCTTTATTGTACACCAACAAGACAGTAATATATAAATAACATTATAGATTTATGTACAAAAGGCGGCCTTATCGCTAAAATAGCGATCTCTTCCAGGCAACCTTAGGGTGAGGAGATAATAAAAATTAAAGCAAGTGGAAGGGGTGTACTAATAAAATAAAGTAAATAAACATAATGTATATATATAATTTAAAATAAATAATTAAGTATATACCTAATAATAATAATATTACAGTAAATAAGAACGGAATAAGGATAGGAATAGACGACAGATACGAGGAATAAAAAGTAGAAATAAATAAATAAACACATCAGATTGAGGATAAATAGAATAGTTTCAGTTTCGTTTTGAAAATAGACAGAGATTTAGACTGTTTGATATCCAAGGGGAGAGAGTTCCAGAGCAGTATAGCGGTAACAGTAAAAGATTTAGCATAATAGGAGGAGGAGTGTGTAGGTATTTTCAGCCGTAGGTCTTAGCCGTAGGTTTTCAGGTAGGTCTGCACAAGTAAAGGAAAAAATCGAAAAACCGTGCATTTGACAAAAAAAAAAAGTGTTATACGATCCTACGAAACCCTTTGTGTGTGAATCCGACTCATCCGGGATTTTTAAAACCTGTGAAACTATTTCTGGGATAAAAAGTAGTCTATGTTCTGAGATGTAAACTCACTCTGTACTAACCATCAAAATCGGTTAAACTGTTGGGCCATGAAAACCTAGCAGATATACAGACAAGCTTTCGCATATTAAGTATGGAAGTATGGATTGGCAAGTTACTTACTTCATCAGCCCCTATATGAAAGTATTTAGCGTCAGGCTGAACATTTAAGACCTGTTGCACCATCGCACGCACCAAGCTCTGGCTGTTCTGTTGTGAAGGACATAACACTGCCGGTGTCCTGGGCTTCTCTTGTAACTTCCTGAACACTGGGTGTTTGAGGACAAACTCCATGTGCCCTATAGTCTGAACTAATTGAATCTGAAAGTTTGAAATAATTATGGTACCTTTAAGGTCTGGTAGTTTTTGTATTTTGTTTTAATAATTTATTATTATACACTTTATATTGGCATTACCTGTACCTTTGTAGTAATGTAAGAGAATCTAATAAGTTACTTTTTCCCTACCTACTTCTTATTTGAAACCTGATTATGCCCCCTTGTAAATCCACGCAGATTTAGGTTTTTTAAAAATCCTGTGGCAACTCTTTGATTTTCTGCAACAAATTTGTCTATACCTGGGATGCAAGTTATCTTTTCAAATTTTATCATAATTAGTAAAACAGATGGGCTCCAAAAAGCTAGTAGCTAACAGACAGACAGACATGATACTTTCGCAATCATATTATTAGTATGGAATTTGCAAAATTTGGAAACTATGACAATATAATAATATGGTACCATCGAGCTGGAACTGTGATAGCTGTTAAGCTTCCAACTTAAATCCACCTATCCTATAATACAATTAAACATAAACTCTAATACCTACCACTTCAAGCTGATTCTCCTTTGCACACTGAAAAATATACATCACTTCTTCAATAGAATACATTCCATCGCCGCTTGCATCAGCATTGCTACCAATATCTACTATTTCTCCTCTGTAGGGGAAAGAGTCCTCCCATTCTATGAGTATGCCTGTAGCACCGCATTTCTTGATATATTTGAGTACCTACAAAAATCCTGTATATTAACTTCAGTCAAAAACTGGGTGATAATTTTTTAAGCAAATCTTTAACTACAGACATATCTTGGCGCTGTGATTTTGTAACATGGACAGAAATCCAAAGACAGGTCCAAAAACAGATCAGGGTCAATGTAGGAGAATACAAAATTTTTCAATTTCAATCAATTAACAAGCAACAATTAATTGAAGGTGTGACAAATTAACAAAGTAGAAAACTTAGATACTAAGGTACTTATAAAATGTATAATGTAAGTATAAATCATACCTGTTCTAAAAATGACAGCTTCAAAGGTGCACCTTTCAAATCCAAGTGAACTATCCTGCAAGTGATGTAACATTATAATTGTACTGTCTTGTATTATACTAAAGTAAAACCTTTACGTCCATAGGTGATTATTGGGGTGTAAGTAAGTATATTATATTTTTAAAGATAGATTTTATTTCCTCTGTTTATCAGCCTGAAAGGAAACAAACTAAGCATCCCCTAGAAATGGTTACAGGCTTTCGAAGTAATACGGACCAAACAACGCGCAAACATTGGCAAAATACCTATCACTTACTTATGCATTATAATTTGAAGTCGCACCGGGACTAAACAGCACTGAATTTTAAATAAAATAGTAAGCACACTTAGCGGAAATGGTACCAGGACACTCCGTCTTAAGTTTCCTTGTTAATTCCGCAACGTATTAACCGTAAAGGAATGAGTATTTTGTAGATATTTGGAAATAATTTCAGAGAAATTCAGTGAATTTAGCTGGAATTTAGTGATAAGAAAAGATAAGAAAACCCACATGTGAATACAAATCCCTAGCAGCAAATGTCAAAGTCAATTGACATAACTGTCAACTATCAATATGACAATGACACTGAAACATGTCAATAAAATCATAGATATTCTAACGCCATATATAATAAGCAGCCTACAATCTTTGTATGTACGGGTAACATTGTAAACGTGTCAACATTGTATAACTTATAAACATAGAAGCAAATTAGTAGGTATATTCATGCATAGAAGTAATATGTGTTTTTTTCACTGTCGGTATAATGTGTTTTAATCAGTTACTTATATAAGTAAGTAATTATTAATTACTTAGCAATTTAGTTTAATTAGATTCCGTTGGCACCTTTCGTGTACGGAACCCTAGAATAGTTACTTCCTAGTTGATACTCCAGGATGCGATATCTTTGTGTCAAACGATAAGACCGGTTCAGCAGTGAGTTGACCGTAAAAAGGTCAAACAGACAGACAAACCGACTAAACTTTCGTTTTTATAGTTAGTATTACTAGATGACGCCCGCGGCTTGGTCCGCGTGGATGTTCGAAACAAAAGCTGTCTATTCAATCATCTCTTCTTTCGTCGAATAATCCATGAAAAGGTAACAGACGGACAGATGGACGGACGGACAGACCGACACTTCGCATTTACAAAACATAGGTGCATATTAGTTAAGTGAGGTACATAATATAATCAGTGTGGGACAACCTCCAACCCGGAGCTCAAGAAGATAGCGGGAAGTGGGTGGATGAGGAAGGCGGAGGATCGTGTGTGGTGGCGCGCTCTTGGGAAAGTCTATGTCCAGTAGTGGACGCAAACAGGCTGATTGATTGATTGAATTTAATCCTAGGGTAGATAATTTAAATCCAGCCTAGGCTAACTAGCGAGACCTAAAAATATCCTAATAAATACCTACACCTACCTAATAACTATCTATTTAATAGGTATTTGCTCAGGGTATAAAACAATATAAAACAACACAAATGCATTAATACCAAACTTTAATGAAATAATTCTTGGTTAAATATTGTATATTGTATAATTTTTTATATTAAAATGCTAAATAAGTAAGTAGGTAAGTATAATAGGTATATATTCGAAAACTTACGAACTACAAATTACCTACAATACTTTGAAAAATATATTTCGTACAAAATATAAATAGAAATACATAGTAATTATTTAGGTACCTAGTTACCTAATATAAAGTAGTTGTAACTTGTACCTAGCTGTAAGAATATGTTAATGTAAAAATCTAGATACCTACTTAGGTATAATAGTAAGTATCCATTAATTTCAAAATTCACTCTGTAAAAATAGTACTTGAATATAATAAAATAATATAATAATGTTACATATGTATATCAGTATTTATTTTACAATATTTTTAATAACAGTTTTTGTATGTAGGACGTACTAGGTACCACTAACTTATTTTATTATAAAATCTACTCCAATATTTTTTATAAAGGTGGGCAGAGATTACGCACAGCTTCAATTCGGATTATTAGGCACAGTAGATCGGTATCATGACTTCCGGTTTCATATCACGTACCTACTAGATAATTAATTACTATCAAAACTTCTTCAAACCAATATTTTTAAAATGCCTACGCTATCGCTTCGCATACCTACTATACAAAAAATAATTAAAAAAACATCCGCACTTACTAGTCAAGTTTCACAGCAAAACTTAATTTAAAAAAACTCACAAGAAATTACATACAAAACTTTCTACTACACAATTCAATGAAACCTTTAGCCACATGCAACCTTCGTCTTACTGTAATGTCCTTCGTTATTATTTTCTCCTAGAAAATTAAAGCTACTTAGTGCAAAAATATTTTAAGATATCGTGTGACACAACAAATTTAAAATATAGAGAAAACATAAGTACCTGCTACTTACAACTATAATAATAAAAAAATACCTAAAATATTCATTTCGCTACAGTTCACTCGTTATTAAACTAGATAGGTATATAACTTTAAAAGATAATAATAATCTTAAATGTAAGTATGTCAATCGTCTATGATGTCATTATAATTTCTTAAAAATGTATTGAAAATTAATCAGCTCATTTTATATCACTGAAGTAAAATAAAATATTAAAAATAAGTACCTTAAAAAAAAATTGCATAGCCGTTTTATCAAAATAAACTGGCTCCTGAAGTTCGTTATTTACAATATTGTATTCACTCTAAAATCTGTCTAAAACCTATTTCTTTCCTTATGTCACAGTAAAAAGGCACTAAATTAAAATGAACCCAATCCTAAAGGCGTACACACACTAAGAACTAATATTTAAGTCACAAAATCAAAGATTATCTAATTAATTAATGTGCAATAATGATTCTCACTCCTGGATCGGGTTCGACCGCGACATCTTTAGCCAAAGGAGCGTTTCCGATTATGCGGAAATTCTTTGTGTATGGAATAACAGCTACTAGGAAGCCCGAAACGATCACCCATATACCAGCCACGTAGAACGCCGCGTCCCAATATCCAGTTCTGTCTTTTAAAGCTCCTGAAAATATTGATAAACGTATTTTAGAAACTGCCTCTCTTTAGCTTTAGCTGGCGGAATTTATGAAAACTTTCTTAGTGGGGTACTTTATAGAAAAAGATTTTCTTCATTTCTACAAGCAAAATCTCACATTTCTAGACCTCCAGGTGTTTTCAATTTTTTATTTGTGTCAAATAAGAAATAAAAAAAAAAAGTTAAGTGATTTATTCGAATAAAAATTAAAAACCAACGTAATCGCAAAACACTGCCTGGATCTAGATATATCTGTTATCTTTTTGCGGATTAAAGCAAAGTAAGCTGGTTCCTTGTCCTAAATGAATAGGCATGCTTGGTGGCATCATAAAAATCGTTTTGTTATCGTTTAAGCTTTAAGACATATTGTAGATTAACATCATATGATTGATTCAAAAATTCCAGATTGATTACCAATAATATTGATTTTTAATAAATACCTACCTAAAAGGTTTACATGATAACAACTGACGATAACAGAATGTAAACATATCAAAACTCTGATATTTCTGCTTGCATGAGGAATACACATTGCGCATAGAAGTATAACTAATACGTATCTATGTGCTATATATGTGATGAATTCATTTGTAAGGAGGATGACTGATGTAATTTTTCCAGAAATAATAATTTACCGCATCTAGACTGTACCCCCATCGATCCTAACATTGCTTTAAGTAGGTATTAAAATTTTATAAAAATCAAAAATTTTGCTTGAACAAACAAATGAGCATACAAGTGTTAGTGAAACTAACACTTGTATGCTCATTTGTCATTTGTCAACTATCATCGATGTTGAAATGGTCAAACAGTATTGTAGCCACTTATTGCAAATAACTATTTTTGGAATGTAAACATGAATCTACAACGAAGTTATATGGGGGTCGAAAATGCCCTGAATGGCTTCGAGAAAAGGATTGTACGGTTCGTCCAGTTCGTGCCTACTGAAGTGCCTACTGTAGTGATCTAGCATAGCTTAAAAAATAAAGAAAAGAGTAAAGAAGAAAGTCAGAAAGAAGAGTCAGAAGTAGTTGCGCGAAATAGGTAGGTACTATAAAAATAACACTAACTCACCAGCTATAGGCGGTCCAATCAAATGTCCGACTCCTTGACTTAGCAAAACCAATCCATAAGCCATTGTAAATCGTTCCAAAGCAATCAACTCCACCAATATACTTGGGGTGTAAGAATATGAACTGGAGAATGTTAGACCAAATACCATTGAGTTTATGGCTAAGATGTAAAAACTGTAGGTCTCCTTGGCATCTACAGTGCGAATCAGAATGGGGAAGAGGATGATTGTACCGCCACAGGCTATCAGGCATGCAGCGTATGTTTTAGTTATATTGACCCATGGCAGATCACCGATCCATCCAAGACCCACCTGAAATTAACAAGAAATTACGTACATATTCAGGACAAATAAAGCGCAAAATGAACGCAGGATAGAAGAAGAAGTACGATTTATTACAGAAAATTAAATCAACGAAGCTTCTAAAATTAATTTAATGTGGGTAGTGCATAAAAAATCTTTAGAAAATTAAATTATTAAATCCTGATTAAAAGGCGAGGTAAAGACCTCATAAAGTATATACCTACAATAATAATTCACCAATTCGAGGATATTCAAACCATTTTTAATATTTTAATGCGTAAGTTGTCCTTGACACATGAAACTTATCAGACTAAAATTAATAATTTAGAAAAGCAAATAAGACCTTAACCATGTTTGCTTTGCTGCATTCAAAGATAAGATTAGATCTCTCCAATGTTGTCGCTGTACTTCTTATGGTAATAATGATCCCATCAAAAACATAACATGTACAAAAATCCAAGTCTCGCAATGTACCTAGTTCTCTACCGCAAAATGTTTTGAGATCTAACATAAAACCAAGTCGGTTAATTTATTTAGTATCTATAATCCCACCAAAAACATTTCATGTAAAAAGGTAGCCAAGACTCACAAGTTCATAATGTTTTCACTGTTAAAAAGTTATGAGATCTCTAGTAGAGTCAAGCCCCTAGCTGAGCTTAGATTTGTGCTGGCCATGGGACCTATCCCAAGTCCAAAGTAATATAGCTCTTAAATGTTCTTGACTATATCACATTTATAACAATAAATAACAAATCACTCTACTTACAAGCTCTGATTCTACAAACCCTACATCTTGGTAAAAAAAGTACGGCTTGGCCGTTTACAGTTCGTGGATTTTTATCTGAAATGACATTTAAGCCCGGAATAGCTTCTGCGACCATCACGAAGTACAATACAAATTAGTAATTGTCGAACAAACTATTCCTTATGGCCTTAAAATATGTTATGTCATGTAATAGCTTAGCTCTTCACCAACAGAAGCCTATGATCTTCTCAGGGCCAATGTCACTGAATGCGGTGTGTTGTTTAGGTTTGAATACGTTACTCCATATGACATTGTTAAAGTGTTCAAATCTTTACAAAGCAAAAAAACCGGAGATCTGTGGGGAATATCAGTAAAAATAATTAACAATATTATTGATATTATTGCGCCATATCTAGCCTTAATTTTTAATGAGTCTGTGGATACAGGCGCTTTTCCAGATCTCATGAAATGTAGTAAATTGATACCTCTTTTTAAATCGGGTAGCAAAAGTGACCCAAATAATTACAGGCCAATTTCAATTTTGCCAACACTGAGCAAGATATTTGAGAAAATCATGCTCAACCAACTGCTTCAGCATTTCAATTTAAATAAGCTACTCCATTCTGAACAGTATGGCTTCACTAAAGGTCGATCAACAACCGACGCGGCCGCAATGCTGTTAAAGCATATATTCAATGCGTGGGAGGGGTCACAGAATGCCATTGGTATTTTCTGTGATTTATCCAAGGCATTTGATTGCGTTGAGCACGAGACTCTTTTAGTTAAATTGAGCCACTATGGAATCAAAGACACTGCGCTTGGTCTCATTGCGTCCTATCTTAGTGATCGTATTCAAACAGTATGTGTGAATGATGTGAAGTCATCCGGATCAGCCTCACTAATGGGTGTTCCTCAAGGCTCTATTCTAGGTCCTTTCATGTTCTTAGTATACATAAACGATTTACCATATGTAGTCCAAAATATTTGCGATATCGTACTTTTTGCTGACGATACGTCTTTGATTTTTAAAGTCGATAGAAATAAGGACAATTTTGACGATATAAATGGTGCCATATCTCAGGTAACTCACTGGTTTACTGTAAATAATCTACTTTTAAATGCAAAAAAAACTAAGTGTATTGAATTCGCACTGCCCAATACCAAGAACACAAGTAACATTAATTTAATGATAAATAATGATATTTTGAAAATAGAAGAGACTACTACATTTTTGGGGATAACCTTAGATGCGAAGCTGCAATGGGGCACCCATATATCAACTCTTGCTGGCAAACTAAGCTCTGCTGCTTACGCGGTTAGAAAGATTCGACAATTAACTGACGTGGAGACCGCAAAGATAGTATATTTTGCTTATTTTCATAGTATTATGTCTTATGGAATCTTAATATGGGGTAGAGCGGCAGATATTGGGAGAATTTTTGTATTACAAAAAAGGGCAATACGCGCAATTTATAACTTAAAACCACGCGATTCACTTCGAGAAAAATTTAAGGAAATAGGTATCCTTACCGTAGCCTCTCAATATATTTACAACAACATAATTTTTGTAAGACAAAATATTCTTAGTTACAAGAAGGTTGGCGATCTACACAACAGGCTGACTAGACACCGTAACAGGCTTGCGACTCCTACACTCCGTCTCAGGAAGGTCCAAAAGTCATTTGTGGGAATGGGTATAATCTTCTATAACAAAATTCCTCAGTCAATTTTGGACTTGCCTTTACACAGGTTCAAAAAATCTATTAAAAATATGCTCTTGAGAAAAGCATATTATACTATCGAAGATTATGTAAATGATAAAAAAGCGTGGATTTGAACTTCGATTCGCTCCAGCAATGCGCAGGACTTCAATTGCTTTTATACATGGCATAATATTGTATATCAAATCTTTGAAAAGAGCAACCGCCGAGTTTCTTGCTGGTTCTTCTCGGTAGGAAAGGCATTCCGAACCAGTGGTAGATGCTTTTGACGATTCGAAAGAACTTGTAAAAGTCTAATTGAATAAAAACATTTTGAATTTTTTTTTTTTTGAATAGTTTTACGAACATTAAACGGCCAAGCCGTCCTTTTTTTACCAAGATGTAGGGTTTGTAGAATCAGAGCTTGTAAGTAGAGTGATTTGTTATTTATTGTTATAAATGTGATATAGTCAAGAACATTTAAGAGCTATATTACTTTGGACTTGGGATAGGTCCCATGGCCAGCACAAATCTAAGCTCAGCTAGGGGCTTGACTCTACTAGAGATCTCATAACTTTTTAACAGTGAAAACATTATGAACTTGTGAGTCTTGGCTACCTTTTTACATGAAATGTTTTTGGTGGGATTATAGATACTAAATAAATTAACCGACTTGGTTTTATGTTAGATCTCAAAACATTTTGCGGTAGAGAACTAGGTACATTGCGAGACTTGGATTTTTGTACATGTTATGTTTTTGATGGGATCTCATTTCTTTTTGTAGGTAGGTAACCATCCTTTTAAGTTCAGATACGGAACCGTATAGTAAGGTGGTAGTTTTCAACATTGCCGCCGAGTACAGATCAGCGTCGATGTAAGGGTCCCCACGCTCGTCACAAGTATAAAGTTGTATCCATCCCAGTGCACTACCACATACTCGACTACAGTACGCCTACGCGAACTTTTTGATATTAATTTCACAATTATTTTACTACAGTATTATATTATAAGAAGATAACACCACAATCCGGGAAAATAATACAACTATTTCGTAGAGTTCTCGAACTCGTCTATTTTACTTAAAACTTGATAGGTACTACTAACTAACAATTGAATTATATTTTATGATTACCAAATGTTCATCAGACACAACCCATGAATGGACCTCGACGTTTAGGGCTGTCAACCGTACTTAATAATAAAGTATGTTACTTTATTTCGGGCAAACGTAACGTATGAGAGCAATATTTTTTTTTGCCTATTTTCACTTATATTTTTTTAAATTCTTTACTTAGACAAATAAATCTATACTAAAATAAATTTATATCTATGTAAAGACGTAAAGTTTGTAAGTTTTTTGTAGGACGTAATCTCTGGAACTATTGAACCGGTTTAAAAAATTTAATAAGCTACCATCTGCCAAGTAACCACAATACATCGTATTTTTGTAAGTTCACTTTTTTAACTGCTCTCGTTTACTATTAACGTGAGTTTTTCGCCTCAGTATTTTGTATACGACGTTTTGTATACGAGATCTGTTTACAATTAATGTAAATCGGGTGATATTTAAGAAAATAATATATATTTAATAGGTGGCAACTGTCAACCCTACTGACATACCACATCTGGCAAAATTAACAAATAACTCTAAACGACTGAGTAAAAAACAATGCATAGCATTGATTGAAAAGAAACAAGCTTTTTTTCCGAAGACCGAATCCATCGAGTGCCAACAGGATCCTTATTACTAAGCCTTGTCTCATCCTGTAGGTTCGAACATACGGGTTACCTGCAATGACTTCTATGTATACTAGTATACATAGAAGTCATTGGTTACCTGGGAGAGATCACTTTAGTGATAAGGTCGCCCTTTGTATTTGTATAAGTGTATCATTTATTATTGTCTTTCTATTTTTGTGCAATAAAGTTGTTTAAATAAAATAAATAAATAAATAAGCCCCCGCCGTCCGCCTGTCCGTCTGTCTGTCAGTGGGCTGTATCTCATGAAATGTAGAAGGTAGATAATTGAAATTTTGAAAGATTGTGTATTTATATTGCCGCTATAACAGTAAAATATAATGAAAATAAAATAAATAAAGGGGGCCTCTATACAAGAAATGTGATATTTTTAAAGCGTCTTTTTTGTTTTTTAAACCAAAATACCTATTTAAAAAGTACATAATTTTCAATTTTGTGCGATGATATGGAACCCTTTGTGCGCGACTCCGACTCGCGCTTTCTATTGTATATTTCTATTGTAGCGTATAAGTTGCTTTCGAAGTAAATATACCATATTCTGTACCATATTAGTACTCTGAAATAGGGTTCATTATTGTCTATTTCAAATATGCCATACCTAGTCCCACTGCCTACCTGCTCTGTAAAAGGGTCCATTATTATTTTCTATTTTCAAATACACCATATTAATACGATGTAATAGGGTTCATTATTGTCTATTTTCAAATATACCTTTTTATTACTTTGTAATAGGGTTCATTATTGTCTATTTTCAAGTATTATCGCCTAAAGATAGGCGCTTAAGTTATTCGAAATTCGCTGCAAATGTAACTTTGTAATCACGCAAGTTTGCAATCTTTTTATATAGGTTTACAAAGTTACTTATGCAGTAATAAATAAAAATAAGTATATCTTGAAAACGGGACTGAAATTCAGGCATTTTTAAATTTTTCCTTGCTTTATACTCTAAACACTAACTGTGTGCAAAATTTGAAACTTGTAGGTCTGCTAGAAGTACCTTAGAATTTTGATGATCGGTGAGTGTGTCACTTACAGAATCAAGGAACTTTGACTTGTAATAGTTCTTAAACTACTGGTTCAAATTAAATGTAATTTGGGCATATACCTGGTTTTACTATGTCCTCTTGGTCACTGAAAATTCAGACTTCTAGCTTTATCTCCAACGAAGTTACAGGGGGGTGGAAAGCGACACGAATGGGTTCGAGAAAAGGATGTTACGGTGTACCTCTAGCTCGACTTGGCCGGAGGCACTACCGTGCCTCCAGATAATGATAACGTAAGCGACTAATCATCTCCGTAGTGCAGACAACTTGAAATAACGTTATGTCACTAAGTCAGATGTTAGATTATCTGCTGAGGTTACTCAGTGATAGATAATTCTTTAATTTTTCTCATAGATATTTATTTAAATCTACGAACAGAACCTATATGTCACAATTAGAATTTGGATAAGTGCGTTCTTATAACATCCCAGAATCCATGTTGTCACTGATTTTATATAAAGTAGATTAGATACCCCATGTTTAAATTTAATAAGTTAAAAATCATACTTACAATACCAATGATAGTTGCCACACCAAATATGCCCAACATGAGAGATCCTTGAGTTTCAGAGTACCCATTTTCTACCATGAATGGAGATATATAGAAATAGGGTACGATGAACCAAATGAACAAAACCAACGTGGATAGATTCATCATGAGGAAGTGAAACTCAGTAAACATATTGAAGTCAAATGTCTTGTTTATCATACGGATGAATTTTTTCCAACAAGTCTGAAATAAAATATTTTTTTACAAAATGCATATACTTAGATATTATAAAAGGAATCAGATAAGATTTAATGTTTCCAATTACCTCTTCTACCGGATCTTCCACAGACCACATGGAGTTTTTATAGATGTCAGGACATGACGATGCACGTAATTTGTATTTAGCAATGTTCATCATAGCACCACGATGCATAATAGAGTTTCGATGTACTCGTATACCCTTTAGATAATGATGATCAGTTTGAATCTGCCTGGAAAACCAGTCCTGGCGCGCTTGTTTCGGAGTAATAACAGCAGTACGATTCTCTGGAATCGGCTGTAACAGTTTCTCTTTGACCACTTCTAGCTTCTTATCAAAATCTTTCTTTTGTTTCTTTTTGAGCTTTGCTTTTTTATTTGAGTCAGTTGGTAGTTTTGTTTCTGAACTGCTTTTTAGAAGAAGTAAAGAAGGATAGTTCTGTAGAATGATGTTGTAGAGACGTTCATTAGAAGTGATTTGGTTGAAAACTTCAGGTGGAAGCTGCAAAAAATATTCAAATTATTCAATATCATTTATCAAAATACCTGTAAAAATAAATGGAACATTCATTAGTATATTTTATTTACCTTTTCATTTTGTTGTAAAAATGTTGGTAAATCAATAACAGAGCTAACTTTCTGATTATGTATGTCAGCATTTCTTTTGGTTACTGCCTCTACATTTTCAGCTTCAGCTATAGCTGACACTAATTGCGCTAGAATGTGTTCAGGAGTCGCCCCACTGTTTACCATCGTCTTAAGTTCTTCGGCATCAGGATACATAGACTCCCCACCACCTGATCTTGCCGAAATTGACGTGGAACTCGAAGCTCTCTTAGTTTTACTTAATTTCCTATTTTTTTTCTGTTCTAGAATCAACCATTCAGGGTCTCTCATTACCGCACCACATACACAAACATTAAGTACTGTGCCAGCTAAAAGCATCAATGTACCTCTCCATCCAAATTCATTTAGTAAATATGTTGTCAACGGCGAGTATACAAATGTACCAAATCCAACTCCACATGATCCCAAGCCTACAGCTAAATTGCGACGTTTCTCGAACCAATATGCTATTGAAACGACAGCGGTTACGTACAACAGCCCCATACCAAGCCCAGCAATAATACCGTAAGTTATATACAAGACTTCTACAGTATTACTATATGATGCCGCTATAAATCCTACAGTTGAGAATAAGCCACCAAGAATTGTCATATTTCTGCATCCATATCGATCTACTAGTGCGCTCATGATAGGTCCTGCTATTAAAGGAACTGAAATGAATAAACTCCCAATGAGGGAAGTCTTCGCTTCACTCGTTTCAAAATGTTCTACAAACTTGGTTTGCAGCAATCCATATGAAAAAGCGAGTCCATCAGCTACGGTGGCAATGAGAAAAGAAGCCGCAACCACAACCCAGCCCCATCCTCCATCAGGTATTTGTGGTTCCTGGTCTTGCGGTGCATTACTGGAGCAAATACTGTCAGCATCTCCCAATCCCAAGAATTTAACTCTTTCATTTGTTGATTTTGTATCTTCATCACTTCTGTCGTCCTTGTGAAAAGCTACAGTTAAAAGGTTGTCATTTGATTCTTCCGTCTTCACTGAATTAATTTTATTCAGATCATTTTTAGAGCTACCTACATCTCGCAGCTCATGCCTCTCATCATTGACAGAATCGATGTATTTGATATCATTATTTATGGTGAGTAACGGAGACGTAGTCTTCTCCTCTTCAGATGGTACTTTCGGTTCATACTTGAAAACTTGTTCGTTACCTGGGATGCCATTTGCGTAGGTTCTTTCCGTGTCCATTAGTGCCGACAGGCGCTTTTAAGTACGAATTTAAGTACTCGTGTTCGAGTCTTTCTGTATCTAAAAATTGTAAGTAAGAAATGTAGGTAAGTATATAAATAATTTTTTTATGACTAAATACAAAATACTTATGACAAATTAAAATAAAATACTTAAGTAAGTTTGTTAAGTTTTACTGTAGTTTAAAAATATTACTTAAAATATATTAAAAAGATAAAAACCTTATGACACAGAAGAATTTGGATTCACAATCCAAATGGTGATTGCTCTACGTTGAGACAATCAGTTCTCGCGACCAATGTCTTAATCTTGGATCACGGGCTGAATAGCGACAAGGGCTTTTCGAAATACAAAGTGTTAGAGCGCAGGGATTGTAACTTGTGGAGTTCATCAAGGACCGGCTAGTCCTCGATATCAGGTTTTTAAAATATGCACTTTTGAAAGTATGTCCTTTATAAAGATTTTTAGATGCTTTCTTTGCTTTTCTTGACATAGATTCAAAGTTTTTTCTGCAACATTTCAAACGACGCCAGCAAATAAATCTGAAACAATAGAAAGTCAAATTAACGAATTATGTAGAGGGATTTTCCGAGTTTTATTTCAAGGTCAAATTCAACTTTTGTATGATAATACATTGACATTTTTTATATCCATCATTATGTAAACATTTGTTGATAATAATTTTATAGGTCTTTCAGATAACGATTAAGAAGTAAAAAATGTAAGTACCTAGTCATAACTTATACCTTAAACATTATTAGGTAGGTAAGATCCAGTTTTACTACACGTAATAAAATAATGTTGCGGACAGAAAATAACTTCACACCTACCTGACAACTACGTAAATAATAAATGAATAGAGATGTAATAATATAAATAAATAATACATACCTATTGGTATTTTATCAGTAATATTGCCTATATTATTATTAAGTAGATATAAGTGTTTTATTTCCAAAAATACCGTGCTCTTTTATGATGACGGTGTGACGGATGGTACAACTTTTATGATAATATGCACGCGCCTTTAAAAAACTCAGCGCGTATTACCGCAGATGAATAATAAATAATAATATTTTATTTTAGTTTGGAAGTTTGTATATTATTTTAGTTCTAAATTTAAAAATAAGTTCATCATTGTTAAAAATAACGCTCCATTATGGATCTTAATTTATGTCAAGACTACAAATCCGGAAAATAGATTCTACTGGGAAGAGCCGGTAAAGAACTCATCACCTAGGTGCCTTCTTTATAGTTTACAGACTTCAAAAACCTTTATTATTACGGCGTTTTATAATCGACCGTACCTACCTACGTAATTTCTTTACAATAAATACACGGCTATAGTTACATTTTCTTTGAATTTAACTAGATCGAACTGCATGTGTAGACCTCGGTATTTTAATTAAATTAAGTATTTACGTACATAATGAAAAAATCAAGGAAATCCACAGATTAAGCAAAACTAGACTCAACCAGTTTGAGTTTTTCAACGGCTTCTAGAGGTAAGTAGGTAGTTACTAAGTTACCGAGACAGTAAAATTAATTATGTCCATTCAATGCAATTTTGTGCAGGATATAGGAAATCATTATCAGGGCTCCGTAGCTAAAGGGTGCGAACGGTACATATTACTAAGCCTCCGATGTCCGCTGTTCGTCCGTCTGTCTGTCTGTCAGCGGACTGTAGGTATCTATCTCATTAACAGTAATAGGTAAAAGTTTCACAGATTGTGTATTTCTATTATAACAACTAAGACCGACTTAGGTACCTAAGTTCTAATAAAAATTTCAAGATGGCCACCATGTATGATAAAAAAATTAAAAAGTGCATAATCTTGTACGATGGTACGGACTACGGAACCCTTCGTGTGCAAGTCCGATTGAATTTTGACTGGTTTTTTATCCTTCTGTAACTATTTATTTATTTACCTGGGTCACAAGTCATCAACCTAGGTTAGGTAGGTGCTTACTTAGCAGTTTTATTAAACCTGCCCACAATAATAGCCCCCTCCTATATTTTTAACCCCCGACCCAAAAAGAGGGGTGTTATAAGTTTGACGTGTGAATCTGTGTATCTGTCTGTGGCACCGTCGCTCCTAAACTGATGAACCGATTTCAATTTAGTTTTTTTTGTTTGAAAGGTGGCTTGATCGAGAGTGTTCTTAGATATAATCCAAGAAAATCGGTTCAGCCGTTTGAAAGTTATCAGCTCTTTTCTAGTTACTGTAAACTTCACTTGTCGGGGGTGTTATAAATTTTTAATTTAGACTTGTATTTTAAGTAGGTACTTATTGGTTTCTAATTGAGTAGATCAGTTAATAAACTGTAAATAAAACACTTAATCCTAAAGGAGCTGGCGGACAATACGCTGTCATTTGTACAATTTTATTCTGATTTTTAAAAAAACAATCCGGATGTTTATGTGGCCCACTATTAGGTACCTACCTAAGTCAGAACTCATTTCCAAGCAAAACAGTCTAGAGTCTAGACTCTACTATTGAGTTGAATGTTCGTGATTTACATCAAAACGGTACAATTACAGCAAAGCTTCTTTCATTCATTAAATTACTTAACACCTTTTAATCTAATTACTTACACCGTTTTGTTCACTAGCTCCAAAGTCATGTAAACAATATTACTTTAATTTGAGTATCTACTAATGCATTACATTAATCATTGTTGGAATTACAACTTTATTGTAATACATAAAAATACATAAACGATTGCCAATTTGCCACCATTCATATTCAAAGCAAAATGTAAATCGGTACGATAACGGGAAAGGGACAGCTACATTTTACATATTTCGCCAGCAAAGACTCTTACGTATGCTAGAAAAGGACAGACAGACTCAATTCATACGCAAGATTAATGAACTTTAAGTCAAGGACGCTCAACTTGGACCGTTTTATTCGCGACCTGATTTTGTTATTATTGCAAATTACATTATTTATGCACAAAAGGATTTTTGTTTATGTAGGTACCTTTATGAAGATTTAGGTTTTCAAAAATCCTGGAAGTCATTAATTTTCCTGGATACCTACAAGGTACTTATTTATATTTTATGTGCCTCCAGCATGCAAGATATCTTTGTGCCAAAAGTACCTATATTTACTTATTTGTGTGTGTGTGAAAAGGCTGAAAAGATCATTTTTTTAACGGGCGCATTTTCTTTGCTCTCTATTTTTCTAGTAGGTGCCTAATATAAGTTGCCCTTAAAAATAAATACGTACTACTTAAGATATTATTATTCCTACTTACCCTAGTTATATTATATTATTATGTATAATATAATAGGAATTAGAAAAGAAATAACATTGTTTTCCTGTACAAATTCAAACTAAGTCACTATGTACTTATTTTATATTGCCTACCGGTCTACATAACAGCATAAATAAAATTATTATATTTAAGTAGGCACTACCCAGGTAAGTATTTATAATACCTAATCACTTCGTCTACGGTCAAACGCTTGGTCGGCCGTTAAGTGTAGTAATAACTACGTTAGTACTATTATAATATATTCTCTGTAACTAGGCAGAAACCTAAGTACCTACGTGGTAATTTTCCATTGGACTTGAGTGGATTTTGGCTTTGCATGATGTAACCATGCAACAATGTCATGTAACCTTACGCCGTTTGCGTCCATAATCATTTATATTTTGTTGCCATAACAAAGTTATAGCTGTAAGTTTTGCTTTACTTTTACTTATACTTTTTTGCACAGACCATTTGAGTGGCATGATAATTCTAAATGACTGATTTACTTGTTACCTGTTGAGAAGTTCTATCATACATCTCCTAAAGTATTGATCAGATCTTTACTAAAAAATAAAATCTACTAGAAAGTACAACCTTTGTAAAAAAATAAGGGGTATGGAAAATTGAAAAAACTTCATTCCCTATGAACCCTTGCTTTTGGGATAAAAACTATGCCATAATAATTTAAAAAAAAAATAAGAAAATACTGTTTTTGGCTCTATATCATCAATAATGTAATCGATATTTTAATCCATAAATATATTTAATGTTCAGTACAGGAATCGTCCAGTTAAATTATACTATATATTAATATATAAGTAGGAATAGACTGTAGGCAAAACTTTTTGTCATTAAAATGTTTGGTTTATCAAACCGGAATGATAATGACTTATGAAAGCCAATAAACCAAGGCTAGCAACTTTTTATGAAAGGATGACACCCGATATTATTGATAGTGATAACACCCAATAAACTTCTGAAGTGCTGGTATAGGATGCAATTTTATGCATTTCATATATTTTATAACCCTGTAGAATGTAGATATTATAAATTAAAATAATATACCTACCTAATTGTTACTCCAATGAATTAGTCATTTATTATTTTTATAAACACCATGGGTAGGGGTACCTACTGCAAAGTTAAATAGGATATTCTTAAAGTTGATGTAATGAGGAGCTGGCAAACAAAATGGTGTAACTAATTCCACTATCAAAATACTTTTATTTTTTCATCCTGATTTTTTTGGGTTTGGGTTTTTTGGGAAAACGGTCTAGCTAAATTTGAGTCCAAAGTTCATGAGTTCATTACTGATTTCTGAGCTTCTGAATTCATTTTACATCGATGTTTCTAAGCAAAACGGTCTAAAACTGTGCTAAATGCAGTCGAAAGTTTGTGATTTCCATCAAAACGATAAAGTTTCAACAGCTTTCTTTCAGTTTGTTGTTCCTGTTGTAAAATTTAATTAGGTGCAATTACATCGTTTTGTTCGCCAGCTTCCCAAAATATAATGTTAGCTTTTTTTGCATTTGAAACCCCAAAATTCAATTCGATATTGTAGGAAAACCTGAATTCAAACCACTCTATGCCTCAAAAAAAGAATGTATCGGTAGAGACTTTACGTATTTGCATTTTTCGTACAATGGTGAGTAATGGTACTTACAGTATTTTAAATAGACATTAAAACCTACTTATATTTTAGTTTAAAAAATTGGTTAGTAAGTATAAGTACCAATTTTATTTTTAAATAAAGTAATTTTAATTACAATATGAGCGTCTGGCTGATTTCATTATAGGTAATTAACATTTTTTATGGAATTCAACGGACGCATAGCAGTCATGACACCAGCCAAGTTTAATTAATGTGCTGCGCCGACATTTTATCGCGTTGCTCTTCTTACTAATAGCTTTGTCCTTTTCAGTAACGCCACCACATACCTCAGCATCGAGATGCAGGACGCTGGATTACTATCTGGGTAGGTATCTACTTATTCTTGCAACACTGTGTTGCAACATTAGCATTATTTGTATATTCTGAGTTAGCTTTAGTTTAGTGTCTAGTAAACTCAGATCTATAATAAACGTATCTAGATCAGGTTCTGTATCCGAGCTATACCTAGACCTTCTGTTCAGAATGTGACGCCATTTTTATGTAAAATAAGTTTCATCCTTTGTTAACCGCGACCATATTGTGAGGACCTAGCTAGAAACATATTTTGATTCAATATATTTTCCATTAGAACAAAATAATATACATTTTTATTCAAAGTTCCGTTCCAGTGAATTCAATGAATTTTGTTGGGCATAGATTGACCGCTTTTTAGTAACAGGTAGCATAGTCACAGGCAGAATAGTCCTTTTTCACTAAGACATTAGGGATCGTGACGTTTTAGCATCATCCATTCCTTTCATCCTCAACCTTTTACTTCACCCTGTTCAGGTATTAGGTACCTACTACCAAGGTAGGTAATTACAAATAATTTAAGGAGCTAGCGAACACTATGTTTGTACATTTCTGATAAAAATATTTTTTTTTTGTTTAGTCCGGATTTTTTCAAAGACCTGAGCTCATTTTCAAGCAAAACAGCCTAAAACTGTGCTAAAAATGAGTCCAAAGTTCATCACTGAAAACAAACTTGAACTCATTTCTAAGCAAAACGGCCGACCTAAAACTATATACTAAAATACATCGATGACTAAAACAGAGTTCCGAGTGCATGATTTCGGTCAAAACGGTACAATTACAGTAGTTTTAACAGTTTCATTCAGTTTTTTGAACCTCCTGTAAAATTTTATTTACCTAGTGTAATTACACCATTTTGCTCGCTTTACATACCTATTTTAGTTTTATTATATTTTGTCTAGATAGAAAAGTAGGTAGGTACTACTTAATATTATTCACCTAACCTAAAACCGATACACATGGTAGCATGTAACCTACCTATATGTACCTATATTATGTTTGTAAACAAATTGAAGTTAGTGTGAGTTAAATAATGTCAAACGGTTTAAAACCTGTGATAGAACTTACTAGGTACATGTACATAAATACATACCGACCACATAATAACGAGTGAATGTAGATAGGAACTGTAGTAGCTACATAAAAATTCATTGGCAGGAACGTAGAACGTTTAATATAAGTAGCAAAACTAGAATACGAAAACTTACCGTAAAACTCCAAAAGGAGCAGTGAAACCTTTTTTGTACGAAGAATGCACAATTATTCCGTCTGGCAACAAATATTACGAAAATAGAACGCGTTCCCAATTCGAAAAAGGAACAATTTAATGATGCACGCTGATATATAAGAGGATGACGTCAGCAGTCCCGTGTAAGCTGTAAACTATCTGAACTGAACAAAGCGCACACGTCTGGACGATAGCGCGTCGACCGACTGTATGAAGTATGAACTTCTGAGTTCTGATTCTGAACGTGAACACTGAATCGTGGTTTGTGAGTGTGAATACTGACTATATGTTATGTGAATCAGCCTGATGCACTGCCCTCTACAAATACAAGTACGCTGGACGTGCGATTGCTGACCTGTTGTTGAAGCAACTAGATTTTCACTATTTTGGCGCTGACAGCAGTGAGTATCATATGAGCGTTCTTGGAACTAAATGTGAAATTGGTGAGAAATCTGTCAACACATGAAGACCATATTTTGACACAAAACGTCAATTTTAAATCTCGGTACGCTCGGCGTGGCGTTTCGAATCAACTCAAAAATAACTGTCATTTTGTATGGTCTGTCTCTTCCAGCGTATTTGTATATGTTCATTTCATTGGCCTTATTGTCGTTATGTGAATGTGTGTAAGGCATGGGCACTTAGAAATTTCCAAAAAAATTAATGGACTCTAGCCTTCAAAGTTCAAACCCAAAGGACCACCCGAGGTCCAGACTCGAGAGATGCACAAACGGTGTTTTTCACTCTTTTCAATGTGACATTTTGTGGTAAGCTCTCAATCGGACAACAATCGGATGAACCGATTTGTATAGGTACCTACCTGCTTTCTTCTGTTTAAAAATTCTTGCCTTAGTTTAGTACTAAACAAGACTAGGATTATAATTAGCTTAGTTAAGTACATATAATTATATTGTGTTGGAGTGTGACAATACAATATGACTCATGTCAGAGATTTAATGACCCTAAAGAACCCAAACACAAGTAGAGGTCTGCTTAAATACTTGGGAAAATTCTATACAAACGTGATATAATCACGTAGTATGTGCGCAAGCAGCCAGCTATGTTATCGAAATCGTACCTACATCGATTTAACTTTCCATGTAACCAGCCAATGTACCACCATTAATTATGTCAGATTAAGATTGACATTCTGCTCGTATAAATCGATAATGATAACGCTTAATTTACTTTCCGCAGTAATGATAGAGACGGAACATCTTTCTGACTCTATCACTCATGTTTTATAGAAAACGAATAAATAAACGACCGTAAAGTCGTTTGACATGATTTCTAGTTTCTACCTGGCTCTACCTTGGCATACCTTCTAGAATTTTCTCCGAACGGCTAATAATAGTATCGTCTTTGTATCCCATGAGCCGTACTCTTTTAATAAGCCCTGTTTACTTGGAGAACATCAGTTTTTATATTATTATCTACCTACTAGGTAGGTAGGTACATAATTTGCAAAAAAGATTCAATTCGATCTTCGACCCATCAAATAAAACTCTAACCAACAAACTGAATTTATTTATTAACCGCCAGATGCAAAGCATTAGGAACTTCCGGATTTCAGAAATTGGCTCAAATGAATGAAAAACAAATTCATCATTCCACGCGCCGCGGCTAGCCTTCGGTCGAGAGGTTTTTATGAACACATTACATGAAGTTGGCTTCTCTCCAGATCCATGCTTGTGCAAAAGTGTGTCTGTCTGTCTGCTGGTTGACAAAATTTGGTACAGAGATAGCTTGCAACCCGGAGATGGACATATGGTTTTTTAATTTATAAACTGGCGCTTGGCTACAATCAGTCAGTAAACTAAGCTGGAGCGCACTTGCCTAGAAGATTCACTCTTGAAGAAACCCATATTAAAATTGGAGGGGAAAACTGATGCTGGAAGGGCGTTTCATATTCCGTTTTATTTTTTGTCCCAGAAAATCAAATAGTTCCCACAAGATTGTAAAGAATGCGCGTGCGTTATTTACTGACAAACATTGTAAAACAGTGAAGCATACTATGGGTACCTACGTATTAAGTATCTACCTCCGCAATATGATAATATTATCAGGAACGCTTACAATGGACAATGAATCGAAATTGTTTCCTTTCATCATACTCAATACTGAAATGCAATATGATGCAGCCAGTGACGTATGACCTACCTACAAAGTACCTAGTCCTACGTTATAGAAGTCTTCAGTTCATGGTTTTGATCAATGAACTCATTTTCAAACGAAAAGGCCACCTAAAATTGAGTCCAAAAGTGATTTCGAGCAAAACGGTACAATTACAGTAAAATTCGAACAGCTTTATTCAGTTTTTGGCTTTTCCTGGGGCCTTAATGTTTTGTCAGTTTCATACAAGTTTTATATGAACATGTTAAGACAATATTAAAACATTACTACTTAAAGCGATGGTAGTAAGACCCCTGTATAAAGGTATTTCGTGCAGTTACACCGTTTTGTTCAAAAGTTCCACAATTTATTTTTTTAGGTCCAGGGCGCGGCTTTGCATAAAAACAAAAGAAGCCTGCATCCAGTTGGGTGCAGTCATGACCAGTTTTCGCCGAGGACGTCCATCTACATAACAGTGCAACCGACAATGATGTTGACACACTTCGGTAATAAGCTCTTGTTGCTCTTGTTATACGTTTCTCGTTATCAAAAGGAATGTTGGGTATGATGTTATGTACCGTACCCAGTAAGTATAGGTACCCATGGATGGTGTACTTCCACAATTTGGCACGTACTAGGTACATACTATGTAAATGCAACTTTAAACAAATGTAAATCAAAAATTTTCAACACCCCCGACAAATCATTTTCTAATAAATAATTATGTATATCTAGGCAACGTCCATCTTGACAGCTTGACATTTGTCAATTGACTCTTGAATATTATGAACCTAAGGGTTATCTAACCTTCTTTTCTACAAAAAAACTAGAAAAGAGCTGATAACTTTTAAACGGCTGAACCGATTTTCTTGGATTATAGCTAAGAACACTCTCGATCAAACCACCTTTCAAACAAAAAAAAGTAAATTAAAATCGGTTCATTCGTTTAGGCGCTACGATGCCACAGACAGATACACAGATACACAGATACACAGACACACAGATACACAGACACACAGATACACAGATACACACGTCAAACTTATAACACCCCTCTTTTTGGGTCGGGGGTTAAAAACTGCATCGGTCTCAGCTACAAAACATTATATGGACTCATTCCTCCCAGTGCACCTACTCCTCGTCACTTCTGTATACATCTCGCTTTAGGTTTCTCCTAAATAATGGTGCTTATAGGGTTTAATTTAGCTTCTAAGTGTATCTACCATAAGGCAGGGCAAAAGTCAACTAGAAAAACAATAGTAAATAATAAAATAATTAGTAAATATTTCAATACGGAACCCTCTGCTAACACAAAAGCACTTGACGGTTTTATGTATTTACCTACAGCGCCGCGCCCGATTAACTGTTTTGTTCAGTGCCAGACAAACAAAAAAATACATTTTTTACATGTATTGAGAGGCTAATCTTTTAAAATTATATACTTAGACGAATCTAAATCCATGCGATTACGAACTAACTACTTATTAAGACAGGGTACCCATCTCGACCTGTCGCGTAATATAGGCACCCATTTTTTCATCTCCAAGAAATAAAAACAAAAAACGTCCAGGCTTTGAAAGGTTTCCAAAACAATCCACGAGGTCATATTTTATTTGTACGCATATTTTTGCAGTCATCGTCCAAACGTCCCGTGCAATGTTACTCTTTCGCTGACCATACACGATCAAGTCACAAATTGTTTTACCGTCAAGTTTGAAGCGGACTTGAAGCGGCGTCCAGTCAACTGATAGCCATACATCGTCAAGTGCGCATTATGTCCTGGCCACGTTAACGGCCAACAACGCGGTGTTCAACGGCTTTTCCCGTTAAACGTAGACATAGCCACGATCTACCTCAGAATACATAACAGTCCAGGGATCAACGTAAAACGGCATTCACAATGCCGTTTGGCGATAGACGATTTTAACCCCTACTGTAGTGGCTACTCAGTTTAACGAGTTGATTATCACGATAATTATGGCGTTGTTGGGCATTGACGCAACATAACATAATACATACCATGCCATAAGCACATGAATGCAGAATAATAGCCATGCACACCGTCAAGATTACTGGACGCCGCGCTGCTTCAAGTCGTTGAAAAATTTAACTCTAGAATTAATTCAAGAATTAATTCAATGCTTCAATCTATTGCTTTGACGGTAAACTTGCATGCCCAGGGCCAGCGATAGGCACTTTCTGCATGGTTGCATGCGACCTTGATTTGGTTTTGCCGTTACTATCCTATTTTTTCTTGCTGTATTTTTCCACCATCAGGCTTTCAATTAAATGGTCTGTGAAAATAGAGTTCCTTATACGGAGGTACGAATTATCATACTTATCTGTAAGCGTAGAATAAATTACAATAATACCTACTAGGTATCCGTATTCCGCTTACCTTTGTTACTATATTAACATAGTACTGTGGTACTATTATGTTATTCTGTGCTATTAATAGAAAAATCATCATTCCTTTGTATGTCTGCCTAAAGGTACTCAATAGGTATCTAGAGAATTAGGTAACTAGAAAGCGTTGATGTCGAAACTATGGGGTGCCATCTCTTCAAGTAGATACCTACCTAGGTAGATGTTTTTTGAATTTAAAAGAAATAAAAACAAAAAACATCCAGATTACGAAAGGTTTCCAATCAGTTTCCAATACAATTCACGAGGTCATATTTTATTTATACATTTTTACAGTCATCGTCCAACGAACGTCCCACCCATACGAAATTACCCATATAATAAAAATAAAAACATCCAGCCAAACTTCGAAAAGTTTTCAAAATAAATAAATGCACGAGGCCATGTTTTTTTAGGTAGGTACCTATACATTTTTGCAGTCATCGTCCAATGTCCCGTGCAACGTTACCCTTTACACTCAATATCACGTTCAACGTCTCAACGTCTCAAGGCATCACCGAAATAGCGTAAACCGTGAGGCCTTGACGTCATTTGGCAGCCACGTCTCCAGATTTTCGTATCGGATTTGGCGGCAGATGCGACGGTTTTCGTTATATTTTAACACCTTCGCGTTGAGATGTAACAAATTGCTCCATCCTAGGTACTAGGTACATAAGTATCCAATATTAGCCATGCTAATCATGACTATTACTCCCCTTTCCCCTCCAATTAAGCGTAAAGCTTGTGCCAGGAGTGGGTACGACAATAAAATTAGTGCAACGGGTGCGGTTTGAACCGCCGACCTTTCGGAATTCAGTCCGCTCCTCAACCGTTGAGCTATCGAGGCTTCGAAATTATTGATACCTACCTTATACCTACTTGATTATTATTTTCTTGAAGACATAGGTAATGTCGATTTAGTTAATTCCGAACAATTACTACATATCAACAGTACTAGGTTATTAACCTTAACCTACTAACTACTGCTGATAGTAATTGTTGGCTACTGTCGATTCTAGCATACTCCTCACAACTTTTCGGAGTTGTGAAAGTTTTAAGCAATTAAGTACCGATCTCTTGCTTCAACGGGTAAGACAAACAGCACGAGAAAACCTGCATGACCATGCATGTAAGTCCGCCTAAAAATACTACCTACTACAGCTAATTAAATAATAAGAAGCCGTGAAAACAGCTAAAACTGGAGCAAATGACGTCATTTGGCACACGCACCCTCCAGCCGAGCTGCTTCCCTAAATATAACCCAAATTGCTAGATACTATCCTACTGTCTAATTCATCACCATAATTCATTCGACTCATATAATTATTATGGCTTTGTTAGTCTAAGATTTGACTCTTACCTAATCGTTCGAATTTTACTTCCATAACCTGTATTAAGCTACATTATGCTACCAATTTTATTCAATCAGCCTGTTCAATGCCATCAATTAATCAACCACTGTTGGTCATAGCTTGAGACATCAAACGAATTGCAGGGAGCCGCTGGATCCAGGCGGCGCGACACCGTGGCGTGTGGAACTGTGGAAGTCCCTACAAGAGGAAACCTAGAGCAAGAAAATCTTGTCTTACTTTTATTGTCTTTGCCTTTCACATCTTCATAATAGGTTGGTACTTGGTAGGTAATATTCCATTTATTTCATGACAACCTCGCCTCGTTCGTTAAAATAACAAGCAATCCATAATAATATTATGATAGGCATCATGATCACATTCTTCGATTATTATTTATTATTGATCGTAGATGAGAACGTGTGTTCATATTCCTCCAATGTTATTAAAAATATTGAAAGGAATTTATGTTGAACATTGACTGTTATTCCTTCAATGTTATGAATTTACCATGAACTCGCTGAAACTATAAATAGCTAAATCTGCAATGTAGGTACTGTCTAAATCTTTACTTTCATGCTAATATTACTATAAATGGGAAAGTATGTCTGTCCGTCTGACTGTCCGCTAGCTTTTGACGGCCCATCTGTTTAACCGACTTTGACATTTAAGGACAAAAATAACTTTCTTTCCAAAGGACGGACTTAGGCTACTTAGGAATATGTTCCGGAAAATGAAAGTTGCTGTGGGGTTTATAAACAGCACGGGTACCCTATACTAAACCACGGGTTTATTATAAAACCTAAACTCACTGGGAAGTAGTAACGGCCATCAGTTATTTTTATAAATTTTTTATCCGATTGGGTTGATAATGAGTTCAACCTAAACATTATTTCAAAGAATTTCCTTTTCCTCATGACCTTCCTTATTTCTTAAGTCTTGTTTGATTGAGAATGCAGAACCTGTTTCGGAGATTCTTACAATTCAAACAGGTACAGAGATACGACGAGATTTCTAAAAATAGAGTAAAAAATCGGCTTACCATCTTCTTGGCACTGAATTTCATTAGACAAGTAAATTGAGACGGCATTTCCAAATTTTGGGTGTTTGCCACTGACGAATATAACCACGCGATAAATATCCGTTTAAATAACAAATTTCAGACATTTTCTATCATGCATGTTAAGATAATAAGTACCTATAAGTAAGAGCAGAGTCTCCACACTGGAAGACAGCAAAGATCCCCACAATACTGTCTTTGGCGGGTTGTAGGGTGCGGTATGAAATACAGGCTTCATTTTATTTATTGTTTCAAGGTCGAAATAGATAGATAGATAGAACACTTTATTGCACAATAAAACTCATGTTAAGGAACACAACACAGAAAGAAGAAAACTGAAAAAACAATTGTGTGCGTAGGCGGCCTTATTGCTTGGAGCAATCTCTACCAGGCAACCTTAGCAGAAAGGAGAAGCTAGTGTTGGAAAAAGATATTGCTATCGCACATGAATGTACATGGATGCAATTAAAAGATAATAGTGGGTACTGGGTCTGTTATCTGTGACGTTTAATATGCTTGACTAGATCTCAATTAACTGTAAAAATACTTAAATGATTCTGTGCCCCTGAATATCTTATAGGGTTCCGTACCTCAAAGGGAAAAACGAAACCCTTATAGGATCATTTTGTTGTCTGACTGTCTGTCCGTCCGTCTGTGGTGTCTGTCAAGAAAACCTATAGGGTACTTCCCGTTGACCTAGCCTAGAATCATGAAATGTTGCAGGTAGGTAGGTCTTATAGCACAAGTAAAGTATAACAGGTAACGATCCCGGACATAATATGGTTGATGTTGGGTTCAAAGGGTAGAGGGCAATTCTCCAAGCCAAATGATATGGTATTCTGCCCGCGCTGATTGGTTACGTTATGTATTTTTAACCCCCGACCCAAAAAGAGGGGTGTTATAAGTTTGACGTGTGTATCTGTGTATCTGTATATCTGTCTGTGGCATCGTAGCTCCTAAACTAATTACCTGATTTTAATTTAGTTTTTTTGTTTGAAAGGTGGCTTGATCGAGAGTGTTCTTAGCTATAATCCACTAAAATCGATTCAGCCGTTTGAAAGTTATCAGGGGGTGTCGGGGTGTTATAAATTTTTAATTTACACTCGTTAAAGTTATAATTCTTTTCTCTTTTGTAGTCTAAAATATCAATGCTCGGTCCCTTCGATCAAACTCTACCTATCACTATAACTATTTTCAGTTTTCGCTTTTTTACTGCACTTTGGAGTTTAGACGGCGTCCACCACTGTTTATTCGTATTTATTTACGTTTAATTGAGTTCGATAAGGAATAACATACTCGTAGATCTACTATTAGATACGCACTAATGGATATTGTTAGGTTAGGTCAATTACAGAGTAACATATTTGTGTCGACCAACTCTATTACAGGGACGTCCCATCTACTTGATGATTTGAACTTTGATGTTAGTAACTACCTATATTCCAGAGGGTTCTATTTATTACCCGATTGCGCCGAAGGTCAAAAGGATGGTTAAGTTTTTGACCTGTATGTATGTATGTGCATGATCGTTCATATGTCCGGTAGTAACTACTCAACGGTTCAACCGATTTTGATAAATGATACGTCATTGGATTCGTATTGATGGCGCGAGTGGGACTGGGTGGTAAGTACTCTACATTAAGTTCTTAAAAAATCAAAATGGCACCTATGATACAGTTTATTCCAACGCTTCTTCTGCTTGAGGCATTTTGGCTTTCATGCTCATATTGGAAGCGCCAGTGATATTTTTTTTTTTTTTTTTTTTCTTTATTTATTTAAGGGCTTTGATACATTTAAAAGTACATGTCAGCCCTATTATAATCTAATTAAATACAACAATACAACAAAATTCTTAATCTAACAAAACAAGTCTTTCTCACTATCCATAATTTGATTTAGAATTTTAATATTATCCCCAAACCAAACCGAAATATACTTCATAATCTCCTCAATAATTAAACCAATAAATGCTTTAATCTTTTCTTCGAAAGTGCAGTCCGACAAATATATCTCTTTCAATTTTTGAATTAATTTCATATAATTTATGCTACCTTTTTTTCTCTCGAATTTGTTCTTCTCATTGCCTTTGTTTTCATCATCACAATCATCCATGGACATACCTGTATTACTTTCTTTCTTCTCTTCACCACTGCTTCCTGTTTTCGTATTATTCTTATTTCGTTTCCTAATCTTCTTATTTCGTTTTACACGCTGCTTCGTTTCCGTTCTATCTTTTTCTTGTTGACTCTCTTCATCTGTGGATTCTTGCTTTTCTGTGTCCACCAGACCAGGCTGTCTTATTAACACATCTTTGTATGATCTTCCGAGACTTCGATTTTCAGTTACAATTTTAGTCGCAGAAATTTTTTCCTTTTTCGAATGCTCATTATCAGTCTTTTCATTCTCGCTAAGGTACACTGATAAAGCTTTTTTATATGTGTAATTAAAATCTCGCATTATTATTCTAATGTTCTTCTCTTTCAAAAACACTGGACAAGATTTATCTAAGGCCATATGGTTTCCCTTACAATTAACACACTTATATACGGCTATTTCGCAATTTGTATGGTATTCTGTACATTTTGGGCAAACTATTTTCCTGCTTGGACAGAACCGGATAATATGCCCAAATTTCCAACATCCAGTACATTGAGTAACAGGATACATATTATAGGACACCACTTTAAACCTACATCCATATCCACGCACATAAGCCGGTAAGACCGACCCTCTAAAACCTATACGAATTGTCTCACTTTCTATCTATTTTCCTGTGCTTGTTGTACGTTTTAATCTTCGTACAGAGACTATTTCAAGGTCACTTTCCAAATTTTCTTTAATCTCTTCTTCGTCTATATCTAAATCTACATTTCTTATTATGCCATACGATAAACTCATATCATTCAACAGCTGACACCTAATCCCCATATCTACAATTGTTTTGCAATCTACCAATTTCTGTGCACTTTCTCTATTTTCAAATTCAATAGTTATCTTAAACGGACTTTTATATTGAATGGTAATGATATTCAAAATATTTTCCGATCGTAATAATTTTGCAAATTTAAATTGTTTGGGTAAAACTTTTTTATGCGCCAGTGATATTGTGTGGTATAAAATATACATTTTTCTTTGTTTCTGTTAGGAAGCGAACGTCTGTTATCACGGCTCATAAAATAATATCCGTAAACAGAACTGCACTATCCAATATCCTTAGAACATCAGCACTACCTGTTCGTAAACACAGGTCGTTTACCTTCCATCGCATATTGCAAAGGTTAGCCACTTCAATCCTACCTTGCCATATTCACTGCTAAGAAGAATGTTTCTCAATAAACCAGCATCAGTTACATTCAAAAATAAACCATAAAGCACTACAAATAGCGTTTAAAATACATCGAAGAAGATGAAAAATGCATTTACAAGAAGCTTTCGCAAATTGCGGGTTCCGTATATTTACCTACTAATACACAAAATGTTGGAAATTCAACCTGTCTTACATAGCCCGAATAAAAATAGTAGGTAAGGGTCTAAAAATAGTAGGTACCTAATATAATAGTTCACCACCCAAGGACAAAGGAAAACTCACGCATGCAGCTTTCCTCACGAAATAGCACGTGGTGAATGCATCAGTAAAGTATCGAATAATTATTTTAAGAGGAGTCTCTCCGTCACTCGCTTCATACAAACGTAGTTCCAATTTCATTTGAATATTAAGCAACCAAAGTCCTTGCAGACATATTCTAGAAATTAAATATTTACTTATTCTAATATTTTAAACTAGAACCCTAACAATCAGATGATCCGTGGTTCTGTGTGTAGGAGATACATACACATACAAACTTAGACGTAAAATTAGGTAAAATGATTACGTATTGAGGTAGGATCAAGCAAGGTAAAATATTTGTCATGGTCAAATCAGTTTAGCTATGGATAAATACAACAATAATAAAAACACAGTCCATTTAACTGTTAGTAAATGGTACCTACTTTGGTTTATTCAAGACCTCTTCCGTTTTTAGGGTTCCGTACCCGTTTTTTAGGGTGCCAACGGGACTCTATTACTAAGTCTTCGCTGTCCGTCCTACTCCGCCTGTTTGTCCGTCTGTCTGTCAGTGGGTGTGTACCTTGTGAACCGTAATAGGGAGAGAATTGAAATTTTCACAGAACATGTATTTCTATTGCCGCTATAATAACATATAATAAAAAATTAAAAAGTGTTATTTCTTGTACGATGGTACGTGGATCCCTTCGTGTGCGATTGACTGATTTACAATAAATACGTTTTTAACCGACTTCGAAAAAAGGAGGAGGTTTTCAATTCGTCGGAATCTTTTTTTTATAAACCACCAATTCGGTTCACATAAAGCATAGAAATCAAAAATGGAAACATTCTATAAGGTAGTGTTCAAGGGTACGACGCGTGGTATCTACATGTCTTATAGCCATCGACGAGTATTTATTCATCCAAGCCATCGACATACAAATTATTACAAAGTCGAGTCTATGAAGACCTCAAAGCTCAGATTAATATAAAAACCTCAATAGCTCAACGAGTAGGTAAAGAAGCAGACTGAAATCCGAAAGGTTGGCGGTTCGAACCCCACCTATTGCACTATTGTCGTACCTACTGACTCCTAGCACAAGTTTTACGCTTAGTTGGAGGGGAAAAGGGGAATATCAGTCACATGGCTAATATTCTTTTTCCTTTAAAAAAATATCTACCTAGACCGTGCGAGGTCGAGCAAGATAAAATATTTAACAATAGGTTTGTAGGTAGGTATTAACAGCGTCTCTAATAGGCTCTTAATGTCAGAAGCTATTAATTTGCGCTTTGTTTACTGTTAACGATAAAGATAATTTATTTTATGGCCACGTGCTCCGTGTTTGTGAACTAAAATCCTACTTATTTCGTATCAATATAAATATTCATATCAAGAAGCTAGTTTTTGGAGAAAACTTGTCGAGTTTCTTTTCAATCTTCTCGTAGAATTTGATTTTCAAACTGGTCACATACTTTATAACTTACTCTATTAATTCTACTTCAAGAGTCAAGATAGACCTGAACTCGATATTAGTTAAAATTATTCAAATAATAGTTCCAGATAGGTATGCTTAGGGTATAGGAGTCCCATCATAAATATTATAATTATGAGTTCTATGGATGGATCTCAAACATATTTTTAGTCTAATCACCAAAATGATAATTTTCTTTAAGGTACATTTACTTAAAAAAAGGATCATAAAGAAAAAAGAAACAACACAACATGTTGAAAATATCTTAAAGTTCATACCTAAGAGCAGCTTTCTTCTTTATAATCCTTTTTAGGGTTCCGTAGCCGAATGGCAAAAAACGGAACCCTTATAGATTCGTCATGTCTGTCTGTTTGTTTGTCTGACCGTCCGTATGTCACAGCTACTTTTCTCCGAAACTATAAGAACTATACTGTTGAAACTTGGTAAGTAGATGTAGTCTGTGAAACGCATTAAGATTTTCACACAAAAATAGAAAAAAAAAAACAATAAATTTTGGGGGACCCCATACCCAGAACTGACACTCAAAATATTTTTCTAAACAACAGTTTAGACAAATCGCTGGAAAGGTGTTGTAACTCAATCTCCTAAATCTTATACCGAAAATATTTTTTAACAAGTGGCAAAAGGCCAATTATTTACCACAGTAGGTATGTTTGCAGTTGATCATATAAATCAAATGTGATTTGAGTTTTGACAAATAAAATAACACACTTGTACATAAACTCTTGAGCCTTGAACTTTGAATTTGATCGCCGCTAGTTTATAAAACTCAAACTCAAACTCATTTATTCAAAGTAGACACAATTTTACTCCTTTTGATGGTGGTCTTTTGATGGTAATTGTTAGAGTTGTAAGGTGATATAGTAGTGTAATTACGTAAACTTAAAAGTAAAGCTACGTGCTACAAAAATGGTACAAATATTTTGATGGCTTTTTTTAAAGTTTAGTCACTAAGATCTGATTTTTATCTCTACTAGACGTTGTGTAAACGTTGCAAGTGCAGTGTCTAATAGAAATGGACCACTTCACAGGTAGGTAAGCATGTGAAAAATTACCTACCTGAAAAACCTTCTCATAATATTAAAAGAGAATACATAGTATAAAGCATTCATTTAGCAAAGAATTCTAATTTCTACAAAATTTCCTATCAGCTCTTCTTCTAAGAAGAGAGGTCTGAACTGAACCAAAGTCCGTCACTTACACCGTCTAAAGATCTTTTAAAGACTCATATCTTTGGGTATCCATTCACATACTGAGTAGGTACATCCGAAGGGTACATGCCGAAGTAATTTTAGGCTCAGCGAGTGGCAGCTATTTTTAGTGCAAAACGACCGCCTGCTCAAATCTGTGATATGTGTAAATGTGTTACACTACACCCAGTTAGGTACACCACATTGTTCAAAAGAGTTGATGATAAGTACTTTTCTAATCCTGTCAAATAATTAATTAATTATTATAAAACTTCATAGCCGTGTTTTATAATTATTATTAGAGGATGCCCGCGACTTCATCCGCGTGGATTAAGGTTTTTAAAGATCCCGTGGGAACTGTTTGATTTTCCGGAATTAAAGTTGTCTATTCAATTATAGGGACGCAAGCTACCTCCCTCGGTACCAAACACACAAATAGGTTAAGTGGATGGGTCTTTAGGAATCCCGTGGGAACTCTTTCATTTTCCTGGATAAAAGTAGCCTACGTCCTTCCCCGGGATGTAAGCTCTGCACCTTTCATCAAAATTGGTTTAACTGTGGGCCGTGAAAAGCTAGCAGACATACAGACAGACAGACACACTTTTGCATTTATAATATTAGTATGGAAGTATGGATTATGGATCAAACGTAAAATATATTACTATTTACTAGCTGATGCCCGCGACTTCATTCGCGTGGATGTAGGTATTTTTAAAATTCCCGTGGGAACTCTTTGATTTTCTGGGATAAAAAGTAGCCTATGTGCTAATCCAGGGTATAATCTATCTCCATTCTAAATTTCAGCCCAATCCGTCCAGTAGTTTTTGCGTGAAGGAGTAACAAACATACACACACACACACACACACACACCCACACACACACACACACACATACAAACTTTCTCCTTTATAATATTAGTGTGATGGTTAGACGGAGAATACGTGGCAGTTTGTCTCGTGAGCGTATCTTTATCAAGTTTATTGCCTTCTTAGAGAATTATCTACTCTTATCATTTTCCGCTTGATTGTACCTACTCGTTGTTATCGACATGTCTTTATACTTTACCAGATACTTATTACTTAATTAATGTCTCGCAGATTTACTGTTTCAAATTAAAATGCAAAAAATATTATTTCTTAATTCCTGACTACCTTGCTTGCTTACTACACTTAACTACTTATTCAAGAGGGTTTGAAAATCATGTGAAATAGAAAACCGGACTAAGTACCTAATGCGAGTTGGTTTTGAGTGAAGAGGGTTCCGTACGATGACTTCGTATTTTGTAAGTTTTATGCACAATATTGTGAGATTTACAATGACCATTCCTGTAATCTATAAGTAAAGAACTATTTTCTGCATATTTTTTTTTTTTAATTTTAGACTCTGTAGGTTAAGATAGAGACGTCAATTTCCATCTTTGTTCTTAAATAGTTTTACAACTGTTTTTTTAATTAGGTTTATTAACGAATATTTTGTGTACCAAATCTCAACTTAATCGATCCAGTAGATTCGTAGCAAATTAGCTATGACAGACGGACAAACAGACTAGGGATCTTTTAAGGGTTCTGTTTTTTTTTTTCATTCAAACGTAGGTACGAAATACGAAAAAAGAAACGTAATGATATAGTGCTATAGATAAAATAAATAGGCGTCTTTTTTTTTTCTCTCTCGTCTGGCTTTTACAATGATTAGCCACTGTCAAGTTTGTTGTTATTTGTAACAAGTTAGCTAAACTATACAAGTATGGACCCCGTCTGTGCCGCCGCTCGCCGACATACGCACGGCACCCCCTTAGAGCGCTTTTCAGTCAGTTTTAACAAAAAAAAAAAACACTCCAAAAAGTCACAACACGCGCGCCAGCAAACGCCACCACAGACGAAGTCCATAGGCGTCTTAGAATCTATAATATTATAATTGGTTTACCCTCATTCCATTTATGTGCCTAACTAACAGTTCTATGTAGGCAATTCTGAGAATCTCAAACCTGAATAGAGCTGATTGAATGGACAGTATAACAAGTGCATGGTTTTCTTTGAATTAAAATGTAGTGAGACTGAATGAGAGCTATTCCTATAGTTAGAGCGTAAGTTTTCTATGAAAAATAAAACCGACTTCAAAAACCACAAGCACTAAAAAGTAATAAATAATCTTTGTTTAGTTACACGTGTAATGTACCTAGGTAAGAAGTCGAGCGAGCATAATAAAACAAAATTAGAAATCCAAATGTGAAGCTCGCCCGACTTCATACCTAGGTACATGACACGTGTAACTAAAGAAAAATTATTTATTACTTTTTAGTGCTTGTGGTTTTTGAAGTCGGTTTTATTTTTCTTTTCAAATTTTTTTATTTCACAATTTTTAGTGACCCCACTGTACTATAATATGCTATGCCCAGTTAAAACCCTACTGCTTACTAAGCTATTACACTGATCGCGAGCAATTTACTCTTATCCATTGAGGAGTTCTGTTCTCCATCTCCGAAGATATTGGGACAGTGGGACCACCTGCACAGACCCTTTCAAACAAAAAAAATTAAAATTCCAAATCGGTTCAGGGGTCTTTGAGTACCTAATCGGTGAACATATTACATTAAAAAAAAAAAAGATTCCGACGAATTGAGAACCTCCTCCTTTTTTTTGAAGTCGGTTAAAAAAGATGATTATAGCACAGTCAACAGTGTTTAGAGCACATGAGTATAGATATCCCTATATAAATAGAGTGCAGTTCTTGGATTCGGAATAGTCAAGCGCGTTCAATACTCGAGAACTTTATTTTAAGGGTTCCGTCATGTATTAACAGAGTATTTTCGTCTATTTGTCTAGCTGTAGGTATGCGTTCTTCAATCACATCGTCGCAACGGAGGAATGCAACGGATCGATATGTTTTTTGAAAGGGTAGGTATTACCTACCTAGTCTAGGGAGAGTGAAATGACATGGGTTTTAGGCACCTTTGGTCCCGCAAAATCAAAGAGACGGGATTTTCCACGGGATTTCTAAAAACTTAAATCCACCCGGATGAAGTCGCGGGCATCAGCTAGTAGGTAGATACATAAAGTAAAAGTAAAGTAAAATATTCTTTATTGTACACCAACAAGACATAGTAATATATAAATAACATTATAGATGTACATAGGTACCTACCTAGTTTATTCTTACACCAGAAACACAGAAAATTATACTTACTAAATGAAATGATTAGGTAATTATGGGTAGGTACCTAGGTAACAAAACCATGTTTTACACCAATTTAGGTAACTAGGTACTTATCTAATCTATCTAGGTAAGTAGCGTAGCTCGCTGAACTTTTGGTCTATGTACACTACATATCGAGTTAGTAAAGTTCATTAGGTAGGTATATGATGTAATCATACTGTCAATAGATATCACTGGCAGACTGGGTAGTAACAATAACAGTACAGGTAAGTGGGTACCTATACCTAGGTATTGCCATTTTAACACTGTGTATTTTAGCAAATAATAATGTACTACTTAGTTACCTACTTGGTGTAATTATACAATGTGTAAAGTTTAAATAGTAAACCAATACTTACCTACATAAATAAATAGATACTAAGTTATTTACTATTTAATTAGTATATCACTGATTAACTTTACATTAAAAGTAACTAAAAACGGTGACACAATATAATAGACGCTACAAACAAATATTTTAGGCAAATCACCGATTTTTAGGGTTCCTTAATGACCTTACCTCAATAGGAAAAAGGAACCCTTACAGGATCATTTCGTTGTCTGTCTGTCGTGTCTGTGAAGAAAAGAGAATCAAAACCTATATTATGGTACTTCCCGCTTACCTAGAATCATGAAAGTACCTCGATTTTTTTGTACAAGAAAAAGCAAAAATCCGAAAAACACCACAAATGTGGTAGTTTACCTACTAAATCACGTCATGTATGGTGCTGTCCGTCATTAACTTGCAGTGTTGCACATAAAAGTGGTAGATACTTATATCTTGTAAGATAGTACGGAACCCTTCGCGTGTGAGTCCGACTCGCACTTGACCGGTTAGTTTTGTTGCTATGACGTACTTATTTTCCTAATTACAACCTACATACTTCCTGATAATCTAATTTTTTTCGAACTCTTAAATGCAAGCACATTCCTTTCTTCAAGTAGGCACCTCCATCACATACATTAACTTTTATACCATATATAGTATCATATTATATGATACATTATAATTAATTAGGAATTTATTAGGTAGTATCTAAAATGCAGTAAGTATGTAGGTAAGTACCTACGACAAACGCAACGCTATCATAAATCAAACAGAAGCATCGTGATTCGTGACACAAATTAATGTTGAATCCTCTAGTTCATTGACACAGCCTAAAAACTAATTAGTAGTATTATCATACTTAAATACATACCTCAAAATTTAGAAGCCAGGATACTCCCGAGCAGCTGGTCACAACACAAGAACACGTGCGGCGAGCAAAACCACTCGATCGAGTCTGTTTTTAAGAGTTACGAGCCACTTTACGAGGCGAGACCTGCGTCGCGCCTCTTTCTAACGCACCGCATTTTTGCTGACTATTCAATGCTTCCTGTTGGCATACTCCTGGAATGGTCACCGAGAACTGCTTAGTCCAAATCCATATTAGAACCACTCGTTACACGAACTGCCTTAACGCCGCAACTAGCATTAAACTTCAAAACCTATAACGGAATCTATCTCTACACTATTAAGTAAGTATATCAAGAGGTAAAGTTTATAAGTTTGTTTGTCGGGGGTAATCTTTGGAACTACTGAACCAATTTGGAAAATTCTTTAACCAGTATAAAGCTACATTATTCTTGAATGACATAAGCTACATTTTATTTTCAAAAAAATTAGAGATCCCTAAGGAAATTGTAATATGCTACCCGTGTTAATCCGGGACAGGTCTCTAGTTAGGTATATGATGAATCATGATGAATTCATGATTCAACCAGCCCACTACTGATCACAGGTCTCCTCTTGGAATGAGATGGGCCAAAGAGAAGCCAAAGTCCGCCACGCTGGCCAAGCGTGGATTGGTAGACATTACATACCTTTGACAATATTATGGAGAACTCTTTGGAAAGTAGGTTTCCTCACGATATTTTCCTTTACCGTTAAAGCAAGTGATAACTCCGAAACCAAGTGCGTACCCAAGATCGCACCTCCGACCTCCCGAATAGTACGTGGTGAGTAAGGTGAACGTTTTAACCACTAGGCTATCACGGCTACTATGTAATTGTAATTCTTTAAGTTAACTGACACTCTTTCAACTACCCAGTTCAAATACATAGTAGCCAGAGTAAAAAAAAAAAGAAAAAAATTCTAACAGCAATAACATTGAACACCAATCACCATGCAATAACTAAGAAAGAATCACTTTAAAGTTTAATGCTAGAGCAAGATTAGAATTCAACATGAAAGTAAAATAGTTTAAATTAAAAAAAAAAAAAACATCAAAACATTTTCCGAGATTTTCACAAATTTTTACTACACGGTTGCACTGTAAACCGGATTTTACTCGCGAAAAGGAATCACGTAATATTCGATCTTTTCAGAAGTTGAGTCACCTAACTATTGAAAAAGGGACGAATTACTGATAACGATTTTCAGAAAATTCGTGTCTATGATGTAAAAAAAAACCGTAAATAAACACTTTACATTATCTAACAATCGTAAAAAACCTATAAAAACACTATGGTTTACTTTTTTTTTTTGGAAAACTGTTTTACTTCATTGAAGAGAATTTGTGCGCGCAACTAGACGTCCTCTCGACGAATGCCCGTTATCAGAGACGATAGTATTGTTGACAGAAAATATAACTAATGCAAAGCCTTGAGTGGAAATTTACATTTCGAGATTAAATGCTAGGATGTTAAGTCTCGCTTTTTAAAATAATTTACTTGAAATTACTGCTCTAGATAAAATTTTGAGTTGATTTATCTCGTTTGAGAGTGTAGAAAAAGTGACGCCAGCGAACGTAAAGGAACTTTTACACGGGCAATTTTTTGAGCAATTATTGCTTGGCAACACGTATGGATCACTCTGAAGCAATATGCAGCAATTTTAGTAAAATACGGCACTTGTTTTTCCGCTTAAAAGCTCATGATAATAAAAACACTAAAAGCCGCCGCCAGTAAAACCTCCATTGCCAGTTACTACTAATCACACTAATATTATAAAGGCGAAAGTTTGTGTGTGTGTGTGTGTGTGTATGTTTCTTACTCCTTCACGCAAAAACTACTGGACGGATTGGGCTGAAATTTAGAGTGGAGATAGATTATACCCTGGATTAGCATATAGGCTACTTTTTATCCCGGAAAATCAGAGTTCCCACGGGATTTTTAAAAACCTACATCCACGCGAATGAAGTCGCGGCCATCAGCTAGTTATTACTGAACCAAATTGCTAGTGTATTGAATGTATTGCCTAGTAGTTCAATATTATTGATCCATGTAACTCCAGGTCCTCTCAATACGATGTGGCAATTGCTGTGTTCAGGTAAGCACCTATTGCAGTAAATTGCTTCATGTGGTCGTTATAACATAATTGTTGAGTAATTTCAATTGCTCGTGTAAGCGCACCTTAACGCAAAGAGATTTTGTAAGCTTGAAATAACTTTGGTTACACAGTACATACGAAAAGCAATGAGCTATTTTGAACGGTTGGTAGTCAGTCAATATTATCTGATTTTCTTTTCAGTTTTCAATTGGCGTCTTACATAACTGCGTCTATTTTCTTGAAAACCGTTACCTAAGTATTTCCTTCTATTTATTATGATACCGATTTAGCGTCTTTAGAAAAATATTCTTTTGTCGAATTCATTGTGCGTTTAATAATAATTAGCTTCTTACATAACTAATGCTGCTTTTCCTGATAAGCGCTATGTATGTTACGACCCCGATTGAGTGTCTTTAGAAAAACTGTCGTGTTTCATTTTTCAGTTAGCGAGGACATGGATTCTGTACTGACCTATTTCGGAAGAAGGACTATTTAATCCGCTTAGATATTCTCAATTAATATATAAAAGGAAAAGGACTGATAGCCCAGTAATTTGGGCGTCAAAAAGGGGCTTATCTGGAAAGTTTTCAGAATGTTATGCAAATTGGTGGTTTTATAAATTTTGATGTGCTCTTTCCGAATTTTTATTTAGCCACCTCGTACCTTTGCCGCTCGCGCCGCCATCTTGGAAAAATGGCGCCCAAAAACAGTTTTTTCACGATAACTTCTTTCCCATTCATTTTACGACAAAAATTGCTATGTAACAATTAAACTAGATACAATTTCCTACAATTTGTGTAGTCACCTTTTTTTGTAGACTCAATAGTTTCAGTGTACGAGCGCCACAAAGCCCACTCCAACACTCGTTTTGGCTAAATAACTCATTTCCACACCACCATGTGGTAGAGTGAGTGGCGTGATTTTTTTTTATGGTATCTCCAGGAGACGGTAGTCACCTTCAATTTAAGCCATCACTTCGTTCAGAGAATACTAACACTCTTCAGAATTCTGCTCGAGATAAGAGTAAATATACTGCATCGCAGTTTCGATCTCATGTGAATATGGACCTTTTTTTTGGGTTTCAAACCCAAAGGATGCCAACGGGACCTTATTACTAAGTCTCCGCTGTCATCCGTCCGTCCGTCCGTCCATCTGTTTGTCTGTCAGCGGGCTGTATCTCGTGAACCGTAATAGATAGAGAGTTGAAATTTTCACAAAATGTGTATTTCTATTGCCGTTATAACAACAAATAATAAAAATTTCAAAATGGCTGACATGAAAAAAAAACAAAAAAGTAATGTTATTTCTTGTTTGATGGTACGGAACCCTTCGTGTGCGAGTTGGGCTTGCACTTGACCCATTTTTTTATTTTTTTAGTTTGTAGTGCGAGGTAAAAATTTTCATGCACGAATTGCGATATTGTGTATTGACTGCGACCACATTATAAACATGCTCGAGACGCCGAAAAATCGGTCAAGTGCGAGTCCAACTCACATAGGAAGGGTTCCGTACAATAATACAAGAAATAATGCTCTTTTTTATTTATTTTTCATGACGGCCATTTTGAAATTTTTATTATACACATTCTGTGAAAATTTCAACTTTCTACCTATTACGGTTCATGAGATACAGCACGCTGACAGACAGACGGACAGACGGACAAGCAAACGGATAACAGCGGACGCTTAGTAATAAGGTCCCATGGGCATCTTTTGGGTTTAAAACCCAAAAAAAGGCTCATATGCACGTGAGATCGAAACTGCGATGCAGTATATTTACTCTTATCTCGAGCAGAATTCTGAAGAGTGTTAGTATTCTCTGGTCGAGCTGATAGCTTTGACAATTGAAGGTGACTACCGGCTCCTTGAGATACCATAAAAAAAAATCACGCCACTCACTCTACCACATGGTGGGGTGGAAATGAGTTATTTAGCCAAAACGAGTGTTGGAGTGGGCTTTGTGGCGCTCGTACGCTGAAACTATTGAGTCTACAAAAAAAGGTGACTACACAAATTGTAGGAAATTGTCTCTAGTTTAATTGTTACATTGCCATTTTTATCGTAAAATGAGTGGGAAAGAAGTTATCGTGAAAAAACTGTTTTTGGGCGCCATTTTTCCAAGATGGCGGCGCGAGCGGCAAAGGTACGAGGTGGCAAAATAAAAATTCGGAAAGAGCACATCGAAATCTATAAAACCACCAATTTGCATAACATTCTGAAAACTTTCCATCTCATATTACAGAATTACTGGACTATGACTGAGTGATCAATCAACGCACAACTCAAATTTCTGGACGGATCGGGCTGTTTGGCATGCAGCTATGTTATTATGACGTAGATATCCGCTAAGAAAGAATTTTCGAAAATTTAACCCAAGAGAGTAAAATAGGGGTTTGAAATCCACGTGAACGAAGTCGCAGGCTAGTAATATTGTAAATGCGAAAGGTCTGTTGTTTGTTTGTCTTTCTGCTAGCTTTTCGAGGCTCATCCATTTAACCGATTTTGGCGCAAAAAACAACTTTTTGTCCCGGAAAATCTAAGAATTCCCGCGGGATTTTAAAAACCTAAAACCATCCGAAGTGGTGGGCGTCATCTACATATTCAAATTAAATTCAAATTCAAATTATTTTTATTCAATTAAACTTTTACAAGTGCTTTGAATCGTCAAAATAATCTACCACTGGTTCGGAATGCTGTTCCTACCGAGAAGAACCAGCAAGAAACTCGGCGGTTGCTCTTTTCAAATGTACAATTTACAATAATTTATAAAAAATAATCAAGTATTTTGATATACCTAGATACCGTAAGGCAACATCCCTGTTATTATCACAAGTTTGCATGGATATGGATAACTTTTAATGTTGTTCGTCGACCTATGCTGTGTCAGCTGATTAAAACTTTTTCTTTATCTATGCGTACTTAATTAGTATAATAGATAACAATAAAACAATAAAAAACCGGTCAAGTGCGAGCCAGACTCGCGCACTAAGGGTCCCGTATACTACAGTCGTATTTTTTCGTCATTTTTGCACGATAAATCAAAAACTATTACGCGTAAAAATAAATAAGAATCTGTTTTTCGAATGTACACTTAAAGCCCTTTCATATATATAGCCCCACTTGGTATAGTAATCTTACTTTGGGGCGCCAGCCAGGTAACCTCCCAGTGTGCCTGGATGTTGCTGGTCCTTTGGAAACGTCCGAGGGGAAGAGCAGTGTTCGGGCCGGTGCGCCCCGGTAACATGGCTAATAATTTCTCTTCGGAGATATTGTTGGCTAATGACCTGGCAGGGGGGGGGGGGGGGGGGGGAGGTTTCTCCGCGTGTCCCTCTGACTAGCAGAGGGCAAAGTGGACGAAGTGTAGGGTGGGACGCGGGCGACGTGCGCATCCCGGGGTCGGGGGACGCACTTCGTTGGTGCGGCCCGGAGGTGCGTCGCTGGCTGGGTCGCGGTTGTTTGCTTCGGCGTTCCCGTGGCCCAGTCGCCAGGCGAAGCGCAGTTGTGCGCAGTAGCGCCGCTGGGGTTTAGTGGGTATTCCGGTCCCCAGCGTCAACAAAAAAAAAAGTAATCTTACTTTCCTCTTGAGGTACGGAACCCTAAAAACGGTCAATTAGACTGGAACAATAATTATAATAATCGCGTAGATGTCAAAGAAGTCGCAGCAACTAGCAAGAATTATCTGCCGTGATTTGTTTCTCGGTCGAGGTCATCATACCTAACTACTTGTTGATACTACGATAATATACTTACCTACTTACGGTACGTATACATAGTGCTATTATATTATTCTGTGCTTACAGATACCTATTGAATTGAGAGCAAAACTGCTGCGCAGAGGCAAAGGTTAAAATGGTTTAGGCATTTTAGGTAGGTACAAATAAATAGGTCCTAATAAAACTGTAACAGGACGAATTTTGTATATTCAATCTGAGATTAATGTAAGTATTTTAATTTTGATCGGAGGAAGCATTTCGATCTAGAGCCAGGCCAAAATAGTATTTCTGTTTGTCTGTGCAAGCTGAAACTACAGAATTGATTTGAATTTTGAACGTACCTAACATAACGTAAGTAATCTATATCTACTAATAAATAAAATTGGAGTGTCTGTCTGTAATTTCGAAATAACTACCTCTTATTAAGCTCATATGGTTATTTGAACGATACCAACACTGAATCACACGTTTTTAAAATTTTTGTCTGTCTGTCTGTCTGTCTGTCTGTCTGTCTGTTTGAAAAGGCTAATCTTTGGAACGGCTGAACCGATTTTGACGGGACTTTCACAGGCAAGTAGAGGATTGACCAGGGCGTAAAATAGGCTACTTTTTTAACCGACTTTTAAAAAGGGAGTTGTGTTTTTCTACCTATGTACACCGAAATCTCCGAGATTTCTGAACCGATTTGCGTCATTTCTTTTTTAATCGATAGAGGAACTTTGCGACATTGTTTCATAAAAAATTTGGAGTCCAACTCCCCAATCCTGATGCTGCAGGGGATCTGACCAATCCACGCGGGCGAAGCTGCGGGCATCAGCTAGTATAAAGTATAAAGCCTCAATAGCTCAACGGTTGTAGGAGCGGACTGAAATCCGTAAGGGCGCGGGCGGTGCAAACCCCACCCGTTGCACTATTGTCCTAAGTACCTACTCCTTTTTTTCGTAAGGAAAATCCGTCATGGGTACCGGCCACGGGGAGCACAGTAGTTATGTCGGACTCCTACTGACTAAAACCTCACGAAGTTCCATCCCACCGCTGACGACGGAGCATCAAGGGACGGGTAAAACATCGTTACTCCGTCAGCGGGTGTCCGCCACCCCCCCACGTGCCCCCAAACACCGTTAGAGGCATGCCGGAACCACAGCACGCCAACCAACCCGAGGACCACACTGTGAACAGCGGACCGCCCCGTGTCCATCATCCACAGATCCTCCCGAGGCCTAGGGTTTGCGGGGAGGGCAATTCCCTTTCCACGGTCCCCATTCTTAACATCTCCCTCGCCCGTCACCAAACTGGATAAGCGAGAAACCGGTGGGGCAGCCAGTGACTGGATGGGTGATGAAACACCCATAACCAACCACCTAACACAACCACACCATCCGCTCGTGGGGCTATGCCCCATGGGTACGTCTACTGCGCCCCCTGCTCGGGACACTCAGAAGGACGCGCGGACAACACCCACTCCCTGCCAGCGCTTAGTTGGAGGGGAAAGGGGAATATTAGGCATGATTAACATGGCTTATATCCTTTTAATAAAAAAAATAACAAATATTATAATATTTTTGATGATTGATATGAGATGAGCTGATGATGATATTTGATGGCAAATTGGATTACAGTCCGACAAGGCTCTTTTGGCACTTGAGTGAGGGCGCAGTTATCGCTTTATGCCGACCGCGACACAGCGAACTATCATCAACTGCACTCTCTAGATGGCGGCTTTAGTTCCGATTTTGGCCACGCGTCAAAAGAGCCTTGTCGGACTGTACTCCTTTTGCGCATACTACGCCACCCGTGCGAAGCCGTAATGCGTTAATTTTTTACTACCGAGGTAAATAAAACAAAAATTGAAATATGTAATCATTTATTTAAATTATGTTTAAGTAAGAAGTAGGTATATAACATCCGATACAATAACTTTAAATTTTTTATTTTATAAACATGAAATAGGTAGGAAGGTATATCACATAATATCATTGCATTAAAGTATTAATAAGATTAATAAATAGAACTGCCTGGGTCTAGAAACTTGAGACTACACAGACCCACACTAAGAAAAATCGAAATTACACCCGAGCATAGCAGGGGCCGGTAACTATATTATAAATTATTTATCATTCATAGTAATAATGTTTAGGTATATCCTAATGCGATAGAGAGAGCTACATGCTTGGAGTTTCTCGACGTGATCAAACCGAAATGAGGAGACCCGTAGGTGAACCAAAGTAACCGGCTTAGCGAAACGGTTGCGAAGCTGAAGTGGCAATGGGCATGGCCAAAGCCCTCGGCAACCTGGGTGGTCTACTTGGCTTCTGGAGCGAGCTTGGATGGCTGGAGTGAAGACTTCGACGGGGAAGGGCAACGCGCGCACAACAGACGGAAACGTTTAAGTGCGGAAATACCAGCCTAGAGAGAAGAAAGAAATAAAGAAAGGGCATGTCACAAGGTTCGAAAAACCGAGAGAAGTTAGGGTCCCAAGGTTCGTACCAAACAGACCTCGAGTCGCAGGGAGCCACTGGAGTCAGGGCCAGGCGCCACAAGACCGTGGCGAGTGGAAGTCCTTACAAGATACCTATCTCCAGCTGTGGTCTGCGGACGTCTATCGGTTGATAAAGATGATGATATCTATCCTAAAGTGATTATGAATGTGAATGTTTGGATGTTTGTTACGCCTTTACGCCTTCACTGAAACGATTTGGCCTGAAGGGAATGGAGATAGCTTCTACCTACCCTGCCCGGCTAGCATGGGCAGTAGATAAAAATTATATCCCCCGATTATATCCACTGATGTCATAGAAATCAGTGGATATAATCGGGGATCTAATTTTTATCTACTGCCCATGCTAGCCGGGCTGGATTATTGATACATTCACATAGGATAGGTACTTTTTGTCCCGGAAAATTGAAGTTCCCGCGGGATTTTAAAAACCCTATAAGTATCACGCGGATGAAGTCGCGGGTATTATCTAGACTAGTAGTGCATATCACTATAACAAATTGTATTTACTAAATAACAAATATTTTTTATATACAAAAGCAAGCATTACAAAAAAAATAGTGAGGTAAGTAGGTACTTATATGCTTATTAAAGAAAACGATGGAAATGACAACTTTCAATGTTTTATCACACGCCCCCGTTTTGTGATTGGTTCTAGGAGTGATAACAATAAATACTTACTAAGTAATAAATACTTACTTAATTCAATAGGAAAATGGCACTCGTGAATCTTGCAGAAGAGATTATACATATTAATTTCAAATCTTACGTCTAAGGAAATATAAAGTAGGTAGGACCTATCCAAAGTGGTTTCAGTATATTGCTTTCGAAGAATTGACAAAAATTGTTACAAACTTTCAATTCGTGTAAAAGCGAAACTAAGCAGTTAACAAAATGTAAATATTTCAATAACTTTCAGTATTAAATTCATAAATTGTGGTCACAATTAGTTTAATTGTAACCAATTGCAATAATTATTAACTTCAATGCCATTCGTATGAATTTCCATCGTCATATTATTGTGAACTGTATTGGTTGCTGTTAAAATTGGTTGTATTAGTATAAAAAAAAATAGTTATAGGCCCTATATTATCACCATCATCTCTTAACGCCGGCTCACAACTTCTATTAAGCACGGGTAAGTATCCTTTCAGAATAAGAATGGTGGCTTGGTCTACCACGCTGGCTAAGTGCGCATTGGCAGACTTTACACGCCTTTACGAACATTATGGAGAACTCAGATATGCAACGCAATGCAAGGCATCGTCAAGGTCTGCATCCGTACGTAGTTGAAATTCCTCGTACACGTACGAAGCGATTTGCTTCCTCGTTTCTAATCCGAACCGCTAGGATATGGCACGCCCTTCCGGCATCAGTTTTCCCTTCCACTTTTAATATAGGTACCTTCAAGTCAAGAGTGAATAGGCAACTTCTAGGCAAGCGCGCTCCATCTTAGGCTGCATCATCACTTGCTAGCAGGTCTGATTGCAGCCAAGCCCTAGTTAAATTAAAAAAATGCAGGTTTCATGTTTCGAAAAATTCGAGGTGCGTGCCTGGGATTCCAACCCAGGGGCCGGCCCTCTCAATCAGGAAGTCAAAATGTGCCACTACTTCACTAGTGACTAGGCTTCATCGTGACAGGTACTCGATGAAGGATCTTTAAGCCATGCTGGAGTCACTCTCCGCCTCAGCCGCTCTCTTCTGCTGGTACTTCTTGACGGGATGGATGAAGGCTATCAGCACCCCGGCCACCACGATCCAGCCCCCGGCGAGGTAGAATGATAGTTCCCAGGACGCAGTCACATCGAAAATGAGACCTGGAATTGTTGGAATTAACTTATTTAATTAATTTTTGACGGACTCCCTGACGAACTGAAAGCGCTGTGGTCTTATTAGTGGGAGGTCTCGGGTTCGATTCCCGGCAGGACTGGTCTAGTCTGGTCTAGGAGGCTTCGGCCGTGGCTAGTTACCACCCTACTGGCAAAGCCGTACCGCCAAGCGATTTTGCGTTCCGGTACGATGCTGTGAAAAAACCTAAGGAGTATGGGTTTAATAATAATAAATAACTGCCTTACCACTTCCTATATATAATAGAAATAATATTTAAAAATATATATAAAAAAGAATATTTAAAAATAGAAAAAAATTGAAAATCTCTCCCAGAACGGTTTGTCACCGCGGGAGTAGTAGACAAAAACCCTCCAATAAGAAAAATACTATCTACAGCTACTTTTATTGTCAGATCTATGGCGAAATGGAGGAGGCTTTCACCGCCACAGGCGGTCCTTACATCAAAATAAAAGTTATAACAAACACAAATAGCAAGCATATATTTTTATTATAGGAAAAAAAAACTTTTTAAAAATAAGATAATAAGTACAATAAAATAGGCTTAGAAAAATAAATAGTAGTAAAAAGTAAATTTAAGGGAAATAATATTTTTTAAGAAAGTGTAATATTAATGCTTTAGAGTTAAGAAGAAATTGTAAGGAATTTGAATAAAGCTTTTATTATTATTATTATTATTATTATTATTATTATTATGTTACCACTTCCACGTTAGCCCGGTTCCATCTTAGACTGAATAATCAATCACTTACCACCAGGTGAAATTGCAGTCAAGGGCTAACTTGTATCTGAATAGAATAAAATAAAAATACTTCCAAGGGAAAGTTAAAAAATCTCACCTGACAAAGGTGGCCCAATCAAATGTCCAATTCCCTGCGCCAATAAAACCAATCCATATGCCGTCGTAAAATCATCCAAAGACACCAGCGTCACCAACAAGCTTGGCGTGAATGTAAACGATGCAGCGAAAAGCAACCCAAACGCTGCACAAATAGAGGCGAGAATCCAATAGCTTGACGCAGCTTGGGGTATGGCTGCTACGGAAGCTCCGCAGAGGATTAGGCACACTGCGTAGAGGTTGCTGATAGAGATGTTTGGGAAGTCACCTATCCAACCGAGGGATACCTGAAAATAACAGAAATCAAAAAAATTGCTTCCATAAAAGCCAAAAAATTAGGTAAAAGTACACTTGGCATCAGGTACAAAGAAGTCTAATTTTAAACATGCGTCCTATTTATCTCCTATATAACGTCATAACGTCATGTGCTAAAAATAAAATATTTTCAAAAACTAGGCGGATTTAGGTATTCGAGTATGCATTTTCAAACGTAAACTGTGTCAGTAGTCCATTATATTTTTGTCACTGGAAACTGGCTAAAAACAGAATTCGCCTACCGGAGACAAAATACGCGAAAGTCTCCAGAATTTGGCACAGCTATAATTTTACATCTAAATTCGTATTGAAGGTATTAGCAGCTGATATATTATAATAAGAGAAAATCCTGCAAAATCTTAAGTTTCAGCGGTTGCTTGGTGAACTGCTAACCCTTCTAAACCAATTTTATAATGCCTATATTCTGTAAAACTCACCATTCCAATAGTATTAGTAATGCCAATCAAACTCAACATAAAGGCGCCATCATCCTCAGTGTATCCCTCTTGTATCATATGCTCAGCGAGATAGAAGTATGGCACGATGAACCACACGAATATGATGATAGTGCCGAAGCAGAGCAGGTTGAAGGTGGCCTTCTTGAAGAGGGAGACGTTGAACATGTCAGCGAGGCAGCTGACGCAGTCGTCGTACCAATTCTGCGAAATGTAGAGGAAGAAAGAATGTAGAAGAAAAAAGAAAGAAAAGAAAAACTGTTAGAAGAAGAATATGTAACTACTTACTAGCATTAAATTAAAAGTTATATCCAAATGCAAGGCGTTAAAATGAGTAATTGGGAGAATCATTTTAGTTGGTATAAAGAAAATATTGAATTGAAAAAATTAATGAACGATTGCAGCCTGATTATTTGGATCTTATCAGTAAAGCTGTTCAATAAATCAATAAAAAATTTGTACAGCAGATAAAAAGGAAAATGAAGAATAAGAACTCAGTATTTTCTACGTTGGCTATTACGAATCTGTAGAGGGTCGAATAATCGAGTTCGTATTACTTACCGTTATTTTTTAGCTGTATTTAACTTTTAAGGTTGTTTTACTTTAATTATAATTTTTTTCTGTACCACTTCTACTACACTTACGTAGGTATCTAATAGCAATAGCTTACCTCTTCTTGTTCATTCACTGTTATCATAGAATTCTTAAAAATGTCCGGACATGAAGAAGCTTTTAGTTTATATCGTTTTATATTTAGCATCGCGTTTCTATGACTTATTGAATTCAACGGCATTTTCAAATCCTTTAAGTAATGATGGTTTACAGACAGCTGTTTCTTAAACCAATCCTTTCTGCTCTCCTTACTATCTTGTTTTATTAATGGTTTGTTTTCTTTTGTTTCAGCTAAAGATTTACTTATCTCATCTAACTTCGGATGTTTCAATTGACAGTTCTCCAGCATCTTTTCCTTAGAATCATCAAATCTTTCAGAGTGCGTTCTCTGTAAAGCATCATTTGTAAATTTGACTATAGGCGGACTGTTTTCAGCATCTTTTTCTTCTAAAGAGTTTATTTTAAACGACGGAACTTTAATTTCTGTATTGTCTGGACTTGCGTTATTTACTAGGGTATCCAGAATATTTTTCGAAACCTGTAAAATATTAAAATTATATTACTTCCCATCCCTAAAAATAAGTATTAATTTAGCACAAGTTGATGAACAAAATATTACCTTATCATCGTAAGTGAGGTAAGTCGGTATAGTTACTAACGATTCAGAGAGTCGCTTACTCTGTTTGGTCACTAAACCTACATTTTCACACCTTCGAATACTAGTTACTTCATCCTTTATCACCTGTTCCGGTGACAATCCCTTAGTAATTAATCTTTTCATGTTCTTTCCGCGTGTAAGAGTTTCATTATCATAACATCCATTGGCAATAGATACAGAGCTTGATTGTTTAGATTTGGCATCTTCTTTACTATATTTATCATTCTTATCATCATCTTTGGAATTTCTTTGTTTCTTTTGCTCCAAAATCCACCATTCAGGGTCTCGCATAACACAACCACACACGCATAAATTTAGCAACGTGCCAGATAGCAAAAGTATTGTTCCTCGCCACCCAAATTCTTCAATGAAATACTGTGTCATTGGAGCATAAACAAACGTTCCGACGCCAGTACCACAAGCCCCTAAACCGACAGCGAGATTCCTTTTCTTCTCAAACCAATAAGCAATAGAAACAACTGCAGTTACATATACAAGTCCAAGTCCTAATCCAGCAATCACACCAAATGTTATCATCATCATTTCTAATGTAGTTGAGATTGAAGCAAGAACAAAGCCTATAGTTGAAATTATGCCTCCCAAAATGGTCATACTTCGGCATCCATATCGGTCAACTAAAGCACTCATCACAGGGCCAGATAGAAGTGGAACGGCGATAAATAGACTGCCTATCCAAGCAGTAGTAGACTTACTAGCTTGGAATTCATCCAGAAATTCAATGTACAGCAGACCAAATGAGAAACTGATTCCATCTGCAATCATAGATATTACGAAAGAAGAAAGCACTACTATCCAACCCCATCCTCCATCTGGTATGGTAACTTTTTTATCATCGTTTGTTATATGTGTTTGGTCTTCTATAACTTTTCCAACTTCAATTGCTTCGAATGCATGATTTGTCACAGGCAGACATCCATTAGTTTTTTTCATATTATTATTTGCACTGTCAAGTTTGATTCCATCAAAATCTTCCTCGTACTGAACGCTTTTATATACTTCTTCAGTTTTGAAATTTAATATAGATTCTTTACGACTAATGTCTAATTCTGGACTTGAGAAAGAATCGATGCTGGTTGTGTCGTCATCACCTTTAACGATTCCTGATGTTGAATCAGTCAACAACGATTCTCGTACTGCTTCTTGGGTCTTCGTTTTATCCCGTGGGGTTCTATTTCTTAGGATTACACTTGGACTATCCTTCTGCGACTCCATTTTTATAACTCATATGCTAGATTATGACGAATAATACTGGTATTTGCTAGTTTTGTTTGGTTTATCGTCTTAATCTTGGATCTCTGGCTGAGTATCGACTTGATTGTCTTGCCACGCTGTTTAGTTTGAGAGTGATCGGTTTGCTTTGATCCGGGACCATTAAGGACGTGATAAGGAGACTCGATTCAGTAAATACGTCACCCATACGCACAAATTCGCTATAGTGTGGTAATACTGTACTACGAGGGCTCAATAACAGTCAGAGGTTGTGTTCGAAAAACTGATTGGTGAACATCTGAAAAGATAAAATAGGTACATATTTCATTTTTATTCTTACATCCGTCTATCCGTTTACTTCATTCCTTTAATTTTTATGCCTTGATGGTTTACGAGGGGTGGATTGAAATCCAAAAGGTAAGTTCAAATCAAGACTGTCCTTAATTGAAAAAGAAAGGATGCCCAGTTCCAAAATTAGTTTTCCCCTCCAATTTTAAAAATGGGTACGTTCAAGTTCAAGAACGAGTGAATAGACATTTTCTAGGCAATCCATCTTAGGCTGCATCATCACTTGCCAGTAGGTCTGATTACAGCCAATCGCTAGTATAGATTTGCTGGTCTTAAATATAACAAAGAGGAATATTATTTAGTTACTTTTAAAAATCTATTCCATTATAATTGTTCAAAGCCAAAAATATAACAACTGAGTCGTAAAAAACAGTCGTTTACTATCTATTATGCAAGGTTACGTATTAAAATATTTTTCTTACGAACTAGGCATGGTTTCTTGCGTGCATTGAGTATATTTCTTTCAGCCCTTAAAGACCCTTCAGCCTTGACCTTCAGGAGCATTTACAGATATTATCATGCTCGCCAACATCGATCGTCTTATTGTTATGAACATTTATGTTCATAATAATGACGATGCTCGCCTATCTAGGAGTGAACCCGTAACTATTTACCTGCATTTGGAAGAAAAATCCATACTAATATTATAAATGCGAAAGTGTGTCTGTCTGTCTGTCTGTTACTTTTTTATGGGCCAACAGTTAAACCGATTCTGACGAAATTTGGTACAAGGTTAGCTTATATCCTAAAGCTCTGAAAACTTCGAGGCGCGTGCCCGGGATCGAACCCCTGGCCTCTGGATTAGGATGCGGACGTCTTAACAACTAGGCTACCTCGGTATTTAATTTGACCAACTTAAAAAGGGACACGGTTTTCGGATTTCGCTTTTGTGTGCTAAAAGACCTACCTGCCAAATTCCATGATTCTAAGGCAACGGGAAGTACCCTATAGGTATACTTGACAGTCACGACAGACGGACAGACGGACACACAGACATAGTACAGATAGACAACAAAGTGATCCTATAAGGGTTCCGTTTTTCCTTTTGAGGTACGGAATCCTAAAAAGGCCGGCCGGGTTTGCTTGGGACACTTAAAAAGTATAGACACTATCTACTCATGACGTGTTATAGATATAGGTAGGTAAGTACCAAATAATATCTATTGGAAAACCGCTTCAAACTGATTAAGAATATTATGGGACTTCATATTATTATAATTTCTTGCATCCCGGCGACGGACATAGGCTACAAGTTTTCAGTTTTAGGTAAAAATTATTTTAGTTAGGTAGGTACGTCCTACATACATATTAAACTTTTAACTCTATGAACTTCAAAATTTACTGAAATTTAAAAATCTTTAACACTGAATGAAAGTACCATATATATCTATACCTAGGTAGGTAGGTACGCTATAAACCTCGTAACTGAAAAATTATGTACCTACCTATCTATCTATAAGTTATTATTTTTAGTTAGGTTATCCGTAATAGGTAAGTAGGTATATGATATAACTTACATGTTATAATAAAATATGCTACAGAAATTACATATAGATGAAAAACCAAAGGTTACTTACTGTTGTGAAAATTAATGAATGAAACTACGATCTAGGCTATTAAAGTAGTCATTGAAAAATATTCATTACTGCAGTACTTACTTGTGTAAGTAGGTATATCTGAAGTAGTACAATAGAAGGGATGTCCAGTGATTCAGATGTCTCGTGAAATACAACCAGCTCCGAGATATTCCCACGATATAATGCTGGCGCCAACACTCGATCGATATGGGGGGTAGGGGGTTAACCAAGGCTTTGACCTCCCTCGTCCCTTCGAGGTAATGATAAATGAGGCCCTCGAGACGTAATATGATTGGGGTGGGGGATCAAGTGATATTGGTTTCCCTTTGTGACGTAAATGACGATATCATGAAAATTGTTTACAGAGAGGTGCTAGTATGTAGGATGTATGCACTGGACAAACTTATTAAATGAAGGACTACTCATCAATGTGTTGTATAGTTACTGAATGATCGCACTAATATAATAAAGGCGAAAATTTGTGTGTATGTGTGTAGGTTTGGTACTCTTTCACGCAAAACCTACTGGACGGATTTGGCTGAAATTTGGAATGGCGATAGATTATGCCCTGGATTAACATACCTATAGGCTACTTTTTATCCCGATAAATCAATGAGTTCCCACGGGATTTTTAAGAAAGCTAGGTCCACGCGAAGGTCTAGGTATCATCTAGGTCTAAGTATTTTTTTTAATAGCGATCAACAAACGAGCAAGTCGTTTAAGTGATTACCGTCGCCTATATAAATATTTGCAGGACCAGAGGAATCGCCAATGCGCTGTGGGTTTTTCAGGAATTGGCTGATCAACCCCATGTATAAACCCATAATTATGTTGAAATGTAGTGGGATCACAGCATCACTGAAGGGAGTTGGTTCGATTATTAAAACTCCGTTGACTTATATTTTTAACTAGGTATGTAAAAAATGAAAGTCTGAGAAATTCAACTTTCACAAAACTTTGGAGCTTTAAGAAACCTAAAAGAATAATAAATACCTGCTACAGACAGAATGGACGAACTTTTTCTTACAACGGAACCCTAATAAAAATAACCCAACTCATTTTGATTATTCTATGAAGACTTTTCGAGTTTCGGATTGGAGCATGGAGAATCCAGTTACGGACACAGATTTGTTATATTTTTTTACGTTCGAATTTCGAATCTTTGATTTGATATCTAATCAGAGCTTCGAATAGGATAGGACCATGGGATAGGACCACAGACTACCTAGGGGGTATTCCATGGATAGGACATAAACTCCTGCAATAATCTAATAGCAATATTTAATATTTCCTATTTCAGTGAAGTACTTTTTCTAGAAACGTTTATAGCGTATTATTAATGTAGGCTTCCTAAAAATACACGAACAAATTAAAATTAAAGGAGATATAGTGCAATCGTTTTAGAAGATTGATGGTATTTTTTGTCATGGCATTTACATAGATTAACTTGGTGGGTTCATTATAGTAAAACGTTATGAATGACTTAGCATTTAAGCTAATGTTTGTTAGGTATTTCCCCAAGGAACCATAAAGATAATGCTTTTGCTTAGCTAATGGCTATCGACGATTAATTTGATGATCCAATGTGAGAGTTTATCATAATCTTAATCCAATAAATATTTACTGACAATTTGCAGCCGTAGCAAGTTTCGATTATTCTAACAAAAAATATTATTTATTTTATTTTTTCGATTCTAAATAAAGTTTCTAACCTATTACATCATACCATTATTATTTAATTTCATGCATAAAATATTATTATACTTTAACCCACTGCGTTAGAAGAAACGTAATATTTTTTTTATTTACGGCTCCGCCTTGGATCCTAGTCTTTTTAAAATTAAACTGTTGCCCGGCTGAAAAATGGTAGTAATTATTTTAAGTATCAATTCAGATTTTTATTATTTTGAAACTGATGATACGAAAATTCTTAGTAATCATTTTTTTCTAGACTCTGAGTAGCAAAATTCAAACTGGATAACTTTGTATTATATTAATTATAGAATAATAAGCAGATATTTTTTTTAGTGGTAACTAATTTTTATGTAACTAACTACTAAAATAAATATATTTTTATTTTTTCTATGTATTGTTCAAATTTAGTAATGATATAATTTTAAAACATAACTAGCAGATAAACAAACAAACAAATAATATTTTATATCTAGTAGAATTCTATAATGATAGAAATTGGAAAAATTTGTGGCAACATTGATACCTTCTTTTTCCGTGCGAAGTTGTTTGAGACACGTGCGTATTTCACGCCAAAATCTCTAAAATAATACAAAATGAGTGAAGGCACTGCGACTATTCGCACTCGTAAATTCATGACCAACAGGTAAAAGTGCATAACATCCATTTCAGACGAAAAACGTGTTGTTATATTGTGCAAACGAAACATGGCACCGCTATGACAGGTTATGTGATAAAGTTTGTGAATATTTCAGGTTGTTGGCGCGCAAGCAGATGGTCTGCGATGTCCTCCACCCGGGCAAACCCACTGTTAGTAAAACAGAGATCCGTGAAAAGCTCGCGAAGATGTACAAGGTGACTCCTGATGTAGTTTTCGTGTTCGGTTTCAAAACGAACTTTGGAGGTGGCAAATCCACTGGGTTCGCATTGATATACGACACTCTGGACTTAGCTAAGAAGTTCGAACCCAAACACAGACTGGCCCGCCACGGCTTGTATGAAAAGAAGAGGCCTACACGCAAACAGCGTAAGGAACGTAAGAACAGGATGAAGAAGGTGCGTGGTACCAAGAAATCGAAGGTCGGTGCCGCCGCGAAGAAGTGATGTGACAGTTAAGTTAATAAATATCTAAAAATCCACTTGCTGTGTTTGTATTTACATTTCCCATTCAGGATACCTCAAGTCTCCTTACTCAGCAAAGCTACTTTAAGAAGCCCTAGTGTAAGATTTTTGAGATTGTTTACGAATTTATTAATAGTGAATCATTCTGAAGATCAGTAATTTTTGATAAATGTTTATGTTTCAAGGGATTCCTTAGTCATATTGACTTTTCTAGAGCAACCTATCAGCAACTGGTTTATATAGAGAAAGCTATTTCTGCCAAATAAATATGTCAAGAGAGGTGAGCTCTAAAAATATCAAACATCTTCACCTGGTATATCATAGTTACTGCAAGAACTCCTGAATTGCAAAAAACATCAAGTACTGTTTACAACTATGAATTCATGTGACAACTTGAGTTTCATACACAGAAGTTGTATCGATGAGCTCTACATAACATTGCTGGTTTGGAGAAAAAGTGAATATATTCGAATTATTCATAAAGAAAAAATGGCTTATTCACCCTTAAATACAATATAGAACTATATGTACTGTATACTCGTCAACCTTTGTTTACATAAAGACAGATTGTCAAGATGAGATCTGTGTATGAGAATACATGGTAAACTATATTTGATTTTGAGTTCCTGCATTACCGATGGCTGTACAGTTTTTTACATGTACCTAAGTTTCCTTTGTCACCTCTAAGAATTTTGAGGAATTCTAATGACATCTTAAAAAAACCGGCCAAGTGTGAGTCAGACTCGCGCACTGAGGGTTCCGTACTCTGGTATTTTTTCCAACATTTTGCACGATAAATCATAAAACTATTATACGTAAAAATAAAAAAAAACTGTTTTAGGATGTACAGGTAAAGCCCTTTCATATGATACCCCACTTGGTATAGTTATCCAACTGAAAATTGAAACACATTTTAATTTTTTTTTAATAATGTAACCACAAATTCACGGTTTTCAGATTTATTCCTGTACTTGTGCTATAAGACCTACCTATCTACCAAATTTCATGATTCTAGGTCAACGGGAAGTACCCTACAAGTTTCTTGACAGACAGACAGAACAAAGTTGTCCTATAAGGGTTCCGTTTTTCCTTTTGAGGTATGGACCCCTAAAAACGTTGATTTATGCTACTGAAATGAAACAAATCAGTGATGAATACAAATTAACATTTATTTTTAAATCAATATTAATTGTCATAAGATTCATCATCAATGTCTTGCTGCATCTTGATATAGCTAGGAGTGCCGCCTTGCCTCATCTTAGGTCGATTATGAGCCTTGCGTTCATGGCGACGGAGCATCTTTCTGTAACAAAACAGTCATCATCATCATCAGTATCAACCGGTAGACGCCCACTGTTGGACTCTGGACTAGTCTCTTGTAGGGACTTCTACCACAGTCCTGCGCCGCCACCATCCAGCAGCTCCTTGGTTTTTGTTATCAAAAAAAGCGATAACAAACATTAGGTACAGGTAATAAAATGTAAAACTCCTTGATCTTTCTGAACTGGTGATGAGCAGTGTTGCATAAACATAAGGGAAGGCTTATTCCATGTCATCGCTTAAGTTCTAATACCACCTAAGTCCAAATTAGCAACTATACAGGAGAGCGAAAAAACTTGCTATTTCCAAAGGCTTGGATTGTTGCCATGCTGTTAGTTTATATTCCTTGGAAGAGTTCCAATTGTTAGTTTTCTCGTGTCTGATTGGCAGAAACGACGCGTCTTTCGATTCTCATGTGAATTGCATCAAAATATCAATGCAGCCAAAAATGATACATGGTTAGAACTTAAGTGACAAGTAAACTTTGTTCAAGGGTGGGTTAGTGTTCTGCGCTTATTGTAAAGTGATTCTATAGGGTTGCAGTAACAAAGTGGTCCTATAAAGGTGATGCTTCATTAGTGCGTTACATTCTACAATCAGCACATGGTATACCCCACCTGCGTTGCGACGACGCACATTCCTCAGTCATGACCATGGAGCTTATCCCATATGATCAGTCTTTCTTGCACCAAGGAGATGAGAAATGCTGTGTATGCACGTCTCGTTTGCCCCTCTAGCAGTGACTGTGGAATACTGTCCGTCGTAGCAACGGAGCTTCCACAGTGCACCACATCACCATCCTCCCGCTTCGTCTCTCGGCCATTGATCCGGTGGAACATTGCGTGCGCAGACGCAACACTTTAATGTTGCATGCCATTCATACTAATATTATAAAGGCGAAAGTGTGTCTGTCTATCTGCTAAGTTTTCACGGCCCAACCGCTGAACTGATTTTAATGAAATTTGGTACAGACATGGTATCCCATGTCATCACGGAGAAGGTTATAGGCTACTTTTTATCTCGGAAAATCAAAGAGTTCCTACGGGATTTAAAAAAAAACCGAAATCCATCCGGGCGAAGCCGCGGGCATCCTCTAGTTTAAAATATATGTAAAACGACGTACAGCAACGCCCTTAGGGTTCCTTTTTTCTCTGGAGATACAGAACCCCAAAATCAACTAAGTATTTGATAGGGGCCACAAGCAAAACCAATATAGTTATATTAGGTGAATTAGCAGAGGTGAATTTAACTTCTGTGAGAGTGAGGTTTTTAATGATAAGTATGATGCAAATAAATAATACTTAAATATGCTATGAATTTGTTTTAACTAACCGAGTAGCAAAAGAGTTCCCACAATCGTTACAGGAGAAAGGCTTCGCATTTCGATGCTGTGTTGCTATGTGGTTGTGTACAGCCTGAAAGAATATAATTAATAATTATATTATATTACTATCACACTTCACACTAATATTATAAAGGTGAAACTGTGTGTGTGTGTGTGTGTTTGTATGTTTGTTACTCCTTCACGCAAAAACTACTAGACTGATTTGGCTGAAATTTGGAATGGAGATAGATAGTATCCTGGATTAGCATATAGGCTACTTTTTACCCCGGAAAATCAAAGAGTTCCCACGGGTTTTCGGGAAAATCTAAATCCACGCAGGCGAAGGCGCGGGCATTGGTTAGTTGTTAATAAGTAACAATATAGTATAAAAGAAAAAACTGACTGACAAAGCTGGAGATTTGTGTGTAGATAGAATCTCATACTAGACATTACCCTCATACCAGACTAGGCATCTAACCTCAAAATAGACTTTTACCCTCATTCTAGCTTCTACCTTCATATTTACCTGTCTAAACTTGAATCCTCTTTGGCAAATATCACATTTGTACGCGGGTGGTAGGTGCGACCGCCTGTGGGACGCTAGGTTGGAAGCGCTAGTGAAGGTGCTATGGCACTGCACACACAGGTAAGGCCGGTCGCCGGTGTGCGAGCGCACGTGTATTCGCAGAGAAGTGCTGCATCGTGCGCGGTAGGGACAGAATTCACACGGAAAATCGAATTCATTTGTATGGGTTTTCCTGAAAAAATTGTTATCTCATGTTTTTATACATGCTATACTATACTCTATCGATGGAAAGAAGCTAGTATAGGGCTGTCTCTGTTACGTATTCTCATAAAAATGAGACAAAAATCTCAATGGACGTCAACCAATTTAAGTCACTGACCAATCACAAACGTTTTCGAATTGAATTTCGAATGTTTTTTTGTTAAAAAAAATCGAATTTATTTGAAAACATTCTGATAACCCTAAAACGAAATTAAAAAAAAAACTTTGGATCTAGGAGGGCGCGGGCGTCATCTATCTTCTTCTAAACATATAAAAGGAAAAGCTGACTGACTAACTGATCTATTAACGCACAGCTAAAACTGTAGCAGCGAATGTTACTGATAAATGAAATGCTGCTTACATATTTACACTTTGTATTATATGAACAAATATTTACAATATGGCTGTAGTTATAATAAAAACTGTGGTATAAAGCGAGGGCCGGAGCTTGATGCTAGACCGAGGTGTTGCGGTCTTGATGTTTCTAAGGTGAATTGGTTGAATGCGCTGCCCGGGGTTCGTCCAGGCCAGCAAGATATTTTGAATCGCTCCGAATTCAAATTGTGTTCTCTAAGTGACAGCTGCAAAGTGTGTTACTTTCTTCGCAGCTGCCGGTCTTAAAAGAGGCTGCATGCTTCTACAAAACTACTGGTCAGATCGGGCTGAAATTTATCATGCAGATAGCTATTACGACGACGCGACGTAGGCATTCTATGCCATTCGTAGTAATGATTTATGAGTCAGTTCGCATACGCACAACAGACGGAAACGTTTAAGTGCGGAAACCAGCCCAGAGAGAAGAAGAGTCAGTTGGCATGTTCATAATGGCTCAACTATACCTACAGATTACAAATCGACAGTAATAGGTAATTACATGTGCGTTTTGAGCCTCGTCACAGTTTTGAGTTCCAGGCCACACGTTTCACACACATAGGATCCCAGCCTTCGTTTCTTTGCATTTCTTTGGCAACTTTCACAATCATTCTGCAAAAGAAAAAAACCTGTATTATAATTTACTAGCGACCAACCCCAGGCTTCACATGGGCATAATGAAGAGTAGATAGGTAGATACTAATGTGGTGTCAGTGTGGTTATTTATAAACTGGGAAGCTGACTGACTGACTGACTGACCTATCAACGCACAACTGGACGGATTTGGCTGAAACTTGACATGCAGATAGCTATTATGGCGAAGACCGTTGCGTGTGGAAATCTCTACAAAAAACCAATGTCCAGCAGTGGGCGTCTATCGGTTGATATTGATGGTGTTGGAAGTATGGATTACTCACACTAGCATTTGGGACCTTCTGACATTGCTTGCATTTAGGTGCATCTACATGGTAAATGATTATTTCCTCGTTATCATTATTGGTATCATCACCTATGTTGTCAGCACAAGAGCTTTCAGATGCTGAAACTAAATATGACAAAATATATATACCTACTTATATGATATCGCAAAATTAATTATACCTAACCAGATGATGCCCGCGACTTCGTCCGCGTGGGTTTAGGTTTTCATGAATCCCGTGGGAACTCTTTGATTTTCCGCGATAAATAGTAGCCATGTCCGTCCCCGGGATGTAAGCTAACTCTGTACCAAATTTTATCAAAATCGGTTAAACATTGGACTGTGAAAAGCTAGCAGATAGACAGACATACTTATGCATTTATTATATTAGTTATATAGATTATATATTATATAGATCATATAGATTATTTTTATTAAAATATGTTCGCAGTGGTGATTTTTGAAAACATGTTTATGATTGGTTGGTGACTCATGGGGTGGTGAATGGTTAGCGCCCATTAAGATTTTTGTCTCTATCATTTGTATGGGATTCGGTAACAGAAAGAGCGCTATATTAACTTCTTTCCGCAGATAGAGTGTAGTCTATTCATTGTTATGGATAGATAGGGCCCTATGTTAAAGGGTTTATCGTGGTTCTCATTTAAGAGCCACTGTAAGGGTGGGTGGAGCCTAAAATAGTGCTGTCCCGTTCGAGCGAGACGTCATCAGTAAAGAAGAGTACACAGCTACTGTGTGCCGACATGTAAAGCTAAAGAGAGAAAGACTGACATATGAACAGTACAAACATATTGTACAACTATACCATGATTACCATGCTTACTTTGCTAGGTAATTATAGTCTACTAGCCGATGCCCGCGACTTCGCCCGCGTGAATTGAGGTTGTTTGAAATCCCGTGGGAACTCTTTGATTTTCCGGGATAAAAAGTAGCCTATGTGCTAATCCAGGATATTATCTTTCTCCATTCCAAATTTGAGCCAAATGTGTTCAGTAGTTTTGCGTGTAGGAGTAACAAACACACACACACACACACACACACACACACACACACACACACACACACACACACACACACACACACACACACTCACACACATACAAACTTTCGTCTTTATAATATTAGTGTGATACCACGAGGTCAAAACCGTCGACCCACTGTCTCTCTTCATACTTCGCCACTGTATAGATAAGTGAAAACATAAGAGTTTACCCATTTCAGCCTCTTGTTGTAGCCTCCATTGAGCCAGTTCAGCAATTTGCTTTAGCTCGACAGCTTTACCAAGTGTAGTTGCACATTCTGAACAAATGTACTGTGGTCTTCCATCATTTTTCTTTACCTGATAAATATTGCAAATAATTACATAAAAAAACCGGCCAAGAGCGAGTCAGACTCGCGCACCGAGGGTTCCGTACTTGGATATTTTTTTCTATATTTTGCAGGATAAATCACAAACTGTAACCTCTAACACTAAAAAGTAAATAATGACAGAATATATGATGCACACAAGAGTTAACATTTTTAGGAGCCAGGACGGAAAAACAGGAGTATAGCCGTAACAATCTATACTTATAAATGGGAATCACTCACAATAGTTTAAACAATAAGTACTGATTATTTACAAACCTCAATGCCTAAAATATTCTTGATATCCTCTGCAAAGTTGATACCTGTTTTATTAATAAAAATATTAGTTTCTGCCGGCCTCAAGCACAGCCGGCAACTGTTACACGCTCTGTTCTTTAGTTTTTGTAATGCCCTAAAACAAATGGTAGAGATATATCAAGGCTAGATGCTAGAATAGAGACTTCACACCAAAAACCACAGCTTTGGAAGATCACTCACTATGTGTACAGAGTTACAGACTATCCTGATCAACTCATTACTGCCCAACTACTGAGTACGGGCCTCCTCTCAGAATGAGAAGGGTTTAGGCCATAGTCCGCCACACTGGCCCAATGCGAATTGGCAGACTTCACACACCTTTGAGAATTTGCAGAACTCTCAGGTATGCAGGTTTACTCACGATGTTTTCCTTCACCGTTAAAGCAAGCGATGTATAATTGCTTAAAACGCACATAACTGAAAAGTTAGTGGTGCGTGCCTGGGATCGAACCCCCGAACTCAGATTAGGAGGCGGACGTTCTAACTACTAGGCTATCACGAGCTACAGACTATCAATTAAGGCTAAATAAATGTGGCACAAGACTGAATGGGCGAGTGGAAGTCCATACAAGATATACCTATGTCCAGCAGTGGACGTCTATTAGTTGTTGATGATGATAAAATTATTATCATCATCAACAACTAATAGATTGGTTTATGCTTTAAAATTGTATTAATTGACAGTAAAGCTTATTGGATGGTAGTTAATAACCAGCCAGAAATAAGCTTCCCATTAAATCCATACAGGGCATAAATTTTAAATACCTAAATTAATAATTCCTGTACCTACCACTTAAAGAAGGTAGCACACATGCTGCGCTAAAAGTCGTACGGAGTTTTGCTGGTTCTTCTAGAGGGTACTAAATCAGAAGTACATTTACTGTACTATTCAAAATTGTACTAGTTTCCTAGTATTCAAAGTTAAGTAATAGAAACAAAACAATACTTCCAGAACTTCCGAGGTTACTGAACCCATACCCAAATAAAATTTTTAGAGACTAAAAAGTTCGATAAAAAGAAACCATTTCAAGGGCTTACTTGTTGGTTTCATCCATTTCTTGCTTATTAAGGTTTTTCAGATACTGTATCTTCTCAAACTCAATTTTGTTGGCTTTCAGTGATAAAAGCTTTTTAGACAGTAATATTGTTGTCATTGCTTATAATGAAAATCCAGAAATCCAGCCAAATAAGGAGAGAATAGAAAAATTATTACAAAATCCACAATGATTGCAATTTGTAAATGCAGGCTGCAGCAACAAAACCACAACAAAACACCAAACACCTAAAACACAACGAAACTGAAAACAACTGCATCAATCATTATTACTAACTTATTTATTGTGATTGGCTGAATTTATGGTATTGTTGTTGCAGCAATGTATTTTGACCAATAGTAAGTGAGCATCAACCAATCAGAGGTGATTTCGATTTATTTTGACAGTTAATTAATATGACAAATGGTGGATTATGCAGATAACAAAAAAAAGACAAAGACAACAAAGTAAAGAGTGCATTGAGGACTCCGTCTGTGTTGGTGTTGGCTGGCGTGCTCTCCCTTTTTGGAGTGTTTTTTTTTTGTTAAAACTGACTGGAAAACGCTCTAAGGAGGTTCCGTGCGTATATCGGCGAGCACCGGCACAGAGGGGGTCCATACTTGTATAGTTTAACTAACTTGTTAGAAATAACTACAAACTTGACATTGGCTAATCTTTGTAAAGCCAGACGAGAGAGGAAAAAAAAGGCTAGTCCATCCAGGCTAGTTTTGAAGAAATAATGCTACGTGATATTTGATAAACTTTATGGCGGCAACCAACAGCATCCCCCAAAAACGCTAAAATTCGCTTGCCAACTGAATCGTCTCTATCCCTAGTCACCCAATTCTAAACAAAGTCCTACCAACGGTCTTGCAGTAAGTAGGTAGTACCTAGTAGATACGAATGAACTACGATACAGTTATCATTATTATTTTCATATAACCCCAACTGAGAATTTTATAGATAGTGACACTCGCGCCATGAAGACGTATCTATAGGTACTAATAAATAAAATTGGAGTGTCTGTCTGTAATTTCGAAATAACTACCACATATTAAGGTCATATGGTTATTTGAACGATACCATAACTGAATCACACGTTTTTAAAATTTTTGTCTGTCTGTCTGTCTGTTTGAAAAGGCTAATCTTCGGAACGGCTGAACCGATTTTAACGGGATTTTCACATACAAGTAGAGGATTGACCAGGGTGTAACATAGGCTACTTATTTAACCGACTTTCAAGAAGGGAGTTGTGTTTTTCTTCCTATGTACACCAAAATCTCCGAGATTTCTGAACCGATTTGCATCATTTCTTTTTTAATCGATAGAGGAACTTTGCGATATTGTTTCATAAAAAAATTGGATTCCAACTCCTCAATCCTGATGCTGCAGGGGATCTGATCAATCCACGCGGGCGAAGCTGCGGGAATCAGCTAGTTTTTTAATAAAATCAGTTTAGCTGTTGAGTAGTAACGTGCGGACATCCATATACTATATGGATGTCCGCACGTTAATTCCATACATACAGGTCAAACACCCCTCCTTTTGAGCTTCGCCGCAGTTAGTAACAAGTAGGCACTAGTCAGTTTTAATTATCAAATTATTATTCGTGTATTATACTATACCTTCTACTACTATTATAGGATTCCCCCGCCGCGCGCCGCGGGTACATAACTTCAGTGTAACATCTCCGTTGCAAATTTAAGTTTTTAAAATAAATTAAGCACAATTCAGCTACCAGTTAGTGTTTATTACGTTATTGGACACGACAGCAAACTGGACAATCATTATATTAGCAATGTGGAATGCAGTAAAGTGCTATAAACAGTGAATCAATTCTTAACCAGTGCACAGTGTATAATCTAAGTGAAGTGTCAACACTCAAACTACCTTCTTAGATATACATATTCTCTGACGTTAACAAAGTTCACGATTCCGAAACATATTTTTACCAGTGACTATTGTAACTACAATGGCGCAGTGTACAATGTAGCAGACTGAATATCTATAAAGCCCGTACATTCCTGTTTCAAACCTCACTCATCTAAAAATTTTTTTTTTTTTCTTTTTTTAATCACTTTTTATGATTTATCTGATATATTTTAGATAAGAAAAATATTTTGAACTTTTGGCTTTTATAGTTTTGTTATTTTAACCGAAAATGCCCGGCTTATGTGCAGCTTGTAATAACAATGTCCTAGTTACGCAAAAAAGATTGAAGTGCTCTGTCGGGAGTTGCGCTCTGCTGTACCACAGTGAATGCGTAAACTATGACGACGTCAACCCATCAATTCGAGCGACATGGGTCTGTCCTTCTTGCACCGTTAGCAAGCCTAAACAGGATAACAGCAATACACCAATTCAAGGCAAAAATCGCAAGCAGCAATCGCCCGATAATGCAACCGTCTTGCCGCCACTATTGGGCACGACAAGTAGTCCAAATCAAGATGTTATTATAAACGAGATAAGAAATTTGCGTCGAGAAATGAAGGAACACTTCGAAAACCAACAAGTAAGCCTTAATAAGTTCGATGCCAAGCTTACCGAAGTCCAAAAAGAAGTAAGGGACCTTGGAGGCAAATTTTGTACACTAAAGGAGGAAGTGGATGAGCTCACAAAGTCTGTGCAATTCTTGTCTAATGCTTATGATGACCAGATTGGGTTAAATGAAGAATCCAAAAAGTCCCTGTCGAATTTAAATACGGAAAACCAAAATTTGCGATCGCAAATGATTGACTTGAATAGCAAAATTGATCACCTTGAGCAGCAAGCTAGAGATTGTAACGTTGAGCTTCAGTGCATCCCGGAAACCAAAAATGAGAATATCCTCACCATTGTCCAGCAGATGGCATCAGTTGTCTCTTGCGACCTAACAGATGGCAGCATACTGAACTTTCACAGAGTTGCTAAGATGGACACACAATCACAACGACCGCGAAGCATTGTAGTGAAATTGTCCAGCCCAAGAGTACGAGACGATTTACTTGCGGCCGTTAAACGTTTTAATAAGAAAAATCCACAGAACAAGCTGAATACGTCTCATTTAGGTTTCGCTGGTCAGACCACACCTATATACATCATGGAACATTTATCCCCGAAGAATAAAAAATTACATGCTGCCACTAGACTAGCTGCGAGAGAGAAGAAATACGAATTTGTATGGATAAGAAATGGTCGTATATTTGTTCGTAAAAACAATGGAGCTGCAGCACTGTGGATAAAAAATACTGAAACTCTAAACGGCTTACATTAGTAAATCAATTCTGTATGCATGCATTAACATTTTTATTGTATAAAATTCACGCTAAATATTTTTTACCAAAATGTACGAGGTCTAAGGACCAAAACAGAAGATATCTATACAGCGGCTCTATATCAGGACTACGATTTAATAATTTTGACCGAGACTTGGTTGAACAACACGATTTTTGATAATGAAATCCTAGATAGTCGTTATATCTTACACAGGCGAGATCGCTCTTCGTGTCCACTATCTTGCCATAAAAAAGAAGGTGGTGGGGTAGCAATTGCCGTTAGTAAAAAATTTGAGTCCGTCAGGAAGTACGAATGGGAATCTGTATGTGAAGATTTATGGATAGCGATTAAAGTCAGTCATAATATTTTTATATATGTTTGTGGTGTCTATGTTCCTCCGCCTGTCAAGGAAGATTACTTGGAATGCTTTTTTAAAAGTGTGACTGATATTTGTAACAACAAAATAGGTCAAGATTCACCAACTCTTATCATTGGTGACTTCAATTTACCTAACATTTCTTGGGCAACCGATTCGAATAGTAACGGCTTAATGTCTGGTCAAATAGGTAGTAATATAGATAGTCTCTTTTTGGAGCACATTGCTTTCAATAACTTGAAACAATGCAATCTTATTGAAAACATAAACGCCCGTATTTTAGACTTAGTTCTTACAAATAATACTGATTGGATACAAGTAAAAAAAGAAGATAATGCTTTGGTCACAATAGACAACCATCATCCACCACTACAAATTATTTTAACATTAAATTGTAACCGCTACATGAAACCTTCTCGTACACCATTTCTCAATTTCTTCCTATGTGACTATGATAATGTCTGTAATGAACTGGATCAAATAGATTGGTTGTCTCTATTTCAAAATTCTTATTCGGTCGATGCAAAATTAGATATATTTTACCAGACACTAATGCCCATTATTTATAGATATACACCCATGCGGAAACCGCGAGATAGTCACTATCCTATATGGTTCTCAGGTCCATTATTACGAGCACTTAAGGAAAAGGCAAAAATCCACCATAAAAGCAAAAAGTACAATAACCCAATGGACAAATTTGCATACGAATTATTGCGCGAACGTTGTGCCATCTTGATAAAAGGTTGTTATGACAATTTTAAAAAACGAGTTGTTGAATGTATTCGTGATGATCCTACCTACTTTTGGAAATATTTTAAACAACAGCGTAAAAATGGTACCAATTGTATTCCGAATGAAATGATTCTGGATAATTTTGTAGCTAAAGGTGGAAAGAATATATGTGACGCCTTTGCTAAACATTTTTCATCGGTCTACATAGAGACCAGTAACTGTCGAGTAGGAAATTCGTCACTCCCAAGCAATAACATTCCCAATGTTCCATTGGGTTCTTGTATACTAACTGAAGAAGAAGTTTTAAAACATCTTTTAAACTTGGATTCACTTAAAGGTCCCGGTCCAGATCTTCTTGCCCCAATATTTCTTAAAAAATGCGCTCACAAACTAGCTAAGCCACTTACCCTCATATATAACTATTCTTTGCAAACGGGTACATTTCCTACCAAATGGAAAATTGCATATATCACACCAGTGCATAAGTCTGGCAACTCAAAAGATATAAAAAACTACCGACCTATATCTATTTTATCAATCTGTGGAAAAGTCTTAGAAAGCTTAGTTCAGAAAATAATTTATTATCACATAGCCCCATATCTTGATCCTAACCAACATGGGTTTCGTCCTCGCAAATCAACCACTTCTAACTTAGTTAGTTATATATCAGACATCGCTGAGACTGTAGATGCTACTGGTGAGGTACATGCAATTTACACCGATTTTCGAAAAGCATTTGATATGGTGAATCATAACATTTTGTTATTGAAAATTGAGTCTTTGGGAATTCATGGCTCATTGTTACGTTGGTGTGAATCTTACTTAAGAAATCGGTCACAACTTGTTGCTGTTAATGGTTTTAAGTCTTATGAGATAAAAATATCATCGGGAGTCCCTCAAGGATCTCATCTAGGTCCCACGTTCTTTTTAATTTTTATAAATGATTTGGCACTCAAGTTAAAGTCTAAATTTAAAATGTTTGCAGACGATATAAAAATTTACAAAACCATTAACAGCCAAGCTGATGTGACAACCCTACAAAACGATATTGATGCTGTTCACTCTTGGTGCACTACAAATGGTATGTCCTTAAATATTGAAAAGTGTTTCCACATTAAATTTACCAGAAAAAAAAATCCGGTAGACTGTGTCTATAAAATAAACAAGGTTAGTCTTAAGGAAGTTTATAGTATGAGAGACCTTGGTGTTATTGTAGACTCGGCTTTAAGTTTTCGTCCACATATCGAGCAAATAACATCTAAAGCTTCAAAAATATCCGGACTAGTATTCAGACAAATGAAAATATTCAAGGACCCCAGTTTATCTATACTGGTCTTCAACAGTGTTGTCCGTAGCATCCTTGAATATTGTAGCACTGTATGGAGTCCAGGGTATCAAGTTCATTCTGATAGAATAGAACGAATTCAAAAAAGGTTTCTATACCATCTAACTTACAATGACTTCAAATGTGACAAATTGTTTTCATACGAATCTCGTCTCTCTTACTATAAAATGAAATCCCTTAGAGACCGTAGAAAGATTACGGATGTCATTTTTCTGGCAAAATTAATAAAGGGTCTCATTGATGCGCCTGAGTTACTTGAACGCTTGAAGTTCGTTGTGCCCCGTGACTGTAGCCGCTTACACAATCGCAAGACGTTCTGTTTGCCTCAAACCAAAACCAAGCTTGGGCATCATAGTCCGCTATATAGAATGCAGTCTCTTGCAAATAGTTACAGAGATGTTATAGATATCTTCTGTGACAATATACCAAGAATAAAAAGTAAGTTAAGTACACAGATAAGTAATTGTTAGAAAGTAGTTTGTATAAGGTTTTTCCTATTTTGTTAGTAGCTGTTCTGGTTTAAGTTTTTGTTCCTTGTTTGTTAAGTTTATTTTGTGTTGCGCTGTAGTTTTGTACTTACATACTTTAATAGTGCATGCCGAGTCCACATCGAGAAGACGCAATTGCGCGCATGTTTCTTTGTCCATTTATCTTCTTGTATTTTTTCTTACCAATTGTAGTCGGTTTTGTGGACTGAATAAAAAAAAAAAAAAAAAAAAAAAAAAAATACCTAAACTAGGTAAATAGTAAATACCTATTTGGCAAAAATATGAAAAACGAAAAAACTTGTTGCACGCTTGTCTAAATATTCATTCAATATTTTACCTATATATTGTTCCAAGTTATAGGATGTTAATCTAATAAAAATAAAAGGCAACATTCTTATAACATTGTATAGCTTTATTTTATCTTTTCAGTACCTTAAATTACAAATCACAATAAATATATTAATTGGTTTAATCAGGCTGCATCATTTAGGTAGTATCACCAGGAAATATTGAACATTTAACAATAAGTTCTCTTACGTTCGTTTTCAAAATTTAATCCATCTTTGATTTGTAGATAGGTTGCTAATCTTGTTATTTGTCATAAAAGACCATAGGTACAATTAATGTTAAATATTGCATGGTCAACGTTGCTATGTACAGATCTATAAAATTACAGAATATAGAGAATGAAAAAGGACATTTACATAAAGGTGCAAACAAACTGCTGTGTTGTGGTGTGTTGATAAATTCTGGCACGACGATCGACCAGAGCGCGTCAGATCGCTGCGAAAGACGAGTGTACTCGTTTTCATATAAAATATAAAAAAACACTAGTTTGTTTTCACCTTCATATATCAAATAAATCCAGGGACAGTTGAATTCTGCAAAGCAATTCGCGAGCGGACAGAATCGAGCGGGATTCGCAAGACGCCAAAAAAATGCGTGTGGCTTTTTGATTTCTCCCTGATTTTTAAGGGTCATTTTACTAAAGTAAAAAAATCCAGATAAGTATTTCTAAAATAAACTACCTTCAACCGAAAAACTTAGATATAGTTCTTTTCAAGATAGATAAGCAAATAAATTTCGACAAATATGAAATGATACAACACTGACAGCTAAATTGAATTAGGAATTAATAAGTATCAGTACTTATGCTATTTTAAAAATTACCAATTTATGAACTTATTAAAATTAATTTGCACCAAACTCAATGGCCATTCTGAAGATACAACTTAAGCTTTGGGCCCGCAGTTATTTTCGGATAGGACATAAAGTTTGGCGCTATAATCTATAATCTATATAATATTCCGTAGATTATACAAACGCACCACAAAACCCTATTATGTCCAAAAAAATTATACAAAGTAACTATATATTTTGAGTTATTATTATAAGTATGGATTATGTAATGCTCCATCCACATACAATGTATTGCACACTGGACCATAGATGTTTTTGAATAAACTAATTAATAAAAAAAAAATATTTGAATAAACTTCAATCACTGGATACGCTTTCTGCATGGATAACTTGATTTAGAACTTTAGAACTTTCTATAACTTTTTTGAATAAAGGGTCATAAACCTATATGCCTATATTTGGAATATAATTTGAACTAAAAACTTAATCTTTAAATATAGTACCTAATAATAATAATCACATTGTAGTGTCGCTTTGGACTACATTTTCAAATTGAATTTTCGATAAAGACAAGAAAAAATATAAAATTCTAGTCCATACAAGCTACATACAGCATGAACATATTATTCATATTTGATTAAACAAAATTTCACGAGAATTTACATTTTCATTTTAGATGACAAACAAAAGTTTCCAAAATGATCCGCTCGGGGCACGGTTTACTTTCTCAAAAAGTTTAGTTATAATATAATAATATTATTAATGTACAAAAATTAAAAGCGACTGCAATCACACAATCCTGAATCGAACTAACATTCGAATATGAATAATGAATATAGAAATACTGATATTTTTCGAAAATGCTAGATGAATTGAATTTCAATGAAAAAAAATAATAAGCTAGGTAGATACGATTTAATTATTATTTTAGCTGCAATCTCAGTAATGTGTTGTGGTGTGTGCTTACCATTGAACTAAATTAGTACATATATATGTACTAATTTAGTTATAATGTAAGGGATAGTTAAAACAAAAATGGAGTTTTATGAATTCTTTAGTATGATACTGAATATCAAGTTGGAAGAAAATAAAGTTGCAGTTCACAAACTTTTTTTGAAAAATTGAATTGAATTGAATTTTTTTTTGTTCGGAATGATCCGTTTTGTGCGTGGTACTACAGCGGTCGTTGGTTACCAACGCTATTTGAAGCGATGATTGATCAATCGGAGCGCATCTTCATATAAAATGTATCAGTCGCATCACGACACACTACAACAAGCTACTATGTATGCACCTTCATGCATCAATAGTGTATTCGAAACATAGCGAAATATACAAGAAAATTTAAATTAAATAATAATAATAATATACTATAATACAAAAATCATTTAATAATATAATATACGAGAATTCCTAATAATTTCTAATAATTACTAAGGCAGTACTCTTTATTAGATAGTTAATCAGTATATTTTTTCAATCCTAGTGGACTTTCAAAATCTACATTATAACTATTTGTTTACTATTGTATTCTATTCTAGGTCGTAATATAAAAAGCTACAATAATTACAGCTCTAGTAATCACGTGAACGATTGTGAATCTCTTGTATTTAAAAAAAAACGATGTGATGAATGAGCGCTACCTATGCTTATATAGGTATATTTTTAGGGTTCCGTAGCGAAGGGTGCCAACGGGACCCTACTAAGCCTCCACTGCATATTTATCTGTCTGACAGGTTATATCTCATGAACCGTACGTAACAGGTAGAGTTGAAATTTTGGCAAACAAAATGGACGCCATGCGTATAAAAATAAATAAAAAGTAGATACATAGTGTTATACCTTGTACGATGGTACGGAATTCCCTTCGTATGCAAGTCCGACTCGCATTTACTCGCACGCGTTCTAGATTTTTTGAGCTAGGTTTGATAGCTCACAATATGTGAACAATTAAAAAAAATCATAGATTAAATTAAAGATTCTATCTTGCCATTTGCCATCATGGCCCTTTTTTTGCAAATATACAAGTAATTAATACATTAACAGTTTATTTAATATTATTGCTAATACACTACATATAATTAATTATATTATAGGAATACGTATTAAAATATTATAATTTTACAATACAAATTACGTGAATCAGTAAGACTTGATTTATTAAATCAATCTCTTGGTTATTTTACCGTAAAGGTGTTTTGTAATATTGTGTACCTACAGTACTACCACTTTTATAAGTAACGCTGCTGTACCTGCGCAGAAATCTTATTTTTGAATGGCGCGAAAATATCTCAGCCAATCATAGCGCGCGTTCGTCCGCTATTGGTTGTTGCCTACGCGCCATATTTTGTACGCGCGAATTATGAGAAAGATAGCATGAGGGACTTCGTCTGTGGTGGCGTTTGCTGGCGCGCGTGTTGTGCCTTTTTAGAGTGTTTTTTTGGTAGGAAGTGGCCGGTTTTTGTGTTCTGCTGGTGTTTATTGGTGGTCGAACTGACTGGGAAGCGCTCTAAAGGGGCGCCGCGCGTATGTCGGCGTGCGCCGGCACAGACGAAGTCCATACTTATACATATAGTTTCCCTAACTTGTAAATAACTACAAACTTGACATTGGCTAATCAGTGTAAAGCCAGACGAGAGAGAAAAAAAAAAGATAGCATCTCTGCTGTAGAAGTCTCTGTTGTTCTTGTGTTTAAAGTTTTAACGTTAAGCAATAAGGTCTCTATTTCATTGCGAGAATTATGAGGGAGATAGCAGCTCTGTTGGTCTTGTGTTTAAAATCTTAACGTCAAGCAATAAGGTCTATATTTCATTGGTGTATATTTGGTTTTCGTCGGCATTAGGTTGCGCTTTTCGGCACAAACGAATTTTGCCGATGCGACTTATAAAAGTGGTCGTACTGTACCTACTTTTTTTACAAGTAAGTTATTCCACTTTCTATTTTTAAATGAGTTCCAAAGATTATTTATTAGGTATCTTAGAACTTATCACATAAGGTCGATTTTCAATCGTTTACACAATAATTTCTTGTGCCTATAAGCAATGCCTAATGTTTTTCTTACATAAATACGTATATACATAAGTATTAATACATTCTAGACCTTAACTTCTTACAATAAGGTTGTTTATACATTATAATCATTTGTATGCATTTGAGGTGACTCCCTAGTTTAATGGTATTTATTGGTGTCCTTTTTTTTGTTTCCTTCTTTTTGTTTTGCTATTCTAGACCATATTACTTTCAAATAAGGTTGCTTATCGTTTATTCCAGCGATTTGGGCGTGTACTGAGAGGAGACTCAGTGATGAACTAGTGATGTTTATTATGCATTTGAATTTTGCTGTTCTAAACCTTAACACTAAAGCCATAAGATTGCTTATCATTTATACAATGTATTCCTATATATGCGTGTGTGACGCGACTTATAGTTGTAAAATATTGTAATGCCATTGGTTGTTTTTCCAGACCTTATTCCTTTTCAATAAGGAAGCTTATCATTTATACAATGTATTCCCTATGTATGCGAGTGTGATGCGACTCACCACTGTAATGCAGCTGTGTGCTATTATAGACCTTATAATTTTGCAATAAGGTCGCTTATAAAATAAATATTTTCTGCATTTAATCGCTCCACATATACATTCAGTGCGGTTTTTAAGTGATGTGATATTCTATAGTTGTATTTCAAAGAGAGACTTGATGGGCCATTCTGACCATGTGGCCGTATTTGCTTGGGAAACACTCAGAACCCAGGCATTATCATCTTCAGCGGTGTCCTTAGATACAGCAGGAGTCTTCAGTTCTTCATCATTGTCATATCACTTTTGCAAATAGTCATAATAGTAGTTTAGTCTAGTGTGACACAATTCACTACTTTTATATTATTGTTTGCCGTTATACATCTCATTACTTTGACACAATTTTGCTTATCATTCATACAATGTATTTGTATGTATGCGTTTGTGACGCGACTTACTAGTGTATTCTAGAACATAAATATTTTCAATAATGGTCGCTTATCGTTTATACAATAGATTCGTGTGTATGTGTGTGAGGGGCGACTCACGGGTGTAATGCTATTGGTTCTCAGGCTGCGTTTGCCGCGTGGGTGAATGCGCGCGCGCCGGTTCTTCCTTCTCTTTCTTTTGTACGCATCTACGAAAAAGAGGAGTATTAAAATATCTGAACATTGTATGTGGAAATTAGAGACAGCAGAATGAAATTTCCGCTTTTGGTACAAAATAAATATATGAGGTTCCTTGGCATAAAAACATTAAAAAAAAAAGAATATTAGCCATGTTTCCCCTCCAGAGAAGCATAAAGCTTGTGCTAGGAGTGCCACAGGTGTTGAGCTATTGAGGCTGCACGCCACTGACTCTGAAAGACAGACGGGCATAGCTCAGTCAAATACCACCTTACCTGTAGATGTCCTCAGTGGTCTGCAGCATACCATTGGCCAGCAGCAGTCGCCGGCCCGCGGGCGGCGCGGGTGGAGCCCACCACGACACCACGCGGCCCACAACTGGGACCCGCCGCAACAGCCCCTCCTGCCACGCCTCGCGCGCTAGCTCTTCTTGGGCTGCCGTTATACCTGTGTAACAAGTTTTTTATATAACAAAAAACCACGCGAAGGGTTCCGTACCATCGCACAAGATATAACACTTTTATCTGCAACACTGCAAGTCAACGATGGACAGCGCCATCTACATGTGATTTAGTAGGTAAACTAATTACTTTTTCGTGAGTACATTTTTTTTTCTTGTGATATTATAACCTTTTCACAACAACTGTAAGATCTAGTAAGTGTAGCTGTAATATTTAAAAAAACATATAAAGAACCAACCTTTTTTGACAACTTCAGTCATGTCGACGAGTGCCTTGGAGTTTTCTTCAACATCTTTTCCCGCGGATATCACTAGATCCAACAATTCGTCCACATCTGTGTCTGCAGTCACCATGCCAAATCTGTAATAGATAATAATTTATGTGAAAAGATGAACAAAGTCTATCCATTTCCAATATAAAGGTATTAGAACATGTACACATTATATTCTAGAAACCAATCAAAAGCGAGTTAAAGGAAGAGTTCTGTACTTTTGGTAGTGGTAATAGGAACACTGGAAATTTCAACTCTACCCTACTACGGTTCATGAGATACAGCCCACTGACAGACCGATGGGCAGATCGGACAGGTAATAGAATAAAGGTGTTATTTCTTGTACGATGTTACGGAACCCTACGTGTGCGAGTCCGACTCGCGCTTGACCAGTTATATTTGACTCTTAACTAACCTTACACAGGCCATCCCGTCTTCACCGTCCCCACAAGAGAACGCGCCGTCCGTCGCCCTCAGAGTTTCTACCAGCTGCTTGTTTAGATTGTTGAGCTCTTCCGGCGGCGCCTCTTCCCAGCCGGGGGGTATGTATCGAACACCGCCTAGACCTAAAAACGTTATTTCTTATTACGGATGTGTGGTCTCTAATTAACTAAATAATATTAGAATGAAGCCGTAACAAACTGCAGTAAGGGCGTAGTTTATTTGGGAGGGGGGATCGTTTGTCTTACCTGCCCATCCAGGTACGTGCACCAGTCTCAAACACGCGTGTTCCTTCACCCTCTGCTGGAAGGGCTCCCTCAGCGCCACGGTCGCGTGTAACACGTGTAACTGTGCTTCTAAAACGCTCGCCCATGCTTCTACACGGTCCTCTTCCAGAAGAGACCCTTCTAGGGGACAGTAGCGAAGGACTACGCCGTGCGGCTCAGTTTCACATACTTCTATACTAATCTGGGGAAGAAAAATGCACCCTGTTAAAGTTTCAACTCACACCCTGCCAGACCCTATACTCAGCACACTGCGTTTTCCCTGAAAACACACATACACACCCGCACGCACGCACGCACACACGCACGCACGCACGCACAAGCAAAATTTCGCCTTTATAATATTAATTGGATTGAAATATTTTCATAATATTTCAATCCCACTAATATAATAAACATTGATTAACTTAATCGTTACATCGTAATCCTTAACACAAATAGAATAGAATAGAACAGATTTTTATTCAAATAAACTTTTACTAGTGCTTTTGAATCGTCAAAATAATTTACCACTGGTTCGGAATGCCGTTCCTACCGAGAAGAACCAGCAAGAAACTCGGCGCTTGCTCTTTTCAATTGTTCAATTCACAATAATATTCCATACTATACAAGCAATTGAAGCTCCGCGCATTGTGCAATGCTCACCATATCAGCTTCCCTCTGTAAGACCTGCCCGAGCCAAGAATTCAGTTTGTCGTAGTAAGGTGGCGGTTTTTCCACATTTGCTGGAGCGAACTGAAACGCTACGCAGGCGGACGCTTGTGATATTGCTTCCTGCAAGAAATAATATCTGTTACATCTCTTAAGTAAAACTCTCTTTATTGTGTAGTTGTGGGCATCATTAGCTAGAATAATCTCTAAAAAATAGAGATTAATAGATAATGGCCACGTCAGTGTGAATTTAGTTTTCGTAAATCCTGCGGGAACTCTTTGATTTTCTAGGACAAAAAGTAGCTTATATCCTTCTTTGGGAGGCAAGCTATCTCTGTACCTTTATTGAAAAGTGGCACAGATAGACCGTGAAAGGCTAGCAGACAAACTTTCGCTTTTATAATTTTAGTATGGATTTACTATCACTAAAAGTTTGGATGAATACAGTAAAAACAAAAACATTATGGATGCAAAATGATTCAAAATGGCTCTGCTACATAATTTCAAAACGCGCTGGAATTGTATACAACCTTTAATTAGAAATAAGAATTGCACTTACTACTAAATCCACGTTTGGTGGTTCGTCACCCCCTGGCCGCTCACTCTGAAAGATAATAGATATACTTAAGACTAAAATAATTCAGCATACAAAAGAAATAAACTATACTAACTAGTAATATTGTCTTGGAGTACCTAATTCCTGAATTAGCGTGTCAAGAAGGATACAAAAGTCGTAGTCAACTACGCAGCAATTTGTATATCAAAAACTAGATGGCGCTTTACGGAGTTGAATCACGCTAGTGAAGTTTCTTAAGTCAGTTGGTTTTAAGATACAGAAATCCGTGGAACTCTTCTATTATTGGTTCAAATACAGTTTTAGAATATTTTATCTATTAACTCTCTTTATCATCACAACACACCTCACCAACAGCCGCAACTCAGCACTAGCTGAGTTACGGCTGTTGGTCACAATACCCGCCCGGCTCTGGCGGACCAGAAGGCCGCGTCGCCCGTCGATCCGTCGAGCTAGTATCAACGCTGCTAACTGCTGCGTTTAACTACTGGCTCGGTTAAGCTAGTAGCAACGCTGCTAGCCTAGCCGAGCCAGCAGTTAAACCAGCTAGCATGGCTAAAACACCTGCTTAAGTACTTACCAATAGCCGCAAGTCAGCATTAGCTATCAATGCCCGCGCGGCTCTGGCGGACCGGAAGGCCGCGTCGATCCGCCTAGCTAGTCTCTTAGCACCGGCGGCGCGCGCGCATGTCCACAGCGGCAACGCGGCTAGCCTAGCCGAGCCGGCAGTTAAACCGGCTAGTGCAGCTAAAGCGCCTTCTCGACTACCAGCCTACGATAAAATGAACTATAAATAAACCCTAAAAATATCCAGCCAAAAGTTGTTTTTGGCTTTTAAATGTTCCTTAACGTAAGCTATGAATTTATTTTTTGTGATAAAGAGTTTTATTCGCTTAATTTGCTTCTAAAAAAATATAATAGCTTACCGGATTTACTCCTTTGGAATGATCGTTGGCAGTGATAGGTTCCGGTATCCTATAAAATGTCTGAAATACCGCTAAAGAAATAATATCTATACTTGAACTACATAACCTATTTATTTTTATTTGAATTTTATTCTAAGGTTCTCAAGTCGACACATATAATATTATTTGATCTATTGATTAACCTTATCTTTTTAGATACATTTTGAAAAGGATACAACAGTGGGTAAACCCGGTACACCAAACCATGGACCAGGCGTTAATGTGAGTGAGTCTGCTATGCTATATGTCTGAAATATAAAATTATGATTACTTATATGTATATCATACATAAAAAATATAAAATGACGCTAGCTAAGCCGAAGACAGGTGTTAGTACTGATGATTACCGATAAGATACCACAAATGTTAAAAAAAAAAACTAATAAATCTGTATTTTTAAAACTTTGTTACACCCTGTATCTATAACCTAATATTTTGCCTGATAATAGTGTGTCTGTTTTAGTCTTTTCACGGCGCATCTATTTAACCGATTTTGACGACATTTTACAGAGATCACTTGCATGCTAGTTACAGACATAGGTTGCTTTTTATCCCGAAAAAGCAAAGAACTAACTTTGTATTAAATTTCACAAAGATCCCGAAAAATTAAAGTTTCTACAGAATTTTTGGAAAACGTAAACCAACACGGATGAAGTCACAGGCATCGTCTATTATTAAACCCAATTTTTTACTCACCTGTTCTCTTGGCATCACGGCAGGCAGGGCTAAAGCATGACCCCGGACATGTAGATGCACATTTCGTTTGTTACATAACGCTGCAAGGGACGCGAGCGGTGTACCCCAGCCTAGTGGCGGCCCTCCCACTTCCCCCAGCACAAGCAGGGGGGTGCGATTAGCTGCGATGTCCTCTTCGCACAAACGATCTAATGCTTCTAGGTCCATACTTTTGCCTGCAGTAGAAAAAAGATATGACCGATTACTAAAATGATGTATAACATCAGAAGTGGGATTTCAAACAACGCGTGTACGTAAGTCTAATATTATTTTAAACATTAAATTTTTTGACCAGTTGAAATTCAAAGAGTTATTGAACCAAGGTCAAAGTTGCAATTCGCAAATGTTATGTAAGAGCCAACATTTTTAGGTGATACTGTTTATACATATCTTTCAAAATGGCAATTTTTTTTATCTATTATTATCTATCTAGTTTTGAACACAATGCTGTAAGTGATTCGAGATTTGTGTCGACTATTGCACCATAGGAGCGCGCCACCTCCTCTCGTGAATTATTTAGCTGCAGTATTGAAGGCCTTAATGAGTCAATGAGTCAAAATATGTTCTCACCTGAAGCATCAACGGGCACGGGTCTAACACAGGCGAGCGGCAGACCGAGCTGCCGACACAGATGCTGTACCACGCCTAATGGACTCGCCACACAGCTGTATATGGAGGGGAGACGGTTGGCGAACGCTAACGCTGAAAATAATACAAAATTACGCCTTTGACTGAGGAATGTCAATTCAAAAAACTATAACTTCTACGATAAATCAATTAACAAATACAAAATGTGCATAAAAATCATTTACAATGTTGTGAAATACATAAATAGAAAATAGTGAATTTTGACTCTTTCATCTCGACGACAAAAAGCTGCAATGGGCTGTTTTTGATTGCAAGAAATGAACAGTTGTACAGGACCAGGTGACTAGTAAATTTTTTCTATTTCTTCATTTCAAAAAAACATCTATGTCTGACTGTTGTATCTTGGAACATGTATAAATAATGCTCCATAAACTTTAGGGTGATTCAAGATCTATGAAGAGACGTTGAAGAGCCTATGTGACATCTAGTTCCTGTATGTTTTTTTTTTAAATAAAAAAAATATGAGCAAATGAGCAGGCGGGTCACTTGATGTTAAGTGATTACCGCCGCCACATTTGCAGCACCATAGGTACTGCCGATGCGTTGCCGGCCTTTTTTTAGAGAATCAGAGGTCAAAGACTTAAGCATGGGTCACCTTAGGTGAAAATTAGTTATTAGCAAACCTATAGATGACAAAAAGGATGTAAAGAAAAATAAAATTACCTCCATCTTCCAAATATCTTGGGTATCTGTGATGTAGTAACATCCTTGTGACACGGACTAGGCCTTCTAACTGTTCTTGGTGGTAGTATGCACTATATTCTGCCAACCTATAAAAAGTATACGGGTAAGTAAGCTTTTACTGAAACATATTTTTGAATATTGCAAAGATGCATAATCTACACACTTATTTCAATTTTTATTTTACTTGCTTTAGAACCGCCCAATCAGTTAAACATTCAAATTATACATGTTATTCCTTAATTCTATGGCTCTTATGCAACTCCACTTACGGACAGTCACTGCGTGCATTAACATAAACATAAGTTGTACAGTAAAATATAAAATAAAAATAAAAAATACCTAAGTTATAAATTTTAAAAGAATATAATAAGATGCATGCCTATTAAGTTAACTTATCTAAATTATCTAAAATTCAATATATGTCCCACAAGCATATCAATTTGTCTTCATTTTTTTAAAATTATATGAACTTTTAGTGTGGATTTTTCGTGTCTGGAAGTTTCGAAATTTTAATGCAGAAAGGTGCGATCATAACTAATAGGTAAAAATTAATACAATATCACAATTATTACAAATGCGAAAGTGTCCTTCAATCACGCCGCAACGGGGCAACGGATCGACGTGAATTTTTTTCATGGCTATAGCAAAAGGCCTAGAGTGACATAGGCTACTTTTTTTTTTTAAGTGCGGAAACCAGCCCAGAGAGAAGAAGAAGAAGAAGATAGGCTACTTATTATCCCGCAAAATAAAGTGTTCCCGCAGGATTTCTAAAAACCTAAATCCACTTGAACAGAGTCACGGGCATCGGCAAGTAACTTAGTAGGTACTCATTTTATTGTAATTACTTTAAGATCTATAAGCTTCGGTATTTTTTATATTCTTTAGGTTTATTGTATCTTATTATTGTACAACTATTGTTATCAGTGCACGCTGTGACTGCCCGTAAATTGAGTTACACGAGAGCTGTGAAATTTAAGGAATAACTTTTATAATTTGATTGTGTAATTCTGTGGATGGTTCTTTCAACAAATAAAAATAAAATAAATGATAGTTTTGTTCTTTTTTAAATGTATTATTTAAGTACAATTAAAATGAATACTAAATATAATTATGCAAACTATATAAGTTATAAACAATAGGTAATTAAAGCCAAACCAGATTATTTTCACATTAAAAAACATTTATGTGCGTTTGAATATATTAAGTTCTTTGCTTATCAATGTTAAAAACAGCATTTAATTGGTACTAAATAAAATAATACACTGGAATAAAGTGCTTATACTGTTAATTAACAACAGTAATAATATGCCTTCAATAGGATAATAATTAATACCATAATGTAACAGTAATAATAGGTAGATTATTACTGGTGTAAATTTTGAAAAAATTACCTGGGATATGGGTTCATCATCATCATCATCTCAACCCCTCATCAGCTCACCACACTTACTAAGCTGGGTTTCCTCAGAATAACAAGGGTTTAGGCCATAATCCACCACTATGTGGCTTCACTAAAATTGGTTAGTTTGTGATAATATTGTCCATTAGTTCCAAGGTCACTGACATAGCCAAAATTATTGGCAAGCTGAAGTGGCAGTGGGCAGGCCATTCCTGTCGTAGAAGCGATGGCTGTTGGAGCCAGAAAGTCCTTAAGTGGAGACCACGTTTAAGCAAGCATAGTGCGGGGCACCCTCCAGTACAATGGACTGATGATAATAAAGCAGCTGGTGTGAAGTGGCTGGATGAGGAAGGCTGAGGGCTAGGTGTGGTGGCACTCTTTAGGGAAAGCCTATGTCCGACAGTGGATGTCCACAGGCTGAGATGATGATGGTGTCCATTAGTTTGGAGTTACAGCACAAAAGTCATAGCTCACATGTTATCACCTACCAAGGAAATTTAGCTCCAAAACTTTTTATATCAAACTTGGCAATACTGTTTAGAAAAATTCACCATTTCAGTAACAGTACAGCATACTTAAGAATACCTTCCAGGTACAGAAGGATCACCCTGCAGAGACATTTCAATAAATATTGTCTCTTATTACAACACTTGACACACACTGCAGCTTGATAAAAGCCTGTTTTTATCACGCAACTCTTCTCTTTCTCTTTCATAAGAGTTACGTAAGTGCCATCAAAAGGGTTCAAGTGAGCTTGGCCTGATAACACCAAATTGTGGGCAAGTTTAAAAAGTACACTAAAAAAAACCATGATTGAAATCTGTATGTACCATTCCTTATCAATCACCTTGGGTTTCAATTAACTGGATAAGATTACTTATTGCATGTAAAATGCTTGTACCTCTAACAAGTAGATAATTTGATAACAATGTACACCAAATATTTTGACCAGCATTTCAGAGAGTACTCATACTAGTAGTGGTATGTGACTTTGTTTGCATGAAAGGTAATTAAAATTTACTTAAAAAATATATATGTACACTAACTTTTTGTCACTGGACATAGTAACAAAAGGACATGATTGCCTGGTAGAGATTGTTTTGTAGCGATAATGCCGCTAATTGTAATATTGCTTTGTATTTTATGTTTATCTAGTTACTGGATTCTATGATGGCTATTTCATTTATGCATGAATAAATAATTAAAAAAATTGTATGTATTATGGCATATTGTTAAATAAATCTAACTCAGTTATGAGCTACATCTAATGATAGCTAAATACTTATGAGACAAAAACTATGAGATTATACCACTGCATACTATTATAATGGTAAATGGTGATGATGTGAAAACATTAAACAGTAAAAGTTTCTGTATAAAAACCTTTCTATCTATATTTCTAATTGGAGTTTGAGGTTTTGTAATTGTTTGTTTATTATAAGTCTAAAGTTACACACATGCACACACATAATATATCTACACAGCATATATTATACACAATATACAGGTTTAAGTTGTTTATAAATATTTATATTTGTACCTAGTCCATTCATAGTAGTACTAATACACACAATATATTATTTGCTATTCATATTTAAAGTATGTATTGTACTCTTTGTTAACAAGTTAGTAGGTCAATGTTAGGTGGAAACATTACTAACTCATAATTAACATGCAAATTACACATATCAGTAACTTTTCTAGTGTTTTCAAATGATATTATATTTTTTTACACATTGAATTTAACTAAAAACTATAAGTTGGTTATAATATTAGATATTCAAATGAAAATACTTTATCAAAACATTGCTGGTTAGTAATTATTAGCAGGAAAAATACAAAGGAATGTGTGTAGTGTGTACAAGATAAACTTAGTTTGAAGTATGTATCAATATTCTAAAGTACTAATTTACTACTTTTTCACAGTCTATACTAGCACATACTGATATTACCTGAACATATGCGACATCCACCGCGTAGTTTCACTAGCTATGTGAGCTCCGAGTCTGGATGCATGGCCCCGCTCTAATCTTGCGAACAAAGCAGAAATACTATGGGAAAGAATCGCCGCTCGGGTCACAGCATCTGTCGGCAGCAAGGGTGGCTCCATGCTCTCACAACTAGGGTCAGTTTTCATGACCAGGTCTTCTAAAACCTTCAAAATCTCGTCCATTGGCATTTCGTCTGGCTCAAAGAAACCAGTACTTATTTTACGCGCCTCTGGCTTTTTCTCCTCTTCTACGGCATCTTGGGCGTTCACTACAGCTTCTAGCCTCCCAACTACTTCAGAAACTTGGAACTCCAAGCCCCCGAAAGGTCGCCGGTCCTACGAAAAACCAATAACTTAGTGACAACATCGCACTTATGTATAGGACCTATATAGACAACGGAACTCATTTTTACCGAGGAAGATGAGACCTCCTCTTCGGGACTGGGTTTCTTGGAGTCCATATCCAAAGTTGGTGGATCTCCCATGCTGCGTGGCGAATTTTTTCGTAAATTTACGACACCGATAAAAATTTGTAAACGTCACTCCAATGTTTTGACCACGACAGTTGAGTCTATGGTTATAAAGTTTGACGTTCGGGCGGAAGTTAAATAAGTTGAAAGCCACAGAGTAAATTAGCTTAGTTATGGTTAAATTCTAGCTTTTTTTAAATCGGATTCAAATCGGGCCCAGTGCACAAACATTCTAAGTGTAATTTTAACGATTTGGTACGAGTATCCGATTTTTTTGACAATTACGACCTTGAATTTATTGACGTACGCAGCACAAAGAATTGACTTGAATTTGACAGTTTTTTAAAATAGAGACGAATATTGATTTGCGAATTGCAATTTTTTTACAAAAATTGCATTATAAAGCGAATAAAATGTCTTTAGCAAAAATATTTTCAGTGTCGGCTCGAGGTAAAATCGACTGTTACAGTTGTGAATTAATTTTTTGTAACATTTAGTAATTTATAGTGTTTAAAATGCGAAGTTACGCAACTAAATATAACCTCACTGAAAAACAAAGCATTATAAATAGAAACCAAACAAATCCTTGTATTTAAGCGTATTAGCTCAAATATTGAAGTTACGTAGTTCCCTTGACGTAGACAACCGTAAATAAAAAGTTTTATAAATATTCAATTGATTCGAAAAATATGTAATCTATAAAACTCAATAAAATTGGTGAAAATTGCATATTTTGTTTTCAGTTAGACCATTTGGTTCAACTGGCATGCTAGTCCGCTACTCTAGTGCTGGCCAAGAAGGCAAAGTATCGAAAGTGTACCCGCCAACGTCACCTGGGTACAAATATGTAAATGCGGAGGACCCAAACATGAGTATGAAGGAAATGACAAATAGGGCTGCGCAAACGCTGTTCTGGACTGAATTGGCGAGAGGATTTGCTGTGACTCTAGCCCATATTTTCAAGGTAATCAATAAAATATGTAAATACTAGATAATAGATATATTGTTTTGGAAATAAGTTTTTAAGTATCGCCAGACCCCTTTGTTTTGGTGTGATAAAAAGTATCCGAAAATTGTGTGTCATAAGCTGTGTCCCATATTTCATTGACATTATTGGTTGAATATTATGGGGTAAAAAAATACTAAACAAATAAATATTTCTGGTTTTATAATATTTAATTTGGTTGTTAAAACTTATTTTTAACAACCAAATTAACATCAAAATATTCATCTCCTCCTATAGGTCTCCTCTCAGAATGAGAAAAATTTAGGCCATTTAGTCTGCCACAGTGGCACACTGTAGATTGGCCGACTTCACACATCTTTGAGAATATAATGGAAAACTCAGGCAGATTTCCTTACTGTGAAGGAAACTTCACCATAAAACAAGTGACATTCAATTACTTAAAACATGCATAGCTCCAAAAAGTTTATGATTCATGGCCAGGATTGAACCCTTGACCTCCTGAATAAAAAGCTATCATCATAACCACTAGGCTATTACCACTTATTACTGTTCTGTCTGTTGTGCGTGCAATCACCACTTATACCAGTATATTATTCTACTAAAAATTACTGTCTCCCATTACAGGAGCCAGCAACAATCAACTACCCATTTGAGAAGGGGCCTCTATCACCCAGGTTTAGAGGAGAACACGCCTTGCGTCGCTACCCCTCCGGAGAGGAGAGGTGTATTGCTTGCAAACTCTGTGAAGCTATATGCCCTGCTCAGGTATTAGCAAATAATTTTGTTAGGAAATAGCTTAGAGTGTAATTTTCAAGAGTGATTCACATGGCAAATCCCAGTATTCACTACTGCTTTTAAGTATCATATTGTAGGGTTTTTTTCATAGAGTTGGCAAATGAAAGTATAGACTGGAAAAGCACAGCATATTCAAAAAATATCTGTATGACAGCCCATTACTTGATGGAATAACCTAATTTGATACTTTAGAATTTCCTTATTCTCATTTCTGTTCTATCAAATAGGTTATTCTAGGTCTGGTAGGTATACTAATTTTTTGGAGTGTTCACTATATTTATGAAATTCCAAAAATATTACTTCCAGGCAATCACAATCGAAGCCGAAGAGCGCAAAGATGGCTCGCGGCGAACCACGCGCTACGATATTGACATGACCAAATGCATCTACTGCGGATTTTGCCAGGTAAATATGCTTTCTCTCTTATAAATTAAATCTTTATGTGTGGTTGAAAACTAAAATGCGCGTTTGATTCTATTCTTTTTAAATAAGTTGGCAAAAGGTTTCTATCATGTATCAAGTAAAAACTAGAGCTTATAATCTAGGGAACTTACTACTTCTTTAAAATATGGAGGCCTCAAAAAAGCTGATCTGTTTGGCAGCCATTTTTATTACTTTGGTGTGAGTTACTCTCAAGCGATCTCTTAATGCGCCCAATTTTATTTCGAAAATAGAGCTTTTAACTATGTACTTGATACTTAAACACACTTTTGATAAAATATGGCTGTCTCAAAATTGCTGTTTTGTTTGGCGGCCATTTTGACTGCCAACGAAAGTTTAGTAAGTTTTTTTTTTTTTCTTTAAATCTGGCTTTACTCTGAATAGCCAATGTCAAGTTTGTGATATTTTCAAGTTATTGAATTTATACAAGTATGGACTCCGTCTGTGCCGGCGCCCGCCGACATACGCGCGGCGCCCCTTTAGAGCGCTTCCCAGTCAGTTCCACCAGCAATAAACACCAACTAACACAAAAACCAGCCACTCTTAACAAAAAAAAACACTCCAAACAAGCACAGCACGCGCGCCAGCAAACGCCATCACAGACGAAGTCAACGTGTAAGTTACTTACGTCTAAAAAAGATCTGCAGCTCGGTTACGGTAAATTGACAGCTTCTATAGTGTCACGATCGCAATCACCTCCGATTGGGTGACGCTCGCTCACTATTGGCTACAATGCACTGTTGCAACAAGGATACCATAATTTCAACCAATTACGTCAGTTGCGATTGTAATATTGATTGATGTAGATTTGCCAGCATCAACCTACTAAGTTACACTGAAGTCATGGCTAAAGAAAACATAATATTTTACAGGAAGCATGTCCAGTAGACGCAATCGTGGAAGGCCCCAACTTCGAGTTCTCGACAGAAACCCACGAAGAACTCCTCTACAATAAAGAGAAGCTTCTCTCCAACGGCGACAAATGGGAGAGCGAGATCGCGTCCAACATCCGCGCCGACCACTTGTACCGCTGAATATTACAGCATTAGTGATTGTAAATAAAAAATTAGGGCCAGTTTTGCAATAATTCTGTATGTAAAGTGAAATAAAGGTGCTATAGTACTCCATTTTAAATGGAAAGAATAAAATATGAAAGATGACACAATGACAAGAATATTGAAGACAAGTGCTGGTAAAGAAACGATTCGTTACGTGGCGGTAATCATTCCCTCTCACTATCACATTACATAGATATAGTGTGTAAGTAAGAGGGAATCATTATTATCGGACGATACCTGCTGCCATTTTCGATTCGTTTCTTTACCGGCACTTAAAGAGCACTTTGAAAAAAGTGACTAGTCAGGGTCTAGACTAGTTAGTGTCATTCCAAAAGCCGTTAATAGTAGGGACCAGAGTGATTGCAAAATTGGCACTAAATTAGGATTATTAATTTATGTGATAAATAAATAAAAATAATATCATCTCAGTTCAACCAGAGTTTTATTAAAAAGTAAAATTCAAGAAAATTTATTTTTGTCAAAATCTTTATTGATATAATTATTTTAAAACTATTTACACAATTACAATTTCCACAATTATTTATCTACTCTTTCAAAACAATTCAAACTACCTCCTATAATCATCAATTTTCTTATAAGAAAATTGATGATTATAGGAGGTAGTTTGAATATAAGTATATTTATATCTACTACAAAACCTAATTCATGAAATATTATTTTATTATAACTATTAACAAGTAAAAGGAAATCATGCTTTACTTTGAAGTGAAAGCTGGTATTAATTTGTGCGATATACTTCATTCCATAATAATATTAATATCATCAAATTATAATACTTTACGTAAGGCCGCAATTACACCTGTAAGTTTTATTCATTAAGTAGCTTATAAATAACTTACAACAAACTTACTAATAAAAATGAACTTATAAGTTACTTACGTGAGAAAAACTTACAGTTTTAATCGCGGCCTAATATCTATTGCTAATAATGTATTTACATAATTTATCAGTCTACTAATATAACATAATACATTTTTTGTTTTATAATTTAACTAAACTAGTTTCAGAATTAATGAGTCTATTGTGGCTATTTCTGTTTTACTTGATCTGTAAATTAAATTGATTGGTCTAAATCTAGTGCTACCAACATGGACCAATATCTTTATGGCTACCAATCTTTTTCGGCAGGGAACATTATGAAAGTGATAGGAATACATTTAAATCTGTCATTTAGAGATTCTGTATTAAGTAATAAAAAAATGTATGTCAATGTTAACATAATTCTATCAATAATAATTAATTTTTTTCTTTTTTAAATATTCTGTACTAAAACATACAAGTCATGTCATAATTGCAGCCTTATAATATTAGCATCTTAGCATTTTGAAATACTGTACGTTCAAGATTTATGAGGGTTCACTATCCATAGCGGGCTGTATCTCCTACATCGTAATTAAGGTAGAAAGTTAAAATTTTTACAAAATGTGTATTTTTATAGCCGCTATAACATCAAAATATAATAATAATTTCAAAATGGCCGCCATGAAAACAAAAAAATAAGTGTTATTTCTGGTACTATGGTATTGAACGCTTCATGTGCGAGTCAGAGAATTTGATCAATTAGTGTGATTGCCGCCAAGTATCTTATAGCTGTATCTCTCCAGGTCGTCTGTGACACAGTGGAGGCTCCGGTCGGCGTCAATCGTGAGCACCTCACAGCCGATGTCGGGGGAACTCAGCCAGTTTTCATATGACTCGTGTACCTATAATGAAAATTAAAAATTAAATCAGATTATTGAGAGACTAGATGATGATGCCGCGACTTCGTCCGCGTGGATTTAGATTTTTTATAATCCCATGGGACCTATTTACTTTTTCGGGATAAAAAGTTACCTATGTCAATTTCCAGGATGAAAGCTACCTTAAACCGTTATACTTTTAACCGATTTATACGAAATTTGGTACAGCTCAAATTTCGTATAAAATATAAATTGGTTAAACTTATAGATTTTAAGGATTCCATGGGAACTCTAATTTTCCAGGATAAAAAGTAGCCTATGTCCCTCCCAGGGGTGTAAGCTAACTCTGGTTGCGCCTCTAAAAGCTAGCAGACCGACAAACAGACAGACTTTCGCATTTGTAATATTTGTATGGGTTAGAAGGATCCCACCCACGTTCCACAATCGGTGACCAATTCCTTGTCGGCAAAAAATTAAAACGTATCTGTCTTACCAAAACTGGTGGAAAATGTATGATAAAAATCGGCGCCCAATTTATTATCGAACTTAAAAATTGTCTGACGTGGGCGGAGCATTTTAGAGATTGAGAACATCTCCTGTCTACCTCAATGGAAAACGGATGAGTATTGTATATTATTCTATAGTTAATGAGACCTATAGCATATTCTATAGTTTGTGTGGTATAGAAATGGACTATTTTTAAGTCACAGATAAGCATTTCATAAATCTGGGAAGGTCTATTGAAGTAGTTCTATTGAAGTACTCACTTGTTCTAAATATTCCAAAGGCACCTCCGACTCCTCAGCTCTCCCGCGCTTCATCATTCTCTCCCACACTGTTTTGGGAGTTGTCCTCAAATATACTGAAATGTTATATAAAAAAAAAAGGAAAATTATTTATACAAAACAGAAAAAGAATTATTTATTATCATCCGTTTTTTCTTAGTTTGTTTAAAAGATAAACAAATCTGAAAACTGTGAATTGCCATTACATCACAAAAAAAAAATTACTTCTTGTTTGATGGTGTGGGACCCTTTGTGTGTGTCTGACTAGCACTTGATTAGTTTTTATTCTTAAAACAACTCTTACCTATAAGATCTAAACTGATGTCCAAGTATTTCTCCGTGTAGTCAAACCACTGAAGTAGAACTTGATACTCTGGGTCTTTGAGGAAGTCCTGCTTTTTGGCATTCTCCACAAAACAGTGCCTGCTGTTTTGTACTGATCTGAAATATTATTAAAAAGAAAACAATATGATTTTTGATAACACAAACATCAAAAACAGATTGTGATAACTTTTTATTTTAAATTTATAATCCAGCGCTTGACTCCAATCACCCCTACCGGCAAGTGATGATGCAGCCTATGATGAAGCACTTGCCTAGAAAATGACTAAACTTAAAGGTACCTATAGTAAAAGTGGAGGGAAAACCTGATGCCTAAATGATGATGGCGTTCTTAGCAGTTCAAATTAGAAATGAGGAGGCAAATCGCTTCATACCTACGCATCTGTGGAATTACAACTATGTACTATATGTATGTATACTAAAAAGGTGCAGTTTCTTTCATTCAATCCAAGAGTGAAACAATGGACCCATAACATTCATGGTTTGTGGTGATAGTAACATATTATACACAGTATAGCTACCTCTCAAACATTTTGACAGTGATGTTGGGGCTGCAAGGTGGGCTAGTCTGTATCTTGAGGCGGCTGAGGTGCACATAGTGCTGGAAGGCAAAGCTCCACTCATTCATATCACTGTAGAGTAGCCCTAACAGGTTGTGACCACTCACGTTGCGCCATTCTGCTATGGGCTCCTGGAAATATTACACTGTTAAATACAATGAGTGAACACAAGAAAAAATTAGCTTATTTTGCTATAAATCAATACAACCAGATGAATCTAAAGGTGGTGATAGCTTAGTTGTTAAGAATAAGACCTCAACGATGTTGACCTCAAGGAAGTCAGCCTTCTATTCAGGAGTTTGGGGGTTTGATCTCAGGCATACACCTTTAATGTAAGTTATGTGCGTTTTAAGTAATTAAACATCATTTGCTTTAATGGTGAAATAAAACAGTGTGCGGAAACCTGCACGCCTGAGTTGATCGTTATGTTCTCAAATGTGTGTACATAATATGTCTGCCAATTTACATTAGGCCAGCGTGACGGACTTAAGCTTAAAATCTCTTTTCATTCTGAGGCCCATGCGAAGTAGTGGGCTGGTGATAGGTTGATCATGATGATGTGATAAATCTATATGGTACATCCATATGCAAAGTCTCACACATCAGGTCCTGTATTTATTATGATGCAGAGAAATCTACTGTGATCGCTATTATCTTTCTTCATCTGCCGATCTCATTGCCAGGTACAACAGCAATTTCTTCACTGAAACTATATTAGTATAACCCTGCTCAGGGTATACTATATTATGTGGATTAGAATGGGGCAGTATCACATAAGCACCGAAACACTGAAGCAATTTTACTAAGCACATTAGGTTAGTTTGGTATTATACAACCTTCACTTACAGCATGCTTTTCGACGTTAGAATATTTATCGAAATATTTAATGCACGTGGATTTGCCAGAACCTATATTTCCCTCAATTGACACTCTGAAAGGTCTCTTGTTTACCACGCGTGCAGCATTTGTAATGTTTTTCATATTCGACATCATAAATAAAGAATCGGCACTGCTGCCTGCACTTTTATGATTAGACACAAAAGTATAATTTGTGCCAGGTCCAAGGATAGCTTGAAAATTGAAACTTCACATCACGTATTTCATTATAAATTATTTAGTTGAATATTAATAGTTCCAGGATAGCAAAATTAATGATTTCTCAAAACAAATTGGCGCCAACAATGAACAACCACAGCCAACAACCCACAAAAAAATGTCACTTGTCAAAATGACATTCAGTTGAAGGTTGCCACAAGAAAAAATTAAATACTTAGCGCACATTTCTAGTTTTACATTGGGACCATTTTTTTCCATTTACCGGTTTTTAGACAAAATGTGTGCGTCCCTATTAAAATGTGAAAAAGGCGGGACTTTCAAGTAACATTCTTTTTGGACTTCGTCTGTGATGGCGTTTGCTGGCGCGCGTGCTGTGCTTGTTTGGAGTGTTTTTTTTGTTAAGAGTGGCTGGTTTTTGTGTTAGTTGGTGTTTTTTGTTGGTGGAACTGACTGGGAAGCGCTCTAAAGGGGCGCCGCGCGTATGTCGGCGGGCGCCGGCACAGACGGAGTCCATACTTGTATAAATTCAATAACTTGAAAATATCACAAACTTGACATTGGCTAATCAGAGTAAAGCCAGATTTAAAGATAAAAAAAAAAAAACATTCTTTTTTTTTTTGTAGTTTTGGGTTTTAGATTTAAATCATATAACTATATTGCAAAGATTATTATAAAACTCCAAATAGGCAGAGCTCATACAACTGTATTCTAAATAGTGACGTGAAGATAAATACGTACGCCTGTGTTTGTGAAGACTACACAGCATTTTTATTGACTATCTGAGTAGTTAGTGACAGGCCAGTATACCTACCTACCATACCTCAACAATTTACGTAGTTTATTTCTCTATTTTAAATTTACCGCTTCAAATAAAATACCCTTTGGCTACTGTGGCGCCACCTTTATTGAGCTTAACGGACACTTTTTATCACAGGATCGTGCTCCTTACAATCCATAATTTGTTGTTATAGCGGCAAGAGAAATACATGGTACCTATTCTGAAAAAAAAAAAAATCAAATATCTACCTCACTTCTTACGATTGACGAGGTACAGCCCGCTGACAGACAAACAGACGGACGAATGGACTGACAGTGGAGGCTTAGTAATACAGTCCCTTTGGTATCCTTGTGGTTGGGTCTGGTTGGTTGGAACCTTAAAAATTAAATACACATAGTCGCAGGCCTCCGCAGCTAACTACTTACTTATTTATTAATATTTTCGTCTGGTAAACTCATAAAATAAATAGAAAGATCAATTTTTCAGTTATAATAATGTTTAGGCTATTGGAGTAATCATCCTAAGGCCTATTAACTTATTCATTAGCTAAACAATATTAAAATTTCGCAGCAGGGTGGCAAAATCCTCGGTTCATTAAGTATTTTATTCATTAAAGTAAAGGAATAATGAAACTCATTGTTTGAATTTCACGACAGAAAACATCCTGTGGCCCGAAGCTAGGGTTACCACGTATAATAAACACTCAGACTTCAGATTAGTGACTGTTTTTGTATGTACTTAAAGCGTGAAACTAAATAACCACAAGGCAAACCACAAGACAGCTATAATTCGTTTCTAAAACATGTTTACTTTTACATTTTTGAGTTTTATTTACGAATTTATAATTTACTAGCTGATACCCGCGACTTCGTTCGCGTGGATGTAGGTTTTTAAAATTCCCGTGGGAACTCTTTGATTTTCCGGGATAAAAAGTAGCCTATGTGCTAATCCATGGTATAATCTATCTCCATTCTAAATTTCAGCCCAATCTGTACAATAGTTTTTGAGTGAAGGAGTAACAAACATACACACACACACACACACACACACATACAAACTTTCTCCTTTATAATATTAAGTGTGATAATTTGTTTGAGGCTTCGGCCGTTGCTAGTTACCACCATATCGACAAAATCATGCCGCCAAGCGATTTAGCGTCCGGTACGATACCGTGTAGAAACCGATTAAAGGGGTACAATGGGTTTAATAAAATCAGCCGTACCTCTTCCAACTTAGCCGGCTTCCAAGACTGCATTATCATTGTATCATGATTTCAATGTCAGTTTGCGGTAACGAGGTCCTATGGGCCGCGTAGGTATAGTGCGCCTTTTACGCACTTCAGAGAGAAGTTTACCTTTTAATTCAGTTCAGGAAAAATAGATTTTTTTGGCTAGTGGTAACTCTACCGCCAAGGATGTGACGCCAAGCGAGCGTTCCGGTACCTACGATGACGTATACTTAGATACCAATGGGTTTAATAAAAACTTCCATACTTCCGTTCAGGTTAGCCTGTTTCCATCTTAGACTCTATCGGCTCTTATCACCAGGCGAGATTTCAGTCAAAGGCTAGCTTGTATCTGAATAAATAAGACTAAGTATAATTTAAGTATATGATTAGGCTTTGAGAAGGCATATTGTACGTAAATAATTTCACTAAGAATATTATACAATATAGCAATTAAGTTCATGTTTTCCGCAGGGAACCTTGCAGATTAAAGAAATAAGGTCAAGTTAGAAACCTTGGCGCTCGCAAAAAAGCCGTATTTATTCAAGACGGAATCACGAATGAAAGAAATTCTGTTATTTACTAATTAAAAATAACAGGTGTCTTAAAACTCTTAAGTGACTCTTATACAGCTTTTATACAACTAGACGACGCAGAAGTAGGACGGCCAGGGACATTTCACATTCGAGTGTTTTAGACCTTCATACGTTAGGGTTCCAGGTGAGAAAATGTTAAACTTCGTGACTTCTTCATCATCAAATATGGCATGTTTTGTGTAAGCAGTCGACATCAACGTGAGACTATAAAGAGCTGACCCGCAGCGAATACGCGAATCACGCGATTTTTTCCCTCAACTCTGTAATACTTGCAATCATAAAGAGATGCCCGCACTGCGATTTAAAATTCGCGCAGAAAAAATCTGTAATTTGATACACGTGGTGCGGTATTAAATTCGCGCGAATATTTTGTGCAGTATTGAGTAATGTATGTGTAGTGAGATGTCAGTGTTTAATCTGTGGTAATGTCATTCCTTGTCTGTGTGTGTTTTCCCACTTGACTTCTGTTGGTAATTTGGTAATATGTAACATGTCGTACATTTAATAAAAATAAATCTTTTAATATAAAATAACTAATCTTTTAATAATAAAAAGTGATAAACACAACAGTATGGCGTTCACCGCATTCGCAGTGCGGGCAGGTGAAATCCGTACGCGGAAAATAAATCGCGCAAATAAATTCGCGAGAGCAAAAATCGCTGTGCGAGCTAGGCCTTAATACCATCTTCTGAACAAGCGAGCACTGCTTCTTTAAAGTTCTCACAAGAAGGTCTACTTTTCGAAGAGTGATAGGTAGATTTTAGTGAATAACCTACCTACAGAACCCTCGAAATAGTCCTAAATACAATTCCCCCTGTCCAGTTTCCCCCAGTCCCAGAATAGTAGTCGCACAATGCCTCCGCCGCGCGTGGATGGCTGTTGACATCAATTGCAGAGACAATGGCGAGAGATGATTGTGTTTCTTTCATTTCGACGCGAGCTGCGATTGTTGGCGCTCTGTAGGAGCCTATTTATATTTTAAGCGGCACTTTATATACGGTTTGTGTCTCCCATTTTTTGTTTTGTTTTATATGCTAGGTATCTACCGTTACTTACGATTTCGGTTGCGTTGTTTTATTTTTCACAAAATTCCCGAAATCTGTGGCTCCCATTTTTTGTTTTACATGGTATGCGTATTGTATTTTTTATAGTTATTACGTATTCTCACACATTTTTTGAATTGCGGAGAGTGATTTCGCGAAATCCACGAAATTATCTGCTAAATATTATTTCTGGGTTCGGGGGTTGAATTTCCCAAACTTTTGAATTTCCAAAACTCTTCCGCTAAAAACGGTTATATATAATATTATTCAAATTCAAAAGAACACAAGAACAAAGTGTCTTTCAGTGAAAACTAACTGTAAACTAAGATAAGTTAATGGGCCGATTCATAGATATAAGTACTTTTATAAGTTTAGGTTAATATAAAATTGCTTATTAGCTCTACTCGTAAGCTAGATTGCAATGTTAGTAAAGTACTGTCGTCAGCACTTTATGATAAAAAAAAAATCAAAAATTCAAGAAAATAGGTAAAAATAGCTACTCAGCTAGAGCAGGTATTTCCAATTTCCACTAGGCTTCATGTTAATGGAATTGATGGAATAGATACAATACGTCGGGTGTTACAAGCCACCTCACGGCTTTTTGTATATAAAAATATTATGCGTAGTGTACCTACCTAATATACCTATGTGTTCACATAATAGATGATAATATATATTTTTTTCCGGAGCGGTAGAGATTTTCCAAAATCCACTTAACTACCTGTCAAATATTGTTTCTGGTTGGCTGAGTTGAATTTCCCATTTCCCAGAATTCATTCGCTGTTTTGTATTCGCATAAATGGATATATTTAGAGGATAGTGTAATCACAATAATTCACGATCATGATCGTAATAATACAATTATCGATCAGTATAGTCCAAACTCTAAATAATAGGGATAATGATAATTACCTACGTCAAAACGCTTGCTTAGTGAAGGAGCCTAGAATATGAAATACATAGATATCTGTCAAACATAGATACATAAGTAAAGCAAATTAACAGTGACTTGGATGCTTAATAAAACTGCTAATCGAGATAATAACGCTCGTTCCCACTAGTTCAACTACTACCGTTCAACCGTTGAACTAGTGAGACTTTTTTCCCCACTAGTTCAACTGCGTCAAAATTGAATTGAACTAGTGAGAATAAATAGTTGAACTCAATAGGTAGTTCTAGTTTAGGTAACAATGCCATTTTTCTACTGGGTACTTAATACAAATAATATGTCTGTTGCCTGGCAAAAAATGAATGACGCGCGCAGTCTGTTTTTTTTAACCCCCGACCCAAAAAAAGAGGTGTTATAAGTTTGACGTGTGTATCTGTGTATCTGTCTGTGGCATCGTAGCGCCTAAACGAATGAACCGATTTTGATTTAGTTTTTTTTTTGTTTGAAACGTGGCTTGATCGAGAGTGTTCTTAGCTATAATCCAAGAAAATCGGTTCAGCCGTTTGAAAGTTATCAGCTATTTTCTAGTTACTGTAACCTTCACTTGTCGGGGGTGTTATAAATTTTTAATTTACACTTGTTAAATGAAAGTTTGACTATTTAAGTTGTCGTAATAACTTAGATAGTTATAACATTTGTTATAATAACTCATTATCTTCAGATACCCTAGAGAAGCTGGGGCGGTTATAGTCTATTCTACTTAAAAATAACTTTAATGCCACAATAGGCCTACACCTCGCCCGCTCTAGGCCACTTCCCTCACAAAAACACAATTCATTTGTCCAGTTTTCTCAACGCGAGCCAAAATAGCGCTCGGAGGCTGCACAATGCCTAGCGAAAACTGAAATGGACATACAAGTACGCTGGAATAGGTGTGCCATACAAAATGACAGTTGTTTTTTGTGCTGATTCGAAGCGGCTCACCAATCGCAACGGGAATTAAAAGCGACACTTTATGTCAAATGGTTTTCGTATTTACAGATGTTTCATCACTAACATTTACTTACGCTTACTGCTGCTATCAGCGGCCAAAATGGCTAAAATCCAGTTGCTTCAAAAACAAGGGTCCTACTGCGGTAGTTTGACTGTTATAGTGTGACGATCGCAATCACTTGTGACTGGCCGACATTCGTTCTTGTTGCAACAAGAATAGGTACCCAGCTTAAATTCAGCCAGTCACAAGAATTGAGATTGTAATATCGATTGATGCAGCTTTTCCGGAAACGACCTACTTGATTAGCCATGACACTCTATCGCTATTTGCTTAAATGCATTGTTGCTGAAAAATATTATAGATTTTGCCAATCACAGCAATTAAGACACACACATTAGTGTATAAATTAAAAAAAATTGAGATTGTAGCCGATCAACCTGCTGAATACGCTCACAGACACTCACTGAGCTGATATCAGCACCAAAATGGGAAAAAACAAGTTGATTAAAAACAGGCTGGCAATCGCAGGTCCAGCGTACTGCGTACCTACTTGTATTAGTAGAGATCAGTGCTAGCGAAGCGCTGCGCTGGATGGCTTTTGACATTGTGTCACAGACAATGGTGGAATTTGTTTGTTTGTGTTTTATTGTCTCGTCACTCCGCGGCGCTGTTGTGCTTTCATTTCTATTTTTAAACTTTTTTCAAATTAGTAAAGTAAATGGCTAGATTTTTACCCAACTGCAGCCCATAAGGAGGGTTATGTTTTTGACCTGTATGTATGTCCGTTCTTATGACGTCCGCTCGTAACTACTCAACGGGTCAACCGATTTGATAAATTTTAGATTAGTCCAGTGGCGCATGGTGTCACTGGGTAGGTACATGTCCATACATATATTTTTTTTTTAATCTACAAGGGCTAACTTGTATTTAAATAGAAAATTTCATCAATAAAAAATAATGATTTTGGTTCTATCATTATCCCATCCACTTGCAGGCATATTAACTGAACTTGACTTTTTTTAATAAGTAACGAACAATTTCCGATTTATTTTTCTTTATAGGTCCTACAATGTCTTCAGGAGATAAAGTTTCGTAATACTTATACTTTGGAAATTGGAACAATTTGTAAAAGACGAGTCGCTTCGCTTCTATTTTGCACCAATGTGTCTCGAACACTATGAACATCAATTACACTTCACACTAATATTATAAAGGTGAAAGATTGTGTGTTATGTTTTTGCTCTTTCACGCAAAAACTACTGGTCGGATTTGGCTGAAGAATGGAGGTAGATTATACCATGGATTAACACATAGGCTACTACGACTAACTAACTACCATTTATCCCGGAAAATCAAAGAGCTCCCACGGGATTTCTAAAAGCCTACATCCACGCGAACGAAGCCACGGGCATCAGGTAGTGATTTATAAAAATCAACCCAACAGGGGCTGGTTCATTATCGAAAATGTGTTAGATCGAATATGGTGATAGTATTACTTAGAATGGGAACATAGTAATAAGCTTGTAGAAAATTATAAAGGCGAAAGCAAACTTACCATTCGACGCGACTGGATGAAGATGTAGAGTTATATAAAACTAGAAGATGCCCGCGGCTTCGCCCGCGTGGATTTCGATTTTTTAAAATCCCATAGGAACTCTTTGATTTTCCGGGATAAAAAGTAGCCTATGTGCTAATCCAGGATATTATCTATCTCCATTCCAAATTTCAGCCAAATCCATTCAGTAGTTATTGCGTGAAAGAGTAACAAACATACACACACACACACACACACACACACACACACACACATACAAACTTTCGCCTTTATAATATTAGTGTGATCGTAGTAAGCTATCATCATCAACTTACCTCCCCCAAATAGAGGCCGACGTTTAAGCTATCACCGCTATCTAATCTAAAGCTAATCTAATCATTACATAAGACTGAGTCGATCGGAATTTTAAAAAAACCAGTCAAATCATTGATTTCCCCCACAAAGCAGAAGATTATTCTCTTTTTAAAATCACTAAGACTTTCAAAAGATCAAAGGAACACGTGCCACCACTAAAGAAGACTGATGGTAACTGGACTAGAAACCCCTCAGAAAAGGCAGAATTATTTGCCCAATTCCTACAAGGCGTATTCAAACCTAACGACCCAGATGTCTCACATCCTGAAGACGAGATCGACGTGTTTCTAAAAAGTGATCAGCAAATGTCACTCCCAATGCGACCAGTAACCCCAAGAGAAGTTTGTAGACATATCAACAATCTAAAGTTAAAAAAGGCGCCTGGGTATGACCTCATAACAGCTGAGGTTCTAAAAGAATTGCCAAGAAAAGGAATTGTACTGATTACAATCATTTTCAATGCAATCTTACGATTACAGTACTTTCCTTCGATTTGGAAAGCTTCTATTATAAACATGGTAGCTAAGCCAGGAAAGCCCCCAACGGAAGTATCCTCATACAGGCCAATAAGTCTTCTCCCATTACTTTCAAAATTGTTCGAGAAAGTAGTCCTACAGCGTCTTCTTCCACTCCTAGAAGAACAAAATGTAATACCAGACCACCAATTTGGATTTCGTGCCCACCATGGAACAACTGAACAGATTCATCGAGTTGCACACACAGTCCGTCAAGCATTGGAACGGAAAGAATATTGTTCAGCAGCATTCCTAGATATCCAACAAGCCTTTGACCGGGTCTGGCACAAAGGCCTACTCTATAAATTGAAACGCTGTTTACCAAACACAGCATATATGCTTATGAAGTCTTATCTATCTCAACGTATATTCCAAGTCAAATGTGATGACAGCTTATCTACCTTCTATGCCATTGAAGCAGGAGTTCCACAAGGATCTGTACTAGGTCCTGTCTTGTATACCATCTATACTGCCGACTTACCTGTGTCAAAAGACGTGATCACAGCGACATATGCCGATGACACTGCTCTACTGGCCTGCAACAACGACGCCAATATTGCATCGCTCAAACTACAAGAACATCTCAGCAAAATAAGCTCCTGGCTAAAAAAATGGAGAATAAGAGCTAGTGCAGCGAAATCGAGCCATATAACTTTTACTTTGAAAAAAGGAGATTGCCCACCTGTCAAACTAGACGAGACCATCCTACCTACGCAAACAACAATCAAGTACCTAGGTATGCACCTGGATAGGAGGTTGACTTGGAGAGATCACATCAAGAAAAAAAGAGATCAGGCCAACTGGAAATTTCGAGAACTATACTGGCTGATAGGCAGACAGTCCTCACTGAGCTTTGAAAATAAGCTTCTCATATATAAATGCATCGTCAAACCAGTATGGACTTACGGCATTCAGCTCTGGGGTTCAGCAAGCCACTCAAACATTGAGATACTCCAGCGCTTCCAGAACAATGTTTTGAAGGTCTTATGTAACGCACCATGGTTCACAAAAAACAGTGAAGTGCATGCCTACACAGAAATCCCCACAGTAAAGGAGGAAATAGACAGGTCACTTGAGGCCTACAAACAGAGACTTGAGGGTCATAAAAACAGCCTAGCAGTCCAACTTCTGGATCCCAGTTATAGCACGTTCCGCCTTAAGAGGACAAGACTGGCCAGCATATAGTAATTAATACTTATCTTGAAGGGATGTCACATCGCTGGATGTGCAAAGCCTAAACTGATAAAATATTTGGTCCTCAAATCTGTTCATAGTCCACCGACTGATTGCAGATGGAAGAGATGTGAAAGGAAAAAAAAAAAAAAACATTGATTTTATGGACAGCTCACGCTTGACCAAAAATTAAGTATGCCAAAATGGTTTTCACGAAAGTAGAGCTGAGGTTTCCTCAGATAGTTTCCCTGTATCTCCTATGGTTTTGGATTTCACCATGCTGTCCCAGTTAAAAAAAAATTGGTTGTCTGTAAAGTCGGTTTACTGACGATAGTTGAACGTGACAACAAAGGCCGATTGTGCTTCTTTGTCGCTCGTTCCGCGCTCTCGCTTGCACTTCAAGCCTTACATGGAACGCCTCACAGCGAGGTAACGCCGCATGAGTCATGTTTTTTCGTGCGTGCAGCCGGCTCTATCGAATTATAAGACGTTGTCACGTCAAAAACACACTGTATACAGCAGTGAAAGTCTATCGGTTGTGGACGACGATGATGATGAATCTTTCCTGCGTAGGAGGCGTTTTTCGAGTCGCGCTCCTTGTCATAAATATGTTTCTACCTTAAGTTATGATTGAATTCCCGAACTTTCCCTTATACATTCCATTTTCCATGCCTTATTTCAGAACGCCGGCGTATCGCGCGCGCACAAAAGATTCTACACAAAGTCACAATTACCATGTCAGAAGCATGCCATAATTAAATTTTCTCCCGTCAAATTACGACGAACAACGCGAGAAAAGGCGTAGACGAAATAAATTGAACTTAAAACTTCCACTCTTTAACTTTAGAGGGTCGTTGTTTAGGAACGTGGTTAAGTACAATTTATGTCACTAACAATTTTCAACTTAACTTTGGCTATACATGGATTACATACTATACATAAAAGGTATTTTATGTATTTCATTCATGCTAAGTTTGGAATTGAGGAAATCGTGAAACAAGGTCTATAATCCGGTTTAAAAACATCTAAAATTATTCTTTTAGATATTTTTTCCTTCACTTTAGAGAATTTTTCTACAGAAATCTCATTATGTTTTGCAACAAGTAATTTTTGAGTACTTAGGTACTAACTTAATTTTATTAAGGTGCCCAAAGGGTGCCCATTAAATATTTTGGTTTGATTTCTAAATATAAAATCGCAAGCGAAGAAACACTTTTTATATGTTTTATACCTTTTGTAATTCTTTGATATTTTGACTTTTTCAAAATTATATACATTTTTATATGGGTGGTTTCAGATTTTTATTAGTTACGAAAATTTTTGTCTAAACTTGCTTTTTGGGTTGCTTTTTTTTAGTTTTTTTTAGATAAAAAATGAAACTACAAACACAATTGTATTTATATAATATTTTTTTATTAGATATATTATTATGATGTCAGTGATTCTCTCAAATTGTTGTAGTTTTAGGTTTAACTAGTTTAATTTTAATTTAGATTGTACCGATGGGGCTGGCCTAAAGGTCACCTATGAAAGCCCCTTAAAAATATTAGAATAAAAAAAATAGTATGATGTAGTAGGTATGGCAAAACTGTGCCATGTGTTGAGTCTACTCATCCGACCATGGACTTGACATGGCGCAACTGCCAAATATTAAAATATATATTGAATTTGAGTTCTCTATTATACCCTGCCTATGTTTTTGTGATTCTAATTCCTAACTGTATTGGGTAAGACCAAATAAAATATAAAACCAATAACTTCAAGATAGCCTACCGTATAATTTTAAAAATAATTATAAACATTTGTGATTAATAGAAGGATACGACCCTCAGGAATAGACAATACGACAGAGAGATGCTGATAATAATTTAGTAGGTAGTTTAATAGCACTTCCTTCGGAATTCCATGGATTGTGGAGACCTTATAGGTCTCTATAATCCATACTTCCATACTTAATATTATAAATGCGAAAGTGTGTCTGTCTGTCTGTCTGCTACGTTTTCACGGCCCAACCGCTGAACCGATTTTAATGAAATTTAGTACAGACTTGGGATGTATCCCGGGCAAGGGCAGGGCAAGACTACATTTTATCCCGGAAAATCAAAGAGTTCCTACGGTACTAAAAAAACCGAAATCCACGCGGGCGAAGCCGCGGGCATCCTCTAGTGTTGTGTGAATCTGCCAATCCGCAGTTGGTCAGGGTAGAACTATGATGTAAGCCCTTCTCATTAGTAAACATGTTGATGATGATAAGTATAACAGCATTAATTAAAATCACGGACTGATGATTAATAAAATCAGGAAATGTCAGGAATGATGTGAACGAATGAAAGCTCCACATTCAAAATATTATGACTTTCAATTCGTATATCATTCATTTTTAATGACAGCCGCAAGCACTTCACTATCGTTCTTAAAATTAATTGAATCTGTGGGGATGATTTATTATAGATTCGCATTGCAAATAACGAGGGTAGGTAGTTGTTATGGCCACGTCATTAATATGCGGGCAAGTACCGAGCAGTTTTAATTTATTTTCGACAGATTACTTAACTACAGGGATTTCTGTGCGTGATTGACACTTATTTTTTAAATTACTTCGACAGGACGTATAGTACGCGACAGGTTGAGGTGGCAATCGGGGTGGGGACGCCCCGCGCACCGCCTAGCCCCTGCGCTCTAGCGCTGGTGACATGCGGGTGTGCGGGGTGTCCCCCCACCTCATACCCCAATTGGTTCTCGACCTGTCGCGTACTATACCTACCTTTGAAAAGAAATCTTTTCAAAAAACCGACTTCAAAATAATCATAATATCATTATGGTAATTTTAACACAATCAACTCTTTGTCTACAAGTTAATAATAATAAAGAGAGTTCCATAAAAGATATACCTACTGAACACTATCTATTTTTTTTTTAATTTGCATGTCGGCTATTTTGAAATTCGCCATCTTGGTTTCTTATTGTCTAGTGCTATAGCGGTAATTATTTCTTAATTATTACCTTAGAGAGTCGAAATTTTCACAGAGTGTGTAGCACTCTGTGAAAATTTCGACTCTCTAGCTCTATAAGTACCTACATATTACGTTTCATGAGATTCAACCCGCTGATAGACTGACGGACTGACAGCGGAGGCTTAGTACCTTAGGCTTAGTATAGAGTACCGTCGGCAACTTTCGGCTACGGAACCATAAAAAAGAAATCCGTTAACATTTTTTAGACGTAGAGTACCTAGGTATATGATTGGGTGACTACCTAAACAACGGAATGATATCAATTTTGTTTATTCAATTATTCGTTCGATGTAAAAAAATATGCTGGACAAATATTTTTTATTTGTTTAATATTATTAAATCCAATTCAATACTGTAAACTTTATATTCTGGCAATTCACTAAAATAACAAACAATATACAACAACATCGATACTGAAACAATAAAAAGAGGGTGTTAAATACAGGGTGTTTTTGGAACCATGACTTCGTTTTTAATGAATTTAAATTCTAATTTTAATAAAATTATAAACTGAATGTTTTAAAGATTAAAAATACCTATCTCATGTACCTGCCTTACAGGTCAGGAATTAACACCGCAGTTTTTCTAAGTTGTGATTATAATATTATAGTCATCGACAAAATATATGATGGTGAATGAAATAAATGGTGTAAAGAAATCTAGCCTCTTTTATAAATAGGAAGTACTAGAATTACGATTTTCGAAATATAAGTGTCTAACTGATCCTTCCGCCTTAACTCGAGTGAAAGTATGATATAATTTAATTATAACCTATGTTACTTCGGGATAAAGTAGCTTTCTAATGGTCAAAGGATTATTAAAATCGGTTTCAGAGTTTATTGATTAAAAACAAACCAACAAATGTTTTCTCTTTATAATATTTGTATAGAAATATAAGTCTAGGCTTCGGCTGCGTGATGTAATTTATAACAAACATTCGGGGATACTGTAGGAGTGGTTAAGTATCAATCAGTAAAAGAATTTTCAGAATCAGATCATTAGTTCCGGAAATTACCTACTTTCAAACATCCAAACTTTATATTTTTATAGTGAAACTAGCTTATGCACGTTCAAACCCCTGTTATAACCCTTTAGGGATAAGTAGATAGAATTTTCAAAAATCCTTTCTTGGCTTATGTTTACATGCCTTTCAGTCTGATCCGGCCAGTAGTTTGAGCCGAGCGTTAATAGATCAATCAATCAGTCAGTCAGACAGTCAGCTTTTTCTTTTAATAAAAGAAGTATAGATCACTGACCGCTCCAAAAAATAGCATCCTGTGGAGAGAAAAAAATAATCGAAATGGAAAATTTAAGGGACAAATAAACGAAAGATTGGTATCTACCGGTTTTTTACGACTTAATCACACGTACCAATTTCCGAACAAATAAACGGCCAGCGATGCCGACATAAATCGGTTTTCAAACGAAAAATACGGCCGTCGCAGCGCGTGGTAGAGAATTAAGTGGAAAATTGGAATTAAAGGACCGGCCTTTCAGAAAACAATTTTGTAGAAAAACAAATTACCTAGTCGTTTTTTTGGTTAGCGGCGGATAAATTGTTTAGAGCCTTTGTCGATTTTGTACCTTTTTGTGTGTCCTGTGTCATTTGAAGTCTAGACCATAGAAAAATACGCACTGAATTGAGAATCTTGTCCTCCTTTTAGAGTTCCATATTCGAAGGGTGCCAACGGGACCCTATTACTAAGCCTCCACAGCCGTCTGTCCGTCTGGCAGCCATGCAAATTAAAAAAAAATAAGAAGTTAGTATGCGACTCGCACTTGACCGTTTTTTTAGAAGTTGGTTAAAAGGACAACCGATGAATACCTAACATACCTATTGATTTAATTGATTTATTGAAGAATGCTCGGTACTCATACAGTCGAACGCCAAATCGCATACCGAGTTATAGGCTACATATATATAATTTCTTAAATTCATTAAGACTAATAGATATCACAGGAGGATGGTCAAGGATATTGGAATATTAATTATCGTATAGTAACCGGCCGCATAATAATTTTATATAGACATTGTACCGCTAACTAAAATGTTTAACGTAACAATACGGTTTGAGGTAATCTAATTTGAACCGGAGTGCTTTTGTCCGGAGCACAGGTACGGAGCCTGCGCTCGGCCGTCCATTTTGTGGATAATGGCGCGTGTCCTTAGCACTCGACTATTCAGGAGAGTACGCTCACATGTAGTGGATAATGTTTTATCTGGTGAAGTTACCATTCTAGTTTACGACGGTTTGTAAACTGAAATAAGCATATATCTATTCAATTGAAGATTATGTAAATGCATAAAGGAGAGTGGATTCGACCTGCAGCTCGCTCCAGCAAAGCGCGGGACTTCAATTACTTTTATTATCAAATCTTCGTAAAGAGCAACCGCCGAGTTTCTTTCCGCTATTACACTCTTCTTCTTCTTTATGTGTCTCTCCATTACTGAAGGTCAGCAGTCAGTTTTTAAAACTTCTCCTTGTCCATGGCTAGCCGGAATAGTTCTCCTACTGTTTTTATGCCAGTCCACTCCCTTATGTTACGTAGCCATGACTTCTTCCTTCTTCCCACCCCTCTTTTTCCAGCAATTTTTCCCATCATAATTATCTGCAGCAGGCGGTACCTATTGTGTCGCAAAACGGTGTCGGCCCAGGTACGAGATCTTACGTTGCTTGATGGTTTTAACTAACTCGGTCTTCCTCTGCATCCTGGCAAGAACCTCAGCGTTAGACACCTTAGCCGTCCAGCTTATGTGAAGCATCCTGCGATACGTCCACATTTCAAAGGCGTCGATCTTTTTCCTCAAGTCCTCCACTAGCTCCGCTATTACACTACCTACTCCAATTTCAACTCGACCATTTTGTATTTGAGCTATTGACGAACTACTAAACACCGCCTTAAAGTGTGCATAGCCGTATATCCCGTAATGGGATTTCGATAATCCAACGTGCAAATCAATCAGCTCAATAGTTCAAAGCAAATCATCATCGCTTTACAATGTTTAAGCCTGTGCTCCAAGAGCTGGTGGACTATATCTAGCTCTCGTTTAGTTCACTTTGAGTATAGTGTTGAATTAGTGCATTTCAAATGCTATTTGCAAGGAATATTAGTATTGTACATCAACTGTCTAGGTGCGTAGTTGGACTAGCTACATAGCAGTCGTTGAATATGATTTTCTAATGAATACGTAAGTGTTATTATTTTGTTCGTGATCTTTAGGATCCTACTGTTTTAACTGTTGGCTAAGCTATGTTGACCGGAGTCAGTAACATGACGGGTGGCTTTAGGGGTCCGAATTTGGCTAGTAATAATCGTCAACTTAAAGGTGGATCCACACTTTTTAAAATTCTTAAGTACAAGTTAGCGCTTGACTGCAATCTCACATGTTGGTAAGTGATGATACAGTCTAAGATGGAAGCGGGCTAACCTGGAAAGGGTATGGCTGTTTTGATTAAACCCCTACCCCTTTAGTTTCTACACGGCATCGTACCGGAACGCTAAATTGCTTGGCGGCATGGCTTTTCAAGTAGGGTGATAATAGCCACGGCCGAAGCCTCCCACCAGACAATACGACAGACAGAGCGAGAGAGTCGCTCTTTTCTTTATGCCCAAGAGAGGCAGTCAAAATAAAAGAACATTTAAAATGTACGAAAATAAAGTACAAATGTATGTTACCAGAACACTTTACAGTGACACATGCACATAATAAAATAGCAAGAGTGCGCGTCCGTTGTCTATTGTACTGAGGATTGCTCTCCGGAGTCTTGAATTAGAAAATCTTACCCGGATGAACCATTGCTGATTCGTTTTGAGATGTAGAAAGGTCTTTAGATGTAGGACCTTAGATGAATAATCTATAAATAAATAAAATAAATGAATTAAAAAACCATTTAAGAGTTGTAACCCTAGGTCGCTTCTCAGGGCTTTCCATACAGATGGTTTGGTTCACATTTGAATTTTATTAATTGGAAGTCCATGTTAAACAAGGGATTAAAAGCTTAATTTGCGATAATCTACTGAAAAAGGTACATGTATGGTATAATATGGACATGCACCACCTGCCTTATCACTGCAAGCATGTAGGAAAAGCCAGCCACCAAGCAAGTCCCAAGCACCACCATACAACACCACACAAATCCACCACAACACACTCGACGCACATTTCGCTCCGACACCGGAGCATCCTCTGAAGATGTAGACTTTCGTTACATGTGTGCAATGTGCATGCATGATGTGCATTATGAGTACAATTTACTTATAATGCACAAAACAATTCACAAAACACAAAGTATGAAATAAAAAATATTTTATACATTTCCTGAATGTTTCAGCTAATCTATACAATTACCAGACTATACTGATTGACGGTAACATATTATAGTATATTTGAATGGCTCAGGTGTTTTTTTTTCTCTCTCGTCTGGCTAATACAAAGATTAGCCAATGTCAAGTTTGTAGTTATTTGTAACAAGTTAGTTAAACTATACAAGTATGGACCCCGTCTGTGCCGGCGCCCGCCGACATACGCACGGCACCCCCTTAGAGCACTTTCCAGTCAGTTTTAACAAAAAAAAAAAACACTCCAAAAAGGCAGAGCATGCCCGCCAGGTAACACCAACACAGACGAAGTTTGGCTCAGGTGTTCACATTTAGGATGGCACGATTCTTGAAAAGAATCTTGGACGACAGTTCGTCCAAGATTCTTTTCTAACAACGATACAAATATAAATTACGGTGACGACATAGTGGGAACGCGCCGTTAGTGTCATAGAAATGTGATACGATATGATATCCATGTAGCACCTGCACAAAATCATATGATAGGATTAAATATAAAGCGAAAGCCGAGATAATCAAATTATACTTTAGAGCTCGGCAACATACGATCTATACCATCGGATACTATGAAAACAGCAATGCATTTTGAACTCTATTTATATAGCAATAGGTAATATATGGAGTACATACAATGCTATGAAAATGTTATTGAAATTGAAACTCTACATTAATACAGATAACAGTTAATTTTGAACGTGCTTCGTAAAGAGCTTGGATCTATAACATCTTTATTATCGAGCAGATGGCTAGAGGTTTCATAGTGTAAAATACTTGCGGATAAAAGATAAAAGAATATATTATGTATATGGTAGCAGAGTTGATGGTATTTCTTACTGTGAGTTTTTCAATTCTACCCTAGGGTTTTGAACACATAGAACAAGCTGTATTTTGGGGTTCTGGTGAACTAATATTGATCAAAGTTTTTAAGTCTGTCTATATATTTAGACTGCAATCTCACTGGGTAGTAAGTGATGATGCAGTCTTAGATGGAAGCGAGCTAACTTGAAAGAGGTAAGTATGGCAGTTTTATTAAAACCACACCCCTTATCGGTTTCGACACCATGGCTTTGCAGGTAGGGTGGTAACCACGGCCGTTGTCTCCCACGGGAATAAAAAATAGGATTACTAATTTAAAGTAGGTACACCGTCCTTAGGTATTTAGAGTCTTCGTATTACTCTTCATCGAAGGGTGCAGTGATCCATGGTGCCAGAGACGCCATAACATTTTTTCATACTTTATTTTGAATTATTGGAAAACATGGAATTTAAATTTGCATTGCAAATGTTATACTAATTAAAATCCAGTGATATTAATTTATTGTGATAGCGATATAGCCTCTGCGGCTGTTATACTCGTAAGTGAAGTCTGATATTGAATCGTGGTAATTTTCATGCATTTAAACGGGATTTTAAAATTATATCCATGTCCATACCTGTTTTTATGATAATAATAACCAAATACCAGCACCACATCTCGAGAGCGTCTATCCTTTTCTTCCTTTCTTCTTCTCAAATGTTCTTTTTTGAATGAAAATGTTATAATAAAACTTAAGAGGGGTCTCTCCGTCACTCGCTTCATACAAACGTAGTTCCAATTTCATTTGAATATTAAGCAACCAAAGTCCATGAAATTTTGCAGACATATTCTAGAAACTAATATCTATGTCTGTGGTTTTCCAGATTTCTGTTAAAATATTCGGTTTCAAAGTTACGCGGTCTTAATTTACATACAAATCTTTGAGCCCCTGTAATTTGAAAACTACATATTTTTAGAAAAATCTAAAACACCACAGGCACAGATATTAGTTTCTAGAATATGTCTGCACAATTTCATGGACTTTGGTTGCTTAATATTCAAATGAAATTGGAACTACGTTTGCATGAAGCGAGTGACAGAGAGAGCCCTGTTAAAGCTAGCCTTATCTAATAACTGTACAAATTATGTCCGCGTGGAATGGTGTCAAGAATACTGGCTGCAATTCCACGCTGGGCAGCAGGCAAAATGAGCCAGCTATTCTATCACCAGATGAGGTCATTAACCGTGGTAAAATGTTCTTTTAAAGTTATGAAAACAGGGGTAATACATATTATTACGATATGAGTTCGTATAATATAATAAAATAGCGATCTTATCTTTTCCATCTCAGAGCAAACTCTCCCCAGTCGGGCAATCGTTTTCTAAATCAAAACATACGTAACAGTTTTCAGACGAGGTCCCTGTTGTTTTATTACGTTTCATAAGTTACAGAAGAAAACTTTCATATCGCAAACAGCAATTCCAGTTTACTTAGGTTTACTTTTGTAAACGGAAACTTAGTTCACAAATGAGATCTTGTTGTTGTGTATCTTTGATTGTTGTTTGCATGCTTTTATTAAGTTATTATAAAAAAAATACTTAAATTACAGGTTACGTTACAGTCAAAAATCTTATCAACTTAACTTAATCTTATCTTCTTTTAACTGTAAAAGCAGTCAAAACTAGTTTTGCCTGTTTATTATGGTTTATTAGAATTAATTAATTAATGAAATGTGTTTTTTTGTAAACCAAAAAAGAAATGCGGCAAACAATGAAGTAAACTTTAAAATGAAATAGCAATAGAAATACACACTTTGTCTAAAAATCTCAAGTTTCTACCTATTACGGTTCATGTGATACAGTCCGCTGACAGACAATCGCATGGACAAACGAAAGGTCAGCGGAGGCTTAGTAATAAGGCCCCGTTGGCACCCTTTGGGTACGAAACTCTACAAAGTAATACGCAGCTACACGTTTTATCCTAAAAACGACTTTAGGATAAAAGTGTAGAAAATATGTAAGTAGACCTTTTTCATGAAAAGGCATGCCCATATTGTAAATCCCCATAAAATCCGATATTTCCACTGACATCATGCGATTAAAAGTGAAGCTCTAAAGCTGGGATAATCAAATTTGAGAGCCTGTTAACATGGAGGCCGCCAGATCGAGTAAATACCCCTCAGTGAAACCGGACACAATTGTGTTATGTTCCACCGATTTTTTACTGTTGGGATCCCCCTTTTGTTAAAAATCTTTTCTAATCGTAGTTCTTCGTCCGCGGGGATTTAAGTTCTAAAAATCCCGTGGAAACTCTTTGATTTTTCAGGATAAAAGCATGCTATGTCCATCTTCTGGTTATCTGTGGTATAGCCAATATCCTTCCCTGGGATGCAATCTGTCTTTGTACCAAATTTCGTTAAAATCGGTTAAATGGATGAGCCGGAAAAACTAGCAGACAGACATAAAGGAACACTTTCCTATTTATGGGTAAGTATAGCTTTATTCGTTTATCTATGAGTATTATGCGAAGGATTTGGTAGCTCGTTGCATTCCAAGAAAACGCAAAAAGGATTAATGTTTGCACCCCTAGTAGTTGTACGTAGTAGTATCTAGTACAGACTGTACTAGTGTTAGTAGTTGTGCATCTGTCTGGCAGTGACAAGACGATAACCTTTTAACCACCTATTGATTTATTTATTAACAAGTGTAAATTAAAAATTTTCAACACCCCCGACCAGTGAAGGTTACAGTAACTAGAAAAAAGCTGATAACTTTAACGGCTGAACCGATTTTCTTGGACTATTCCGCGCCTACGATCCAAATGTATCTGAGTTTTCCAAAACATCATTTTCAAATAAATAATTATGTAGGTATATCTAGGCAACGTCCATCTTGACAGCTTGACATTTGTCAATTGCCACTTGAATATTATGAACCTAAGGGTTATCTAACCTTCTTTTCTACAAGAAAACTAGAAAAGAGCTGATATCTTTTAAACGGCTGAACCAATTTTTTTGGATTATAGCTAAGAACACTCTCGATCAAGCCACATTTCAAACAAAAAAAATTAAATTAAAATCGGTTCATTCTTTTAGGCGCTACGATGCCACAGACAGATACACAGATACACAGACACACAGATACACACGTCAAACTTATAACACCCCTCTTTTTGGGTCGGGGGTTAATAAAACAACCAATTTATTTCATTTACTAACAGCTAATACTTCGAATGGCGTTTTCCACTTCATTTTATATCAACATACAGTATATTTTTCCTTTAGAAAAATATTCAATATTGATACGGGTAATGGAGTGCGCGCTTTGTGTCCTCACTCACTTTGCAGTCAAAGCGCAATAACGAGCGCTCGGAATAAAGCGATCATCGCCAATTGCCGTGAGCCATTCGGCTGATTGACTCGCGCGGGATTATTGAAACTCTCAGCGGCGATACGTTGCTTTGGCTATTTTATGATACTCTAACTCAAGTAGTTATGCTTACATTGTGGATTAAATGGTATATATTTTTCCTCAATAAAATATTCTAAATGACGGCGAATCGCATTAAAATCTATTGAGAACTTTAGTAGTTAGCTATAAGCGACCACACAGTCAAATACAGATTGTATTATTTGAGATAGAGATATTATCTCGGATAATAAAGCACGCGCTTTGTGTCCTCGCTCACTTTGCAGTCAAAGCGCAATAACGAGCGCTCGGAATAAAGCGATCATCGCCAATTGCCCGTGAGCCATTCGGCTGATTGACTCGCGCGGGATTATTGAAACGACAGTGCGATTCGCTACGGTTACTTTATGATACGCTAGTATGAGTACCAAATACTGCACACCTAATATTGATTCGCTATGGCTACTTTGAAGATTGCCATTTCATATTTAGAAACAGAGTTGTCGAGCAGGTCCATTAGGGTAATTGCGTGGGTGCTTTGTGCCCTCGCTCACTTTGCAGTCAAAGCGCAATAATGAGCGCTCGGAATAAAGCGATCATCGCCAATCGCCCGTGAGCCATCCGACTGATTGACTCGCGTGGGATTATTCAACGCTCAGCGGGAATACATTGCTTTGCGTACTTTATGATACACTACTTTACCTGATTGGGCTTACTTATAAAATAAATTATCGACACCTGCAATTTAAAACATTGTAACTCATTTTTCACTACTTTTCAGGAGAGCGATTTAAACATTCAAAATATTCTCACTTTGTTCCTAAAAGTCCTAGCGTCTTCCAATTTTGTAAATATAAGTAAAAAGGGATTATCTACATTTCTGTATGACTAAATTGTTGTTTACTTATGTATTTTATATGTTTTTATGACTTACAATGATTTTTCATTAAAAACTGGTTTCCAAATAAAGTTGTAACTCAGACATACAGTGCAATTTAGTAGGGCAATAACAAATTTACCGAGAAAAATAATTGTAAGTCTGAGTTACAATGCATAATATTTATTTTAATACATAGTTGGAGTTACCATAAAAATAAAAAATGAATTAATTTGCATTGTTTTTATTATTACAGTTCCAAAATATCAAAATAAACCTAAAGTTAATCAATCTTTACATTTAGGTTTACATAGGGTGTAAGTTTTACAAAGTAAAGTAACAATAATCATAGATTTTCAATTATTTTAATAAGCGTTTAAGGACGTACAACAATTGCCATTAGGCTTTATTGTTTTTGCGTGGAAGTAGGGGAAAATTGTCTTTTGTGACAGAGTGATGGCTTGCTTTACCCACCAATTTCACGCAGCTACATTAAAGTTAGACAAAAACTGTAAACTGTGAATTTTAAATCTTCATTGAAAATTAACCATTAATGAATCAGCCTTTACAATTTAGAACTACATTCCTTCTACATTTAGTCTGTGTTACATTCCTGTTATACTTTATTTTAGTTGCGTAAACTGGTAGGAGAAGCAAGTCATGCAAGCAATCGCTATGACTCAGAGTTTTAAGACAAAGACAGAGCAATCATTTTCCCTATGCTTTCTCGCAAGTTTATAAATTATTTGCGTGAAAGCGGAGGGAAAATGATCGCTCTATCTTTGTCTTATAACTCTGAGTCAGAGCGATTGCTTGCTTCTCCTTCCAGTTCAAGCACTACAATAAAGTTTGACAGGAATGTAACACAGACATTTTCGAATCTTCATGGGAACTAGGGATATCAACCAATCACTTTCTAATTTTTATTCAACTAATTAAAATCAGTCATAATCAACCTCAACAATATAATGTAAAGATCCTGTTAAACATGTTTAAATATGTGGGTGCTGGTGGTAGGTGAAGGAGGTGGATAAGCTCTCTCATTGTTTCTTTTACAAAAGATAAGGTATTTTGTTAAAGAACAATGAGTAAGAGCTGTTGCTTTCTTCTCCATTCACTGGCACTCACATTTAAATATGTTTGACGGGAACTAAGTACAGCAACAAAAAACTTATTCTTTATAATTTATGCATCAAAAAATAGACACAATTAGGTACCTATTAATCAGACTCACTTGCATTTGGTACGTTTGAGCTCAAATGAGGTAAATTTATAAAATAATCATGATAGATATCTGGAATAGCTTTGCTATTGCACAAATTTATTAAACCTTTATATTTTGCAGCAGATATAGGCAAGAGCGCGTTATAAGCCTTTGGAATGTTAATATTTTGATCATTGTTTTGAGGTTCCTTTACATTATGACGAGTACCTGATCGAACAGAAACTTGAGCTATATTAATTATAGACATCTCAGTGTCACTTAAAGAATCATATTGAAAAGTAATTATGTTTGGTAAGCTACTGATAAATTTAATGTGCATAATTTTACTCCAGGTTACTTTCACATTGTTAATATCGCAGTCCCAATTTTTGTACAGTGATAACAGCTATTTTTAACATTAAAACAGTACAAATTAATTAACAATGCGTAAAACGCCGGCAATGCACGCGTTGTAACTCGATCAAAACAAGAAGTGCGGGATCGCAGGGAGATGTGGTTGACACTGCATGCATTCTAAGTTTAGTTATTAGAACAGGAACGTAAATATACGGCGGAATAAATAATGGTAACAATTTTTTTATTTGAAATGATAATTATATTTTAAGAATGAAAACATCGTAACTCAAGTTACGATGAAAGTTTACGAAATATTTTCATTTATGTAAGAAATCTTACCAAGAAAAAAATTGTATCTTATGTTACAATTATTGTTTTGTAAAATTATTATTACTTACCACGGGCAAGTGTGTGTAACTAAAGATACCTTTTTTTCATCGTTAGTGGACGACTAGTTACAATGTTTTTATGCTGGCTAAAATCGTAACGGGAGTGAATTTAGATACGACGGTAAGCGCAAAAAAAAGAGCATTTTTTTCTTATTAACCCTGTGTTTAAAGGTCATTTTCGCTAAAAAGTGAGTTACAATGTTTTAAATTGCAGGTGTCGTTATTATCTTAGCCTACTTATTCAATAGTCTAATATGCATAAATTTTTTCAGTGAAATGCTCTACATGACTGCGAAAACCGTATTAAAATCCACCGAGAAGTTTAGTATTCATAAGCGATTACACAGTTAGATTGTTGTATTTTGTTCTATTTAGATACAAAGATACTAACTGGGACTTTGTGTGCTCATTTACTTTGCAGTCAAAGCGCAACTACCAAGCGTTCGGAACAAAGCGATCATCGCCAATTGCCCGTGACTTGTGAGCCATTCGGCTGATTGACTCGCGCGGGATTATTGAAACTCTCTGCGGGATACATTGCAATGGCTACTTTATGGTCGCAACCATCAATAACTCGAATATTCGTATTGATTAATCTACATAAAAAATCTTTACAAATAAAAGGCAAAAGTGACTGACTCATATTAACATATAGCCTCAGGATACATAATATGGTACGGGCCCCAAGTCTACTATTGCAATTGTGTTTCAGTTGTCTATCAATGACATCTTAATTGTTACTTTTAGCAATTTTGGTAGTCTACTAATTCAATGGCGTCACAATTGCTTTCCGATGGCGTGCCACTGACACTTCAATGACGCAGTTGTAAATAGTTGGTAGTCCCGTACTTAATGACAAGCCAATGATCGAATGTATGCGTAGTCTGCTAATAGTTTGACAGCTGCAATGACCATTGAATCGCCAGTGAACTATCATTGATGCGCCATTGTGCTGTCATTGCTTTTAAGCCAGTGTTTGTTTGGTTTTACGGGTTTAACATCATGTTTAGCAATAGTTTGGGTATTTAGTTGTTATCTTTCTACGTTGTAAGGTGAACACCTAGGCATAATGTCTAGAATAAGATGGAATATTTTGGAATTGGCCAACGCGGTTGATACTCAGGAGTTGATATTGATACTCGCTTGCTAAGGAGCAATATAGACCCCTTTCAGGATATATCCTTTGTAAAAATGTTTCACCTTGGGAAGGAAACTGTAAAGGAGCTAGTGGAGCAGCTCACTCCACTTATTCCGAGACCACAACGGAATGATGGAATATTTGCGGAGACGAAGGTTAGAAAACAACTTCAAATTATCATTGCTTATCTCTAAAGGCATGGCTATAATCTAAGAATACATGAAGTTGGTAGGTATGAATGTAATGTATTACTGTTGCAGATTCTGATAGCCTTAGCATTTTATACACCATCTCATACCAGACATTAGTTGGGCAGAGTGCCCTCCACAGAAGACTGTGTCAAGAGCTGTGAGGCAAGTTACAGAGACACTCAATGCCAAATTTAACAAATGGCCCATCCAGCATGACCGGAATGCCATGAAAGCTAAGTGAGAAATTCAACTTTTCCTAACTGTTGTAGGTTTCCTAATGTTGGTTGGATTTTCAGGTGACAGTGGCTATCCTCTGAAGAAAACAAAGATCACCCCAATCCTCAACACCATAGAGGGAACACCATAGCACAATTTTTATTTAATGCACTCAATAGACTGCACTCAATAGAGTTGAACGCTGTATAGTTTTATTAAATAAAATCCTGTTTGAGACAGTATATGAAAAAACCGGCCAAGTGTGAGTCAGACTCGCGCACTGAGGGTTCCTTACTCGGGTATTTTTCCAACATTTTGCATGATAAATCAAAAACTATAAAAATCTGTTTTAGAATGTACAGTAAAGCCCTTTTATATGATACACCACTTGGTATAGTTATCTTACTTTGAAAATTGAAACAGGTTTTCATTTTTTTTTAAATGATGTAACCACAAATTCGCGGTTTTCAGATTTACTCGTATTCCTGTATTTGTGCTATAAGACCTACCTACCTGCCCAATTTCATGATTCTAGGTCAACGGGAAGTATAGGTTTTACCTACTTATAGGTATAACCTTTAGGTTTCTTGACAGACACGACGGATGGACGGACAGACAGACACAAAGTGATACTATAAGGGTTCCGTTTTTCCTTTTGAGGTACGGAACCCTAAAAAAAGGGTGTCTTAGACAAATAAACTATAGCAAATATTATAGTTTGATTGATAGGTGTTTTATTTACAAATTATTTTTTCAGATGTTTGCTCCGAGCACATGCTTTGCATTACAGTCCAATCACCACAGGCAAGATTGTGAATGCATGTTATATTTTGCACAGTATTGCAAACAAGACCAACGCACGTGCCTCCACTCATGCCTGTGGAAGCTCTTCATCTGCAACAGGTATGTGATTTAATTTTTGTTTATTCTTTAAAAAAAAACAACAAATTTCCACAAATATGTTTATTCATTTAACATAAAAAGATTAAAATATGCTTAATATATAAGAGTAATATTATTATGAATTAAACAACATTATTGTATATTTTAGGATGAACACAATTCAAGGGCCGAGAGTTGGAAAGTGCTATTGAAGGACAGCATTCACAAAGCCATCGAGTTAACCAAGGTCTGCTTGAAGGTAGGGTGCTGCAGCAGGCTCTCATCAACAGGCTGTGGAGAAATGCATGAAATTAATAATAAATAATTGAAATAAATGATTTTGAATTTTGACTAGACTTTGATTAGATTTTTAAAGAAAAAATAATATTTCTTTCCTATAATCCGCATAACTGTTTAGCGATTATAGCGAAACATAGGAATATTAATTTTTCTTTAAATATCATGGAATTCCACAATGTAATGTCTGTTTCTATTCAATATTTGGTTAGATTAATATTGGAAACTCCAAGCATAGTAATTGATAATAATTTGCTGATCTGACACCATTACCAGAGTATTTTCCATTTAATTTCTTTGAACAGACACTAAATTGTACCTTGAATGTAGTCATCAGATTCTGATAGCTGTTTTGTGGGACATTTCTGAAAACAATAAACTACTGTTTATTCAATACTAGAGGATTTCGGTTTTTTAAAATCCCGCAGGAACTCTTTGATTTTTCGGGATAAAAAGTAGCCGATGTCCTTCCCCGGGATGTAGCCCATGTCTGTACCAAATTTCATCACAATCGGTTCAGCGGTTGGGCCGTGATAACGTAGCAGACAGACAGACAGACACACTTTCGCATTTATAATATTAGTATGGATAATATAATGACTAAATGTTTTTAAATATTAAATGAATAAAAAGGCAACCTTTTTCGAGGGGAATGCAACACTCGTTGCATCTCCTGCTCCTCCTGCTGTCCTGCTAAATACAGCAGCAAACTTTTCAATTGCTGCAGCCAGCCTAGCAGCAGCTTGGTTTGTTGCAGTCCCCAGTCTGACAATTGCTGCAGCCAAGTTCTCCGTCGCCTGGGCTTGAGCCAAAATGCGTCTGCATTTTGGCCTCGATATCTGCTCAAGCCTGGCCTGCGAACGCCGCTTAGCCAGGCTTTGCCCCGTCACTGGTGCGGTTGCAGTGACAGGAATGGCTCTCCAAATAGTCTAGCAGCGACGAAATCTGCTCCCCTACTACCATTTTCGCAGTCCCTTATAATATTCACACTTCACAGATTTAAATATTCTGTCTACCTAGGTAGGTATTCGCAAGTCGCCGCAAAAATCAAAAATCAAAATACTAAAATAAAGTTGTTTATATAAGGTACTATCTCTATGAATTGCAGAACTATCAAATGACATTGACATTTAATGTCAATTCGACAATTACAGATGAAATATAATTATTTTTGACATTTTATTTTTTAGATCGCACTTAAAATTTATCTTTTTGGCTTATTATGATAATTTTACTTAAGGCTTAATCTTTAAAACACAAATAGATAACATTTATAATCGAATCTAGCTTAAATAAACGTTTTTAATATGTATTATTTTTTTTGGACTCATTTCGGCAAACGCTTTTTGAGCAAATGGCAATACCAACTACAATGCAACTACAATCCAATTACAAGACCATCGGTCGACCATTGTGAATTTAGTAGACTACGAAATTGTGAATCAATGGTAATTGAATTAAAATTGCATTGTAGTTCAATGACAAATCATGTAAAATAGCAGACTTGGGGCCCTGGGCCCCAAGTCTACTATTGCAATTGTGTTTCAGTTGTCTATCAATGACATCTTAATTGTTACTTTTAGCAATTTTGGTAGTCTACTAATTCAATGGCGTCACAATTGCTTTCCGATGGCGTGCCACTGACACTTCAATGACGCAGTTGTAAATAGTTGGTAGTCCCGTACTTAATGACAAGCCAATGATCGAATGTATGCGTAGTCTGCTAATAGTTTGACAGCTGCAATGACCATTGAATCGCCAGTGAACTATCATTGATGCGCCATTGTGCTGTCATTGCTTTTAAGCCAGTGTTTGTTTGGTTTTACGGGTTTAACATCATGTTTAGCAATAGTTTGGGTATTTAGTTGTTATCTTTCTACGTTGTAAGGTGAACACCTAGGCATAATGTCTAGAATAAGATGGAATATTTTGGAATTGGCCAACGCGGTTGATACTCAGGAGTTGATATTGATACTCGCTTGCTAAGGAGCAATATAGACCCCTTTCAGGATATATCCTTTGTAAAAATGTTTCACCTTGGGAAGGAAACTGTAAAGGAGCTAGTGGAGCAGCTCACTCCACTTATTCCGAGACCACAACGGAATGATGGAATATTTGCGGAGACGAAGGTTAGAAAACAACTTCAAATTATCATTGCTTATCTCTAAAGGCATGGCTATAATCTAAGAATACATGAAGTTGGTAGGTATGAATGTAATGTATTACTGTTGCAGATTCTGATAGCCTTAGCATTTTATACACCATCTCATACCAGACATTAGTTGGGCAGAGTGCCCTCCACAGAAGACTGTGTCAAGAGCTGTGAGGCAAGTTACAGAGACACTCAATGCCAAATTTAACAAATGGCCCATCCAGCATGACCGGAATGCCATGAAAGCTAAGTGAGAAATTCAACTTTTCCTAACTGTTGTAGGTTTCCTAATGTTGGTTGGATTTTCAGGTGACAGTGGCTATCCTCTGAAGAAAACAAAGATCACCCCAATCCTCAACACCATAGAGGGAACACCATAGCACAATTTTTATTTAATGCACTCAATAGACTGCACTCAATAGAGTTGAACGCTGTATAGTTTTATTAAATAAAATCCTGTTTGAGACAGTATATGAAAAAACCGGCCAAGTGTGAGTCAGACTCGCGCACTGAGGGTTCCTTACTCGGGTATTTTTCCAACATTTTGCATGATAAATCAAAAACTATAAAAATCTGTTTTAGAATGTACAGTAAAGCCCTTTTATATGATACACCACTTGGTATAGTTATCTTACTTTGAAAATTGAAACAGGTTTTCATTTTTTTTTAAATGATGTAACCACAAATTCGCGGTTTTCAGATTTACTCGTATTCCTGTATTTGTGCTATAAGACCTACCTACCTGCCCAATTTCATGATTCTAGGTCAACGGGAAGTATAGGTTTTACCTACTTATAGGTATAACCTTTAGGTTTCTTGACAGACACGACGGATGGACGGACAGACAGACACAAAGTGATACTATAAGGGTTCCGTTTTTCCTTTTGAGGTACGGAACCCTAAAAAAAGGGTGTCTTAGACAAATAAACTATAGCAAATATTATAGTTTGATTGATAGGTGTTTTATTTACAAATTATTTTTTCAGATGTTTGCTCCGAGCACATGCTTTGCATTACAGTCCAATCACCACAGGCAAGATTGTGAATGCATGTTATATTTTGCACAGTATTGCAAACAAGACCAACGCACGTGCCTCCACTCATGCCTGTGGAAGCTCTTCATCTGCAACAGGTATGTGATTTAATTTTTGTTTATTCTTTAAAAAAAAACAACAAATTTCCACAAATATGTTTATTCATTTAACATAAAAAGATTAAAATATGCTTAATATATAAGAGTAATATTATTATGAATTAAACAACATTATTGTATATTTTAGGATGAACACAATTCAAGGGCCGAGAGTTGGAAAGTGCTATTGAAGGACAGCATTCACAAAGCCATCGAGTTAACCAAGGTCTGCTTGAAGGTAGGGTGCTGCAGCAGGCTCTCATCAACAGGCTGTGGAGAAATGCATGAAATTAATAATAAATAATTGAAATAAATGATTTTGAATTTTGACTAGACTTTGATTAGATTTTTAAAGAAAAAATAATATTTCTTTCCTATAATCCGCATAACTGTTTAGCGATTATAGCGAAACATAGGAATATTAATTTTTCTTTAAATATCATGGAATTCCACAATGTAATGTCTGTTTCTATTCAATATTTGGTTAGATTAATATTGGAAACTCCAAGCATAGTAATTGATAATAATTTGCTGATCTGACACCATTACCAGAGTATTTTCCATTTAATTTCTTTGAACAGACACTAAATTGTACCTTGAATGTAGTCATCAGATTCTGATAGCTGTTTTGTGGGACATTTCTGAAAACAATAAACTACTGTTTATTCAATACTAGAGGATTTCGGTTTTTTAAAATCCCGCAGGAACTCTTTGATTTTTCGGGATAAAAAGTAGCCGATGTCCTTCCCCGGGATGTAGCCCATGTCTGTACCAAATTTCATCACAATCGGTTCAGCGGTTGGGCCGTGATAACGTAGCAGACAGACAGACAGACACACTTTCGCATTTATAATATTAGTATGGATAATATAATGACTAAATGTTTTTAAATATTAAATGAATAAAAAGGCAACCTTTTTCGAGGGGAATGCAACACTCGTTGCATCTCCTGCTCCTCCTGCTGTCCTGCTAAATACAGCAGCAAACTTTTCAATTGCTGCAGCCAGCCTAGCAGCAGCTTGGTTTGTTGCAGTCCCCAGTCTGACAATTGCTGCAGCCAAGTTCTCCGTCGCCTGGGCTTGAGCCAAAATGCGTCTGCATTTTGGCCTCGATATCTGCTCAAGCCTGGCCTGCGAACGCCGCTTAGCCAGGCTTTGCCCCGTCACTGGTGCGGTTGCAGTGACAGGAATGGCTCTCCAAATAGTCTAGCAGCGACGAAATCTGCTCCCCTACTACCATTTTCGCAGTCCCTTATAATATTCACACTTCACAGATTTAAATATTCTGTCTACCTAGGTAGGTATTCGCAAGTCGCCGCAAAAATCAAAAATCAAAATACTAAAATAAAGTTGTTTATATAAGGTACTATCTCTATGAATTGCAGAACTATCAAATGACATTGACATTTAATGTCAATTCGACAATTACAGATGAAATATAATTATTTTTGACATTTTATTTTTTAGATCGCACTTAAAATTTATCTTTTTGGCTTATTATGATAATTTTACTTAAGGCTTAATCTTTAAAACACAAATAGATAACATTTATAATCGAATCTAGCTTAAATAAACGTTTTTAATATGTATTATTTTTTTTGGACTCATTTCGGCAAACGCTTTTTGAGCAAATGGCAATACCAACTACAATGCAACTACAATCCAATTACAAGACCATCGGTCGACCATTGTGAATTTAGTAGACTACGAAATTGTGAATCAATGGTAATTGAATTAAAATTGCATTGTAGTTCAATGACAAATCATGTAAAATAGCAGACTTGGCCGTACAGCTCAAACCACTATGTCAAGCCGCTTGAGATTTGGCACGTACGTTTCTTCAGACATAATGTTATATGGCGTCATGAAGAACTATATACAAACTATATAACTTATACAAAATATAAAGATCTATAAAAACTTAAAATCTACTCAAATAGTAAGTTTTATCTCTCTAATGTAGTGGTTAAAACTTTGGTCTTATATTATGTGGGAAGATTCCCGGAAGGAGCGATTCGGGAAGACTTCTATTCTTAATTCTACTAGCTACAAATATCTACGACGATTCAGTGTCTCTACGCGGGGTCTACGCACAGTTTTGCGTCTACGCCCTCTACGTGGTATGGGAATGCTTATGTTTTTCTAAATCAGTATGTAAGGCGGATGAATTTATTTAAAGCCTCGGTTGATTACGTATTAAATCTCTATAGAAAAATGTATTATAACATGTATTTTAAATACCTAATTATTATTACCTATTCTGTAAGTTTTAGGTAGGTAATGAAGGACATAGACGCTCCGTCTAAATTTTGCCTTTGTTCTTCTAACTTCGTCGAATTTAATTCGCTCAAAAATTATTGTAAAATAAAGAAAAAGCTTCTTTCAACTATCGATTACGCTCAGTATAAAACAATATTGATTAATCTTTCCCGCGTCTCGCTGGAGAGTTGAGAGCCAGCTGACAGATAATGAATGGTCAATGGACGGACGCGACAGAATCCAAAACGATAAGTTCACCGTTTTTTAGAGTTCCTTACCCGAAGGATGCCAACGGGACCATTATTACTAAGCTTCCGCAGTCCGTCCGTCCGGCTGTCTTTCAGCGACCTGTACCTCATAAACTGTAATAGGTAGAGAGTTGATATTTTCACACAATGTGTATTTCTCTTGCTGCTGTAACAACTAATATTAAAAAATTAAAATTGCTTGCCATGAAATCAACAATAAAATGAAAAAGTGTTATTTCTTATACGATAGTGCGGAACCACTGCACTTGAGCGGATTTTTTTAATCAATTTCATATTTTAAAAATTTGGCCTTTAAAACAACGAGTACCCTCTGGGCATCATATATCTTGTTGTGAGTTATAATATGTATAATAATTCCTCAAAGAATAACACTCTAATTGCTACTTGATAAAGTCCGAGAGAGCCAATGAACTGATATACATAACATACCTACGCGCATTTTAACACTATTTCTTTAGTCGAATAAAAAGATAGTAGGTGTGCTTCGGTAAAAAATGCGATGGCGATTGGAGCTTGTATTTTTAGTATTCACTGGTCAGTATCGAAAGATAGAAAGTTTTTTTTTGTTTAACTGCCTGGTAGCTAGGTTACTTCTTTTTACGAGAAATACATACACGAGAATAGTTCAAAAGACATATGTTAAACCCAAAGCACATAATATAGGTCTCTTCGCATTAGATATCAACCCCAACCGATTTCATTGAACTCGAAAACATACATATTTTAAAGATTTTTCAGTATCCAATCCTTTTTGATCAGCAAGCTTCAAAAATTCAATATTATTTTGAACTGAATATGTGAAATAATATTCCGAACTTAGAACAGGCATAAATTCCCATGAGAAGAGTCCTTGGCAGGCGCCGCTGGCTAAGTTGCGCGAACGTGTTTGGCCCCGTAGCCTGGCCATCAGGCGATGAGTGGAACACCGTGGGGTTTTAGTCGGTAAGAGTCCGACATAACCTCCGTGCCTCCCCGGGCGCGGTGGTATCCATGAGGATTTCCCCACGACAAAAAAAAGGCATAAATTCCCAAAATAGTCCAAATGGGCCGTTTTAGAAATGCCCGACGTTGCATTCATACTCGTACATTCGGACAGAGTAGCGATTTTTAGTGTGTGACGCAACGCTACGTTATGCTACGTGTAAAATAGATACTCCGTTCGAAATATAACACAAATTTATTTTATCGGGGTTTTTTGTACTTCAAATCACGAAGTGTTATCCTCTTCGGAAGGTCCATGGTACCATCCCGGCCACGCAGCTGCAAACTTTTGGAGTTATGTGCGTTTTAAGCAATTTAATGTCACTTACTTTAACGGTGAAGAAAAATTCGTGAGAAAATCTGCATACCTGAGAGTTCTCTACAATGTTCTCAAATGTGCGTGAAGCTTGCCAATCCGCACTTGTCCAGCGTGGTAGACTATGGCCAAAGCATTCTCACTCTGAAAAGAGACTCGTGATGGGTTGATGATTAAAGTGATCACTACACTGAAACTAGGATCATGATTTATTCCCTTTTATTCCTTCGTGGAGCAGTTACTTTCCATGTCTCCCTATCTTTGGCTGCTGCCTTGACATGGTTCCACGAGAGTCCCACTCTTTTAATTAATGGTTCAATGGACCTCCTTCAGGTGTTGGTTGATCGACTAGGTCTTCTTCGACCGGCAAACTACCATTGATGCACCCAAACCTGCCTGTGTACTTATGTAAAGACTCGTGCCCAGTAGTGATGGGTTAAGATGATGATGATGATTCTACACCTACCTATAGTACGCGACAAGTCGAGATGGCAATTGGGCTGGAGGGGGGCACCCTCGATCATAGAGAGCCATATTCTAAGTGGGGTACACCCGTCCAGCCCCCGCGCTAACCCGAGCGCGGTTGACGTGCGGGTGTGCGGGGCGTCCCCCTGCCTCATACCCCGATTGCCATCTCGATCTGTCGCGTTCTGTGCTATTTATTATGAAGCTAGCTTGTCGAGCTTGCATTGTACTTATTTCCCATAAGACCTAGCTGTAAACGTCAAGCCAGTAAAAATGGCGGCTGCTCAGTATGAAACAATATGGATTAATCTTTGCCGTCCCCCGCGAGCCGCGAGCCAGCTGACACATAATGAATCTGCAGTGGACCGACACATTGAATATGCCACTTTTAGAATTTTGTAAATTCATCACCTATGCCTTTATATGCTGCTTCACCATACCATACTTTAACTTTTATTACATTATATATAGTACAGGACAGGTCGAGATGGCAATCGGGGTATGAGGCGAGAGGACGCCCCGCACACCCGCACGTCACTCGCGCTCACCCGCAGCGGGTTAGCGCTCTTTCCACACCACTTAGGTATTTAATTTTACATTTTATCCAGAAATTATGCTTTGTTTCGACATTGATTTGACAATTTCTGTTATGTAACCAATTTCCTGACAAAGTTGGTATTTCGGATATCTTGCATAATATATAAGCAATAAGCATGGAAGCGGCCGTAACAGCTCAAGGTTGCGGTTTTGGCGGGAAGGAGGGAAATCAAAATGGCGACAGCCGACATCGTGTCGACCCATTTCCGTCAAATCTCTACTCAGAATTACTAATAATAAAACTAGCTCTTGTTCGTGTCTGTAAATCATAATCTATACTTATTATATAAAAGGAAAAGCTGATTGACTGACTGACTGACTGATCAATCAACGCATAGCTCAAACTATGCGTTGCTCTTTATTTGCATTCATGTCTTACATTATAAAAAATATTATATTACAACATGAAGCCCCGTCAGGGCGTAGGTATTTAACAAGCAGATAGGTATTATAACATAGACATCCGTTGAAGAAAGGCTTTTGAAAATTCAACTCCACCACGCGGACGAAGTCGCGGGATTAAAGTAAACTTAACGCATTTTTTATATTAATAAGTATTTATACAAGAATGACCTGAAGAAGGTGGCGGGGAACGGGTGGATGAGGAAGGCGGAGGACCGTCTTTGGTGGCGCGCTCTTGGAAAGGCCTATGTCCAGAAGTGGACGCATACAGGCTGATAGATGAATGGATACAAAAATACTCATTGTTAGCAAAATATAAACTTAGTACGTGACAGGTCGAGACGGCAAGCGGGGTGGGGACGCCCCACACACCCACCACACCCACGCAACCCACGCTAACCTGGTGCGGGACAGCGCGCGTGACGTACAGGTGTGCGGGGCGTCCCCCCGCCACATACCCCGATTGCCATCTCGACCTGTCACGTACTACAGATATACAGTGCCGGGTAGGCTAGCTATTATTATTTGAAAGATATTGTTATGGTTGGACAATTTGCGTCTCAATACCAATGGAAGATATTGTGCACACGTGCGTTAGGCGGCCGTGGCAGCCGGCGTGCGGTTTCACCAGGAAATCAACATGGACGCCAATAATTCCATGCCCAACCGACACACACATCGCATGGTGCTTGATGCTGTTATATTAAAAAGCGGATGATGCCTAGGTCAAAAATAAATTATTTCTTCATTAATTATATTAAATAGAGGATCTTCCAAAATTTGTAAAATCCACATTCGCTGCTAGATTAAAGTTAGCTAACCATTTTAAAATATCGATTTAACTAAAAAATTACGTCAGAGCCTCGATAGCACAAAGGTTGAGAAGCGGACTGAATTCCGAAAGATCGGCGGTTCAAACCCCACCCGTTGCACTATTGTCGTACCCACTCCTGGCACAAGTTTTACGCTTATTGGAGGGGAAAGGGAAGTATTAGTCATGATTAGTATGGCTAATCTTCTTTAAAAAAAAATGTGTATGACGTCACATCTGTGTATTTCATACAAGCACCCATAATATAGCGAGCGATTTGACGTCTGATAAAAAGTCGCTGGTTTGACTAGTACTTAGGCATCATCCCTATTAAAGTCATATTATCACGTTGAGAAAGCATCATTGCGGGTACGGGGTAGCACTTACTACCGCATGCCACAGAAACTCTCATATAGGACTATTTTTAACCCCCGACCCAAAAAGAGGGGTGTTATAAGTTTGACGTGTGTATCTGTGTATCTGTGTATCTGTCTGTGGCATCGTAGCGCCTAAACGAATGAACCGATTTTAATTTACTTTTTTTTGTTTGAAAGGTGGCTCGATCGAGAGTGTTCTTAGCTATAATCCAAAAAAATTGGTTCAGCCGTTTAAGAGCTATCAGCTCTTTTCTAGTTTTCTTGTAGAAAAGAAGGTTAGATAACCGTTAGGTTCTTAATATTATGTCAATTGACAAATTTATGTCAAGCTGTCAAGATGCCTTCACTTGTCGGGGGTGTTATAAATTTTTAATTTACACTTGTTTTCCGACTTACGAGTAGGTAAGTCACAAAATTAATATAAGAGACTAGCGACTCACCCCGGCTTCGCAAGGGTTCATAACATAAAATAAAGCCCATGTACTAGGGTATATTACCAGTATAGTTCCAGAGATTACTGCCTACAAACAAACTTAGGAACTTTAACTCTTTATAATATTGGTGTAGAAGTAGAGATAAGCAAAGTCAAATAAGAAAAGTGGAACTCCGAATCCGACTCGGGTGGGCTGCCTTCAGCAAACTATCCGAGGTCCTAAATAACAAGAAAAGCCTCATTTATCTCAAGCGGCGTATGTTCAAGCAATGTGGGCAGCTATGCTAGCCTACGGTTCGGAAACATGGATATTGACAAAACAAATAACATTCAAACTGCAAGTAGCACAACGAGCAATGGAGTGGGCCGTACTGGGTACATCGCTCATTGACCGTGTGCCAAGCAATCCGGAAAAGACCGGCACAATTGACATTGTTTTGAATTATCCAGGTCGAACTGGAAATGGGATGGGCAGGGCTGTAGGTCCACTAATGGGCCCGTTTGCTACTCGAATGGAGACCACTTATCGGAAAGAGAAACGTCCAACGTTTCTCTTTCCGGTTACACATGCCGTAGGTATGATGAGTTCAAGCTTGCGGGGAAACCCTTTAGGAGGCTCGCCCAACGTTGGGAATAATGGCGTGCACGTAAGAAGGCATATGTCCAACAATGGATTAATAAAAACTTACAAAGAAGAAGAAGAATTCACAATTAAGCGCTTCACCCCACGTCCAATAAAGAAGGGTTTAAAAACTGAACTTTGAAAATGGAATTTAAAGTGACCAATTTTTTTCAAAAATGAAACAAAGAGATTACAATATTGAAGTAAAAAAGTCGCTGTGTTTCAATAATATATTATTACAATTCCAATATTATATTGCAATTTGTATACCTATTTCATTTTTGGCCGACGAGAAATCGGTAACCAATTGTTGGACGCGGATGGAGTCTTATCATACGGGTAGCTTATTTTTGCAAAATGTTCGATGGACCTACCTATAATTTTTTGGATTTCAGAACACTCAACAATTTTACAACCTTTTGGTCTGTAGCACATCGTTTTTGAAAATTTAATCTATAATAAATAATTCAGTGAATGTGGCTTTATTTTTAGTGGTAATTGGTAATACATGCGTTGTTACGGTTTGAGCTTTGACCACATCACCGCAGCCGTGTCATGACCACGGCCAGTGTAACGCGGTCAAATCTCTATGTTAAGCTGCAGGCACATTGCTGAAGTGTGTTAACAGTGTTATGATGCGAAAGAAGGCGATTATATCTAAACTAGCCGATGCCCGCGACTTCGCCCGCGTGGATTTAGGTTTTTTGAAATCCCGTGGGGACTCTTTGATTTTCCGGGATAAAAAGTAGCCTATGTGCTAATCCAGGATATTATCTATCTCCATTCCAAATTTCAGTCAAATCCGTCCAGTAGTTTTTGCGTGAAGGAGTAACAAACATACACACACACACATACAAACTTTCGCCTTTATAATATTAGTGTGATACTTTCCTATATAAAAAAGTCTTGCTTCACTGGCTGGCTCATCAACGTGCAGCCCTTGGAGCTAGAAAGCACAAATTTTGTACAGAGTTTCCCCTTTTATTAACCCCCGACCCAAAAAGAGGGGTGTTATCAGTTTGACGTGTGTGTGTGTGTGTGTCTGTGGCATCGTAACTCCTAAACTAATAAACTGATTTTAATTTAGTTTTTTTGCTTGAAAGGTGGCTTAATCGAGAATGTTCTTCGCTATAACCCGAGAAAATCGGTTCAGCCGTTTGAAAGTCATCAACTCTTTTCTAGTTATTGTAACCTTCACTTGTCGAGGGTGTTATAAATTTTTAATTTACACTTGTAGAACATATAACTTTGAACTCAGAACTCTAGAACTCTGGCAGTATAACCGATGCCTCAAAAGCTAAATCGGTATTAGATTATAGATTTTAAAAATGAATCTAGGTAAGCACCGAGTATTAATCAATTTTTAGAGTGAAAATAAATATGCATGAAATAGCACTCAGGTTTTTTGTCTGTCTATTTTTTAAAGCAATATAAAATGATAATTTTGTATCAAATAGGTTTTTAAACGTAACTACCAACCTATTTGCTATAAATCTATTTAGTAAAGTGAAAATGTAGTAAATTGTATAGTTTAGTTAGAGTTTTCTAAACGTATAAACAGTGAAATATGGGGCCAAAGGGAATCGCATCCACCGGATAGTTACCATTAATAATTCAGAACTACTGCATAGGGCATTGTACTGTTTGAAGGGTGACAAGACTTTAGGAAAATTTTAGGAACCCGTTTATTTAAACATATATTACAAACTAGCTGACGCCCGTGACTTCGTCCGCGTGTATTTAGGTTTTTCGAAATCCCGTGGGAACTCTTGGTTTTCCGGGATAAAAAGTAGCCTATGTGCTAATCCAGGATATTATCTATCTCCATTTCGAATTTCAGCCAAATCCGCCCAGTAGTTTTTGCGTGAAGGAGTAACAAACATACACACACACACACACACACACACACATACAAACTTTCGCCTTTATAATATTAGTGTGATATCTACCGTTATTTAATCTGTAAAATGTACAGGTCTACCAACTTTATAAGCTACGCTGATGTACCTGCGCAGAAATCTTATTTTTGAATGGCGCACAATAACTCAGCTAATAATGGCGCGCGTCCGTCCGCTATTGGTTGTTGACTTATGAACGAGATTCTTGTTCTCATGAAGAGAGTTCTTGTGTAATCTTAACGTGAAGCAATAAGGCCTTTATTTTTTTCTGAATTCAGCGGGTCCCTGCAATTCGTTTGATGTCGTCTTTTCACTTAGTGGGGAGTCTTCCAACGCTGCGCTTTCAGATGCGAAGTCGCTATTCTAGCACCTGGCACCCCAACGTCTATAGTGTTTTAGAATTGGTACTCTGACCATTGCAAATTTAACTTCGCAATCCGTTTAGACTATGTTTGTCTTTTTTTTAAAGTAAGTATATAGACTAGCGCTTGGCTGCAATCAGACCTGCTAGCAAGTGATGATGCAGCCTAAGATGGAAAGCGCTTGCCTAGAAGTTACCTATTCACTCTTGACTTGAATGTACCCATATTATAGGTGGAAGGGAAAACTGATGCCGGAAGGGCGTTCCTTAACCTAGCGGTTCTTTAGGTTCGGATAAGAAAGGAGGAAGCAAATCGCTTCGTCATTTCGTCAGTCTACTTCTGATTTTTTTTTTTTCACTCTCGTCTGGCTTTACAAAGATTAGCCAATGTCCAGTTTGTAGTTATTTGTAACAAGTTAGTTAAACTATACAAATATGGACCCCGTCTGTGCCGGCGCTCGCCGACACACGCACGGCACCCCCTTAGAGCACTTTCCAGTCAGTTTTAACAAAAAAAAACACTCCAAAAAAGCAGAGCACGCCCGCCAGCTAATACCAACACAGACGAAGTCCCACTTCTGATTTGATCACGCAGAGAAATTCTAAGCATAGCTCTGCAGTAGTTATCCGTGAAAATCCTCAAAGTGCGTCACCCGTCAAGTTGAACAGTGAGGTAAGCGCTCGCGATGTGTGCTTTCATATTCATAGGCCCCGCTTGTTCTAACCAAAACACAATTCTCTCTGCAATTCGTTGCCGCGAGAAACGTGCATTTGTGTAGTCTGAGACACTCTCTATTCGTGTGCTGCTGCCTTAATACACTTTTATGGATTCCTTTATAGGTATCTTAAATGTTTTGGGTTGTAGTGTACACTTTTGTGGTTAAATGATGGTGCATTTACATTCTCAATCAAGAGCGCGCGACGAATGGCGAGCAAAGACGCAAGCTGTAATTTATGGTTACACATTTGTATCAAGTCTTATCGTCCGATTTTGACGGGATTTTCACAAAAGGGGCTGCATCTAAGCTATTTTACAAATTTTTAACCGACTTCAAAAAAAGAGGAGGTTCTCAATTCGTCGGGATCTTTTTTTAAGTTTTTGAAGTGATCGTATTAACTTTAGACCCATCTCAATCATCGCCGCCGCCGGCGTACTTCTGCGTATTACGGGTCTCCTCTCAGAATGAAGAAAGCCACCCCGCTGACCAAGTGCGGATTGACAGGCTTCATACTTTGAGAACATTATGGAGAACTCTCAGACTTGTAGATTGCATCGTATTTACTTTGATAAAATACCCATGCACTCCTACAAAAAAGCAATACCTACCTATAACAATAAGTTATACATTAGGCTGCGATTACACCTGTAAGTTTTGCTTACGTAAATAACTTACGTAATTAACTTATGTAAACACTCTTATAAGTGGTTTGTCGTATGATCAGAAAAATTGACTTACGTAAGTAAAACTTACAAGTGTAATTGCGGCTTTAGACATAAACACAGTTCGCTAACTTGATATCTCCTTGGACGACATTGGGTTTATGTAATACATGAATGGTAAAGGTATATAGGTTCATGGTGTAATATAATAACCAGAAACCCACAAACGCTTTGCCGGACCCGTCCCTTACGTGTTTGCACATCCGATTACCGTAAAGTAGATTAGCAATAAATTGTATTAACTACTGTTATGTGGGCATGAAATAAGAAAATTTGCCGAAAATCCTTTTGCGTTGCATCTACGTAAAGAAATAATTAGGTTATTTTTAAAAGCATACTAATTATTAGGTTTAGCCCGCGATTTCGTCCGCTTGGATTTAAATGAAACCTTCATCTATAAAGTTATTTAAGGTAACCTATAATATACATGTATGTGGATAAAGTTGAGGGCATAATATATAATAGTTAATGCCCATACTTGACTACCCATGCTATGATAATGTGAAAGAGTGTTTGAGTGTTTGTTTGTTGATCAACGTAATTATTTGTATGGAAATAGTTAAAATGTCCTGGACAAGGTACTTTTTATCCTGGAATAAATCATAGCATTTCCATGGGATTTATATAAGTGTAATCCACGCAGACAAAGTAGTGGGCGTTATCTTTTAAATATATAAAAGGAAAAGGTGACTGACTGACTGATCTGTCAATGCACAACTCAAAGTTCTGGGCGGATCAGGCTGGGCATGCAGATAGGACGTAGACATCCAGTAAGAAAGGATTTTTGAAATTTACCCCCTTAAGGGGTAGCGGGCATAAGCTAGTAATAAATAAAATCCTTTGCGCGAAAAATAAAGCAGACTGAAAACTGTAGAAAATTTATTCAAAAGGAAGAATTTGTCAAAGGCAGAAGGAACTTTGTCGTTTATAAAGATGCCTCACGCGATAAGGACGCCGGGCGACACATCGGAGTTGAATAACTAACGAGATGATCACTCTTGTTATCTTGAACATGTTACATGTGACAGTGACATTGTCAAAAGGACGACTTTTACACTACACGGTCTGTGCACGATATCGTGTCTTGTTGAAGAATTTGTCAAAGGCAAAAGGAACTTTGTCGTTTAAATAAAGATGCCTCACGCGATAAGGACGCCGGGCGACACATCGGAGTTGAATAACTAACGAGATGATCACTCTTGTTATCTTGAACATGTTACATGTGACAGTGACATTGTCAAAAGGACGACTTTTACACTACACGGTCTGTGCACGATATCGTGTCTTGTTGAAGAATTTGTCAAAGGCAAAAGGAACTTTGTCGTTTAAATAAAGATGCCTCACGCGATAAGGACGCCGGGCGACACATCGGAGTTGAATAACTAACGAGATGATCACTCTTGTTATCTTGAACATGTTACATGTGACAGTGACATTGTCAAAAGGACGACTTTTACACTACACGATCTTTGCACGATATCGTGTCTTGTTGAAGAATTTGTCAAAGGCAAAAGGAACTTTGTCGTTTAAATAAATATGCCTCACGCGACAAGGACGCTGGGTGACATATCAGAGTTGAATAATTACCAAGATGATCACTCTCGTTATCTTGAACATGTTACATGTGACAGTGACATTGTCAAAAGGACGATTTTTACACCACACGATCTTTGCACGATATCGTATCTTTTATTTTTTATTTTATTTTTATTATTCAATTGTAATCAACAGCGTTATACAACATAATTATTATAATAAATCTAAGTTAAACTTAAGGCCACATGAGATTACCTACTTAAAATTAATTGACAAGTATTTTAACAGAGTATACAATAATATAAAGAAAACAATAAAAACAAAGAGATGTACAAAAATTAAAACTGTGTGTGGTTGTGTGTGTGTGTGTGCGTGTGTGTGTGTGTGTGCGTGTGTGTGTGTGTGCGTGTGTGTGGTGTATATGATTGTGCGTGAATGTGTGCATGTTTAGATGTTAACTATTTTTTTTTTGCGAAGATGGAATTCCTTTTTTAATTTATTTTTTGTCAGGTGAAATAAGTCGAACTCAGCATACTGCTTATTATAAGTGCGTGCCAGGCGCGGAATTATAGAATTTTGACCATAATTTGTGTTAGACTTGGAAACATACAGAAGGCGCGTGTGACGTGTTCGTAGAGATTGTGCACTAAATGAAAAGGCTGACAACAAGCTAGGACAATCGATTGAGCCAGTCAAAATAGCTTGCAGTAATAGTATATCACACTGCTCTCTTCTTTGTTCTAGCGAGTCGATACTGTAATACGAACACGCTTCCTCATAACTATTGAATTTTTTAAAATCTTTAAAAGCTAAGAATTTCACAAACTGCCTCTGTATGCTTTCAAGCCTTGTTAAAGAATTTGTCAAAGGCAAAAGGAACTTTGTCGTTTAAATAAAGATGCCTCACGCGATAAGGACGCCGGGCGACACATCGGAGTTGAATAACGAGATGATCACTCTTGTTATCTTGAACATGTTACATGTGACAGTGACATTGTCAAAAGGACGACTTTTATACTACACGATGTTTGCACGATATCGTATTGTTCAAGAATTTCACAATCCATAAGTCTTATTTCTTGAAGACTGTATAACTTGCTTTTCTTCTTATTTAATTTTTAATTTTTTCTGTTTATGTTACTATTTATTTTGTTAGGTTAAGAGTCTTCTTTTTCTTGTCTATACTTAAGTTAAAATGGGGCTGATATGTGCATAGGTACAAAAACCCCTAAAGGAAAAAGAAAAAAAAGCATCTTCTAACTGAACGCGTCCTACCTTTTTGTTTTTGTATGTGTTTTTTACTGTACAAATTTTATGGTCTCGATAAAAGGATATTAATTAATTAATTCATTCATTATCTTAGGCCGCATCTTCACTTTCCGTCAGGTGTATTTCAGGTCAAGCGTGTGCCTATAATAAATAATTAAAAAAGTATCGTGTCGTATAGTCGAACAGTCTTATAGGCTTTTACGTAATGAGCAAAGCAACTTCGTTAGCCCTCATTCCGCCTTTATGCGAACCCGTCACCTCAAAGTAAACTCGGTTTCGTTTGCCCCCCGATATAAGATGGCTTTTACCTAATTTACTGCTGTGTTAACATACATACACCACATGAAAGTGTTTTCCTTTTTTAGGGTTCCGTACCTCAAAAGGAAAAACGGAACCCTTATATGATCACTTTGTTATCTATCTGTCTGTCTGTCCTTTCGTCCGTCCGTCCGTCGTGTCTGTCAAGAAACCTATAGGGTACTTCCCGTTGACCTAGAATCATGAAAGGCAGGTACGAGTAGGTGGTCTCATAGCACAAGTACAGTAATAAATCTGAAAACCCCGAATTTGTGGTTACATTATTAAAAAAAATTAAAATGTGTTTTAATTTTCAAAGTAAGATAACTATACCAAGTGGGGTATCATATGAAAGGGCTTTACCTGTTTATTCTAAAACAGATTTTTATTTATTTTTATGTATAATAGTTTTTGATTTATCGTGCAAAATGTTGGAAAAAATACCCGAGTACGGTACCCTCAGTGCGAGAGTCTGATTCGCACTTGGCCGGTTTTTTTATTGGTGGGTGACATCACATAGGTTTTCGTTCATTTTAGGGTTCCGTACAGCGATAAACATGTTACACATGTTTGTGGTTCCGTAGTAGACAAGGCATCCTTTTAGTTTCGCCATGTCCGTAGGTATGTTAGTAATAGAGTCCCGTTGCCACCCTTGAGTACCTATGGAACCTTAAGAATTCGTGGGAAGTTTTCATGTACCTACGATACCTATAAAAATAGTATATACGAGTATCACTCTTCAGGTCCTTAAATATATAAATGCGAAAATTCATGAAAATGCTTTGATTTGTTGCAGCTTGCAGCCGCGTGATTGAAGGACAAAGGTTTGAAAAAACCATCGATGGGAAAAAACACAATACTCTAACCACTAGAAAATGATCTCAGGTCTGGTAGAAGGCTTCTGTCATGCCTAGTTACCACCCTACCGGAAAAGCCGTACCTCCAAGCGATTTAGCGTTCCGATACGATGACGAGTAAAAACCGATAAGGGTTTAATAAAAGTGCCATACACCTTTCAAGTTAGCTCGCTTCCATCTTAGACTGCATGATCACTTACCACTAGGTGAGATCGCAGTCAAAGGCTAACTTGTAATGGAATTAAAAAAAAGAATGGTAGATAACAAATAAGTCTAGGCTGGTAAAACATAATGGACGAAATTTCCTCCAGTCTAAAATTACAACGCATCGGCTTCCGAAGATAAAAATCCGGGACAGTGGTGGCCTGCGGGATCGCCGGGATTGGCCGGGATCGGTCCGGGATAGGGAGTAATAGACAAACTCGATTACAGATTTCCCCGGGCGACGTTTTACAATCGTGCCCAATTACTAATGGTTCACGAATTTATGTTGATCGAGTTTGCGTACGTCACGTGGTATTGTCTGATCTTCGAGTCCTTTTATATTATACCTAACTAACTAATCTATATTCATACTAATATTATAAATGGGAAGGTGTATCTGTCTGTCAGTGTGTTAGTTTTTTCCGACCCATCTGTTTAACCTATTTTGACGAAATTTTATACAGAGATAGCTTGCATCCCGGAGCAGAACACTAAGCTACTTTTTATGCCAAAAAATCAAAGAACTTCACGGGATTTTTAAAAAACCGAAATTTACGTGGACGAAGACGCCGGTATCATTATAATGTAATTTTGAATTAAGTTGATGAACTGCAATGGAGTAGGATACGGACTTTTGAAGATATACATAATATTATGCCCACTCACGTTTGATTTAAAGGAACTTTTAATATAATATTAGGTCGGTAGCTGGGGTAATGTGAAGCCACAGATGAGGGAAATGACACTCTTTGTCGCTTGGATAAAGGATCGTTTGAAAAATCTTTCCGAGAGTTATAATATGCAGATTTGTATGTAGAAACATTTAAATCGAGGTTCTGTAAGGTCTTTGCGTCAGAAATAATAAAATGAAAGGGTTTATCATCGGAACATCTCGGCCCTGCGTCCTTTCGTTCAGCCGTAATGGTTTCTACGACTGATGGGCATTATTGCTACTTTCAAATCATTTTCACTTGGTGATTTTTTTTTTTCACATTGTTTTACAGGCGATTTCTCACAGAAAGTAATTTATCAATATTTGCACTTACCTTTTGTTTGCTAAATTAATTTAAATAGATGAAGAACAATAGCATTGTAATTTGAATAGGTGGTTTTTCACAGAAAGTGATTTTTCACACTTACAATCGTTTGTTACATTAAATTGTACTTATTGGAAGTTTTTCTTTTTCTAACGCGGAGCGATGTGTGTTCTTGCTCGCATATTTTTTTGGACCTAAGTAGCTCGAGTCGATAACCATGTGTGTTTTCAAACTTTGTGAGATATATTGGATAGAATCAGGCGTTACTTTGCGGAAGTTCATGTTTAGCAAGAAACAGTTAAAATTATTTTGCTATAATCCGCCAACAGAAAAAAATCTGTATGGTCAAACATGCAGTTAAAAGCTAAGCACCGCTTACCTCCCCAACCAAGCAATAAAGCCAAGCTCCCAAGCAAGCACTGCCACCACCACTCACATGCACCACCACACAAGACTTTTCCACTACTCTCATTTATTATTATTTTGTGAGATATAGTTTGACATTTTTCACAGGTATTTTAAGTAAGGCAGTGTTATGTATGAACCGACTTTTCACATTATTTTTTACATGCTATTCGTGAAATGGTCCATCTCTAAGTTTCTACAAATGTTTGCTCTCGTTCTGGGATTCCTTTCATAAAAACCCTTTTTGAAAAAATAATCCCATGCAGCCCTTTTTAATATTTTATTTTACAGACTATGTATTACTTTTTAGCGCCTTATGGGTGCATGTTAACAGGGCTCTCTCCGTCACTCGCTTCATACAATCGTAGTTCCAATTTCATTTGAATATTAAGCAACCAAAGTCCATGAAATTTTGCAGACATATTCTAGAAACTAATATCTGTATCTGTGGTGTTTTAGATTTTTCGAAAAATATGTAGTTTTAAAATTACAGGGGCTCAAAGTTTTATATGTAAATTTTTAAGACCGCGTAACTTTGAAATCGAATATTTTAACAGAAATCTGGAAAACCACAGACATAGATATTAGTTTCTATAATATTCTGCAAAATTTTATGGACTTTAGTTGCTTAATATTCAAATGAAATTGGAACTACGTTTGTATGAAGCGAGTGACGGAGAGACCCCTCTTAAAGGATTCAGAAGCGAAACATATTTTTGCGAGGTAGGCGGCCCAACCCTGAGTTTTCCGCTTCCCCCCTTGCACACTCTTTCTGTATAATATCGCGTGATAGGAAATGAAATAAAGTTTTCTAGAATTTAGAACTTTTGTGCTCTGAATAAATAAGCAGGGATCATAGATGGCTAATGAATTTATGTCTATCAACGAAGAGTGAGTGAAAGCTTACATTTCACGGACGCTTAGGCAAGCAGTCGGGACGCTGCGAGTCAAAAGAAAAGTCATTTTGGAGTTACTGATGTAATAATTGCGTTGGACCTGGTAGACATTTAAATCTTAGCCAACATTTTGTGTGCTTTTCAAGCAATTTTAATTTAAAAATGATTCGCTTGAACGGCGAAAGAATATGGTGAGGAAACTCGATGCCATAAAATTTCTCCATAGTGAAAATATAGAGAAAGAAAACGTGTATTTAGATATTGTACCACTCAACAGTTTAACCTGAAGGTAGTAAGTTGGTAATGGTGTCAAAGATGTGAGGAGTCTGCTAAGCTGAACTTGACCAACCTGCTGTGCTGGGTTGTGTTTTTAAGCTCTTCTTATTCTGAGTTTGTACTCAGTAGTGGACCGGGCGGTGGATTGATATCTTAGGTAGATAAATTACAATACAATCTTCTCTTATAAAATATTATTATGCAATTAATATTATAAATGAGGTTATATTAATATATAACCTACAATCACGCTTCAATGAACTGATACAATATCTATATACCTACCTAGTTGAACCAATTTGGCTGCTTGTAAATTATGGTAGCTTGTACTCTGAATTAACAAACAGGCTACATTTTATCTTAGAAAATCAAAGAGTTCCCGCCTGATTGTTAAAAAACTATATAATCCAAGTGAATGAAGTTGCTTAAAACAATAATATGATTCTTTAAATAGTGGAAAATGATATGCCATATCCAAAAACTGGCTCAATACAAAATATGAATTCAAAACGTCAGAGTCTCGGTTCGTTACCCCCCGCCATTACGCTGCTCATCAAATTTCCAGTTTATTTCCTCACCATTACCGATAAATGTTACGAATTATATTGTGAGTTATATTATAACATACCTACTACAATTAATTAATACTTAATTTAATAATTTTCCGTGATAAAAAGTAAGCTTTGTCTTTCCCCGGGATGCAAGATATCTTTGTATCAAACGTCAAGATCAGTTAAACAGATATGCCGTGAAAAGTTAGTAGATACCAGACACGCTTTCGTATAGGAAATTATAATCAACACAGGGAGGAACGATCAGGAACTATGAAGTTAGCAACATGGTGGATTTGGGAGATAACAGGTAACAAAGATATAGGTAAGTATAAAAATCTTACGTCAAAGTATAAAGTTTAAATATTTTGTTATATTTTCTTCGGAATAGTATTAGAAATCACGTCATGCATTGCCAGATACTTAGTGTCGTGCCAAACGCCCTTAAAGTTTAATAAATTGTTAAAGTTTAAGGGTGTCTGGCAGGGGGTTGCCTAGTTGGGGTGGGGACAATATGCAGATAAACTTTCGGCTTTTATAAAATAACGAAGTTCTGGCCCTCGCTGGCTCTTAGTCCAATATGTAAAGGTATCAACTACGCGTCGTGTGACAGCGACTTTTTTACTCAGCAGGAGAAATCCTCATGGACCACCAGTAGAGCCCGGATTTTTACCAGCTAAAAACTCCTGCTGTCTCCTTGTTGGCCGTGGCTTGCAGCCTACAGCACAGCAACTTTTTTGCCCTTTCCACTATTTTACACTCTCCTTTTCTCTTCTTCCTCCTTTTCTTCAACAGCGGTACAACGACTAATGATACTTGTATGTACACTTGCCTTGTATATAAAGCTTTGTGTTAGTTCCACGACCGAATGAACCCCTGACCTCCCGAAAAAGAAGGCGGACGTCCTAACCACTAAGCTATCACGGCTTCTTTCTGCCAACTTCTCTTCTCTTCTTCTTTCTTCCTGAAAAAGAGAAAACATTATGTAATTAATGGGGAGAACTCACGATTCTCACTAATGAGGAATACAACGCAGAGAGAAGATACGAGTACCGTGCAGAAACCAATTAAAGTAGTTAGAAGTTAATAGAATGAACTGTTGTTCCTATGAATAATAAACTCGGCAATTCATTATCAGGAACCACGATGGGTTACGATAATATTCACTATGACCTCATTAGCATTCCGCCGCGGGATGATGGAACGGATAAAATGCAAATTGGGCCCGATCGTGAATTGGATATGATTAATATGAAGTTTCATCGAAGTTTGGGGGTACAGCGCTTTCAGTGATCATGGTTTAAGAGATGGTGAACGATTAGTTCTAAGTATTTTGACAGCATTTTGTACTTACCTACTATCCATGCTAATATAAATGCGAAAGGGTCTGTCTTTACTCTTTATGCCTGTTAGAAAGAAAAGCGGAAGACAATATTTTATCATTTCAATCTTTTCATGGTCCACCCGCTTAACAGATTTTGACGGAATTTTACGAACTTTATAGACTTTTTAATCTGGAAAATCAAAGAATTTCGACGAGATTTTATAAACTTTCAATTGAGAATCAAACTACGATTAAAATATTCAGAGGCTAACGTCGTATTATGCATGTAGTCAGACCATCAAAAATGGGTTTGAAATAAAATACTGAGTCTGGTTTTACAAATCCTGTAATGCTAAATTCTTCTTTGTTAGCCCGTATTTATCCATTTTTGGACATAGGCCTCTTCACGTGCATCCTATCATACTTCCCAATGTTGGGCGAGTCTCTTTTCCCCACAAGTTTGGTGATGTCGTCGGACAGATAGGATGGTTGTCAACGTTTCTCTTTCTGATACGTGGTCTCTGTTCTGGTAGCAAGCGGGACCATCAGTCATCTGTCTCCTACAGACATGCCCTGCCCATTTCCATTTCGACCTGGACACTTTCAAAACAGTGTAATGCTAGATTAAAGAGAAGTAGAACTAGCTCTTATCCTATTGGCGATAATGTATTCAATTCGATAGCTCAGTTTCAGCGGTGGTATTTGTTTTGGAACGATTATGGTATTAAAAGGGTAAGGGTTCCATGGACCTGGCTCAAAGAGTTAAGGATTTTAAGCCTGCTTTAATAGTGCATATCAGTATCTGCTATGTTACTGATTAGTTTATTGGATGTTGACACAGTATTATGATTTCAAAAAAACATGAAGATGTTATATGTTCCGATCACTAACAAGTAACAACCTAATAATAATACTATAGGGTCTCATTTTTGTAATCATTACCCTGAAAAACCCCGGAAGAGATATCCATATGGATTTATTCATACTTGAAAACCGGCAGCTTTTTTTGAGAAGTTATAATGCCGGCGGCCGGCGGCATCTAGGTTTGCCTATATTATGTTCATTTAAAAATACGTCATTTATTTCAAACAGTTCCTTTGCAGTCAAAACAGTCGAAACTTTATGACGTCATTCCCGTATCAAACGTTAATCTAATGTATACCTAGAGTATTCACTACCAGTCAGTATTCCCTTCTCTGTTACGCCCCTATGACTCCATGCTCCATTCAAGCATCTCCGTCGATTATATGACCGTAAATCTTTAAGCTGTGGCATTACTTTGGTAAATTTTCTACCCTAAATATTTCAGCAAGCGACTCGCATATAGCCGTCATCAACCTGTAAGCTAAGCTCCGTTAAGCTTCGCTAAGCCCCGTATTTGATGCTGAAGCCATCCCGATCCCTTACGACGTAATAATAATTTGATAGGGCCCGCATCCGGCAGATGAGGTGGTTTGCGACACCTGAACCGGCCCCTGAAGCCGCTAACTCCGGGCAATGTGTGTGAAATAGATTTCAAATTTTCGATATGGATATCGTTTTTAATTTTATAGATCAATATTGGTATCGGTTTCTTCAACAAGTGTAAATTAAAAATTTATAACACCCCCGACAAGTCAAGGTTACACTAACTAGAAAAGAGCTGATAACTTTCAAACGGTTGAACCAACTTTCTTGGATTATAGCTAAGAACACTCTCGATCAAGCCACCTTTCAAACAGAAAAAAACTAAATTAAATTCGGTTCCTTAGTTTAGGAGCTACGATGCCACAGAAAGATACACAGATACGCAGATACACGCGTCAAACTTATAACACCTCTCTTTTTGGGTCGGAGGTTAAAAATGTCTTTATTTTGAAAAGGAAACAAGATATTTTCAGGATTCAGGCGTATACCGTGGCATGTGAAAGTCTCTACATGAGACCTACGAGTATGTTCAGCAGTGGGCGTCTACCGGTTGGATACGATGAAGATTAACAAAGATTAGGATTAATTAATTACTTAGTTTATGTTATTACCTACTAATGTATTGATGAATGATGACGAGCGCTAGCTCGATTATACCTACCCTAGTGGTTATGACGTCTGCCTGCTATTCGGAGGGTCGGGGGTTCGATCCCGGACACGCACCGCTGACTTATCGAAGTTACGTTTTAAACAGTCTAGCAAAACATCGTGAGGATACTTACATGCCTGAGAGTTCTCCATAATGTTCTCATGGCGTGAAGGTAAGTTCACCTTTTTTTTTTCTTTTTTTTAAATTATATAGACTAGCGTTTGGCTGCAATCAGACCTGCTAGCAAGTGATGATGCAGCCTAAGATGGAGCGCGCTTGCCTAGAAGTTGCCTATTCACTCTTGACTTGAAGGTACCCATATTATAATAGGTGGAAGGGAAAACTGATGCCAGAAGGGCGCTCCATATCCTAGTGGTTCGTATGTACGGGAGCTGTGTCTGTACGCTCGACCGTAGCAATAGGGAAATTTCCCAACCGAGCGGTGTTGTGCTCGGTGGCGCCAGCTGGGCCGACGGTTATGCGTTGAAACTTCTATATATAGTCCAATTTGGTAAACGCTCTGTCATTGCGATTGAAAGTTGCGTGTTCTATTTTGAGTTTTTCAATTAGGCTACCCGTGCTGCCATCTAGTGTTTCGAGCGTTGTTGATTCATTGAGTTTAGAAGCGACATCTTCTTGCGAATGTGGCAACCGCTACATCACTCCCCTCTGAGACGACGTCGTGGTGTGAAGTATCGAGGAGAGGTGGCGTTGTTGTGCATCCAAGGGGAATGGCGCCTGGCTTAACCATCCAGAGAAGTGGCGTTGCATGCTGACATCTGCTGGTGGAGTGCAGACCCATTGTGCCCTGATGTGCGATGACGCTTGCTGCGCTTGCGCCGTGCGATCCCAAGGGTGTTGCGGTGTGTGCGCGATGCGTCCCTTGACCGCGTTGGTGTGCGCCGTGCGTCAGTGTGCGGTGTGCGTCCACTTTTGATCACATCGGCTGTTGCGGTGGTGTGTGACCACGTTTGAGTTGGTTGTGGTGGTGTGCGATCCGTCTTCGATCACGTCGGTTGTCACCAATGTACGGGAACTGTATGGCTGTGTCTGAGTGCTCAACCGTAGCAATAGGGAAATTTCCCAACCGAGCGGTGTTGTGCTCGGTGGCGCCAGCTGGGCCGACGGTAATGCGTTGAAACTTCTATAAATAGTCCAATTTGGTAAACGCTCTGTCATTGCGATTGAAAGTTGCGTGTTCTATTTTGAGTTTTTCAATTAGGCTACCCGTGCTGCCATCTAGTGTTTCGAGCGTTGTTGATTCATTGAGTTTAGAAGCGACATCTTCTTGCGAATGTGGCAACCGCTACACGTATAAGAAAAGAGGAAGCCAATCGCGTCGTACCTACGTGTTCGAGGAATTTCGACTAGGTAGATGCAAATATTCGGACTTGTCCAGCATGGTAGACTAGACCAAACCCTTCCCATTCTGAGAGGAGACCCGTGTTTAGTAGTGAGCCGGTAATGAAGATGATGAACGAATGAATGTAATTCTATTGTAGTCTATAATATTCTAATGAGTGATTCTATACAATTTATTTCGATGTTGGTAGGCAGTAGATACTAACCACACATAGTAGGTAGGTACTTAGCTATGCCACGTGTTAGGTTTAATGGTTCAAAGGTTGTAATCAACGCGAAGACGCCTCTAATTGCAATCAAGATGGTTCGGTTCGCGAAAACAATTAAACACCTTCCCGAAATACCTATCTTACATTACAATTAACACTGATTTACATAAACATAAAGGGTGTGGGTTTAATGAATCAGCCATATCTATTCCGTAAAGAGGTGATGGTTTAGTGGTTAAGACTTTGGCCTTCAATTCGCGGGGTCCAGGGTTCGATTGACGTCTAACTTTTTGGAGTTACGAGTATGTGCGTTCATTTGATTTAACGGTTCACTTTTATTTTTATTCAGATACGAGTTAGCTCTTGACGGCAATCACACCTGGTGGTAAGTGATAATGCAATCTAAGATGGAAGCGAGCTAACCTGGAAGGGATATGGTAGTTTTTATGAAACCCGTACCCCTTTGGTTTCTACATGGCATCATACCGCAATTAGCCAGTGATTTAGAAATTATAAAATTATAAAAGTGATAGTTATTAAGAGCACCGAACAGTCGATTTTTAGTTTTGGTTATTTTGTTAGTATTATAACTAAGACTAGGTGCTTCATTTTTTATTTAATCTACCAAGATTACAGTAGCAGCATCTTATCGTAAGTACTAGCCTGTGGCACTAACTATTTATGACGTCATTATGCGCGCCGTGTAAGACAGAATTAATATTTAAGGCTAGACTCAGTACGTAGCTACATCTGGATTAGATGCCGGAATACTGGTGTCTCTCTTGGGTTATTCGGTTTGTGCTATTAGATTAGAATTGTTGTAACGCCTTTATAGAGATAGACCTACGGTATAACCACGGAGTGGTCGGAACTCTCGCAGCTTTACTTTTAAGTTTACGTAATTAAAATACTTTTTTAGAGTTCCGTACCGCAAAAGGAATAACGGAACCCTTAAAGGATCACTTTGTTGTCTGTCTGTCTGTCTTGGCATAGTTATCTTACTTTGAAAATTGAAAATTCTAATTATTTGATCATGAACACATTTTTTTTTGTGATAATATACAAGTTCACAGTTTTCAGATTTTTTCTTTACTTGTGCTAAAATACTTACCTACCTGCTAAATTTCATGATTCTAGGTCAACGGGATGTACTCTTCCTAAATTTCCTTGACAGACAGTCAATAAAGTGATCCTATAAGGGTTCCGTTATTTCTTTTGAGGTATGGAACCCTTAAAATACGGTACATAAACATTTTATTACCTACTACGATCCCTACCTGTCGCACGGGGTAGGGAACGCAAAGTCGAAGCTACTGACGTTTATGACGCCCTATATTTATATCAAAATCGAAAGAGTACCTGAATCGATAGACCAATAATAGACTTTATTTAAGAGAAAATTGAAAAAACTATTATTTGAAAAGACATATTACTCTCAGAAAAGTTATAGCTGTATTTTAATTTTGGACAATTTGCTATTATTATTTAATTTTTTTTTGTGTGACCAAAATGTATCTTAATTTAATGTAACATATTGCATGCTTATAAGCAGAATTTGGCTGTACCTTTTTATCTTTGTAACATCTCCACTGTTGACCCAAATTCGCAATAAAGAGATTTGATTTGATTTGATTTGAATAAATATACACAAACAGGTACTTGACACTAACAAACATTTGCAAAAGTAACTCCCTCTACCTCAAGTGAAGCACAGCTGTTCAGTGAGAGTAAATACAGCGTGAAATTGAGGAAACATCGATCGAAAGCAAAGTTTGTTATCTGGTGCTCACTTGGAACGTGGCTTATAATGTACGCACTCCATACAAACAGATCTCTCTAAGTATAGAAAACTTATTTAATATACTACTTAGGTAAATATGGTTTGTCGCAAGATAATAATCTTTATGTAATGACATAGTGAGGTGTTGTTTAATATGGCTTTAAAAATCTTAAAATATCCATTGAAGATTTTCTACGAAAAATTATTTTATTGTCATTCAGTGAAGCAGCAATGTAGAACCAGCCAATGTCAAATGAGTTCGGTGGCTATCATTCGATATTCAGTGTTAGACTGAGTTAGCAAACTAGTAGGCTGGGCATCAGATCCACGACTCTCATGATCTACACTCAAGCACCCTAAAATACAATTAATATCAGCGGATTTTATGGTTTAAAAACCTCATGTTCTGTGGTCACTGGTCACTTTATCATGCACACGTCCCCTTTTATGTTGCGGCTGCATTAATGTTAACGTCAATGCCCAACAACGCCATAATTATCACGATAATCAACGCGTTAAACAGAGTGGCCCATGAGTGGCTACACTTGAACGGTTAACGTCTAATGCCAATTGACGTCAAATGGCATGAATGCTGTTGTACGTTGATCGTGGCTACGTTTAACGGGAAACGCCGTTGAGCATCGCGTTTTTGGCCGTTAAACCTTCATGTGGAAAAGGATAGCACTAGATTTAAACTCGTTATTTTAGTTTAGAAATTGTGTGAAACAGAGTTAACCAAATTGGCATAACAATAGGTTGCTAGTTTTTACCTAGGCGTAGAAAATCTAAAATTGTTACGAAACGTCGCGAAGGGAAGGAATCTAAAAGTCAAGGTTTTGCTTGACATTATAAAGGTCGAACAAAATTCCTATTCTATTTCTAGCTGTATAAAGTTTAGATTCCTTTAGCATTTGAGAACTAAATTTCCTTACGGTTCACTTTTTGTCTGATTTTCCTTTGTTATGTTGAGATTCTACTTCGTCAGTATTTCGAGCCTATTTCACTGAAAATACGCTTATGGTAATCATGGGAGGAGATATTTTGCTTTTCAATTGTCACCCGCAGATTTGCGGTTTGTTAAAGCAAAATATTTTTTTGACTAATCTATACACATATAAGTGCCATGGTAGAGTGCCACGATAGAGTTGTCTGTCTGCATGTCTGAGAGGTCTCTGTAATGTGTTTTTTTTTAAATTGCAATTGTAAACGAGCAGCAGGCTGCCTTTCCACACATGTTTAGCAGTGGGAGGGCGGGCGGTACAAATCGCATGCTGTATGTTGCCTGTTTTTGTTGTTGTTTCAGCAGATTAGGTTTAGCAAATTAAGCTTTTGGTTCCATATTATTCAGTTTCAACACTTTGCTCAATTTCGTAGTCTGTGGCGGAGTTTAGCTGTTGGAACGGAGCAAGCTGACCGCATATTGCAGTGGCTTAAGTTTTGTACTAACAAGAATAAGAACTTTTCTGCGATCCAAAATTCTGTGACTAAACTACCAAACTATTTCTATTGGAAGCGGATTGTTTTGTTAAAGTTGGTATATAGTTGAGAGTATAATATAATATGTGTTTATATTATAACTTGTAAGGAAAATATATGTGCATAATATATCTTTGCCTAAAGCGGTGATAGCCTAATGGTTCGGTCTCCTGTTTGGGAGAGTTTGGGGTTCGAGTCCGGGCACACATCTCTAACTTTTTCGATTAAAAGGTTTTTGCGTTCTTCTAAGCAATTAAAATAAATAAATAAATAAAATTTTATTTCAGACTGAAACTGGATTACAATATTTACGAAGTGAAATATACTAATAAAACTACTATAAAAATACTATTATAAAGTGTGTTATTGACAATAAGTCCATTATGTTAATAATGTTAGTACTAGTAAATAAATAAAGTATAGCCTACCGTGGCAACTCTAGTCACCCGATAGCCACAGCTACGCAATGTTTCGTTATTGGGCACCCTATCCTACCTCTTATTGCTCCCAGAATGCCTTTGTGACTGCAACGAAGGCACTGTAGAGTGAGGGCATCTGTTTACGGATGAAAGCCATCAGTCCTGGCTTTTGTGAACATCCCACTTGCACTACAGTCCCTCGGCAGCCTCAACAGCGTTATGAATGCATTATTATACTGCATTCTAAGTGTATTGAAAATCACTTGCTTGAAGGAAAACGTCATGATGATATCTGCATACAAAACCAGAAACATTTTTTTATTTCACGTAGACTATCTGTGATGACGTCTCTTATGCTACGGCTGTGATTCTTACCACCAGCTCCGGTTTGGAATCCAGTTTTTTTTTAAATTACTGCTTGGCTGCAATCAGACTTACTGATCAAGTGAGGGTGCCGCCGCCTAAGATGGGCGTTTACCTAGAAGATACCTATTCACTCTTGACTTGAAGCCCTTGAAGCTACTCATAATGTTAAAAGTTGAGGCGAAAATTAATGCCGGAAGAGCGTTCCATATCCAAGCGGTTCGATTTTAAAACTTCTACTAAAAAATAATAGCTTCCTGTTTGTTTACTAATTTCATGATTTTTATATTTGCTGTAAATTTATTTTTAACCCCCGACCCAAAAAGAGGGGTGTCATAAGTTTGACGTGTGTATCTGTGTATCTGTGTGTCTGTGTATCTGTGTATCTGTGTATCTGTGTTTCGGTGTATCTGTGTATCTGTCTGTGGCATCGTAGCGCCTAAACGAATGAACCGATTTTAATTTAGTTTTTTTTGTTTGAAAGGTGGCTTGATCGAGAGTGTTCTTAGCTATAATCTAAAAAAATTGGTTCAGCCGTTTAAGATTTATCAGCTCTTTTCTAGTTTTCTTGTAGAAAAGAAGGTTAACTAACCGTTAGGATCATAATATTGTTGTCAATTGACAAATGTCAAGCTGTCAAGATGGACGTTGCCTAGATACATAATTATTTATTTGAAAATGATGTTTTGGAAAACTCAAATACTTTGGATCGTCGATTTGATCGTATCGCGGAATAGCTATAATCCAAGAAAATTGGTTCAGCCGTTTGAAAGTTATCAGCTCAGCTCTTTTCTAGTTACTGTAACCTGCACTTGTCGGGGGTGTTATAAATTTTTAATTTACACTTGTAAAACTTCTACTGAAAAAATAATAGCTTCCTGTATGTTTACTAATTTCAAGATTTTTATATTCGCTGTAAATTAATTTTAGTTTAAGTTTCCATCGCTATTTCTGTTGTTTGTAACCGAGTGATGTAAGGGGTTCGGGTCACTAACGGACTTATGAGTTAAACTTCGCTTCGCTGTTACCTCCGCCGTACAGAGGCGGTAGTTTCTCGTAACTGAACTTTAAACTTGTTGTTAAATTGTTTAACGCGGCTCCGTGGTTCGGGTTTCACTATTGTTTCACAATTAACTGAAACTTGGCGCTTTTCCACGTCATCTGAGATTCTACTGTAAACTTATCAAGGGAAAACTTATGGAAAACGTCATGTTTTACAACTTTAAATTTAAATTATTTTTTACTAGACATTGCCACAGTTCACGACAGCTAACAACACGTATAGGCCTTGACGTCACTGGCAGGTATCAAATGCTTAGTACATTTGGCGCAGGTAGCCCTAAAGTAGCCTTATTTTTCTTTGACTTTCGTCACTATATTATTTGAATATCGTCAATTCAGGATCAAACCGAGAGTTCCCTCACTCTAATGCTTTTTTTAACCCCCGACCCAAAAAGAGGGGCGTTATAAGTTTGACGTGTGTATCTGTATATCTGTCTGTGGCATCGTAGCTCCTAAACTAATGAACCGATTTTAATTAAGTTTTTTTGTTTGAAAGGTGGCTTGATCGAGAGTTTGCTTAGTTATAATCCAAGAAAATCGGTTCAGCCGTTTGAAAGTTATCAGCTCTTTTCTAGTTACTGTAACCTTCACTTGTCGGGGGTGTTATAATTTTTTAATTTACACTTGTAATAAGCTATAGACTCCCTCCGTCATGCTTTTATTCCCCTTTACTCCACTTAGCGTTGTAGCCTCGTTTTATTCAGGGCTTACTTCGCGAGTTTCGGTTTTGAAATTTCCTATCTAATTAAAATTATCACTATTACATTGTACAATGATATCTTTGAACAACTGATTTGACTTTGACTTTGATATCTCTAGAGGTTAATACCAGAATTGACCCCTCAACATCGCAGCTCTATGGGTCTCAGGTGTGTCATTGCCAGCTGGGCAGAATTCACTCCACCGGTGTCACGTACAGTGAAGCAAACGGACACTTCAACGAGGACGTGCGGTGACCAAGACGTAGGAATAGAATAGACACTTATAAAACCACTAGATCAGTTCACTCGGATAGAATTTCTGATAATATCCTTCCTTAGTGGGGGTCAATGCCACAGAGAACCTACATGTAAAATTCCAAAATTCTGATCCAGCTATTCAAATTGTATGCCGATAAATCAGTCATACCATAAAAAGAAAATTTCTGAGTCATCAACGCCAAAGAAGGCTGAGTAAAATATTATTGCGCAGAGGTACAAGGGTACAAGCAATGAAGCCAATTTTTTGGAATTCCCACGAGAACGTTGTAAAAGTCTAATTGAATAAAAATATTTTGGATTTTGTTTTTTTTTTTAATTTTGGACGAAGCCACGGGTGGTCGCTAATATTTTTATAGATGAACAGTTGGTACAGCTGCATTCATCAATTCCAATCATATTTATCTTGTAGTTTCAAAATGAAGTGAAACACATTTTCAGGGCCCGTAACGTAAGTCTGACAAAGTTGTATCATACCTCCGACACTCCATACAAGCCAACTGATTTAAAATCATGTTATTGCTTACTACAGCTACCGGCACACTGTAGTTAGTGTTGTTTGGTTATATGCCCCTAAAGACAAAAAACCTTGAAAAGTAAACAGCACTGAAACGAGAATTTGCACTTGCGGTAAAATTAGACCTGTAATCTGCAATCAACACCATGTAACAGGGTTTATGTTTTCTTGTAAACGCCAAGTCATAGACAAAGCGGTTTAATTTGTCTATGGACGTCTCCCAATCACGTCCACAGTGCATTAATTAAGAAGCTAATTCTAGGCTTGCGACATTATATGGGTAATCAACGCTGCACTGATTAATTGGCACTCCGTTATGTCTGCCTTGATGTAGTGACAATCGTTGTTATTGATGGTTATTAGTTATGCTTATTGGCGTGCAATACACAAAGCTCTTGTTAAGTTATATTTGCCTGGCACAACAATAATATATTCTCACATATTATTATCGTCTTTTTACTCACCAATGTGAGTCCGTGGCCCCTGCCATTAGTAATTAGATGGAAGGCTTTTTCTTGGAGTAAAAATGCTGTGGGCTCCCAGATCCATCCGAATACAACTTTTAGGGTTTATTATTTTTGACTTTTAGGGTAATGAATGTTGTTATCAGATTGTAGTAAATCCAATTTTCGTTAGCTAGCAGAAAAGGCAAAAGGCAAATTCGGATCTCCAAAATCGGTCACCCTTCAGATATCGACTGTTGTCAACGTTGCTAAACCAACACAATCGAACGGTATAAACTTTTACTAGGTCTAGGTCACAAAACTCTCTATTCTACTTAAAATTTCCCGAAAATTCACGGCACCAAGTATTTATTTAGTAAGCGAAATGGGTTTGATTTATCTTTCGCTCGAATCCAATCAGCTCAATTTGAATAAAGATAGGTATCAATACAAACTTCGAAAGGCTTCGCCGCCGCGTGTTGGCAAACTTGTGTTATATCACAGATTACATAATACTTACAGGTACAGAAGGCTCACTCCGCAAAAACGTTTTAATATAAATAGAGACACTTGTTGCAACGCAGCTCGTACCAATAAATCTGCAGCTTAAAATTGAACATTCGCCTCTCTTTCTATCCCATACACTTTTATCTCTTACCTCTCTCTCTTATGTAACAATTTTTGTTTTTAACATTTTCATACATAGACACTTCAAATCGATTTTGCCATTCTTTGTTTTGAATTTATTGAAAACCATTGGAGCACCTTTGCAGACGGTTAGTTGTGATAAGATGAAACACCACTAATATCGTTTGTATTTTATATCGTAAATTATGAAATTGTGTCAGTTTGTCTTTTTGTTAGTTCTATTAATTTTCTTTTAATTTAATTAGTTCTTTTACAACTGGACGGTGGGTATAAAGAAATAAATTATACATATTGTTGAGAAGCAAACAAAACATGTTATACAAAAGTGACTAGGTAGTCGTATCTATTTCAGGTGCGTAGCGAGCGAAAATGCACGTGAGTGTTAAGTGTGTGTGTATGTGTGCGTGCATGCGTGCACTACGTGCGTGCGTGCGCGTGCGTGCGTGCATCCGTGAGTGAGTATGCGTGTGTGTTTGTCTGAACATAGAACCATAGAATACTAAATTCACGGTAACTTCTCAGTTAGTTATACCTACGAAATGAATAGTAGGTCAGGCTTGTAGGTGCCCTCATTTAAACCCGAAACCACATCAATAACTCAGTTTAAAATGATAACCGAGACTGCAAACAATGGGAGTTGGTAGGAATTCTCTCCGAGAGTTAAAACGCAAATTCTCCGGAGTTGTAAACTTAATTACGCCGTTAGAAGCTCTCTGTAAATACTTGAGGGGGAATTACTTATCTGTACCAATATTAAGGAATCTCATAAAGGTCCAATTTAATTATTAATTTTGTTATGAATTTTGTTACTGTCTCTCATGTTTTGATGTTTATTTAAATTGGATTCCTTGAAAGAGTCACTGCTGAGTTTTTTGCTGGCTATTGTCAGTAGGTAACGCTGACAGCAGTGATAGTCTAGTGGTTAAGACGTTGGCCTTCTATGCAGGGCCCGGGGTTCGATTCTATTGTTATTCGATATACATCACGGTCATTACTATTAGTATACTCTTTATTTGTACACAACAACAATCCACATAAGTTATTGCAAAATCACTTACCTACTTTCACGGTGGAACGTCGCGAGGAAACAACGCGCGCACACGCACGCGCACGCACACACCCACACACAAACTCACACACACATATACTTGCAAAACACTGTAACCGCCCGAAATCGGGTAAAATATTATATCAATTTATATCATCGGATTATTTCGAGATTTAATAATAAGTTATTGAGCCTTGATCAAATAAGACGATAAAGTGAAACGAACCCAATTATAGAGTTCATTTCACTTTTAATCTGTCACTACCTACTTGAATTATTTACGTTACGCTTTATAGGTGGTAGGTTACTATTACTAATACTATTTGGTAGTGGTAGGTTATTATTACGTTACCTTATTTTAGGTGAGGATTTAAATTCCAATCAAAAGTGTTTGGAACACTTTTAAGAGGTCGAATGTGGCCCAGAACGAAACTGGAGCACCCCCTGACTCATACCGTCTTGTCTATCCTAGCAGCCTTCCCTCGGATGTGTGTGTGTGCGTGTGCGTGTGTGTGTGTGTGTGTGTGTGTGTGTGTGTGTGTGTGTGTGTGTGTGTGTGTGTGTGTGTGTGTGTGTGTGTGTGTGTGTGTGTGTGTGTGTGTGTGTGTGTGTGTGTGTGTGTGTGTGAAAAAACAGAACAGAAAAAACAGAAAAAAAAAGAGAGGTAAAGCGCAAAGCCAGTAGCTTGCGAAGTAGTTCCTGAATGAAACGAGCCTACAACGCCAAGTGGAACGAAGGAGGTAGGATCTTATAGCATATATTAAAAAAATCAGTTAGTAAGCTATCTAGTCAGTCAAAAAATTAGTCGATTAGATTAAATATATAACTGATTAAACTAGTTTTTAATAGTTGAACGAGTTTTAACAAAAATTGTCAATCAAAACTAGTTTTAACTGGCTAAAACGAGTAGTAACAAAGGTTTTTAGTTAGAACTAGTTTTTACTAGTTAAAACGAGATGCAACTTCTAACAGTTAGAACTACTTTTTACTGTAATCACACTATAACACTAATATTATAAAGGCGAAAGTTTGTGTGTATGTGTGTGTGTGTGTGTTTGTTACTCCTTCACGCAAAAACTACCAGACGGATTTGGCTGAAATTTGGAATGGTGATAGATAATATCCTGGATTAGCACATAGACTACTTTTTATCTCGGAAAATCAAAGAGTTCCCACGGGATTTGGGAAAACCTAAATCCATCGCGGGCATCGGCTAGTATAATGTATAAATAAAATTCTATAAGACTTTGGTTCCAATAACCTACAGATAATAAGAGTGGAAAGGTGGCAGCGTCAAAGGGTGGCGCATCCGAGCCCGAGAGTTATAGGATAAGCTTGAAATAAAGGAACCCAATCACGGTAGGTGGGGATTTGAGGACTTGAGAGAAAAATCTTGGAAATGAACGAAATTAGCTCGTTAAAGATAAAAGCGCTACCTGTAATAGTTATATAGTTTTATATAGTGCAATTTTATATATTGCAAGCCTCGATAACTCAATGGTTGAGGAGCGGAATGAATTCCGAAAGGTCGGCGGTTCAAACCCCACTCGTTGCATTATTGTCGTACCCACTCCTGGCACAAGCTTTACGCTTAATTGGAGGGGAAAGGGGACTATTAGTCATGATTAGCATGGCTTAAGAAAAAAGAATTTTGTCCGCATGTATTCGTTCTTGTACAAGTTCATGGAAATCGGCTTCTGATCTGAAAGATTCATGTCATCTGTCCACTTTGCGGGGGCTCTTCCAAAGCTGCACTTCCCAGTTAGAGGTTCCCATTCTAGCACCTTAGGACCCCAACGCCTACTGGTTTTTCGGACTATGTGCCCTATCCATTGCCACTTCAGATTCGCAACCCGTTGCGCTATGTCGGTTACTCTGGTTCTTCTACGAATCTCGTTCATTTCTGATTTGATCACGTAGAGACAGTCTAAGCTTAGCTCTCTCCATCACCTGCTCAGTAATTTTGAGATTTCTTATGATTGTGTTTATTATTGTGTGCTTTTAATCCAAAACTTTGGACAATATTATGTCCATCTGGAAATTAAAATGTCTTTGGCCAAAATTGCTCAGTCACTAAAGAAACATTTAATACCTTTTAAGAGGGTAGTTTAACATTTTCAATATTGTATTGAGAGCTAGTGGCAGCATAATAATTGGAATGTTTAAATGGAAAATTGGTGTAAGTATGCTCTATTGTTCTTAGCGATTGTTCTAAAGGATGCTTCGAGAATGTTCATTTACAAGTGAATTACAATGAGGATTTCTGTTTCTAAAATGCTCGCTTTTGGTTACTAAATTGACTTTGCTTTATTTTATAATTACTGCTATTACCTTTTATGGCCCGGTTGCATGACAGACTGTTTTTACGTTACGATTACTGTTAAATTTTAATTGTCAATAAAACTACATCAATGGGTACCTAGCACAAGTCAGTGTTTGGTAACTTTGGACCAAAATTTTAGCTTCACGTTCAATCGATAGGGTGGAAAATGTTTTGTACTCGCCTCTTTATGCGATTTGAACCCAATGAGCGAGGTAAATGAGAAATTTATAAAGAATAAATATTAATTTGAAATATGGCACCTACTGTAAAATGATCAGATTCGAATGTTAACTTGATCGCATGAAAGTTTGAGAAAAAAATTGAAAAGTCTAAGTTTTTACATTACATTTCTGAATATTTGTTTTCTAAAATGAAAATTTATTAATAAAATGTAACTTTAACCGCCAAGTCATGCGACTCGAGCAAGTTTAGATCTTATTAAAAAAAAGAAAATTATAAAAAAACCAGAATCTTAAAGAAAATGCTATAGATTAATATACTATAGACAGTATTACAAAATGCTATTTAATTTGATATAATTTAAATAACAGAACGCATTTAAGCAGACTTCCCACGGGCTTTGAAATTGCGAGCTATGCCGCTGCACTTATTAATGTGAGTAGGTAGAGAGACCTATATTGCGATCCCTGCTGTGCCAGGTTATGAGATATTTCGTGAAGAGTCTTATTTATATTTTTTTGCTTTGATTAGTAGATACGTATAAAATAAAATATTAACTAAAAAAATTGTGTTAAAAATAAGTTAAGTGGAGCTAAGGCGTAGTCTTTCTTGATAACAACTCAAACTTTGGAATAATGGCGAAAGAATGGCGGTAGCACGCCTTGTGTCATTTCTATCGCCTGTATGTTTTGTTTTCTGTATACAATTTCACCCGTATATCAAAGTGAGTAAAGCTGAAAATTGGTATCAACGAACCTCGGCTTACTTCACGGGGTGATGGGTGATCTGTGCTTCACGAGTCTGCTCATGTGTTGGATCGCGGCTCGCAATATCACAAACTGTGGAAACCTACCTTTAGAAGATGCTATAAAATGCTGGCCTCAGTCCAATCCCGCATAAGAGTTGCGCTATACAAACTAAACTGTACTATATTGTCCTTTAAATGCCATTAATATGACACTATATCATACCCAGAATTGTTATTGTAATATTCAAATGGTAATAGATCGTTTCGCGTTGATTTATTGAACAGAGGGGCAAATGTAATCAAATAATGCTTTTATTTGGCACTGAGTGGGGTAAAATAGGTCTGTTGCTACTTGTTTGAGTGTAGAGAATGAATTTTGTGAATTTTGTTGTTGATTATAATCTAACTAGATTATGCCCGCGACTCGGTTCGCGTAGAGTGTAGACAATACAAATTTCAAATCCGTATTTTACCCCTTCAAGGGTTGAATTTTTTTTAAATCCTTTTAGCGGATGTCGACGTCATGATAGCTAGCCCAATTCGTCCAGTAGTTTGAGCTGTCGGTCAGTAGCGAGAAGTAGCGAATAATCGTGAGACGTGTAACATCTGGTTTCAAAGACGTCAGCTCCTGAGGATCACGACCACTCTGCCAAGAGTGTTACGAAGAAGAAATTTCGTCCAGTCCGTCTGTCCGTCTGTCTGTGTGTCACAGCCATAACTATAAGAGCTGTAAAGTTGCATAAAAACCTGTGAAAAATAAAAACAAAGGCATACTAAATTTTGGAAAAAAGTTCATATTAATTGATTCTATATTTAAAAGAGATCATATACTTAAATAAACTAATATATAATCATTATAGATTTACCGTGCGTAAATTCACTATAAATATATAATAATGGCTACAGTATATTACTTAATTCACCATCACTGTTGATTGTTGAACATCGTTTAATTGATAAACACTGTAACGCGTAGGATGGCCGCAAACAAATGTACACTGTAAACAAAGCCAGGCACAAAATTACCGAATCTATTTTAGTCACGGTTTAGCTTTGTAGTATTAATATACCCTCAATGGATCACAAGCATCAAAATGAGATTGGAAATTGTGTCTATTATACTCGTTAATCTGTTTATTTGTTTGTAAGTGTACCTATTGTCACGCAATTTTGTAATTACAAATCTTAATCCTAACTCAAAATAGGTACGTCCGTCCATACTTATATTATAAATGCGGGTGTGTCTGTCTGTTAGCCTTTCACGGCTAACCAGTTACACCGATTTTGATGAAAGGTACAGAGTTAGCTTACACTCCGGGGAAGGACATTTTGTCCCGGAAAATCGAAGAGTTTCCACGGGATTCTTAAAGTCCTATCCGTTCAACCAATGTACATGAAAGGCACAGAGGTAGCTTGCGTCCGCAAATTGACATAGGCATCATTTTATCCCGGAAAATCAAAGAGCTCCCACGGGATTTTTAAAAACCTAAATACACGCGTACGAAGTCGTGGGCATCATTTAGTATTATATAAAAATGAAAGTGTCTGTTTGTCTGTCTGCTAGCTTATAACCGCTCATCTGTTTAACCAGTTTTGACGAAAGGTAGAGATAGCTTTTATCAAATTCTAATTCAAAATATTTTTATTCAATTAAACTTTTACAACTGCTTTTGAATCATGAAAAAATCTACCACTGGTTCGGAATGCCGTTCCTACCGAGAAGAACCAGCAAGAAACTCGGCGGTTGCTCTTTTCAAGTGATCAATTTACAATAATATGCCATACTGTACCTACTATACAAGCAATGTATTGCTGGAGCGAGTCAAATCCATGCTTTAGAATTATCCTGGAAAATCGATATGGATTTAGGCCATAGACAGCCACGTTAGCCAAGTGCGGATTGGCAGACTTCACACACCTTTGACAGTTATATTTTCATGGAGAATTCTCAGGCGTGTAGGTTTGCTAACGGGGTTTTCCTTTTGCTTAAAACGCCCATAACTCCAAATAGGCACATAAAAAAAGTACCTACGCGTACCTCATATTAGTCGAAAATTAAATTATTACAGTTACGTAATGTAATTTGGGGAAGTAGGAAATTTCCTGGTGTAACTAAAAATGAATATTCATCGGAAAAGTAAGATCCTTACATTCATTAAGCAATCAATTAATTATTATTAACAGAGGGTGAAAGAGCCTTCCGGGTCTCTTCCGTCGACAACATCCAATCATCGGGAGGTAATGAAAAGTCGGGAATGTAAATAATTAGGGCTTGGGCAGACAGCGCGCGACGCTGCAACACGCGACGGCCAAGGTTCTATAAACATTTATACTCATGTCTCTGTCCGCGTGAATTTAGGTTTTTAAAAGTACCTCTGAACTGGCAACCGTAATACTAAATTTCCGGGATAAAAAGTAGCCTATGTTACTCTCCAGATCTTAAACTATGCCCATGCAAAAAATCACGTCAATTCGTTTGCTCCTTTGTGACGTGATAGAAGGACAAACACATTTTCACATTCACATGAATTTTATTTAGTGCCTCGTTCAACAAATCTTGTTCTTCTTCTTGTCTTTTTTTGTTTGTAGCGCCTCACCAGCATATCGTACGTGTATTAAGTGTGACGTCCTGTCATGTCACGAGTCACTGTCGTCACGCGTCATGTCTGTCCAAGCCTTTATTACCCTCGCGTCAATCAGGAATAGGGAATTTATCGTGGCGTAAAAGAGCCCGTAGGGGACGGTGGAATAAATCAATCGGATCGAACACCGCAAATGGGAACGGCCTGTGGTTTCCTTTGTCCTTTTGGTAGCTTTGATGATGGAAATGACCAAATAAATGACCGAATAATGAAGATTCTTATATCACAAGTTAGCGCTTGACTATGCTAAGGGACCTTAATCCATACTAAGATTATAAATGCGAGAATGTGTCTGTCTGTAAGCTTTTTAGGTTCCCGTACCTCAAAAGGAAAAGCGGAAACCTTATAGGTTCACTTTGTTGTCTGTCTGTCTGTGCGTATGTCCTACTATACTACCCTATATTACCTAACCTATTAACCTATTATACTTCCCGTTGACCTAGAATCATAAATTATCGCAGGTAGGTAGGTATAGTACAAGTAAATTAATAAATCCAAAAACTGTGGATTTGTGGTTCCATCACAAAAAAAAATTAAAGTGTGTCCATGAACAAATGATCATTAGTACTTTCAATTTTCAAAGTAAGATAACTATACCAAGTGGGGATGACGACAGTTTCTTCAAGTAATTAAATATTCACTGCACAAGTGTAAATTAAATATTTATAACACCCCCGACCAGTGAAGGTTACAGTAACTAGAAAAGAGCTGATAACTTTCAAACGGCTAAACCGATTTTCTTGGATTATAGCTAAGGACACTCTCGATCAAGCCACCTTTCAAACAAAAAAAAAAACTTAATTAAAATCGGTTCATTAGTTTAGGAGCTACAATGCCACAAACAGATACACAGATATACAAGTCAAACTTATAACACCCCTCTTTTTGGGTCGGGGATTAAAAATAAAAGACTACATAGTATTAAGTAAGTACATCAAATAAGCGAGAATCATCTGGGTCGCAAAAGAGCCCTGTGGGCGCAATGAATAAATGAATGGAATCAGATTATCCTGTCTAGGCTAGTCAGTATAGGGTGATGGGAAAGCTGTGGTGTTGATAGTCGCTTAGAGCTTTTAAACAATTTGAATGAGTAAATGATGTTAAAGGTTTATAGGTTTTTATCCTAGTTATTAGCTTCTATCCTATGATGAGACCTTTCGTAATTTAAACTAATGGTTCGCCACGAACTAACCTCACCTAAGTTAACTTATGACACAGCAGGAATTTTTGCAAGGAAATACTATTGTATTTATTTCATTTTTATTTGAGAATCAACCGGGGCACATAAAAGTCCAGTGGGTGTGATGAATAATTGAATTCGAACAGATTATTTTGTCTAGGCTAGTCTGTAGGGACTTGGGAAATTGTGGTGTTGATAGTCGCTTAGAGCTTTTAAACAATTTGAATGAGATAAGCGATGTTAAAAGATTTTAGATTTTTACCCTTGTTTATTAGATTCTTGACGGGCGATGGAGAAAACTAACTAACTAACTGTCCAAATCAGAAATGAAGAGATCCGTTGGAGAACCAGAGTACTCGACATAGCTCAACGGGTTGCGAAGCTGAAGTGGCAATAGACACGGCATGTAGTTCGAAAAATCGATAGACGTTGGGGTCCCAAGGTGCTAGGATTGCGACCTCGCACCGGAAAGCGCAGCATTGGAAGACCCCAAATAGGTAACACAGAATATTCGTAGAGAAAAGTATTTTCATCTTTCAATTTGCATTGGCTATTTTCAGGAACTTTTCTGAAATGAAACCTTAAAATATTTATAGCCAGACGCGAAAATATGAAGGTACTGTCACGGGATGCATAAGAATTTCATCCATCATAAATATTTTCTCGTTAAAAGTAAGTGGCATGCTAATACGGGACCGTCGTAAGGTTTTATGGGTTTTTTATGGGAATTTTTCGTACGAGGTAAGTGGCGAATTCATTTCTTAAAATTGCGTTGTTTGCTTTTACTTTCATTTATGGCTTCGATATAAAGTGTCTTGTGAAACGTAATGTGTGTGGATGGATGGACGGACGGGCGGATATGCCGAAACTATGAGGATTCCTTTTTGACTACGGAAACCTAATAAAAGAAACATTACCATTTACCACTAAGAGAAACGAGATAAGCAAGACAGTCAATTTATTTAGACTTTTCGGAATTGACGGCAATCAATCCCCGGCTTTCGGTCAAATAAATCAGTTTAACTGTGAATTTCCAATAAGGCTTCAGCGCGGTTCGCGAGTTGCGAACACGGTTGAAAATCCGAGACTCCCTGGGGAGGGAAGGTGAGATATTCAGATTTAATGTTGGAGTTAGTTAGTGTCAATTTTATCGGTGACTCCTTATGGACTACATCAGATTTCCTAAAAATCGGTCAACTGCGAGATGGACTCGCACACGAAAGGTTCCGTATCATCGCTAAGAAAATAACACTTTTTTCGGGGGCCATTTTGAATTTTTTTGTATTTGTTGTTATAGTGGCAAATGGAAATATCTACACATTCTGTGAAAATTTCAATTCTCTACCTATTACGGTTCACGAGATACAGCCTGCTGACAGACGGACGGACGGACAGCGGAGTCTTACTCGCAGTAATAGGGTCCCGTTGGCACCCTTCGGGCACTTCGGGTAAAAAACTCGGGGTGAATGCCCCGCTTACGACACAGCATTGCCCCGTGGCACTTATCTAATTCTTTGACCTCTAGGGTCAGCCAGATGTTTTACTTGCAATACATTGCGTACTATGAGAAAAAAACGGATTTTTTAATTATTTTTACGCGTTTTTTGTGATATATATCAGTAATCATCAGTACTATAACTTGTCTTCGTTTTCAAAAAAAAAAATTCAAGTATAACTTCAAATAAACTTCTATTTATTCATATCTTTATAAACAAGACTACAAATTCACGAAAGTTTACTTTGCCGCGATCTAAGAATTAATTGAATGAATAGAGAAGCCCATTGCACGTTATTACATTTTCTTAAATAAATATAATTTTCGATAACACGCCAGCCGTGCGAGGAAGCCTGCGAGCTCTATGCTTAGTATGAAATTTGACATCTTACCAACATTGGTAAGATTCGACCATCGGAATACAATAACGTCAGAGTAAAATGGAAAAGTTCCTTGAATTAAAGTCATAAATTCAGTATCACGGTTTTAAATTTCGTAATGCTAACGCTTGGAGACCTAGCTGAAGATATATGGACGAACTTGATCTTTAAACCAATGACATTAAAGTCTGTTTCACTTCAATGTTGATATGTTTTGAGTATCAAATTCTATTAACGTTGGTGAGATGTTTTCATGCTAAGCACACTGAACAAAATAGGTTTAAATTATATCATTTCTTAATGGCTGCGGCGAATAGGGGTGCTAAGGGGTGTGAACACCTACTAATTGCAAACTTTGAGACAATTATTTTGGAAATTGAAGTGGTTTAGGTATACGAATAATTAGTTTTTGCTCGCGACTTCTCCTAAAATTATGTTTTGTAAAAATTACATCATCGTCATGGTTAACCTATCGCGAGCGCACCGGCTCACTATTGAGCACGTGTCTCTTCTCAGAATGAGAGGGGTTTGGCCATAGTCCACCACGCTGGCCAAGTGCGGATTGGTAGACTTCACACATTTTTGAGAATATTATGGAGAACTCTCCGGCATGCAGGTTTCCTCACGATGTTTCCTTTACACAGTCACCTATTTTTTGGGTTCTATAAACAAAATAAAGTGGAAACGACCTTTTTCTGTCAGATTTTGAATGTAACCCGCTTGTGATCAACGCCAAATGATAGCCACCAACCTCATTTAACATTTATTTTTAATCTATTGAGGGTTTTCGAAAAATTATTAGTAAAGCAGCAATGTAGGACCAATTGATGCCAAATGAGCTTGATGGCTATCTAGACCATAGTGTTGATCACTAAGTTAGCGAATCATTCCGCTGATCTATGTACCATGGCAATTGTCTGCTATTATAATATTTACGTCGTAATTCATCCAAAAACTCAGCTGAAAAAATAATAGAGAAGAAAAATCCAATTTTTTTTGTAGTGCTTGTTCTGTCCCAAAATAATGTTCCATCGGGATCACATTCAATTACTGCGCGAGCCCTTGTGAGAGTGCTCTCTCTCGCGGCGCGGGAAAGGGACAAAAAGTGTAATTTAATCCCGACCACTTGACATTTTGATCTACGCCAAATATAAAGTGGGACGTCTCCTTTTTACCACTATTATTACTGTTGCTATATTAAATCTCTGACGATATGAAGCGGCTGGCGGGAAGTGGCTAGATGAGGCAGGCTGAGGACCGGGTGTGGTGGCGCTCTTTAACGATGGCCTATGTCTAACAGTTTACGTCCACAGGCTGATGATGATGATGAAAATGAAATTAAATCTCAGGTCCAAATTAAAATATAGGTACCTTGAAATCAAGAGTGAATAGGCATATTCTAGGCAAGCGCACTATTCCTATGTCTTACATAAGAATTTAAAATGAAGACCTGAAACTACGATACTTGAGATTTGTAGAGTGCTATCTCGTCTACTCTCGAATGTTTTGTATGTTCTGTCTTATCAGCGTGCCCAAATTATACCCCATGTAGCATACAAATGTCATTGGGCTGGAGTTTGAACTATCTGGTAAAACACCGACAGAGAGCCTTGAGCCGATGTTCCAAACATTGACGCTTAGAACTGACCAACGCTCACATAATATATTATACCCAAGGTTGGTCACAGTTCGCCGTTGGAAAAGAATAAACCCGCAGTTAAATATTGCAAATGCCTTTCCTCGACGTTTTCCCACGGTGCTCGTTTCTCTAATCCGACATCAGCATTCAGATCCCAACTAATGCGATTATTTAGTAAAATGACACTTCTATATGTAAATCGTTTTCTTCCGAGCATGTGTCCGGGTCTGCTTTAGTCAAAATCTAAATTCAAAAGCCGATACTTTTAAAATGTTTTGAACAACTCCTTTTTTGGATAGCTAAGCTAAGCCCTTCAATCTCATATGGGCCTCACGAGAAAGCTTAGCACTTAGCCAGTAATAGAGAGACTAGGGAGCTATGCTTGGAGTTTCCATGCGTGACCAAATCAGAAATAAGGAGTTCCGTAGGAGAACCAGAGTAACCACTTTTTGCCAGGTGACCAAAGAAAGCGAGTCTTTGAAAAGTTTTACCTGGTTTAATAATAATAAGCGGGTCAATACGAAACCCCCTGATAAATAAGTCCAGCATAAAAATAAAACAGTTTGAAAGTGTAGCTGAATTTTATTTATTTGTGAGATTGAGACAAATACAGTGTTCGGAATGGAATAAAACCGTAGTTAAATATTGCAAATGTCTTCCTCCCGCGTTTTCCCACGGCGCTCGTTTGTCTAATCGGATATCAGCATTCGGATCCCGGCTTACGCGATTATTCGGTTCCGCGGTGGATCCTATCATTTTAATAATGTAAGATGACAGCTTTATCCCAATATTGTTTCCCGAAATCTATACCTACTTCCATATTAAATATCACTTGCTTTAATAGGGGAATCTCCGTCACTCCATACAAGCATAGTTAGATTCATATTTGAATATTGAGTAACCATAATATTATGATCTATAAATTTTGCAGATACATCGAAGAAACTAACACCTGTGTTTGTGTTTTTCCAGATTTCTCTAAAAATATGTACCTAGTTTTTTTCTGTGAATGAAACCTGCACGCCTGAGAGTTCTCCATAATGTTCTCGGAGGTTTGTAAAGTCTGCCAACCCGCACTCGGCCAGCGTGGTAGACTATGGGCAAATCCCATTGGTTGATCATGATGATGATAATACAGTTTCTATATTAATATTAATTACTGGACGATTTAATCCGCGTGGATTTAGGTTTTTTTAAAATCCCGTGGGTAGGTATCTTCTCGTTGTCTGTCCCCAAGATGCAAGCTAAGTGTGTACCAAATTCCATCAAAATCAAAATCGGTTAAACGGATGTGCTGTGAGGAGATAGCAGATTGATAGACAGACATACTTTTGCAGTTATAATATTATTAGGTGATGCCCGCGGCTCCGCACGCTCGGATTTAGATTTTTAAAAAATAGAGATTTTTTTAATCAACTAACATAATATCTTGGATCATCAGAAATAACGTACTTTAATAGTAATTACCTAATTATATTTTGAACAATTGCTAATTTAACCAAAAAAAAAAAAAATAGGTATCTCTTATTGTCTAATCGGGAATCAAATATCTGATTCGGGTTTACGCGATTATATATTAATCCTAAAGAGGCATCTGTTCTTTCCATCTCGCTTTAATAATGTAAGATGGCAGCTTATCTTCGAATTACGCCACCTTCCATTTTATTAAGGCGAAAATTTATAAATCGTACAATATTCCGGGTATTTTCATTCTCTGGCCTCTTTTTTAGGGTTCCGTACTTCAAAAGAAAAACCGAACCCTTATAGTGTCACTTTGTTGTCTGTCTGTCTGTCCATCCGTAAAATGTGTTTCAATTTTCTTGGCTTTACTTGCACATTCTAAAACAGATTTTTATTTATTTTTATGTATGTTTGTGATTTGTCGTGCAAAATGTTGGAAAAAATACGCGAGTACGACAATTACGACAATTCAGCCAATTACGACAATAGTGATTGTAGCTATGTTACGGTGGACACATTAACTAGACTGAATATAACATAATATAACATAGCGATTAATACTGGTTGAACGACAATTAATTCGTTTGCCAGTGAGCTATGAATCGATGTGTTTCCACGTACTTAGATAAATGTTCCGTCAAGGCAACATGTTTGCAATACATCTTGGGCGCCTACAGCTATCGTTAATACCTTGGATTGGTCAACCGTGGAACTGAATGGGATGAGTAGTGATTTAGTAGCCAGATATGCCATAACCGAATATGTAACTAACACAATTAAAGAAATATCGACTGTGAACTAGTGCCTAGTTGTGAAAGACCGGATTATTCTATAAGACCAGAATATTTGCATGCTAGAAAAGGTATACTCTTTGAACCACGTTTTGTACCTGTACTCAAGCAAATAAAGGATATTAATGATTATGATGATTATTAAATAAAATATACATTAGAAGCCGACCATAATATAATAACTAAGTAGGTACTATCTTAACAGAAATAATATTTTGATGTTCCCGCTCAAGAAGCTCTTAACTCAAGTAAGATATGAATACGTTTAAGCGAATAGCATTTTTATTACACATAATATTATTACCTTTTAACTCTTTACCTCGCTTTATTAGAATCGTTTATTTTAAGAGCTACAGTATCTATCATCCATTACTCCTATACTAATTTATCGCGACAGGTCGAGATGGCAATCGACGTAGGGGACGCCCCACACACCTGCCCGCGCTATCCCGCGAAGGCTGTGCGGGTGTGCGGGGCGGGGCGGCCCCATCCCGATTGCCATCTCGACCCGTCGCGTACTATACACGTCTTGTATTATATAAAGGTTGTGTTTGTAAGTTTGGATATAAGGGATAATTACCGGAATATTAGTTCCAATAATTCTGAAAATTCTTTCAATGATAGATAGATTAAACCCTAGTGATAAAATAGTATATACTTCAAATTATTACACGCGTCCGAAGTTGCAGGTAAAAGTATTGTGGAGTTAGTTTATCCATGAAAACTTGATACTGGAGATAACTAGACGTGCCAATATTATAAATATTATTATCTTACTCGCCTCGGATTTGCTTGAAAATATAATAATATTAAAAAGACACTTTCTTGCTACTGCTACAAGCACCATTATATAGGGCTGCATCATTATGTATTTTAAACAGCGATGATTCTAATGAAATAAGAGCCAGCGCGTGCCAGACCTTCGTTGTTTTATAAAAGCAGAAAGTGTCTCTGCGTATTGTCTCCAACACAGGAAAGAACGATCGGCAACTATGAAGTTTGGATCATGGTGGTTTTGGGAGATAACAGGTAATGAATGTGTAAAAATCTTACGTCAAAGTATAAAGACACAGATATTAGTTTCTAGAATATGTCTGCATTTCATGGACTTTGGTTGCTTAATATTCAAATGAAATTGGAACTACGATTGTATGGAGTAAGTGACGGAGAGAGCCCTGTTAATTAATAATCTACCTCAAGCAAAGCCGCACTGTACCTACTAGCTAGTCTACATATTACAATATCTAGTAATTACAATTTCATAATAGATATACATTCATAGTGTCGTAATCACCGAGTAGCATCTCTGCCTGGTTTCCGATACGTATTGTTTGGAAAGTTATTGTAATAGGCTGTTGCTATTGTACGGGATTTGTAAACATGACATTACGTTCTCCTGTATTATCATAGCATTTTCCTGGTGCTTCATAATTTATGCCTGTATTATCCTGGATCCTGATAAACTGTCTCTCTTGTAGTACTTTCAAGTCAAGAGTGAATAGGAATCTTCTAGCAAGTATTCAAGCATGCTCCATCTAAGGTTGCATCATCACTTGCCAGCAAGCCTGATTGCAGCCAAGCGCTAGTTATTTTTTAAACTTTGTTTTTTGTGCCAGTAGAATTTTGATATTTATCTGTATTTACATCAAACTTACAAACTTAGCGAATATTTTTTTTCTTAACACTTCCTTAACTTAGTTTTGTCCTTTAAAATCTGTTTTTTATTTGAATTTATTTTAAACACAGCAAAATAATTTCTTTTCTTTCTTTCGTGTGTAAAACTTACATAACACGAGTTGGAAATGATGCAGACTCCATGGGTGTAAAGTTGTTTCTTTTATTGTATTGCTAGACCTGTTTATTGTCACTACTACCACCTACTATCCTACTATACCTACACTAAGATACGGTCTGCAATAAAATCGTACTGGGAGCTTACAATTTCGTTTAGTTGCTAAGGTTGTATCCCGTAAAATGAAATATTTCCCACAGGATTTATAATGGCCTAAATCCACGTAGACGAAGTTGCGAGCATCATGTAGTAGCTAGATTCCGTAAAACCTGCATCAATCATTATTACAATCGCAATTGTTGTTATTGGCTTTTATATGATTCTTGTTGCAACAATGTATTGTAGCAAGCGTCAAGTGAGTCAACCAATCAGAGGTGATTGCGATCGTGACATTGTAGCTGTCATTCTACCGCAATCGAGCCGCAGTGTTTAATGCGTTTGGACTCTCTCTCTCTCTACGCCGTAGTTCTCATTGCTGAGGGTTGTGACCCCTTTTATTTAATCACAGAATGACCTTATAATAAGACCACAGCACAGTGCTTATTACTGCGCTTGAGAGGCCGTTAAAATAATCGTCGTATTTGTGCTAGGTATATAATATTGTGTAATTTTGTAAAACAATATTTTTTTGCGGACAGTAGGTACAAGGTTATAGAACCGGATCATCCGTACGTGAACTATAAAAACGTACTCCTTTAACTCTGCCACTTGTGCCTATTTCCTCGAATTACCACTCCATAACAGCTCCGAGGCTCGACCGCACAATTTTCGCTTTTAGCTTGGTCTAAGTTGTAAGAGGAGCGTTCGAGACGCGTCATCGTAATCAACCCATCCTGGCGCACTACTGAGCACGGGTTTGCTCTCAGAATGAGAAGGGTTGACCATAGGCCACCGCGCTAACCAATTGCAGATTGATAGACTTTACACACCTTTGAAACCTTATGGAGAACTCTCAGGTCTCAGCTACTCGTAGGTTTCCTCTAAGCTTGTCTGATAACTCTGAAAAGTTGGAGGTACGTGCCCAAAATCGGATACACGGACACACAGATACACACGTCAAACTTTCAACACCCCTCTGTTTTCGTCGGAGGTTCAGTCAATCAATCAGCCTGTTTGCGTTCACTGCTGGACTTGCCTTCCTAAGAGAACTCCACCATGCATGGTCCTTTACCTTCCTCATCCACCCAATTCCCGTTATCTTCTAAATACTAATTCATGAAAACAATTTTTTTTTTGTGATGCACCCTACAAATTCTCGGTTTTCGAATTTTTCCTTTACTTAGGCTATAAGACCTACCTACCTGCTTCATTCAATTTCATGATTCTATGTCAACGGGAAGTACCCTATAGGTTTTCTTACCAGACAAGATGGACGGACAGACAGACAGACAGACAGACAGCCAGACAGACAGACAGCCAGACAGACAGGCAGACAACAAAGTGATCTTATTCCTTTTTATTTGATGTACGGAACCCTAAAAATGAACAATAATCATACCTAACGGTTGCTTGGTAGAGATTGCTCCAAGCAATAAGGCCGCCTTTGCACACAATTGTTTTTTCTGTTTTCTTCTTTCTGTGTTGTGTAATGTGTTCCTTTATATGTGTTTTTGTGTACAATAAAGTGTTATATCTATATATCTATCTATCTATCTAACCTAATCAAGAGATGTCTTCTCAGCACATCACTTGAGCCTATGACACGATAGCGGTGCGTCCTCGTTAGCGACAGTAATGCGATTGTAACTTTCGGCCGCCATGATAAGAGCAGTTTAGGCTATTACATGAGTTTCACTGCGTACATAATTGCCACGAAACAAAAGGGTGAATCAGGCGATTCAGGATAAGTGATATTAGGCTAGTTAAACTACTGACGACATAGAAAAAGGAAGATATTTTTATTCAAGTGTTTTTGAGTCGTCAAGTAAATCTACCACTAGTTCAGAATGCTCTGCTTTCCGAGAAAAAACCTTAGCTAAGGACCCTAGCAAAAACTTAGCGCTATTATTGTACTACCGAAACACAATTCAATACCAATAACCATTTTCCTCATACTTGTAGTTTTAGTGATTTAGTATTTTTCAAACCCGCAATGTATAACGTGCAAAGCTTGGGCACGCTTGCATTTATCTACGCAACGTTCAATGACCTCTAGCGTTAGTCAGATGGTTTCTTTTGTAATGTTGGAGGCCCAAATGAAAGAGTTGTTTGTGGTTAGCGTGCTTTACTAATACTCATCCTAATTCTAAGGTGCGTTACAATATATATATCTGTGCATCAAGTGCCGTGGGTCACATACTACACATTGCGAACCTTAAAAAATACAGGATTTTAATTAATTTTTTTCGCGTTTTTGTAGTGTTTCATTACTTATCAGTAATCATAAATGCTATATCACCTGCCATTGTTTTTGCTAGCATCATAATTACCTAAATATACATATACCTGTCCATAAAATACCAAACCACACGCGTGTGCCGAATTCCAGTTGAACCGGACAAATTGGAAGTAAGTAGCTGATCTAAAAGTTCCCAATTTCGACGAAATGACACTCAAACAAGTGAAATTAATACGAGTTACTATAAACTTTAAAAAATGCACAGTGATTTAAGAATTCCTTTCTATTTCAAGTCGGTTAAAAACCGCGATAGATTGAGTTCCATTCTTTCAAGCTCTCTCAATAACGGCATTACGGCACCCGTAGAGTAGATACGGTTAGATCGCATTAAAGGAACCATTGAAAATGGAACTTTAATCAACTTTCCACGGTGAAGTGTCCAGGCAGTTTTTAACCCCCGACCCAAAAAGAGGGGTGTTATAAGTTTGACGTGTGTATCTGTGTATCTATGTATCTGTGTATCTGTGTATCTGTCTGTGGCATCGTAGCGCCTAAACGAATGAACCGATTTTAATTTAGTTTTTTTTGTTTGAAAGGTGGCTTGATCGAGAGTGTTCTTAGCTATAATCCAAAAATATTGGTTCAGCCGTTTAAGAGTTATCAGCTCTTTTCTAGTTTTCTTGTACAAAAGAAGGTTAGATAAGCGTTAGGTTCATAATATTATGTCAATTGACAAATGTCAAGCTGTCAAGATGGACGTTGCTTAGATACATAATTATTTATTTGAAAATGATGTTTTGGAAAACTCGGATACTTTGGATCGTAGGCGCGGAATAGTCCAAGTCGGGGGTGTTATAAATTTTTAATTTACACTTGTGTAATATAACTTATAACTTATTTTGTAAGATAACTGAAGATAGCTGTGCGCTTTGATTACGTAAAATTTGACACTTGGTGTGTAAAATCCTAGTGACAACAGTTTTACCAGCTACGGTAGTTAAACAAAAATAACAATATTGCTAAGTTATTAATTAATCGGTGCCTTACAGATACCTACGTGGTACTTGGATTGATTACCTACTAATTTCGGCCGTTAAACTTATAGTGTTGTTTGGTGACAAGAGTAGGTACCTATCGCTTCTCTTTTAAAAAAACATCGATGTGGGCGACAGTTCGAAATGGCCATAATGATAACGACAAACTCACGGTTTTCGGATTTATTCCTTTACTTGTGCTATAAGACCTACCTACCTGCCAAATTTCATGATTCTAGGTCACCAGGAAGTACCCTATAGGTTTTTTTGACAGACACGACAGACGGACAGACAGACAGACATACAGGCAGACAGCCAGACAACAAAGTGATCCTATAGGGTTCCGCTTTTCCTTTTGAGGTACAGAACCCTAAAAAAGATATCAAAGACCTAGTTACGTTTAACAGTGGATAGTTTGAAATAGGTTCTTATGCCGAACTTTAAACTGATACTTAATGAAGATCCAATTGAATAGTGAAGTCAGTTTGAAAGTCTTCCTGAACAAGAACTTTACTCATTTACGGAGAACTTTTTAATTGCAATCGGCTGAAATTGGTTGTGTATAAAATTATAGTATTGAATGAATTTATATGAAGAATACTAGTGCAAGCGATGATAGCCGTTATCATAGTTAGTTGGATTTTACATTTAATTTTTTTTAAAATGATGTAACCACAAAAATTCGCGGTTTTCAGATTTATTCCTGTATCTGTGCTATAAGACCTACCTAAGTGCCAAATTTCATGAATCTAGGACAATGGGAAGTACCCTATAGGTTTCTTGACAGACAGACAGACAACAAAGTGATACTATAAGGGTTCCGTTTTTCCTTTTGAGGTACGGAACCCTAAAAATGATTATTTACTCTGTATTTGAAGGTATTACGTTAAGACGTCGGCCCCCTGTTTGACGGATGGTTCGATCCCGGTCCTTATTTTGTCGTGGGCAAATCCTCATCACCACGGCCGGGGAGGCACGGAGGTTATGTTGGACTCTTACCAACTAAAACCCCACGGTGTTCCACGCATCGCCTGGTGGCTGGGCTACGTCGCGCAACCCAGCCAGCGGCGCCTGCTGAGGACCCTGAGCCAATATAGTCCACCACCACCACACCGTCTGAGACACACCACGAACACAAAACTGCGCCTCCCGACTCGAGGATTGGTTTCTTTTCGGACGATAGACTCCTCGTGCCGGTTGTCTTCTAACTTTTCAGAGCTATGTGAATACATACATACATACTTATCCCTTGCTAACGGTGAATCGTAAGGAAACCTGCATGCCTGTGAACCCCCATAATTTAATTATTATTATTATTACACTCGGCTAAGCCCACTGTCAATTTCTATTTAATTAGGGAGCGATTGCTATCGCAACCTAATCAAATACATTCCATCTTGTTCTAATAAATAATTATGTATACGTATATATATGAATTATTTCAAGATGACGATTCCACGATACATCGAATAAGTCAATTTTTTTTTTAATTCACTATAGGTAAGCGCTTGACCACAATCATACCTGATGGAAAGTGATGATGTGGTCTAAGATGGGACGCGTTTACCTAGAAGGTGCCTATTCACTCTTGTTTAAAATTAATTTAATTAAGTTAATTTACTATCATAATTAATTTAAAAATCTTTAATCATTCCTATCTACAATTTCTTATTAATTTTGAAGTAGAATTTGACTCTAAATGCAAACACTACTAATTTTCTGAGTAGTTTATAGCTTTGGTTTAAGTGTATGGTCTAGAATCTGAGTGATTTGTACGTGGAATCTGATACTCGAAATATTATCATGGCTCTAACACAATTAATTTGTCTATATTCGGCCCATCCATTCAAGCTTTCAAGCGTAACATTAGGACATGCATGAATTGATCACATTACCCTCCATATTCCATTTAACTGATACAATAATACATTATATGTGTTTATTGTGTATATTATACCCACTCTATATCTATATCAATACTAATAAATAAAATTGAAGTGTCTGTCTGTAATTTTGAAATAACTACCTCCTATTAAGCCTATATGGTAATTTAAACGGTACCATAACTGAATCACACGTTTTTAAATTTTTTGTCTGTCTGTCTGTTTGAACGGGCTAATCTTCGGAATGGCTATTGCATTCATAAATCTTAGCGATCCCTCAGGATTTTTAAAGGATCGTCACTTTAAATTTTTTACGGGGTACAGAAACATGTTGCATCCTGGGGACGGGGTATTACGGAGAGGCTACTTTGGTCCTGGGAAATCAAAAGTTCCAATGGGATTTTTAAAAACCTAAATCCACGCGGGTGAAGCTGCGGGCATCAGCTAGTTGTTATAGTATGAATGGCTCCTGCAATAAACCTATTGAAGTAATTCCCTTTTCGTGTCGCAGTTGCATAAAATATAAGTCTGCCTCACGGACTGGACTAAACAATTTACAACTTGAAGTTTTAAGCACAGTAGTTACTGTGAAGAAACTATTGATTCTATCCAAAGTAGTTAACAGTGTGCCTAGTATGAGATTAAATCACATTAATGCGTTGGTGTCAATTTAAATACGTTCGTAGAATTCGAGCGTCGGAACAGTTCATCGTTAAAATAAAATGGATCTTAACTGCCTTTTTTATTCATTACAGGCAAGCGCTCGACCACAATCACACCTGATGGAAAACCTAGAAGTTGCCTATTCACCTTGCCTTGCTTATTGCTTGTTTTAATGCTCGAGTCTGATACACACACAGTCAATGCTTCAAATTGAAACATTGAAAAATTAAAATCAGTAGTAGGTATCTACTGAAATTTTGTTTTTAAGTCAAGAATGTTTAGGTTCATTTTACTCTGACTGAGTTTTATTGTTTCGATGCTCGCGTTTTATCAACGTTGGGTGAAATGTAGGATCTCATACTAAGCACACCGCGCTACAAGCAAAGTTTTTCCAAGAATCTCAGGAGGATTTATAGTCCTTATTTTAAAGGTATAAGATTTAAATTTGGACTTTCTGATCTTGAATTAGTGAACACCGTGTTTAAGTTGTTTTCCAATTAATCAGTACAAAGTTTTACGTACTTACGGCCTTAAATCCTTTGAAGTATAGAGAAGAATGTAGTTGATTTAAACAAATTAAATTAGATTGTTTGATTATTTCCAAGTACTTTAATTATACCAAGTTTTAATTATTTACCATTGTATTTCGGTGCCTATACTTGGAAATCTGTTATTTAATTAATTATGATAGCTGGAATTTGCTAACGGCTTTGTTCTTATACTGGTATATTAAATTTTTTTTTTTTTGTTGTACCAGATGATCTTCCGATTTTTCCACGTTGATGTAGGTTTTTGAAAATTCTGCGGGAGATCTGTTTTTCCGGGATAAAAAGGAGCCTATGTGTTACACATAATATAACGATGACGATTATACTTGTAAAAGTTTAATTGAATAAAAATATTTCATTCATTTTATTTTTATTTTTAACCACCTGATGTGCAATCGGACCATATTAACATCTACCCGTCTCATGAATTCATATTCTTCCTCTATTTTTGGTGGTCAAATCAAACTTTAACGGTAACCTCACTTTGACCGCCTGATGTGTAATTGGGCCTTAGTAATACAGGCACATGAATAGCATCAGTGAAGCGTAAACCAGGTCTTTGTCGGCGAGCGTGGTGCCTGGACGGGTTCAGTACATTAATTAAGATGCTAATTCTAGTTAAAGGTAACCGATGGCCGTACGTCTACTATCTAAACATTTGTACATGAACCAGATACATGAATATCAGGGTCCATATTCCAAACTAATAATATTGAACTACTTAGGTACTTAGTAGTGTTTGCATAAAATTAAGTGATTTGTCTTGCAGCATTTAAACAACGGTTTTTTAAAATATTAGAATAAAACTTAAAGCTAGCCTTTTCTAATTACTATGCAAATAATGTCCGCGTGGAATGGTGCTAAAAATACTGCATGTATTTCCGCGCTGGACAGCCAGGTTGATCCGCTGCGCAAAAAACGGATTGAGTGATTCAAATTCAAATTCAAATTCAAAATATTTTTATTCAATTAGACTTTTACAAGTTCTTTTGAATCGTCAAAAGCATCTACCACTGGTTCGGAATGCCTTTCCTACCGAGAAGAAACTCGGCGGTTGCTCTTTTCAAAGATTTGATATACAATATTATGCCATTTTTGTTTAATAATTAATCAAGTGGGGAAAGAGCCCCACAGAGTGCTCCAATAGTAACATTGCGGGGAAACTTACATAATATCTGAAGGTTCTCCATAATGTTCTCAAAGGTATGTGAAGTCCGCTTGGTGGACTGCGTCCTTATCATTCTGAGAGGAGACCTGTGATCATATGGGCCAGCAAAGGGTTGATGATAATGATGAGGAGTCCCTTTGGAGTCACTTAAGAAAACAAAAAACTCTAAACTTCAAAGCAGCTTCCTAATTGCCGCTATGAATTACAGGGGTGTTGTGAGTGTTGTCCGACTGTAGAGTAAGTATAGAACTCACTTCAAGAGTGCTCCAGTGAGTCAAATGGAAAACAAATACTTGTGTCTGAGTGGTGACGCGTGTTTAGTGAACAGCGATGTTATTATTTTTGCAAGTATGAAATAACTATACCTAGATGATGTCCCCCTTTGGGTCAAAACCTCCTCCAAGGAATTCCACCTTGCTCTGTCTGTAGCTGAAGCTAGCCATCTACGACCCGCTATCGTCACTATTTCGTACACCACCAATGTAAATAATTTGTACTAACAAATTAACCATAATTTTAATTTGTTATATAATTACTTACTCACTAATCAAAACTATTCTTAAGTTCTCTAAATTATGGTATCAAAAAACTTGTATTTAATCTATGTATTTTTTGTATGGAATTAAATAAAGCTTTATTATTATTATTTATTATAATTAGATGTCTGAGCCTTCGTCCGCATAAATTTAATTTTTTTAAATCCCGTGGGAACTTTTCTATTCCGGGATTAAAGTAACCTATATTCGTTTTCGGGACGCAAACTATATCTATACATCGGGTTAGTGGATGGGCTATGAAGATAGATAGACAGACATGCAGACACACTTTCGCATATTTTATAATGTTGAGTAGTATGGATCACTAAGATACCTATACCTATTACACTTATTGCCATTGATTTACAATTACCCGTTTAGTAGCTCTTTTTCTGGGATAAAAGTAGCCTTTATTCTCATCCGGGATGCTTGTTATCTCTGTACTAAATAGATGATGAATGCGACTTTGTCAACGTGATTATTTTTAAAAATCCCGTAGGAACTCTTTGATTTCCCAGGACAAAAAGTATAGCCTATCCGCCCCTGGTATATAAACAAACCTGTGCTTTTCATAAAAATCGATTGAACCGAGCGATGGGCCGTGAAAAGCTAGCAAACAGATTGACACTCTCGCGTTTTATAATATCAGTAAGGATGTATTGAAACTGTCCAGTTACAGTTTTATTATAAGTTGCGTAGCTACATAATATAATCTGTGGTATAATGTACGCACCCAATTTACGTCACTATCTCGTAAGACGGCTGTAAACAACAAGGTGTATGGGCTGTTCACTGGAGCATCGAGTAGAACTCTATTTACCAGGCTGCCATTTCACGCTGTATTTACTTTCACTGAACACCGACCCTTCTTGCTTAGCTTGAAAGCAGGAAATTGTCAGATTACTGGCTTATCTTACAAGGTAAGATATCAAAACATGGAATATATAACTGAGTATGATGAAAGATAACAATATAATCATACATTTTCATAATCTGACATAGTTAAAAGTTAAAGTATGACACAAACAAATAAACTTACCAAACATAATTAAATAAATCTCGATTTTAATTTATTTAATCAGCTTCTGTGAATTCCTTGCAATACCATGTGTCTAAGTTTAACTGTTTTTTCCCAGTAGTTGAACTCTTAAAAGGATTTAGATGCAGTTAAACTACTGGGAAAAAAGTCCCACTAGTTCAATGGTTGACGGGAATGAATGATCCTTTCGAAGTCGACATACTTGATTATATTAGAACAATGTTAGGCACTTATTCTGTTTGCTTGTAATTGGTTAGAAAAGATATTATAATACTCTTGATACATGGCAAAGCTAATACATCCGTGTTTTATAAAGTAAAGACAATGAGCATACTTCAAAATATGGCAGCCGCTAAAGAGTCGTTATTTGCTTGAAAAAAAAAACTATAGCAAAACCTTGCCATCTTACCACACACGCTTACCACAGCTAAACAAGACGGCGATTGCCAATCAGGATGTACTAGGAACACAGGAATTAGTAGAAATTAACACTTATCTACATAATATTATAAACACCGGTGTAGTCGGCACATTAGGAGCTAAGAGGTTAATTAGTGAATTAATTGGAGTTTGTACAGAGCACCGTATTTCAAGTAATCTACGTAAGTGGTTACTTTAGCTTATTGTTACTTAGAATTAATTGTAGTAAATTAAATTTAATTACTGTTAGACGTTGAGTCGAAAATCGCTGTGTTGGCTCTTACTAGGTGGATATACGACCATCAAATATATACCATACGACCATAATCAAACGGGTCACCGGGAGCCACTGTATTCTAGCGCCATAAAACCGTTTCGTATGGTGGTCCTTACAATAGCCCTATGTGCAGCTATGGACGTCTTTTTGACACGACATTCTAAGTAGGTACCTACGATGAAACTTTTATAAACTTTCTTTTGAATCTTCAAGTAAATCTGGAGTTTTCAATCCACTTTCTTCTTGTTCAGAAACAGCAAGAAACTCGACGGTTGCACATTTCAAGAAGCGAAGCGCTTGGCTAAATATATTGTTTTTTTTTTTAAATTTATAGACTTAAGTGCAATCAGATCTGCTAGCAAGTGATGACACCTAAAAGAAGATAAGTGATTATTTATAGTGAGTATTTTTTTGGTTTGTCCTTCAATCATGCAGCAGCGGAGCAACGGATCTATGTGATGTGTTATATTTAAAGGTCTAGACTTTTGGAGAATGACATATCATAATATTAGGTACATACATATTGTAACTGGGAATTTACAATATGTATGTACCTAATATTTACCAAAAAACCACTTTAAAAAGTTATCAGTTTGATTTTGCGCAGTCTATCGGCGATTAATTTGAAAAATGTGGAATCGATTTCTCAGCTCACATTCCCGAGTTTGCGGGGCTTGATATCGATTTGCCGGCAATCCGGCTTCATCGGCTACATCGGGGCCATATCATATTATTAACTTTCAAACCAGCTATGAAATTGCAGCATATTTAGTACGTATCTTGCTGGCATATAACCTAGCAATAAAAAAAATTGTTTACTCATATTGAGTGTTAGTTTAATGCTGGCATGCCGGCACATTGCGATTGTATACCTACTATACAAGGAACTGTAAGCTTAATTTGCTTTAATGTGCTGAAATCAACAAATCTGTATGGTGCAACATGCAGCATGCGATATACATTGCCCTCCCTCCCACTGCTAAACCTGCAGGAAAAGCAAGTTACTTTGTAATTGTGGGGAGGTGCATCAACGGTCTCACGTACAACAGATAACTATGTCTTAGTGCGGAGAAGAAATCAGGAACAAAGAAGAAGAGGAAAAATATCTCTAACCTTATAAATGCCGAAAAGCTAGCCATTTATGATTTCCTTTACATCGTTAAGATACCGGGCCAGCTTTGACTATCGGATCCCGATTCCCGACTTAGCGTAAAAGTAATGTCCCAATAACTTCACGTCAAATAGTATTCCTTATCATCAAATATTAATTAAAAATGGAGGATACGTGAAAGGAACTGCTAATAAATAAAATATTTAACAAGTGTAAGTAAATTAAAATTTTTAACACCCCCGACGAATCAAGGTTACCGTAACTAGAAAAGAGCTGATAACTTTCAAACGGCTGAACCGATTTTCTTGGATTATTATAACTAAGAACACTCTCGATCAAGCCACCCTTCAAACAAAAAAAAACTAAATTAAAATAGGTTAATTAGTTTAGGAGCTACGATACCACAAACAGATCACAGATACACACGCAAACTTATAACACCCCTCTTTTTGGGTCGGGGGTTAAAAAAATAAGGTTAATACAGAAAATTGTAGGTAGGTATAATCCCTGTGGATAATTTCCTGCTATGATTCACATTATTCCGATCCAGTAAGTAAGTTCATTGTAGCGCTGGACTGGAATGGAAAATATTTCATGCCGCACCTATATCTCTCCTGAAATTCTTACATACTTATCACACTAATATTATAAAGGCGAAAGTTTGTATGTGTGTGTGTGTGTGTGTGTGTATGTTTGTTACTCCTTCACGCAAAAACTACTGGACGGATTTGGCTGAAATTTGGAATGGAGATAGATAATATCCTGGATTAGCACATAGGCTACTTTTTGTCCCGGAAAATCAAAGAGTTCCCACGGGATTTCGAAAAACCTAAATCCACGCGGGCGAAGTCGCGGGCATCGGCTAGTTATTTATAAACTATTTACTACAGAGGTAGTTAAAACTGAGATCACGTATAGAGCAACTCATATTAGAAAGAGGTGAAATTTGTAATATTGAAATCAGCCAAGCTCGAGTCGGACTCACACATGCAGGGATCCGTACCATCATTTTTAATTTTTAAAAATTTCATGGCAGTAATTATGAAATTTTTTGCATTTATTTTATGACGGCAATAAAAATACACGTTTTGTGATAATTTCAGGTCTCTACCTATTACGGTTCACGAGATACAGCTGGCTGACGGACGGACGGACGTCCGTCTGTCAGTCCGTCCGGACAGACAGCGGAGACTTAGTATTATTATGGTCCCATTAGCGGGTACGGAACCCTGACAAAGTAGTGAGAGCCTAGTGGTTAAGACGCCGCCGGCTTCTTAGTCGGGGGTTCGCACGGGGTAACTTTTCGGAATTTTGTGCGTTTAGGAATTAGGGGACGATTGCCCGCTGAGACACCAGCTAAAAAAGCTTTATCAAAGTTTATTTGAATAAAACCTTTCTATTCTATTCGTGGAAAACGCTCCATCATATCACTACAGTGGAAGGTGCATTAGGGAAGTTTATACATAATGGCGGAGTGCTATTAAAAGATGTATTATGTAAAACCCTGGCCCCTGTCCAAACCAACCCGCGAGTTGCCAGAACACAACGTAAATTGTACTATATTGTTCTTTAAATGCCATTAAAATGACACTATATCATATTCAGGGTTATTATTGCGCTATCCAGTCGCTGGATGGTAATGGATCGCTGTGCGGTGAATTTTAAAACTAGCTGAATAAGGTTGCCTACTTTACTATTTGTTTTTGGGAGTTCTTTTTAACTACAGGTTTTAGTCTGCGGCCCAGGAGCGGATGTGTCCTGCGGGGCGGCCAGAATGTTCTCAAAGGTGCGTGAAGTCCACCAATCCGCATTGGGCTAGCGTAGCCGATTATGGCCGTGAAACAAATGTTCAGTAGTGGGCCGGCGATTGGTTAATCATGATGATGATGATAAAGGATTAAAATCAGAGATTAAAAAGTGAATTTCCAAACCCGTAAACTACATAAATAAACTAACAGAACTACGATTATATCAAACTAAGTGGCAGACAGTGTCATCCCGGGTACTAACTATTTATAAGCCATTGTGTGGCGTGTGAAGACACCATAAATATTTAAGGCGGCTTCAGATTAGTCAAAGGTAGAGAAAATAGTGCATGTAAACTTTACGCGCGGTTGAAGTAAAAAAAGGTGGTAAACTAAACAAGGATTTCCAATCTGAAATTGAGCCGATAAAATATAATTATTATCATAATATTACATTATTATCATGTAGTAAGTAAAAAATGGAGCTTTTGATAAGGCACTAACTGCATAGTACTATAAAAACCTCTCAATAAAATAAGGTGACCTTAAAAAAGCGGTTCTGTTTGGTGGCCATGTTAGATACGGAAGGATGTAACACAAATTAGTTCCCTTACGAAAAAGTTCTGAGTATTTTTTAATTTAAAGACTAGCGCTTGGCTGCAATCAGACCTGCTAGCAAGTGATGATGCAGCCTAAGATGGAGCGCGCTTGCCTTGAAGTTGCCTATTCACTCTTAACTTGAATATACTTGGGTACTATGGGTACCCATATTAAAGTGGAAGGGAAAACTGATGCCGGAAGGGCGTTCGATATCCTAGCGGTTCGGATATAGCTAGTTTATTTCAAGTCACGCGTAAAGAAGTTTATTAATTACAAACTACCTACTAAGAGGAAATAAGATTAGCAGACTTAAGTGGCAGACAGTACTGTCATCTCAGGATACTAACTATTTATTAAGCCACTGTGCGGCGTGTGAAGACACCATAAATATTTAAGGCGGCTTCAGTCCGTAGCCACATCTGGGTTATGCTTCCCTGGGGTCACTCGCTCTTATTACCCTGGAATTGTTATGACTTATGATATGAGCTGCCTCTGCAATAGTAAAACGTGATAGACATACATACTATGTTTCCAGTATTATGATTAAGTATAATATATACCTCCTACCTAACTAGTGTGCCCGAAACCCGACCCAGATTTGGCCGAGTGCATTTTTGAAAATTCACTCGGAAAAACTGTGTTTTCATTTTTAACCGAAAGCCTCAATATCAATTTTTAATAAATTGAAAAATAACGGACTTACAAACTTTCATCTCCCATTTATACCCTTGGGCGAGGAATTGCCAAAAATGTACTTCTGTATTCTTCTCGTATTTCTTCATTTTAAAATTTAAATGAATTTTGATGATAACTTGAACAAGTGTAAATTAAAAATTTATAACACCCCTGACAAGTGAAGGTTAGTAACTAGAAAAGAGCTCATAACTTTCAAACGCCTGAACCGATTTTCTTGGATTATAGCTAAGAACACTCGATCACGCCATTCCATGGCAAATGTGGTGATACCAATATGAATTTGTAAGACCTATTTAACCCGCATTTAAGCAAATAAAATAATTTGATTTAATTTGATTTGATTTGAAGCCCACCTTTCAAACAAATAAAACTATATTAAAATCGGTTCATTAGTTTAGGAGCTACGATGCCACAGACAGATACACAGACACACACGTCAAACTTATAACATCCTTCTTTTTGGGTCGGGGGTTAAAAATGGCGGAATTACACGCAAACTTTCCAAGCCAAAAATCGTGAATAACGTAATTCTTCATTTTTAACTGAAAGCATAATTAATATCAGTAACAATAGTAACTTAGCTGCCAATATGAATCTATCTTAATGGGATTAAATAGAGAATGATGGAAAATCCCATCGGGCACTAGTAAAGTTAAATGAAAATACAAATATGATTCGTAATTTTCAACGTTTTAGACACATGAGTTGGTTTATACTTGATTTACACGTTTTTCTTTCTACGCCGATCGTTCGATCCGACCTTTCAAAGGACGAACGACCAAGGTCATACGATATTAAGGAGAGTTAAATGAGCCAAGTAGATCAAATAACACAAATTGTTTAACGCTCGGCAGTCGGCAATCGGAGCTTAGCGAGCTTCGTTACCTACCGAAACTTCCAGACATCTTGGGAGTTCTGATTCCCTGGTACTTAAAACTACGATTGTCTCAGTGAAAGTCTTACTTACTTTGTACGTTTACTTTACGTTTGAATTTAAACTTATCGTTAAGTTCACATTATGGCATAATGGCACTTAATTACATACTTTCAGACAAAATCATAGACTTACGAATTTTCGGGACAAAATATTGAACGCTTGGCTACCTAAATTAATAAAGTAACTAATAAAAAATAGGTAGAGGATTAAGTCAAGAAAATTTAGGAAGAAGTAATTAGTTTCAAAAACATAAAAAGTAATTTACCTATTTTACGTATTTTAATTTTTTCTGCCCTGAAAGTTACACCCCAGCCAAATTCTACCAGCACCATAGAGAAAAGTGTCAAAAACATAGTACCAATCAAAAATACAGCAAAGTGAATTTCTAAAAAAAAACAAAGCTTTGAATGGATGCTTTATTAAAATTTCACAGTGACGACGCGAGGTGTAAAGAGCTCTTTTAAAAAACAAAAGACCCCGTCTCGTTAAACTGCCCTGCTTAACGTTTAATTAGGCATTCCAATTAGTCCGCCCCATGTCCCCAAACAGTGGGCCCAAACGAGGTCTGTCTTCAGAGTTCTTGATTATTTGATATCCCTTTTAAAAAGTCGGAAAGGTTTCTTGGTGTATTAATTACTCTAATATTATTATACCCACGACTTTGTTCATGTAGATTTAGGTTTTTAAAAATCCCGTGGAAACTTTGAATTTCCGGGATAAAAATTAGTCGATACGGAAACACCTAAATCGGATCTCTAGAGTAGGCCTACCCAGTTACCGACTTGAGTCGGCATTGTTTAACCAACGCAATCATCTTATACGAGTATGCTCTGTTGCGGTTACAACTAGACCACACATCCCTCAATCTGTAAGTAGGCAGAGTAAAAAAAAATCGGGCCGAATTGAGAACCACGGTAACTACCAATAACCAATATACTTCAATTCTTCAATTACGGTTTTCTAAATTCTGCTATTATAATATTTTCTTGTAAGGGTTTGTTTTACAACCGCCAAATAAACTTTATGTAACGAATATAAAGGAGATCATTCTAGCTCCATACATTTTTGGGCCTTTTCTGAAAGTGCCGGCCAACGAAAAAAAATGGTACGGATCGTTAGAACTAGCCATTTGGAATAATAGTTAATATGGCAGAAAAGTTGTAGGATTGCTCTGAACCAAGTTATACAAGGTCGAAGATTCGTCATTTTCATACATTTTATTGATTTCTAAAAGTGCTGGGAAACATAAAATAATGTTAGATATTGCTAGAACTAATGATTTGAAGCAATTGTCATTATGACCCGAAGGCTGTGGGGCCATTATATGTCGTGTTATACAAGTTATACAAAAAATTAATATACTTTGTATAATTAATTGCAACCGATTTTATGATTTTGTTACTGTTCTGATTGTTTTATACGAATTTGAATACACGTACAATTATTTTGACTACCACGAAGTGCTAGATCAGCTGCAATGTGGACAAAATTCGTTTATACATACCTGGATTGTATGCGGCCTTGTAATACTAGGTGATCTCATCCAGCCACCTCCCAAACTTCTGCCACTGGGATATCTCCGGCGAGCTTTGTGATGAATGCACCATTTGGTTATAAGTACTGTTCACAATAGTAACTACGGGCTTGCTTCAATCGATAGCTGCCCAAAGCAACCTGCCTCAATTCTTCTGTGAATCTAGGAAAGTCACTGAACGGAGGATGTTGGCTTCCATAGCCTGGAAATGAGCTCTCCTTCTACTATAATTACATATTGTTTATGATATCAAGTTCTGCTGAACTGTTTTGCTCACTGGCCGTTCATGGATTACGTCAAGAAAATCACGTGCATGCACGTTGTTGTCTATCAGAACATGATAGCCGTTCAGCAATGCTGACAAAATCCTGAAATAATCAATTAAGTTACTTAATGTCCGGTTACAAATCCTGAATAACCCTTAGTAAACAAAAATCTCTTCCAAAGCGGTCGTTAATCATTTACATTATCCAGCAGCAAATGGTAAAAAGTCTAGATTTATTGGCTTCGTCACTAGTTAGCTGGGTTTTTACTGATGTTTTGTTACTGGCATTTGTGCCACATAACCGCACACCTCAAGAAAGAAAGATTACCTCAAGATTGTTTATGGTATCTCTAAAACCATGGACTAAGCTAAAAATCCAGTAAAAATCTTCTTTATCATTTAAGGTATTATTTAAAATCTAGGCATTGTAAGTTGCTGCAGCGTGTAGATTATTGTTCCATCGCAACAAATATAAAGGCTTTTAGTGGTTTCGGAACTTGTGGTTAGGGTATGATTTTCACTGAAAAAAGTAATTAGTGCTTTTCTGAAGATATATGTACATGTCTGTATCTGTCTGTACATGCCCTTTATAGATAGCCTTTCTTTCTTGAGGCATGCGGTTATGTGACACAAATGCTAGAAACAAAACATTTAAATGAAACCCAGCTAATTACTGACCAAACCAATAAATCTAAGCTTGTTACCATTTGCCGCTGGATGGTGGAAGTGATGAACAATTGCTTTGAAAGAGATTTTCGTTTGCTCAGGATTGATCAGAGTAACCGGGCATTAAGTAACGTGATCGATTATTTCAGGATCGCGGTAACATCGCTAAACAGCTATCATGTTCTGATAGACAATAACGTGTACTACAGACGTGATTTCCTTGACAAAATCCATGAACTAGTCAATGCGCAAAACAGTTTAGCAGAACTTGTTATCACACACAATAATTATAATAGAGGAAGAGCTCATTTCCAGGCTATGGAAGCCGACCTCCCCCGTTCAATGACTTTTCTAGATTCAAAGAAGAATCGACGCAGGTTGCTTTGGGCAGCTATCGATTGAAGCAAGCCCGTAGTTACTATTGTGAACAGTACTTATAACCAAATGGTGCATTCATCACAAAGCTCGCCGGAGATATCCCAGTGGCAGAAGTTTGGGAGATGGCTGGATGAGATCACCTAGTATTACAAGGCCGCATACAATCCAGGTATGTATAAACGAATTTTGTCCACATTGCAGCTGATCTAGCACTTCGTGGAAGTCAAAATAATTGTACGTGTATTCAAATTCGTATACAACAATCAGAACAGTAACAAAATCATAAAATCGGTTGCAATTAATTATACAAAGTATATTAATTTTTTGTATAACTTGTATAACATGACATATAATGGCCCCACAGCCGTCGGGTCATAATGACAATTGCTTCAAATCATTAGTTCTAGCAATATCTAACATTATTTTATGTTTCCCAGCACTTTTAGAAATCAATAAAATGTATGAAAATGACGAATCTTCGACCTTGTATAACTTGGTTCAGAGCAATCCTACAACTTTTCTGCCATATTAACTATTACTCCAAATGGCTAGTTCTAACGATCCGTACCATTTTTTTTCGTTGGCCGGCACTTTCAGAAAAGGCCCAAAAATAATGATCTCCTTTGTCAGATTCCCAGTACAAAAACTATCGTAACGTCAAATTTATCCGGCCGTTGTGAAACAGGTCCTTAAACTCCTTAATAAAATAATTTGTAAATAAATTAATCATCAAAAGTTAGATTCATCAATTTGTGCTGATTAAAATATTTTATACATTAAACAAACAAAATGTTGTACACAAAACTCAGAGCACAAGTCGGGTTCAAAGAGATAATCCGGATATCAATCCTCGAAAGCGACGTAATGGCTGAAAAATTAATCAGTTACCGGTAACTTCACTTAATTCCCATCAAAGCGGCTGCCTCGGAACAACCCTTTGTGCACTGTCACTCCACTTTCCACTTCGGAATTCCTTTAAGAGGGCTCTCTCCGTCACTCGTTTCATACAATCGTAGTTCCAATTTCATTTGAATATTAAGCAACCAAAGTCCATGAAATTTTGCAGACATATTCCAGAAACTAATATCTATGTCTGGGGTTTTCCAGATTTCAGTCAAAATATTCGGTTTCAAAGTTACGCGGTCTTAAAAGTTTTCGAACAAATCTTTGAGCCCCTGTAATTTTAAAACTATATATTTTTAGAAAAATCTAAAACACCACAGACACAGATATTAGTTTCTAGAATATGTCTGCAAAATTTCATGGACTTTTGTTGCTTAGTATTCAAATGAAATTGGAACTACGATTGTATGAAGTGAGTGACGGAGAGAGCCCTCTTAATGAAGTGGTGGAATTTGATTTCGTTTATTTAAAGTGACACTTCCGCTACTTTAGAGAAAATGATCGGTGAGTTTATTCTAGGTAGGTATATAGCGTTTTTTAGCGATGTCGGAAAGAAAGTGGTGTTTAGTGCAAACTTTCCCGTTCTTGGTATCGCAGTCAAGAGGTTTTCCTAATTTTCCTAATTAACTAATAATATTTTCCTAATTCGAACCGCTAGGATATGGAATGCCCTTCCGGCGTCAGTTTTCCCTTCTACCTATAATATGGGTACCTTCAAGTCAAGAGTGAATAGGCAACTTCAAGGCAAGCGCGCTCCATCTTAGGCTGCATCATCACTTGCTAGCAGGTCTGATTGCAGCCAAGCGCTAGTCTATATAATTTAAAAAAAAAAAAGATACCAAGCACGGGAAAGTTTGCAACACCCGGACGAGGCTTCATGTTGTAAAATAATATTAGTTTATGTACATTGTACCTATATTTTTATGATGTAAGTCTGAATGCAAATAAAGATTAAAGGTTGTGCCAGAATAGTTATAACTTCACCCTGTGCGATCCCCGGCTCGTGCTAAACGTGTAAGACTTCGGTACCTACTGTTGGGGCGTGACCTTTGATTAATCTCGCTGGGTGTTTATTTCCCATTTCTTTTTATTAGGCAACAGTATTAGTGTAGCCTAACAATTTAGTTCTAATTTCATTAATGGACCATTCTGATTACTTTGTCTTAGCCGGGATCTAATTTTCCCAGATTTTCAGAGCATATAAACAGTGAGCCGACAGAAGTAAAAGCTCAAAACTATGAAATGACGGTTTTTTTGTATTTTCAAGTTAATTGTAAGTAGTAGGTATCAAATGTTATACGTACCTACCTATAAATTATATGTGCAACGCGGCATACGTTTATTATAGCCACATAATATATTAAAGGTACTATTAAAAACTCATCCCACACCATAGGTTGGTGGTCCCACATTACTTTCAATGGGATGAGATTATCTGAAGTGGGAATGTCAGAAAACAACAAAATCTTTTTCAGCGTCATTGAATTCTAAATATTCATGTCAAAAACTTGAATAAAGAAAAAACATAAAAATTTATTCTATTGATACAAACTACAGAAAAGGATATAAAAATAATTCCGTAACAGAATACGCAAATTGTTTTAGCAGCAATTTCAGTATGAAAATTTGAACCAAGTTCCATTTTCAATCGGATCTTTAATAAACTTTGGGAAGTTACTCGGCTTCAAAGGCCGCTCTAATGCCATTATTGGAGGGACTCGATAAAAAGGATTTTCCAATATGGAAAATGCAGTTCAAAAACAGGGGCCATTTTCACTTTCCCCAAATAAATTTTGATAAAGCATATTAACAGATTGAGCTATAGATAATTTTTGAGTAAGGAATAAAATGCATATTTTAATTATTATTTTTTAAGTCGACTTGGTCTTTTGTTGTCATTCCTTTGAAATAGTAAACAGGTTTTTCTACTTTCGAATTTCAAAGTATGATTCCTTTTTTACCCGACTACGGCAAAGTCGAAAGGAAGTACATGATAGTACTAACGTGTGGTTTGGATGACAATTATTATTTTTGAGAGATTTAATTACTTTTACTCATTTTGAGAGAGTTCCTAAAGATTTAATTTCAAAAAATAAAATAAGCTGCGGGAGGGGGTAGTTAAGGACCGGGGGCAAGGGCTTATGAGACTATGGAGTGTACTTTGACTTTTTTTACTTAGGGTTACTTATTAAAGTTTTTTTATATAACTTTGAATGTTAGAGCAGAAAAAACTTAGTATGTTCTTAATAAACCTCACATAAGGAGTTCTATATAAGACAATATTATAATAAACCTAAGTTTGAAACAACAATGAACTAAATAAAAATTTTCAAAAGAAAAATAAAACCGACTTCAAAAACAAAAAACACTAAAAAGTAGAAAATAATTTTTGTTTAGCTACACATGTAATGTACCTAGGTATGAAGTCGAGCGAGCATATTAAAACAAAATTAGAAATCCAAGAGTGAAGCTCGCCCGACTTCATACCTAGGTACATTACATGTGTAGCTAAACAAAAATTATTTTCTACTTTTTAGTGTTTTTTGTTTTTGAAGTCGGTTTTATTTTTCTTTTGAAAATTTTTTATTTCACAATTTTTAGTGGCCCCACTGTACTATAATATGCTATGCCCAGTTAAAACCCTACTGTTTACTAAGCTATTACAGTGATCGCGAGCAATTTGCTCTTATCCATTGAGGAGTTCTGTTCTCCATCTCCGAAGATATTCATCGGATCTTCACCAAATTTATATGGGACCACCTGCACAGTATACCCTTTCAAACAAAAAAAAAATTTTCCAAATCGGTCCAGGGGTCTTTGAGTAATCGGGGAACATACATAAAAAATATAAAAAAAAAATAATAAAAAAAAAAAAAGATCCCGACGAATTGAGAACCTCCTCCTTTTTTGGAAGTCGGTTAAAAATAGACGACCCTTTGTACTAAAGTAATTGGTGTCCTACTAGACATTTCGGTCAAGGCACTCCTTTAGAAATAAGTAAAAGAAAACGTAAATTAGAACGTAAAAAGAAATAGACAATTGGGTTAACGTTACAAAAATCGGTCAAGTGCGAGCCGGACCCGCACACGAAGGGATCCGTACCAGCGTACAAGATACAAATCTTAAACTTTTAATTAGGATACTGCAAGTTAATGACGGATTGCGCCATCTTTATGTGATTTAATAAATTTTTTCGTGAACATATTTTTTCGTGATGTAACCACTTTACGGTTTTTTCCTGTACTTGTGCTATAAGACCTACCTACTTGCCAAATTTCATGATTCTAGCTCAACGGGAAGTACCCTATGGGTTTTCGTGACAGACACGACAGATAGACAGACAGACGGACAGACAGACGGAGACAAACAACAAAGTGATCCTTTTTCCTTTTTTCCTTTTGAGAGACGGAACCCTAAAAAGAATACAAAAGCTTCAAAGTAATTAAAGTCCTATCAAAGTTCACTCAAGTTCAAAACGGCTAATTAGTGAAACTGAAGTAATTAACCGATTAACAACCACCTGTAACCACTGGGGACACGGATTTATTTTGTAAAAGTTCCGTATCCGTTTCCGCTCACATAATTATTATTTTTTTACTGTGAGATATGCGTGCGCTTGACGAAAATCATGCCAAATAAAAAGCAATGATTTTTGCCTACAAGATGCCTTTTACTCTTGCCTTGAAGGTACTTATTTAAATTATACTGAAAGATGTATAAGTTCAAAAACCATTTTAGGGTTCCTTAGTAAAACAAAAACCCTTATAATTTCGTCCTGTCCTTCTGTATGTTACAGTTACTTTAAAATAAACTATAAGAGCTAAGTTGAAAAGCAGAGTTTTAGAAACCCGTTACCGTAAACAATGGCATATTAAAATTTTCAAAAAAAAAGAAGATTTTTCAGTACCCTGAAACCACCGCACCGCAACGCAGCATCAGGAAGCAGCAGGAAGTGGTTTTGGGATTTGTGTGGTGCTGCGTGGTGGTGGTGCGTATGGCTTGCTTGGTGGCTGGCTTTTCTGCATGTTTATCAGTGGGAGGGCGGGCTATGCATGTTGCACCATATAGAACTGTTTGGTTTAGTTGATTATAGCTAATTAAGCTTTTGGTTCCTTGTAAATACATTATAATATTCTGTGCAAAACGCTTTTAATCATGTTTATTTCAGATACCTCAATAAACTATAATTTAAAGTCAGGTAATAAATAATAGATCCAGAATCTTAAGCATGATTTAAGTAGAATTCAAGTAGGTTCTTACTTCCTACACAGGTGTGTTTCCCAAACAATTTAAAGTTTAACTTCTGTGCTTATTCCCTTTGCGAACTTTAAAGATCTGTGGAACTTGAAGTCTTTGGTAAAGTTCTTGAGAAATACCTCCTGCCAGATCTAGCAGAACATATTTGGTGTTAGTTTAGTGAAGAGTTCTGTAAAGATATGGTCGATAAATGCTGCTGCAATTTCTTATAAACCATTGTAGTAAAATTCTATGCTATAAAGAGAGTCTATTTTATTTTTAACCGACTTCAAAAAAGGAGAAGGTTCTCAGTTCGTCGGAATCTTTTTAACCCCCGACCCAAAAAGAGGGGTGTTATAAGTTTGACGTGTGTATCTGTGTATCTGTCTGTGGCATCGTAGCGCCTAAACGAATGAACCGATTTTAATTTACTTTTTTTTGTTTGAAAGGTGGCTTGATCGAGAGTGTTCTTAGCTATAATCCAAAAAAATTGGTTCAGCCGTTTAAGAGTTATCAGCTCTTTTCTAGTTTTCTTGTAGAATAGAAGGTTAGATAACCGTTAGGGTCATAATATTATGTCAATTGACAAATGTCAAGCTGTAAAGATGGACGTTGCCTAAATACATAATTATTTATTTGAAAATGATGTTTTGGAAAACTCTGATACTTTAGATACCTAGTAGGCGCGGAATAGTCCAAGAAAATTAGTTCAGACGTTTCAAAGTTATCAGGTCTTTTCGGTCTTTTCTAGTTACTTGTAACCTTCACTTGTCGGGGGTGTTATAAATTTTTAATTTACACTTGCAAAATTGTGCAGAATTCCAAGTTTCGAGCATCAGTCAATCAGTTTTAATTTTTTTCACAATTTACTTATTTTTATTGAAAATAGATAAGGTAAAATTAACTTCGTTCACGTGAATTTAGGTTTATGAAAATCCCGTGGGAACTCTTTGATTTTCTGGGATAAAAAGTATAATATTATATACGGTCAAACGGTCTTCAGTATGCAAGCTATTTCTGTACCTAATTGAATGATGCCCGCGACTTTATTCACGTGGATTCTTCGTGGATTTAAGTTTTCAGTCTCGTGGCGAACTCGTTGATTTTCCGGGATAAAATCTTATGTTAGTCGCCGGGATGCAACCATCTCTGTACCAGATTTCAATCAATTTAGAAAAATTAAACGAAAAAATGGAATTGGAAATAATATATTTCTTGAGGCAATAAATCTGACAAAATAAAATTAAAAAAAAAAATTGGATTGGATGTTACAACAAAACCTTATCCAATTACTGTACGAATCATGCCAATAATACTGGTTGCATTTTCGCACTGAAGCCAGACTGATCCTTTGCGTAAAAATGAGCCAAACTTTTTCAGTTTATTATTTTATATATTGTATAGATTTTAACGTGCCTCTTCAGCAATTGAGATAATTAGATTCAGTCCAGAGCCATTGTCTCGGGCGATTTGTTAAGCTGCCACACGCAGCTACTACTGATTGCGACGTCATCTTTTGTACAAAGTTAAGGTACGGTACCTCTGATACTTCAAGTCGCTAGTCAGCTAGTTTGCAGTTGCAATTGTCCTGTATTCATATGGTGTGAAAGCTTAAATTCTCTTCCGCTTTGTATACTAGGACATAGCTCAAAGGATTAGCAAGCTGAAGAGCCTCGATAGCTCAACGGTTGAGGAGCGGACTGAATCCCGAAGGATCGGCGGTTCAAACCCCATCCGTTGCACTATTGTCGTACCCACTCCTGGCACAAGCTGTACGCTTAATTGGTGGGGGAAAGGGGAATATTAGTCATGATTAGAATGGCTATTCTAAAAAAAAGTGGTAATGGGTATGTTATGTCAATCGCAGAACCGTCGGCCGATGGGGCCACAGATCAGGGAATAACTAATTATCCGTGGATAGGGCAGACGTGTTCTGGAAAGGAGATCACGTACGGTAGGTATTGTCAAGGACAACCTCCAGCCCACTGGATCGACGCGATCTGAAGAAGATGGCGGGAAGCGGGTGGATGAGAAAGGCGGTGGACCGTGTTTGGTGGTGCACTTTTGAAAAGGCCTATGTCCAGCAATGGACGCATACAGGTTGATGGAATGTAATGGAATGAAAAAACACTACCTAATATATGAATATAATAAATAACCTCAGAGTATGTAATAATGAAATTATCCGTTCTTCCATGAATACCTGGATTCATATTTTTCAATCCTTCCAATAGCCAGCAAAGTACATGCTTTCACTATTGGATATTAAGTCCTATTCTACCATATACGTGTTAAGGAAACTGCGGCTTAAACTGTCGTAAAAATAATAAATCGCATTCCCGAAACCAGAGCTTAACCGTGGCATATAAATCATAACTCTTTTGTTGGTTCTCTACGCTTCCCGGTTCTGTTATATGGAGTCAACATTAAGTGCAGCATAGCGTTCTAAAACATAAAATTATGGTGCTGTAGAATCTGTGATTTATATACTTTTCAAGCGCACAAAGACCTAAAGACATAAGAGCAATGTAATAAGTATAACGGAGGCCGAGGGTGTTATCAGGTTATCGTGGGCATATTTTTCACTTTTTTATTACTTAGTTGTGGGTAGGCGAACATACAATCGCGAGAAACTGATTACAAGATTTATCGCACACACAAATACACTCTGTAGAGTCACTAACGCACGGTAAATGACACGGTTTAACACTTTTATCCCTTTTCAAACCATTGTAACTAACTAGACGCACAATGCACACACCACTCTGCGAACTGATGGGTTTGGTGCGACGCGGTGATGATAGTTTACTGACTATGCTCTACGGAGCCTAGATGAGAACTCCCCTGTTGTCCTTAGGACAACGCTTGAACGAACCGTGGAATGATAACCTGCTCCCCGCCACACCAACCCCACCCAGGCTTACCGACAATTCAATGATCGAATCAACTAAACCTGAGTCCGCAAACAGATGTCGCTCTACAATTCAGTATAGTACAACCATTTCATAACAGATGGTGCTTTAAACAATGGCCACTTTAATGTTAGTCTCCGATACGGCCAGAACTGACATGTCACACGTCCCTGTGTGATGCTCGTGTAAAAGAGAAAACTTGCTATAATCAAAGGCTCGGCTTTTCCTGATTAACTTTTAGTAAAAGAGTTCATAATGTAACAAAGTACAACGCTAGTGCTAAACAACAAGTTCATTGTTGACATCATACTGCTACAGCTACAATACGATTTTTTTTTAATTCTCTACAGCATGGTTGGATAAGAAATCAACTCTATCTCATTAGTGAAGACCATCCCAATAGTGAATAGTATCACGTGTCTTAGTCAGCAAAACTATCACCTAAATCGAGCACTAGTAATTCATACCACCTACATCGAGTGACGATAAACTTGTCGTTACTATCACCTAAATCGAGTGACGATAAACTAGTCGTTACTATCACCTAAATCGAGCAATAGTAACTCATGCCACCTAAATCGCGTGACGATAAACTTGTCGTTACTATCACCTAAATCGAGCGATAGTAACTCATGCCACCTAAATCGAGTGACGATAAACTTGTCGTTACTATCACCTAAATCGAGCAATAGTAACTCATGCCACCTAAATCGGGTGACGATAAACTTGTCGTTACTATCACCTAAATCGAGCAATAGTAACTCATGCCACCTAAATCGAGTGACGATAAACTTGTCGTTACTATCACCTAAATCGAGCAATAGTAACTCATGCCACCTAAATCGGGTGACGATAAACTTGTCGTTACTATCACCTAAATCGAGCAATAGTAACTCATGCCACCTCCATCGAGTGACGGTAGTCGTTACTAGAAGTAGTAACTCATGCCACCTCCATCGAGTGACGGTAGTCGTTACTAGAAGTAGTAACTCATGCCACCTCCATCGAGTGACGGTAGTCGTTACTAGAAGTAGTAACTCATGCCACCTCCATCGAGTGACGGTAGTCGTTACTAAAAGTAGCAACTCATGCCACCTCCATCGAGTGACGGTAGTCGTTACTAAAAGTAGTAACTCATGCCACCTCCATCGAGTGACGGTAGTCATTACCAGAAGGAATAACTCATGCCACCTCCATCGAGTGACGGTAATCATGCCACCTATATCGAGTGACGATAGTCGTTACTAGTAGTAGTAACTCATGCCACCTCCATCGAGTGACGATAAACATGCTACACTACACTGCGCATTGCCACAACGGATCGCTACGCTACGCCACGCATGCACACATGAGATTGCCATATTACACTGCGTTTCGCCATAAGGGATCTCTACACTACGCCACGCGTCCACACAAGAGATCGCCATACTACACTGCGCATCGCCGTAACGGATCTCTACACTACGCCACGCGTCCACAAAAGAGATCGCCATACCACACTGCGCATCTCTACACTACGCCGCGTTTGCAAACAAGAGATCGCCAGACTCTACTAGAATCATCTACCACAGTCATATTCCACTGTCGATCACAACATTTCATTAATTTTCTCACGAACTTAATTGTCGTTCATCAAGTGAAAGGCGACAGAAACCACGTTAAACCGTTTTACTAGGATCTACTAAATGAAACTTAAGTTTTCGGTCGTCCTTGAACGCGGTAATCCTCTGACAAAAGCATCTGATTATTCAACGAGCAATGGACATAGTCGCGATCTATACTCAGTTATCCGTGTCAAAATTCTTAAAATCAATATTCGAATTAGAAATACTACATTCACCAATAATCTTGCATTTTAAAATAAAAAAAGTAGGTACCCGCAGTTATCGTAATTGAAAAACTACGTACGTAAAATATCACGACCTTTCATGATATCAAAATGTCAAAACTAATTGTATCAGATGAGTTCATGAAACCAAATTTCTAAACTAACTCCATCAATCGTAACTTCACTTTGCAATTTAATATCATCACTTGAATTTCTAATAACTAACCGGTAATATTGACCACTATTATAACGCCAGGTTTGCGTTATTGTAATCCATTTGCAATCCTTTCTTGATAATAGAACACTTGGTATCAGAATCATAACAAAATGAAAACGACCAACCTGATTCATCGCCCGGTAACCAGGCAAATCTTACGTGCATCCATGCGTCACCACTCTGTCGCTCCGACACCGCTGTCGCAACCCGCAGCACCATAGCGCGGCAGCCATGTGCGCGTTTACTATGCGCGCTGTTGCCATGCGCATTGTTACCATGCGCGCTTTTGCCATACGCGCTGTCGCTACCATTGCCCGCACTACACCGCCAATCGATGACGAGTTCGACTCGATATGCGATATTTCGCATTAACACATCACATCACATCACAAAACAGAGTCACTGATTTACTTGATTGAAAACTCTCGTCTAAATTAGCTCGAAAAACTTTCAACGTTGTAGAATTAAATCGGTTATTCCCACAAAACGACGGTGGTTCGATATTGCTTTGTTTACGTTTCAAAATAGAAAAACACCTTCAATTCCTGTTGCAACATGTTCCGCGAGGTAATATCGGTAGTAAGAGCCAGTTTTTGCAAGCGATAACCAAATCATTTTAAAATAAACAAGCACGTAAGACACACCGCTGTCTTCTCATTATTATTTTCAACACAGAGGGTACTTTTAATTACCTCGATTAAATTCTTTTAGTCTAAGACTAGTAACTCACTAAATCAATCATCAGACTTCTCTGGAGCCCTAGGGCATCCCACTTCTGATAACGGAGGCCGAGGGTGTTATCAGGTTATCGTGGGCATATTTTTCACTTTTTTATTACTTAGTTGTGGGTAGGCGAACATACAATCGCGAGAAACTGATTACAAGATTTATCGCACACACAAATACACTCTGTAGAGTCACTAACGCACGGTAAATGACACGGTTTAACACTTTTATCCCTTTTCAAACCATTGTAACTAACTAGACGCACAATGCACACACCACTCTGCGAACTGATGGGTTTGGTGCGACGCGGTGATGATAGTTTACTGACTATGCTCTACGGAGCCTAGATGAGAACTCCCCTGTTGTCCTTAGGACAACGCTTGAACGAACCGTGGAATGATAACCTGCTCCCCGCCACACCAACCCCACCCAGGCTTACCGACAATTCAATGATCGAATCAACTAAACCTGAGTCCGCAAACAGATGTCGCTCTACAATTCAGTATAGTACAACCATTTCATAACAGATGGTGCTTTAAACAATGGCCACTTTAATGTTAGTCTCCGATAAGTATATTTTTAGCCACCGAATGCAAAAACGACAGCAACGTTTTGGAAGATTTTGCCCCTCAGTTCTGTTTGTACCACCACATGATAATTGTCTACTCACCTGCAGTAGGTCGATTCCGAAAAACCTGCATCAATCATTATTATATCCATACTAATATTGTAAATGCGAAAGTGTGTCTGTCTGTCTGTCTGCTACCTTTTCACGGCCCAACATTTTAACCGATTCTGACGGGTACACAGTTAGCTTATATCCCGGGGTACAGGCTATTTTTTATCCCGGAAAATCAAAGAGTTCCCACGGGATTCCTAAAAACCCATTCGCTTAACCGATTTGTATGAAATTTGGAAAATCAAACAGTTCCAACGGGATCTTTAAAAACCTAAATCCACGCGGACGAAGTCGCGGCATCCTCTAGTACTTAATATTTGACATGTCCACGATTCAGGGGCAACCCGAGAGCTCCCTTACTTCTTATGTTTAGTTTTAATTTCTTGTAGTCTGTAATTTTTTTATTTACATAGGTATTTTTTCTGTTTAATCACACTAATATTATAAATGCGAAAGTTTGTGTGTATGTTTGTTACTCTCACGCAAAAACTACTGGACGGATTTGGCTGTTAGAATGGAAATAAATTATACCCTGGATTAACACATAGGCTACTTTTTATCTCGGAAAATCACGGGATTAAAAAAACCCATATCCAGTAGGCATATCAGCTAGTGCTAAATAAACCTTTGTTTACAACACAGCGGAATCAGTTTCGTTTTTGCCCTTAAGAATTTCTTATTTGAGTATTTCGTTATTGAGAAAGTTAGCTTTTAAGAGAATGTTGGTGTTTCGTTTCTTACTTCTAGAGTAACATTGATACTCCCGTGGGAGATTCATCCATTTACGTCAATTTACGAACAGATCTCGCCTATTGTATTATATTTTCCTTCATATTGTTTGAATTATTGCCTAACTTTCCGATGTTACTTCTGCTTTTAAACTGGTATTGGGATTCTCTTTGCAAGTTTCCAAAGAAAGTAGGTACTTACCTACCTAGGTATGTCTTTGCAAATGAATGCACGTGAATTCTCTTTCTTTTTTTAAATATCCTTAAAAGTTAGTACTTTTTTAAAGTTTTAGCTTTATAAAATACCAAAGATTTAGGTGCATACTGTAACTGAACTAACGGGGTCCTAAAAAACCTCTACCCTATTTTTCCTTCGGATCTTTCTAAAGATTACATTTTAAAACAATTTCTTTAAAGTGGCACGTGTATCGTATAGCGGTCGGACCCCTTGTGATGTTGTGTCCATAATAAACCAAGAACTTTTAGAGCGTCGGAAATAATGAGTTCATCAGACTTAAACGACTTTATGGAGTTCAAGTATTGAAAATGTGTGATTGCGTATAACGTTTCTCAAGCATTCGGTCCGGCAAGACTATTGCCAGTGCGAACTTAGTTCGAGTATTGAAAGTGTGTTGTTTGTGTATGAATATTTATTTAGCATTTGGTCTGATAAGACAAATGCTAGTTCGAGAATTAAAATGTGTGTTCCGCATAGGAACGCATTAAAATATGAAAGGATCATGAGACTGCTCTTACAAGACAACACTTCATATAGAGCCCTACTTATTAGACGTGTGTGTGTGAGTGTGCTTCTTCCTTCGTAAAGGAAGAAGTTGTGTGCGGCATCATTCACTCCAGTGGGCGTAAAAGGGGTTTAGAGTGAATGATGGTACGTAGCTCCACCACGCCACGTACGGTGAGCTTCTGCCTTCCCTTGGTATCCCATCGTCATACTGGGACCCTCGATAAATATCAAGAGATCAATATGGCACATAAAATACCAATGAACAGTAGCTCCCCCCCACACACGTCATCATCCAAATAAACAGCGCAGCGTATGCAAGCATACTTTATGAAGTGGTGCGTGCCACTTATGATCCCACGTTGCAGCCGAAGCTGAAATAGCATTTTTATAGTGGTGCCCTCCCACTACAGACCTGTAATAGGTTTCAAGGACGGGTCAGACTCACTGCGGGAATATCCACAGGCCTTAACCCAACCTTCAGTATATATGCATTAGCGTAATTTTGTATGGGTATGTTATTAATATTGGGTAACCACCACAAGGCGGTTAAGTATTCCAACAAATGTCAGAATACAAACAGAACAGCAGCATTACCTGCCCTCTGTGGTCAGTCTGTTATTAAAGCACATTAGAATCATCTCAGCAAAGGATTCACAAAGCGCCTAAGACACTAGGGCTCTCCTTAGTTAGGATTGACAAAGTATCAAAGGCACCAGGGTTCTCCCTCGCATAAGTTTCTTCCAACGCGCTCTGTCATATGTCAGATAGTTAGTTAATATCACCGAAAGCCATCTCAAGCAAAGATCACCGAACATCCGGAGGACACGCGGTTCTCCCCGCCTGAGCAGCCACGTCGTCAACAGTTCAAACATAAATCGCTTTTAGATCTTAGGAGGTATCGCCCCTATATAACAAATATATCTGTGTAATTAAAGTGGTCCCTTCTATTAGAATATTTGCTTAGAGTGTTTCTCTCCAAGCACCAACTTGGTCCGTGTTCAGTATTCTTTAATATAAACTTTATGTATCGCCCCAGTACAGAAGTTAAACAAATTGATTATCTCCGTGCGTTACGACGTTCACACAGACACCTCCGCCGATGCAAACGCACGCGGTCCCGCCGTGCGAGTTACGTCGTTCACGTTTTGATTTCGACTCTCGAGCACTAACGCCCGCGCACACATCGTTCGCGACGCAATTCGACCGCAGTCGATCGCGCCGCTGCATCACCGACATGCCAAACGGTGTTTGCCTCTTTTCGAAAATGCGGACGGCCCACATTAAGATTGAAACGTCTAAAGGAATTAATTTTATGTTCGTATGAGTAAGTACATCTCTACAAGTATTCAATGACCTGATTTTGATAAAATTGAAGCAAAAATTTTAATACTATTTTTATATAATTTTTTTATTTTTTTTTTAACACTTTGGTGTAAAATCTAGGGTCGTTACAATACCTACAAATCTTTGAGGCAATGTAATTTTGAAACTGAACTGAACATTGTACGAAAATCTGGCAAACTATGGACAAAGATATTATATTTCTTTCTTAAACGAGTCTTTAGATTGAGTTTAGTTGAGTCGAGTTTAGTTGAGTTTGGCTGGTTGATACTTGCAATATTCAAATGAGAATCCAACTACCTACCTACTATTATGTTTGGTATGGAGAGCGCTAGGGCGCTTGGGAAACTACTCTATACTTATGTTTCTGTATGTTTGTGTGACTGAGTGTGTGTGTGCAATAAAGTATTAAACCAATCAAACTGTTCTGGCGTGATTGAAGAACAAACTAACAAACAAATACACTTTCGCAATTCGCATTAATAGTATGATTCTCAAAGATCTCAAAGGTCTTCGCAGTGAGTGTATAATTGTTAAACGCTTTTACCCGAGGAGCTAATTATTGTTAAAAACTTTTAAGAGTGTTTAAAATTCCAAGAGGAGAGGTGTATAAAAAATTAAAAAGCAGCCATTACCGCGCTCTTAAAGGCTTAGCAACACAAAATGGCCGTCATAAATGTAATATTTACAAAGAAAAACACTTACTTCCGACACCTCGGTCACACGGAGCCAGTAAGAGGGGAAAGCGTTCTTTTTATTACGTAAAGCCGCCATATACTGTTTGTTATGAGTGCATTCTTTTAAAATATTAACGGAACGAAAATAAATTAAAGAATTAAATAGATGTGTTAAGTTTTGTAACTGAATGTTTAAAATACTGTAAGGATTTCGGAAGGGAAGTGCCAAAAAGTATCGATATACTTCGTATCGATATTATAATTAGTGTTATATATTCCGTACTAGCTAATGCCCGCGACTTCGTTCGCGTGGATGTAGGTTTTTTAAAAATCCCGTGGGAACTTTTTGATTTTCCGGGACAAAAGTAACCTATGTGCTAATCCAGGGTATAATCTATCTCCGTTCTAAATTTCAGCCCAATCCCTCCAGTAGTTTTTGTGTGAAGGAGTAACAAACATACAAACATACACACACACACACACACACACACACATACAAACTTTCGCCTTTATAATATTAGTGTGATGTGAAACTGATAATCTACCCTTAGCTTACAAGGTACCTACCCTTGTAACACGAGAAGAATACATAAATTACTAGACGATCCCGCGACTTCGTTTACATGGGTATAGGGTTTTCAAATCCTGCAGGAATCCTTTGATTTTCTGGAATAAAAAGTAGCTTATGTGTTTAGTCAGGGTATAAACTATCTTCATACCTAATTTAAGCCAAATCCACCCAGTAGTTTGCGTGAAAGAGTAACAAACACACACACACACACATACACACTCATATTATATACAAAATTTTGCCTTTATACCTGTGATTATATTTTTAAAAGTTTAGTTCGATGTTAAACACGAAGTAATTAGAGAGAGCTCTCACAAAGTTCACGGAACCCTGACGAGCCCTTGATACTTGATAAACTGGGAGGAAATTAACAGATAATTGACGACCACCTGTAGCTGAACTACCAGGGGACATTGAGATCCCGCATTTAATTACTTTGGTACAGTATGCCCCTTCCTTCTTGTAGCTGTAGGTAGGATTTCTTTTTGTGTGAATTTTCTACAGGTCAGATCATTTTAAATACTTGTTTTAATTGCTGCAATATAATTAACAGATTTTCGTGATAGCTTAGTGACTTGGATAAGGTGACCCCTCCTATTCGGAAGGTCGGAGGTCCTGGGCACGCATTTTTAACTTTTCAGAGCTATGTGGCTTTAGCGTTGAAGGAAAACATCGTGAGAAAATATGTATGCCTGAGATTTCTCCCTTATTTTCTCAGATGTGTGTGAAGACATTTGGCTAACGTGGTGGATTTTATGGTAAATTGATTGATTGGTAACCAACCCCTTATCTTTCTGAGAGGAGACTCGTCCTCAGTAGTGCGCCGGTGATGGGTTGATGATGACAATGACCTATAATTTGAGCCTCAATAGCTCAACGGTTAAGGAGCGGACTGAATTCTGAAAGGTCGGCGGTTCAAACCTCACCCGTTGCACTATTGTTGTACCTACGCTAGCACAAGCTTTACGCTTGATTAGAAGGGAAAGGGTAATATTAGTCATGAATAGCATGAAATCTTTTATTAAAAATAAATAAAAAATTATCAGGACAATGTTATTACAACCCGTAAATTACAATTGTTTATAACAAGATGAAGTTGTGTTGTTGTAGTCATTTATAACTACAACTTCAAAGTTAGTCCGAGCGGCTACACGCCGAGAAGACGAAGTTTTCAAAATTGCCTATTACCAGCTTTAATGTCAAAGAGCGTCTCATACTTGTTAGCTAAGTAGTTAATAATTCCTTCAAGGAAATGTTTTCTGAGGATGTACCTTTTAGATAAATAGTTTTATGCCAAGTTTTGTAGGTGGTCTGGTGTAGGGTAGCAAGGTGTGTGGTACAAGTGATTGGAATAATGATATCGTTTATTAGAAATTAGATCATGCTCAAACTCAAAATCGTTTATTCAAAGTAATTAGGTGCTCTTGTACTCCTTTTGATGAGCGAAACTTAGTACAGTGCAATACACTTAAATCCTTACCCCTATTTTTTATTTTTCTTTATAGATGCTAGTCGATGCAACTTACTGGCGATGTTTTTTAAATATTTTTTTTTGATTTTACTGACAGAACTCATTCATCGTGGGTGTAGGATTATAATCCATACTAGGTAATATGCAAAAGTGAGTCTGTTTATCTGTCATATTTTTACAGGCCATCCGTTTACCCAATCAATTTTGACGAAATGGTAAACGGATACTCTGTAGAGTATTTTTCGAACCAGTGGTAGATGCTCTTGATGATTCAAAAGTACTTGTAAAAGTCTAATTGGATAAAAACATTTTGAATTTGATCTAGCATCATTGAAAGGGACAAATTCTATTTTTTAAATAAATATCAAAAAGTTCCCACGACTTTAAAAAAAAACTTAGTTCACGCGGATGAACTCACAAGTGTTATCTAGTATAGTACAATATTTACGTTTTGAGATGCTCAAGGATTTTAAATTCAAAAAATTACAAAAAATCCCCAGGAATCTAAAAGTGATTGCTTCATCTTTTAACTTGCGTCGAGTCTCAAGGCATAAGTTGGTTCTGTCGTTATTAGAAACTACGCTTTGTGAGCGAGCCACCAACTTAGGGTCTCCGTCACTTTGCCCTCTTATCTATGGCTCAATGACCACATCCCCTACCTTCAGAGCTTTCGCACGTGGCGATATTTTCACGCGCAATTAACGCGCGTTTTACGATTACACGTCGTTCGACAGCTCTGCAATTGCATAGCGAGTATATCCAAAATTTGCAGTCAATGGGGACTGCTGACAGTCAGATAAGACAAGGAAGAAAATTATCTTGAAGCTACAGATACATCACGCACCAAAGAGGACTTTACGAAAGCGTCCGAAGCGTCCACCAAAGAGAACTTCACGGAATCGTCCGAGCGTTTGCAATACGAAGTTCACCGTCTGGGACAATTATTTCACGGTGAAAAACGTATTTAGTGTGCACGTTCAATTCGTACGACCAGTTTTCATACGTTTTTGTACGACACAATTTTGCATTTGCATTGGCATTGCATTCAAAAAGCGGTTAACCCTATGTAGAGTTTTACACCGGAATTCATAGTCAAGATCTGGGTCATAGACGACATAATATTATGTCATACACAACCTTAATGCATTGCATAAAGATTCAATATGACACATGTCATTTGAATCGTCCTCTAAAGGATCCCCTATCTTACTATGAATTGCAGTGCGCACTTGAATTGAACTGCAACTGAACTGCGCGTCGCGGCAGCGCCCCGCACGATATTTTCTCCAGCCGCGACGCGTGACAGTGACGCGCTACGCGGTACGCGCGTCGCGGCTGGAGAGAATATCGTGCGGGGCGCTGCCGCGACGCGCAGTTTAGCTGCAGTTCAGTTCAAGTGCGTGGGCACCTTTAGTCACCTATTGAGAATTTATCAACACTATTTATCTATGCAGTTGGGTTTATTGAAGTTTATTTATATCTTTAAGTTAACAAAACATAGTACCATGGTAAAACTGAACTTAATTTTAAACAAGTGCCCAATTTCAGTTTCGATTGCACTATTGCCAAATTCATATAAAGTTTGCAATCACAATATTTTTATATTCTTCCGTCACGCAAACTTTTATCACTACTTTAGCAGTTGGAAGCGATAAAAACTTTGAACAAACATATTTCAGACCATTCGCATAAACTAAAGATACAATAAAAATCGTAAACGTGTGCACATCGGATTTATTGGGAGAAATTTATTATATTATGCATGCGACATTGAGTTATAGCCCATGGAGATGTAAACCTCATACCTACATTAAACGTCAAAAAACCGCCCGCCACCTAATAATAATACAACGACTTAACAGGGCTCTCTCCGTCACTCGCTTCATACAATCGTAGTTCCAATTTCATTTGAATATTAAACAACCAAAGTCCATGAAATTTGAAATGGAACTACGTTTGTATGGAGCAAGTGACGGAGAGACCCCTCTTAATTGAATTTAATAAATATTTTTAATAATCAATATTATTTATGTCATTATTCTTCTTATTACAATAGTAAGACATACTTAACTAAAGCGCGTATGCTGCGCTCAGCTCTGACAAGTATCACCACTAACCGGTCAGCATTACTGATAAACTATTCTCAATAATGCTTACATGATACGTATTGACCGGCATATTAGTATAAGGAACAAGGCCGCTTTTGCATAGGCTCAATTGTTTTAAGTTCTTAGTTTCCTTTAGTTTATTCTGGTGTGCAATGAAGTTTTTCCATTTATACACATAACCTAGCTATCTTCCCACTTAAAAAAAGGTTAACGACAATTTATAAACAATTTTATTTTACTAAGTCTAGTTGAGGCCGTTTTATGTAGGACATCACTACCTCTAGTGAATAGCATCTCTCTGGTATGCGATATTCCAAGTTTATATCTGTGTCACTTATTGCAGAAATAAAAGTAAATTCGCTTTATCTATGGCAATTGGCTTACGGGTTTACGAGAATATTACGTCTCGAAATATAGGTTACTTAATGTATTTATTATTTTGTAAATAATATCTGATATATTATTTGTATGAGTCTGCAGCACTTTTTTTAAGGGTTACTGCTTACTCTATAATTACGATACCTGCTGTATAAGGTGAATTTTTTACCCATCTGGTAACAAAATGGTACTATATTGTCGTATACACAAGCTTTACGCTTAGCTGGAGGGGAAAGTGTTAGTTTTTAAAAATCTTTGATTTTCCAGGATAAAAATTAGCCGTCTTCAAGATGCAAGCTGCCTCTGTACCAAATAGATGACGTTCACAACTTCGTCTACGTGGATTAAGGTTTTTTAACATGCTTTGACTTTCAATTTTCCAGGAAAATAGTAGGCTATGTCCGTCTTTGGGATGTAAGATATTTCTGTAAGTATCAAAGTCAAAATCGGTTAGATGGATAGGTCGTGGAAAAAAGCAGACCGACACACTTTTAATATAAGTTTGTTCTAACGTAAAAAATAGGTAATGTGTTTAGAGTGCTTTAGACACACGGTCATTTTATTTGTTTAACATTTAAAACAACTAAGTGCAAAATAATCACATCGGAACCGTTGCATGTAATTCCTTGTACAAAGAAAGCGAACAAAATATGCACAAATGCATAAATCTCCCCGAGTTCTACTTCCCCGTCTAAACAATAAAATAACATCGGGAGCTCACCGCTACGCTAAGATCTGCACAGTGCAGTGCATGACTGAAAAGAATGCTTTTAAAGTGTTATACCAAGCGTATATACAATGCTATGCTAGACTTCGTCTATGTTGGTGTTAGCTGACGGGCGTGCTCTGCCTTTTTACCCGACTATGGCAAAGCCGAAAGGAAGGGTTATTATGATTGGAGTGTTTTTTTTCTTAAAACTGACTAGAAAACGCTCTAAGGGGGTGCCGTGCGTATGTCGGCGAGCGCCGGCACAGACGGGGTCCATACTTGTATAGTTTAACTAACTTGTTACAAATAACTACAAACTTGACATTGGCTAATCTTTGTAAAGCCAGACGAGAGAGGAAAAAAAATGCTATGCTACGTTCTTCTCGCGTTGGTCCTTCAATGTTGAGGATCCCTCGAGATATCACCTTCTTCACCATGTTTTTAACCCCCGACCCAAAAAGAGGGATGTTATAAGTTTGACGTGTGTATCTGTGTATCTGCTTGTGGCATCGTAGCTCATAAACTAATGAACCGATTTTAATTTAGTTTTTTTGTTTGAAAGGTGGCTTGATCGAGAGTGTTCTTAGCTATAATCCAAGAAAATCGGTTCAGCCGTTTGAAAGTTATCAGCTCTTTTCTAGTTACTGTAACCTTCACTTGTCGGGGGTGTTATAAATTTTTAATTTACACTTTTTATTTATTTATTAGGAAAACAATCAGCCTAGTTGTTACGCAGGCATAGTCAGGCCGCAACGCTAGACGTGCCTGCTTAGCGCCGAATGTCACCTGACGCGGCGATCACCATGCGCGAGGACTGGGCACGGATACATATCACAATTAGTTTTACAAGGCTCCGCCACAAATCGGCGGAGCAATTAGGATTATTTTATGTTATGGTTAGTTTATAATATGTAAATCTCTGGAAATAAAATCAGGATAAGTAACTGCTGTTTCCTTTCGCACCCCTGCAGTCGCCCCTAATGTAACTTAATATACAAAAGCTAATACAAATTAATAAGCTGTTACATAAGTTTCCTTTGTTTAGTTAATACAAAGAATTTTAAGTGGTAGTTCATTACAAATTACTAATAACAAAAATATAAAAAAAAAACTAAAATAAAATCGGTTCATTCGTTTAGGCGCTACGATGCCACAGACAGATACACAGATACACACGTCAAACTTATAACATCCCTCTTTTTGGGTCGGGGGTTAAAAATGAAAGACAATTAATAACAAAAATACAACAGAATACAATTAGGTTTAAACGATATAGGTCGATAAACGAACCCTTTACTTGTATTTAAATTGGTCTGCTTTTAGATATTTCTGGTTATATATCACAAGCTCGTATGATGAATCTGTTTTGACTATAATTGGTCTTGGCAAGTGGAATTCCAAACATATTAACTTTTCAAAAAAGTTTGAATTAAGTTAAGTTTGAAGTATTTCAAATTCGCATCGCTTTTAGTGACGTTCGAGTCTTAATTACTGGAAGTGGTCAGAAGAAATGTTGTAAGCTGCAGCTGTAAAAGGCGAAAAAAAGTTGTATTGCAAGTTGCAACGTTCATTAGCGAATAAAACTAATGAAACGTAGAGACAAATTCGAGGGAAAATGTGGGGATTCTCTCTATGGATATTTAAGCAAAGTATTAAATAGTAAAACGATTTTAGGTACTGAGCTATACCTACTATTCAACCTATCGATCGCCGGCCCATTGAGCACAGCGTTTCCTTTCGGAATGAGAAAGGTCTAGCTAGGCCATTGTCCGCCACGCTGGCAAAGTGCGGATCGCCAGACTTTTTATTATACAGGCTCATTGGCCATTGTCTGCAATCTCTGTTATATGCAACACTATTTCTCGGTTATTTTTAGTACGGCTTGAGTGCAGTGTGGAAAATATAAAGCGTTATTAATCAAAGCGCGAACGCACTTAGCCGGTAATGCTGCGGGCACCTGCTGCTAATGCGACGGTGCTCTTATTGCCTTTTTGTTTGGCGCTTTCACTAGCTGTTTATCATGGGGGTAAGCAGCGACGTGCAGCTCATAGAGGCACAAAGGCACTGCTCACCCAAGAAATTGTTACCTTGATTGAAATAGCTCAATGCTCTTTCCTTGACTTGCCAGTAAGTAGTACCTAACTACTGCTTATTGTACGCCACTGATAGTGAGTAGATAAATGCGTCTAGCAATGAAGTGGGCCATGATTGGTATATCGCTCACTGACCGTGTGTATTCGCATGGAACAGAACAAACATACGAACATACTCAGGTTGAAATATAGGTCTGTAGACCAAAGGTGATCCATGACTTGCCTGTCTGAAAGGAGACCACGTTTTATTTCACGTAAAATAATATCAAAGGTTGTCTGGAAGAGATCGCTATTTAGCGATAAGACCGCCTCTAAGTTTTCTCTTTTGTAATCCGTCATTTGTGTTTAGTGGTGCAATAAAGTATACTCAATATACATACATACATACATTATTTTTTGTGTCCTACGGCTATTCCAAATTAAATCGTGTTATTATGAAGCTGTCGAAAATCAAAATTAGTAAAATTGTAAGCAAGCAATGAGTATTTTTGTTCGAGATGATCCGTCTCTAGTGCGAATAAATGAGCAAACCAAAGTTTCGAAAAAAGAGACGGGATGCTTTAATCAAATAATTTGCTGTAAAAATAATTTCATTTTTTCTAATTTGCGTTCGTTTGTAGGCAATACTAACAGTATTTCAATTACCTAATTATATTTTATCGTCGACCTTTATAAAAACGCTATAACATTAACTTTGTGATTTCCGTGTTCCGTTTCAAACATTTTATTTTCACCTTTTGAGTCATGAAATTGCTTTGATGTTTTTTAACGTCTGACCTTTGATATTTCTTCTTTTTATTTACAAAACACTGCCATAATGACTATGGGAGGGTTTTGTAAATATTTTTAATTTCAGGAGGAATATTTAAGATGGACTTTTAATTTTTTTTTTAAATGATGTTATCTAACTCCAGATAGTCTAAACTTATACATTCGTATTCTGATAAACCACAGACACAGATATTTGTTTCTAGAACGTGTCTACATACTTAATTTCATTGGAAGTGAAAACCAAATTACGTTTGCATGGAAATTATTGGAAAACGGGCTAATGTTACCTCTCATCTCAGTTGCCATGCCAGCACATTCATTCCATGTCACACTAATTTATGGGGTAGGGAAATTTTCCCAGAGAATGTCAATCATTTTCCAGATTTTTAACACTTTCCTTCAAAAATTGGGTTCCTCAAACGTTATACGATCCTAGAATAATACATAAAATGTACAATAATATATTCCTTAAGCTTCAAATTTCAATATCCGAGAAGATTTTATAACACGGCATTCAAATGCGAAAGAATCGGGATGAAAAGGAAACGTAAGGAATTTTCATTGCAATATCTTTTGGGAATCCGAGTCAACCGCTCAGAACCCCACGGGTGAGGTCAGACTAGCGAAATATCGTGAGACAAAATATTGTAACAATGACATTTTGTTTTACAAGTAATAATACAAACGTAGGAGAACCAAGGTCACCGACATAGCCCAAACTATTAGCAAGCTGAAGTGGCAGTGGGCAGGCCATGCCTATCGTAGAGGCGATGGCCGTTGGAGCCGGAAAGTCCTTGAGTGGAGGCGGTCTCCAACCGCGTTTTAACAAGCGTAGTGTGCGACGCCCTCCAGCACGACGGACCGACGATATAAAGCGGCTGGCGGGAAGTGGCTGGATGAGGAAGGCTGAGGACCGGGTCTATAGGGAAGGCCTATGTCAAACAGTGGACGTCCAAAGGCTGATGATGATGATGACGATGAATATAAACGTTATCGTAGGTAGCCGTTGTCGATGTGCAAACCAGTAGATGTTCATTTTTGGACGTAAGTCTTCTTTGGGGACTTCTCACCCCGCGATCTTGTGTCGTTTATACCCAGTGGTTCCGCCACTTCAGCTTCGCAACTCGTTGAGTTATTGGCTTAATTTGATAGGCTTTTTAAATGTTAACCATATTGCTTCAGCGAAAGCATGGCCATACCACTGCCTCTTCAACTGGCTAATGGTTTGAAGTACATCGGTGTACTTAGTTCTTCTACGGATTTCAATACGTGAAAGACAATAAGTTTCAAAACAAAAAGTCGCAAGTGTGGTCGTAGTTAGAGCAGAAATATTTGCGAGGAAACTCGCTTACAGGAATGTACAGAAGGCCGAATAGGGGCAAGATATCTTAGTATTGTGGCTTTTGTTGTACTGGCAATAGAAATAGTGAGTGATTTCTATTTGCGACTATTTTGTGGTATTTTTTTATCGTATCACACTAATATAATTTTATAAAGGCGAACTTTTGTATGTGTGTGTGTGTGTATGTTTGCTACTCATTCACGCAAACACTACTGAACGGATTTGGCTGAAAGGAATGGAGATTAGATTATATTCTGGAATAACACATAGGCTACTTTTTATCCAAAGAGCTCCCACGGGCTTATTGTTTAAAAACATCTAGTTTTTATAATAAAAACCGGCCAAGTGCGAGTCAGACTCGCGCACGGAGGATTCCGTACTGGGGTATTTTTCCGAAATTTGCACAATAAATCAAAAGCAAAAATAAACAAAAATCTGCTTTAGAATGTATAGGTACATCCATTTACCTATTGGAGTGTATATTTATGTATACCTAATTACCATTGGAAGAAACCATTGTATGATAATGTCGCCCTTTGTTTTTAAGTTTATTCTGTATTTTTTATTCTTTGTCATAGTATTAAGCAATAAATATGTTTAAATTAATGAAATGAATTGCAGTACGATAAAAACTGTGCCGCATCCTGAGGGTACTAAGCTGCAGCGCAAACTAGGCGGAACAAACTGTCACAAAAATATACAACAATCAGAACAAAACGGACGACAGATGCAAATGGTTTTCATTTCCAGCGTATGTACGAGTATCTACCGCGTACCCCATGGCAAGGCAAGAGTGCGTGGTAAATTTTACGAGGTAGGTATTTGTAGAATAGAATAGAATAGATTTTTATTCAAGTAGACTTTTACAGGTGCTTTTGAATCGTCAAAATAATTTACCACTGGTTCGAAAGCTCACCTTAATTTGATTTTTTTTATCGCAAAGTGCTGACAGCAGTACTTTACTAACATTACAATCTAGCCTATGAGTGAAAAGGATATAAGCTATTTCAAGTTTCATCCAAATCCATCCCGTAGCTTTTGCGTGAATGAGTAACAAACATACATAGTACACACACACACACACACACACACACAAACAAACAAACACACACACACATACAAACAAACTTTCGCCTTCATAATATTAGTGTGATAATCCTTTTTGCTAACTTCTTAATATTTCCGCTAGCTCTCTGGCTATGAGTTATCGTGCATTTTCACAGCCCCAGGACATTTTTTGTCGGATCTGTTTACTTATATTGCGTAAATAAAGGGCTTTTTAGTTTGAAGCAAATGTGAGCCGACACACCATCACTGTAAGAAAATACACGTTCAATTATAGTGTAAAAAATTGCTGCGTCAATAAAAAAATGCCGGCAAAGTGCGAATAGGACTCACGCACGACGGGTTCCGAGTACAAGATATACTTAATTTTTAAATTCGTCATTCTTAAATCTTAGTTTATTCTTTATTGGATGTTAGGTATGGTAGCAATAGTGATACAAGTTCTATGAGAAATAAATAAACGTGAAACTTCTTGTTTAATCCTAGAAGAGGGTTATAGAGAAATAAATATCATTTTATATCTTCCATCGGAATTCGAAATGTACACAATATATTGTTCTGCATTTTCTGTAAGTTTTCAGTTAAATTTTCCTGTACAAAAGAGTTTCAAGAAAGAATTTTCTATTTTTGATGTATAAATCAACTCTTGCAAACCTTTTTTCATGCAGTTCTATACATTGGCTATGAAAAACTGCGATATTTTTCGAAAAATGGTCCCGTATTTTCCACATTAACGAGTCTGCACACATGAAACACTTACACGCCATGTTTTATTATGACAACTTATTCCGCAAGTACACCCTAACATAACACCACTACACCACAATATCATCGCTGAAAACCAACCTCTATGCTTCGTTAATAAGTGCTCAAATAGCGTGTACAATTTAAGGTTCTACTGTACGATTGTAGCACACTTAACGTTGGCCATTCCCTAGTTATTAGTATGGGAGTGAATTGTTTTTATGATTTCGTTAAAAGGAAACCTTTTTGTGTATACTTCGCTTTTACCTATTCCTGCAGTGGAGCTGTGAATTATTGAGGGCATGTGTTTCGAGTACGATTCTGAGCAATAATAATGCTTTTATGTATCCTTCGAGAACTTTATCTACGGCAGGCCAGAGAGAAATCATTTTGGAAGTAAGGATTCTTAAGGAGCACTTGAGCATAAAGCAGATCTTTGAACGCATCTGCGGCGAAGCCCTAAAGGAGGGTTCTGCTTTTAACCTGTATCTATGTATGTCTGTTTTATGTCCGCTCGTAACTACTCAACTGCAAAACCGATTTCGATCAATAATACGCCATTAGATTCGTCTTGTTGGTGTGAGTGTCACTAGGTATAGTAATAATAAATTTAAAAAAAAAATCATAATGGTATTTCATGCCCTAAAACGTGCAGGCTGAAAAAGATGGAGAGCAAACCGCAGTCGGGGGTTTTTTGAAAATTTTTATTACTCGTTGCTTTTTTTAGGAAGATATTTATGTGAGCGTTAGTTCCGTTCGTATTTAAAATGGCCGCCAAGCAAAATAACTGCTTTGAGGCTGTGTGTGAAGTCTGTCAATTTGCACTTTCCATTGCATGAGAAGGGCCGTAGGTTTATTCTTGAAACCTACTTCCATTATTATTACAATCGCAATGGTTGTGATTGGCTGAATTTATGGTATTCGTGTTGCAACAATGCATTGTAGCCAATAGTGAGCGAGCGTCAACCAATCAGAGGTGATTGTGATCGTTACACTGCACTGTAAATAGCCGTGCTAATTTCTGCAAGTAAATTTTAACAAATATGCCCTAACAACTTGGCTATTACAGTTTTTGTAACTATCAAGTAAATTAATGATTTTCTACACTAGTGAGATATTGCTCTTAATGGCAATACTGACCTTTTTAGTTTGGGTAACACGAAACGTGTGTTTTGCGGAAGCTCCGTGCACTTTACATTCCATTTCCTAACCACTAAGAAGCGTTGAGGGCCACTAAGATAGCGATAATAAATGGGTTATTGTTTTTGTGGCTAAGAGCATGACACGCGCCCTAGACAGCTTTGCTGCGGTTATTATGCTATGCATATCAATGAATGAATGAATGATTGAATGAATAAATGATTTATTTATTCAATAAAATAGTGCATAGTTGCAAACTTTTACCAGCTGATTATTACTATGCCACGCCACTACACGACGCGGACGCAGAGGCGTATTGCCAGAATGTTTGAATGTAAAATATAGTCTGACTTTAAATTTAAATAACTCCAAATTTAAAAAACCCCCGACACAGAAACCTCTATAAGAAAACTAGAAAAGAGCTGATAACTTTCAAACGGCTGAACCGATTTATTCAATTATAGCTAAGAACACTCTCGATCAAGCCACCTTTCAAACTTTAAAAAAACTAAATTAAAATCAGTTCATTAGTTTAGGAGCTACGATGCCACAGACAGATACACAGATATACACGTCAAACTTATAACATCCCTCTTTTTGGGTCAGGGGGGTTGGGGGTGGGGGGGAGTGTGGGGGGGGGGGGGGGGGTTTGAGCTGGAATGGAGCTATGGAACCTTCGGTGCATGGAATGCAGTACGTTACTACAGTTATATTTTCGCCCGAATCAAAAACTGTTATGTATAAAAATGAATAAAAATCTTTTTTAGAATGTACAGGTAAAGTTTTTTCATATGATACCCCACTTGGTATATTATCTTACTTTGAAAGTTGAAAATACTAATTATTTGTCCATGAACACATATTTTTTTTTGATGTAACGGTTACATCACAAAAACGTAAAACCATAAGTTCACGGTTTTTGAATTTTTCCTTTACTTGTGCTATAAGACCTAACTAACTGCCTTTCATTATTCTAGGACAACGGAAAGTACCCAATAGATTTCTTGGCACACACAACAGACAGACAGACAAATAGACAAAGAAGTGATCCTATTAGGCTTCTTTTTTCCTTTTGAGGTACGGAACCCTAAATACTAAATATTGTACCTACATATTTAAAATATTTAATAAATAATACTATCCTCTTAAAAGCGATCCAAATATTGGGGATAACAAACTCGTATTTCACGAGATAAATTAAACTTTGACGTACAAAATATTTCGGTACAAATGAATAAATAAAACCCGTTGTCCGTCCTCATTTCGATTTTAATAAAGTTCGGCGGTTACACGCAATTCGTTAAACTCGTACTGAAGTAAGATGAAGTTACGTTATTGGGGTGTATTTTGACTATTATTTACTTACTGATCTAACCTTATTAACTTTGCATGAAACAATACTTTTTCTGATTTTGAAACATGAAATTAATCTTCATCGTCATCATCATGATCAACCCATTGCCAGTCCACTACTGAACACGGGTCTCTTCTTAAAGTGAGAAGGGATTAGGATATAGTACTGTCACGCTGGCCTAATGCGGATTGCAAGAATTTACACACATTTGAGTACATGGAGAACTCTCAGGCATGCAGGTTTCCTCACGATGTTTTCCTTCACCGTTAAAGCAAGTGATATTTAATTGCTTAAAACGCACATTACTAAAAAGTTAAAGGTGTGTGCCCGGGATCGAACCCTCGACTTCTAATTAGGAGCCGAACCTTCTAACCACTAGGCTATCACAGCTGTCTAATGTAGTCTTTTTAATGTCACTCTACATGTTAGAGCTAGAGTATAAATTAAAAAAAAATATGTTGAACTTCACTAATACGAGTATGATGGTTAACAAGGACTGTTGACTCGAACATTGTTTAGAGTTTAGACCAATTTAAAATTTCAGCTCGACATAAAAATGGTAAAGTATTTTTAAACAACGTACTATTGTTTCTAATTGCTTCTATTTCCGCGTTGCTAGTGGCCCCGCGAGAGTGGTTCTCGGCTTTCATTAAAAGCGTGCCGGCTACTACCCGCCCTGACGTCATTTCCGCCCATCCTGCCGCGGAAAACGGCTGCTCTTCTACTTAAACAATTTTAGTGTTTTCTTTTTAATAAGCCCGATGAACTAAAATCACACTAATATTATAAAGGCGAAAGTTTGCATGTGTGTGTGTGTGTGTGTGTATGTGTGTGTGTGTGTATGTATGTTTGTTACTCCTTCACGCAAAAACCACTGCACGGATTTGGCTGAAATTCAAAATGGAGATAGATAATATCCTGGATTAGCACATAGGCTACTTATCATCCCGGAAAATCAAAGAGTTCCTACGGGATTTTAAAAAACCGAAATCCACGCGGGCGAAGCCGCGGGCATCCTCTAGTAGATAATAATAGGCAGTGAACGACAAACCATAGAAACTGCGCTTCTAAAAATTACCTATTCCAATTCATATTCATAATTAAAAGCGTGCTGGCTAGTAACCCTAAGTAAGTGTACCCGTCCTGACGTCATTTCCGCCCATCCTGCCGCGGAAAACGGCTGCTCTTCTACTTAAACAATTTTAGTGTTTGCTTTTTAATAAGCCCGATGAACTAAAACAGAACATAATAGGCAGTGAATGACAAACCACAGAAACTGCGCTTCTAACAATTACCTATTCTAATTCACATTTAAAATTCATAATTAAAAGCGTGCCGGCTAGTAACCCTAAGTAAGTGTAACCGTCCTGACGTCATTTCCGCCACGGAATCCTGCCGCGGAAAACAGCTGCTTATGTACTATAAAAGTTTTAGAAGTTTCTTTTTAGTAAGCCTGATGAACTTGATCACAATAGTCAGTAAACGACGAAGCATAGAAAGGGCGTTTCTAACAATTATCAATCGAAAATACGACTTATGTCTGTTACTTCAACCAATTCCACACGTAACTTTAACCACCCGGGTCACAGCTGAAAATCAGCGTCCTGCATATGATGCAGGACATAATGCTGAGCTGTACACCCATTTGGGGTGGTGTCACAGATGAAAATGTATATTTGTATACTTTGTTTTTATCTGTGACACCAACAACAAATAAATACATTTTCTTTCTTTCTTTCTTTCTTTCTTTCAATAAAATTAGAGTCGCAACAAGTTGTTGATTGGTTCGTGCGACACCTATTTAAGATTGCGTAAAAACTTCATCGGTGCTGCAAATAAATGCTTATTTTCAAATCAATTGCTTTTTAGAAAAATACCTTTTTCAAGAAACGAACTTACGGAAGAGCCCGCTCTCGGCAGCCAAGTAATTACCTTAAAAAATTCCTCCTGCGTGCTATTCTGCTAAAAGCGTTTCCAAATCCTCCCCGGGAACGATATTGTATTCTGGCGCTGAAAATAAAAGCATTCTTCCCTACCTGTCTGACGTGGTTCGCTTCATTAATAAGATTAATCGACGAGTGAATTTAAACCTGAAAAGTGATTCGGGGTAAAAAGAAAAATAGTTTTTTACGCTTTTGCAATATCTAAAGGTAAACTTATTGTAAAACCAGCTGATGTTCTCAGCTTCGCTTATGTTCTTAGTAAGGGCTGCATTATAAAGAAAATTAAGAGTGCAAATCACAAATTAATATTTAATTATTCATGTATTAACCCCGACCCAAAAAGAGGGGTGTTATAAGTTTGACGTGTGTATCTGTGTGTCTGTGTATCTGTGTATCTGTATATCTGTCTGTGGCATCGTAGCTCCTAAACTAATGAACTGATTTTAATTTAGTTTTTTTGTTTGAAAGGTGGCTTAATCGAGAGTGTTCTTAGCTATAAACCAAGAAAATCGGCTCAGCCGTTTAAAAGTTATCAACTCTTTTCTAGTTACTGTAACCTTCACTTGTCGGGGGTGTTATAAATTTTTAATTTACACTTGTACATCTTAAAGCTCATCGAGTCCTTAAAACTAGTATGCACCTCCAGTAAAGGTAGAAGGAACTTCATTAGTACCTACATTTCGAGGGAACCATATTCGAAAGCCGGATATTAAAAGCACTATTGATAAAGGCTATCATCTTCGAACTGAAGATTTCTCAGAATCAATTAGGATAATTTCAGAAGTCAAAAGGCGAAGTCAAATAACTGAAGACCCAATATCCTAAAGGTCTCAGCATAAATCAATGGAGAGCCATCAGGATGATGCCCCGACGGCGGGCTTCTTCGGGTATCTTCAGTTAATGCATTTCGATGGCTTTTTGGAAATTCATGAGCTGCTCTTAAAGAGAGAGCGTCTTAATACTGTTACGTTTAGCTTCTGTTGCTAAAAGGTAAGAATATTTAGTAAGAAACGTTTAACTCAATCCATAGCAAATGCTCTTCCTTTCTTCAGAATTTGCGCTATACTGATTTCCCGTTGCCCTACAGTCCGCACATGAATTTCGGTAGTGAAAATTAATCCATACTAATATCCGTACTTAATATTATAAATGCGAAAGTGTGTCTGTCTGTCTGTCTGCTACCTTTTCACGGCCCAACAGTTAAACCGAGTTAAACAGAAATTTGGTACAGGGTTAGCTTATATCCCGGGGACGGACATAGGCTACTTTTTTCCGGAAAATCGAAGAGTTCCCACGGGATTCCTAAAACCCATCAGATTTGTATGAAAAGTACCGAGTACTATTTCGGCTGAGACTTGTATGGTACTTACTTTTCCTTCATTTCTGAGGAAACAATAAATAAATGAATTCAAGAAAAAGTTAAATTGTAGTTTGCACAGATAATGAATGGAACACTTTTTTATTCATTTATTCCGATCAACAAACGGTAACATGCAGTGCTTAAAAAAACAGTAAAATAATACAAGCAACTTACCACCAACAATACATTTGCCAAGGAAAATCTAATAATTCTTTTTTCGATGAACTAGGTAATCATTTTAAAAAAAAACAGTTTAAAAATTGTGTTAAAATAAAAACTTGTACACTAATTTTCGCCATAATTTTGTTCTATTTTTAAACTTTTACCATGCGGCCCTTAGGCATGACGCGATGTCGCACCATGTTACTCTGGTGTAAACGAGGCTTTAGTTTTCACATCGAATCCCACATTAAAGCATGCGTAAATGTTTATGTAATAGTTTGTGTATTTTACTCGCGAATTGAGTAATAAACTGAGTTAGTTGTAACTCACCAATGTTTTCCATTTGCATCCGAAATAACCATTGTTTTGTTCGCAGGCTCCTGAGCTACGCGGCTACGAGAAGAGTGCGCTCTGTACCCACTGCATGGGCACAACCAAGAGTGACAGATCGAACGAATGGGAAGAAGCAAACGCTGTACTTATATTGTTTGAACTATTCTTATGGACGAATAGAATAATATGAAGTTAAAAGCTAGGGTATTGTTGTGAAGAAAAAGTCTCACCAAGAACTAATGCTCTACAAGTGAGTCGACAAATAAAAATCTGAACAATAATATAGGTGATCACTAATCGCACATAATAGTAGAAGTGTATTCTTCTTATTTTAGTGCCTCTTCTAGCGGAGGTTGCCAAACATTAAGACTAACTGGATTTAACCACTGCTTCCCTAAACATTGACCTTGTACTCATGTTAAACCACTGGAAAAGGCTTTTCTACGGTCAGGTCTTCATTTGCCCTTCATCTTGCCTTGTAGAAGTGTCGTAGGTGCCGTAATTACATTTTATACCTACTTAATTATGGGAAAAGCTATGGCCTTAAGTTAAGCTTGGTGAGGTACACGTCTTTAAGAGGACGGGCACTGGAGCTGAAGGCTGTTGTTATGTCAAACTTGCAAAAGCGTCAGCCAATCACCTAGATAATAGCGTAGCTAAATCGAAAAGTCAGCAGGAAATAGGTGGGTTCAACATAACAACATTGAAGTAAGCCTGCAAGTAGATGATGTAGCCTGTAGATGATAATGAATTATTGGGATTCGTGAGAACCAAAGAAACAGCTTTAGCACACATAGATGACCCCTCCATTTTAATACTTTTGGACCCACTGGTCCATTACTGTGGCAACGTTGAGCAAAACACTTCCTCGGTGAGTTGCTTTATATCCAACAGATGTCAGGAATATAGACATAGTTGACAACAGAGGCACGGAGGTGGAAACAGACTCAGCAGATATTACCCTACGTGCTGTATTTTGCTTCGTACAGAAATGTTGGGTCTAATTTTGAATACGCTACTCGAATTATGTAGGTAAGTGGCTTAGTTTGAAATGAACGTACGTGGGTAGTAAATGTTCGAACTTCACTTGTGTGCAGTGAACTGTGATGATTTTGGAATTAGTGTTCTGAATTCCGGTCATACTTGGAACTTTGACATAGTTATAAAGCAAAGGCACAGCTCATATTAGGTACCTATATTGATCTGGCCATACTTGGAACTTTCAGACAGTAGGTGTTCCAAAGTTATAAAAAAAGTATTGGTTTATTGATTGGAAATCGGTTAGGTACCTACCTTTTTTCTATGATAAAAATTGAAATTATTTATTTAATTTTTTAGTGAACGCTATTCGCTACATTATAATTATTATGTTCAAAGCTTTTCAGTGGATTTCTATATGGAGTTTTCACTATGATTTAGATTTTATTTAGTCCCTTACAGATACATAAGGCTCTGCAAAGACGTTTAAACGAATAGTGTTTCCTGTTATGATGCAATATAATGTGAATCAGTTCGCACAGCGCTGCGGCCTAAAATTTAATAATCATCTCTTTTTATCGCATAAACTAGTCTTATCTCTTTCTCTCATAAGAGATAAGTTCCGTGAAGGGTATATTTTTCGGATCATAATATGACAAAATCAGTCAAATCTTATTGAACGATATGTACTGATGGTACATCTTTGTAAACGTAGGAGTTGCTATTACATAGCAGGACTACAGAATCAGCCTCTACCAAACTTATTTAATTAATTTTTAATTTGACTGGTGCCCTTAATTAAGAGTAAACTCTGCAACCAGGTAAACTACAGCCTGTAGGCAACAGACTGTCTCTAAGTACAGTTGAATACGGGTTGTTGGATGCGGGCGGTTTATTTGTTAGATACATCCAAACTACAATATCGACTGCATTTTAGCATTTTATACCTCACGACCTATCTGACGACTAATTTATTTTGAATCAATTTGCATATGAGTATTTTAATAACACCTCACAATAGACGCATATCAGTAGTTTTCCATACTTGCATTTTATGTTTGTCATTAAATGCAATGAAACTTCTGCGGTAAGGTATGTCTGATTGTTTGGGACTTATTTTCAAAAACTAACTAATCATTGAATAAAATAAACTTCAATAAAGCAGGGCTGATTTGCCCTTTGTTGCATTGCTCAAAGCAATGGTCTTAGCATTTCTTGGTTCGTTCTGTAAAAATTAATAGGTATGTAAAGGTCAACGAAAATTAACAAATAACTTTAATTAGCAACAGGTCAGTTACTAGTTAGTTAAATTAGTAGTGAAGTCGAGAACTGTGTTATCATTTTCAGCTGTAAATTCAGTCGTGCATCTTTCTCTAGCTAATCATTTTAGGTGACTCAGTTTCGGAATCCTTATCCGTCTAGGTACACTAATAAATCGATAAAGAACATGTGATTGCGAAGCGATATTTTTAACGATTTCTCGCTGTACGACATATCGTATCGTACGGGAAAAGTGTTTTGTTTGCAATATTTAAGTTTAGAATTGTTGGGCCGCAAACACGAGCTTAGAGCAGATGGGCCGCAATAATTGGCTACTAAAACAAAAGATAGTAGCGTCTGTTCTAGTAAGCTATCGATATTTCAACATTATGTATTTTGATACTCTATTTGATTGGCTTCTTCGGTTTGGGAAGGTATGGGTATTTAATTCAAATGTATTTAATATCATCTTGGGAAGGTTGGCGTTCGATCCAATTTCTAACTTTTCGGAATTATGTGCGTTTCAAATAACTAAGTACATCAGTAAGGAAAACATCGTGGGACAACCTGCATGCCTGAGAATTCTCCATAGTATTTTCAAAGATATTAATTCTGCCAATACGCACATGGTCAGCGCGGTAGACTATGGCCTAACTGTTAGAGTTGGAGCAGATGGGCCGCAATAATAAAATTGGCTACTAATACAAGCGATAGTAGCGTCTGCCCTAGCATGCTACTTATCGATATTTCAACATAATGTATTTTGATACTCTATTTGATTGGCTTCTTCGGTATGGGTATTTAAAACGAATATACGAGTGTATTAATATCATCATCTGCCATAGCGAAGCCTTTAAAATCAATACATCTACCAAATTATTATTATTATTAATTATTCATAGGTTGTAACAGTAGGTATTTAAATAAAAAAGGACAAGTGCCTCTTATTGACCACTTTTTCCATTTACATACATAACTAGTGGGACTATTATTCCGTGGGAACTCTTTGATTTTCCAGGATAAAAAGTTCCAACGTCAACTTCCGGGATGCAAGCTAACTCTGTACCAAATTTCACCAAAATCGGTTGAACTGTTGGGCCGTGAAAAGCTAACCGACAAACAGACAGACACACTTTCGCTTTTATAATATTAAGTTTGGATTTAAAGAAGCCGGTTAAGTGCGAATCGAATTATTTTGAAATTACTTGGTGACCATTTTGAAACTTTTAATATTTATTGTTATAGCGGCGAAGTCAACCCATATTCGAAATAAAGAAATTTGAATTATAAAAAAAAGGAATAGGTACATACCTACTTACACTGTGATAAATTTCAATTCTTTACCTATGACGGTTCATGAGATACAGCCTGCTGACAGACAAACAGACAGTGGAGGTTTAGTAATAGGGCATTGGCACCCCTGGGGTATGCAACCCTAAAAAGTACTAGCACCAAGTTAGTATTGTTGTACCAACACAATAAATTAGGATGTTATCACGGTCGATGACTGAATCACATCGAATCGTCGACGCGGCGCTAACATCTAATTTTGCGATCGAATCGGGTTTGGGGATTGATTACAATCGGTAAACGCATCACGATTCGAATATTGGAAATCGATTAAAGTGCGATTCGAGTTATTCGTGTGATTGCATTGTAAGATAATTTGATTTATTGCTTTGCATTTGGGTGATGGATTTTTGTTGAAATAATTTATTTGTTTTTCTTTTCTATTAAGTAATCCAATTATTCCATACCCCTACTTAATAATAAATGCGAAAGTGTGTCTGTTTGTCTGCCTGTATAATAAATTTTCACATCTTATCCGTTTAATCTATTTTGACGGATACAGGTATAGCATCATTCCGGGGACAGAAAATCAAAAAAAAAAATAACTAGTTCCTAGGGTTAGTTCTAATAAAAATCTAAATTTTGTTAGATTGCGTTGTTTATAAGTCGACACACGTTTTTCGCTCCCTGATAGCTGTTGTCGAGTAGCACTTAGTAGTCTATTGACTTAGTCGCCTCTAGGGACTCTCTGGTGACTAATAACGTCGATACTTGTAAAAAATATCCGACGAAGTAGAACCTCCTCCTTTTTGAAGTCGGTTAAAAATGTGTGAGAACTGAGAAGGTTATTAAAATTGTATTAAATGGCTTAATTGGAGTTTATATTTAGTAATACATAGTTGAACTCAGACTTTCCTTTGCAGAAAAATTCCAAGCAAGAGTTAGAGCCCTAGATGTTAAATTTTCGATAATTTTGGCAACTAATAAGTTTTTCTCAGCCCCCAAAAAGCTATTCCCCACATTTACATTAGCAAACTAACTTTAATCGACGCGTTCGCTAAAAGATAACAGCCCGGACCCATATTTAATGCAGACCTTAACAAAAGGGGACCCCAAACTTGCTCTACCGCGCACTTCCCATTGGGACCGCACATTGGGACCGCAATATGGTGTCACCTCGTTTACACGGACGCTACCTACCATTATCTGATACCATAGTAGCTGTACGAGTCTCCACAACTCGAAAACTTTGCTGGTTTTTAGGGTACCTATTACTAAGCCGTAATCCGTCCGTCTGTCCGTCTGCCTGTCTACCTGACTGTCTCTCAGCGGCCTGTATACCATGAAGCAGAATATCTAGTGAGTTGAAATTTTCAAAGAGTACTTCTTTTACCGCTATAACAACAAAAAAAAAATCAAAATAGCCACCATGGAAATTAACAAAAAAAAATCAAAAGAAAAATAAAACCGACGTCAAAACCACAAACACTAAAAAGTAAAAAATTATTTTTGTTTCTACACGTGTAATGTATGTATGAATCGAGCGAGCATAATAAAAGAAACTAGAAATCCAAGTATGAAGCTCGCCCGACTTCATTATATATATTCATATTAGCATAGATTTATACAATTTCTTGTATTAGAACTTATTTAAGTTTGTAGGTTGTAAGCAGCGCACAGAAGTGGTACGAAGGCTTCAAAGAGAAATAAACAGAAAGGCTAAATAAACAGACCCTAGTTAAATCCCGCAAACATAATACACAAGGACGAATATTACATGCGAACTTTATTAATATCAGCCTTATGTAAACTCTAGCTTACTCTGTGCATGTGCAGTCCCATGTCATTACGAAGATGGCGGACCAGGGGATAAATTTCAATGCAAATGGCGAATTTAGTTAGCAACCAAGTGCCTCAGGCAGCGTGTTGATAACGCTGCAATGCTTGGACGCATAGCGACTAGACAAGTTTGTGTTACAGTTAGTAATCCGAACTGGGAGGTTTCTTAAATGTTCTGTTTTTATTCGATAAAAAGATAGGCCTTGACTTTGATTGAAGTCAAGGCCTATCTTTTACCATTAGACCATAGATATGGTTAGGTGAATATGTAGGCTAAGTGGAATGGAGTTACTTAAAAAAGGTCTGTTATTGCTCAAACCTATACCTAAACAGTTTCTACGCGACATTGTAACGGAACCTATTTTCACTGAGTACGACTGTGTAGGGCGTTCCGTGTTTACCATAAACATGGCCAAAACATCACAGATCAGAAACAGGTTGGATGATCTTGCCGAGAATCAAATCCAAACCCTTACAACGGATGGACAACAAAGAGATCCGGGTAAAAAATATGTTCAATTTGTTCTATTATACAGTACGGAATCCTGAAAATGTAGAAAAGTCTTGGTGCTATCCTGATTTCTGAAAACAAAAACGTAACATACTGTGTAAGTTAATAAGAACTCTGTAGTCAGAATTCGTAGTCAGAGTTTGACAATCAAAATCCAATTTGCGAAGTTGTCTATTTCAAGTAAATATTATAATAGATGGTATTGCAACCAAAAGCTATTTGTCAGTGAATATATCAGATTCAGATGATATAGAACTACACCACTAACTATAATACCACCACTAACTATAAAATAAAGCAATAAAATTTTCTAGAATAAAAAAAAACTGAATGCGTAAAATGAAACAAAATACGCACTAATCTATCATGGTGCATCGTTATATTTCCACCTGATGTATAAATCTGCTCACGTCACTACGATATAGGACTATTAATATTCACAGGATGGCTTTCATCGCGGGTAAAATATATTATCGAATCGTGTAACCAATAATGATGATGTATGTGCATTTTTATGCCGAAATTACAAAGTAATATAAGATTATATCCATATTTATACGCTCCGCTGGGTTTTTATGATGTTACTGATCGTCGGTGGTCTAGTGGAAATATCTACCAATTATATTTTATTATCTATAGAACATTATGTTGAAAAATAAATGTTTCCTGCTTATAAAATAAAACTCTTACTTTACACCATCTTCAGTTTACGCTACAGATAATTTAATAAATTTAAAATATTAAAATTTTGCAAATCGGACCAGAAATCTCGGATAAATCTGAGTACATCATAGAAAAAAAATCGGGCTGAATTCAAACTTCCTCCTTTTTGGAAGTCAGTTAAATATACACAAAATCAAAGTAATGCTATGCAACAAGTTTCTATAGTTGTGCTGTTTCAGTTTTGAATCTTTAAAAGTTTCTGAATAAAATTATTGCAACTGACGGTTAGAGAAACACACCAAAGCGAAACGTTCTGTTTTTTTTTGTGCATGGAAAATAGAAAATTACTGACACTTTCCTTTACCTCCAACTAAGCTTAAAGCTTGTATTAGGAGCATAGTCTTTATATAAATAGTACTGTTTTGAAGTTTAGCTGCTACATGATATTGGAGTCAACTATGCTAGAACGCGTATGAAACGAGCAACTTTCGAGACTTGCGTGAAGTCCCCTCAAGCATTAGTGATACTTAAAAATTTTCTAGCATAACTTTTTAAAGTTGTTTAATAATAGTAAATATTATTCATAACTTGATGAATGTTATAATTTATAATAATATCAGAAGATATTAACTGGACAAATTATTTTTAACCCCCGATCCAACAAGTGTAAGTTAAAAATTTATAACACCCTCGACAAGCGAAGGTTACAGTAACTAGAAAAGAGCTGATAACTTTCAAACGGCTGAACCGATTTTCTTGGATTATACCTAAGAACACTCTCGATCAAGCCACCTTTCAAACAAAAAAACTAAATTAAAATCGGTTCATCAGTTTAGGAGCTACGATGCCACAGACAGATACACAGATAGATACACACGTCAAACTTATAACACCCCTCTTTTTGGGTCGGGAGTTATAAATATGTGACCCATGTCGTAGATTTAGTCTTCACTTTAGATACGTATGTAATTTATCTACTTCTTCTTTACATAAAATATAACATTGCATCTAATCTTATGTTTATTTTTAAAATATTCTACAAACAAAAACTACTGTGATATCTAAATAATGGCTCATGTTTGAAGTCGGTACTCCAATTAGACGATGCTTTGTTTACCAAGAAGATACCAGCCATGGTGTAATTTCTGTCGTTTACTGACGACATGAGATGCTATTATAGAGAGGGTCTCGTATGACAAAGAGTAATAAAATCTATCAGATACTGCACGTTGATAGCGGCTTTAGAAAGAATCATATTAAGTAATGGCGTTGTTTCTGATGTTTTTCTCTGAACTAAATTTAGTGTATCTATCTGCATCTTTTTAATATTGCTAAAAAAGGACGGAAAATCAATCTATATTTAAGGACACTAAATTTTAGTGCACTCTACAAAACAATAGACTCGTGACTGGCGTCAAAAGTTACAAGGTTGGACAGTTCTAATTTAAATTAGGTTTGTCTGTCGTTTTCTTAAAACATTGGTAAGAAAAAGATGCGAATGCTCTAAAATTGAGTTGCGCTCAGATCCAGTGTCAAAAAACTGATAAAACTTCTTTGCTGTAGCATTTCCTTGAACACGCATACCAAGGAACAGTCGGCTGCAATTGCATGCCGCTGCGTACCAATTGCATGCCGCCGCACGCGGTCGCATGCTTTTGGCTCAAGTTGGCTACTATCATAAGTAATTGTCGTAGGTTAGTTGTCGACGGCATTCCGGTTGTATAGACAAAGGTAGAAAAGTGAAATCTTAAACTTCCCATTCCAGCATTTTAACACGTTTTTATTCTTTAAATTGAAGTCGGTATGTTCATAGAGTAGGAATGGAGACTGACTGAGACATGGTATCGTCTGTTCGCTCAAAAAATGTGGAAGCATGGTATAGCATCTGACGCCATGCGGTCGGCTACTGCGGCATACGAATCCACTCATTTTTATCCGCGTTGGATCTGAATCGTAGGAACTTCAACATACTTTCTTAAAGAAATCCAAGCGATGACATATCTGCGTGTTCAGTTAAATATCAATAATCTTTGACCACCATTCCTCGCAGAAAACAAATAACTCCAGTAATGGGACGCCAAATCGAGGGAATGACAAGCGAATTACGTCAAATGCAACTTGAGCTATCACAGCGAGCACACACAGCTCAATGGGGGTCACACGTAATTGGATGACGACTAAATTTATGTCCCGCTGAGTGCCTGATAAGAATATTGCGGATGTCTCGATGAAAGCACTCGTCTGTCTGTGTCGTTTGATCTATGATAAAATCTTATATAATTGCTCTCACTAGAAATACATTTTGAAATGTAGTTGTTCAGACAGAACTGTGCAAGTTTTTGTCTTTCGAGGGAGGGACTGACGATACAAAAAACCCTGACAAAAACGGGACGATTAGATGATATAAACCCAAAATTAAAAGAACATAATGACATTACAACTTCATTACGAACTTCATCCCTCTAATCGTCATAAAATTCTTTATTTCAACCAATCCAATCCAGCAGCCCGTATGCGGTCACTACTTAGATTGAGATCTATAGATCTATAAATGCAGCCAGTATTCTTGGCACCATTCTACGCGGGCATGATTTGTATAGTAATTAGATAAGGCTAGCTTTAAGTTTTACTATAATATTTTCTTAATAAAATAAAGTCACACTTCACACTAATATTATAAAGGCGAAAGTTTGTATGTGCGTGTGTGTGTGTGTGTGTATGTTTGTTACTCCTTCACGCAAAAACTACTGGACGGATTTGACTGAAATTCGGAATAGAGATAGATAATATCCTGGATTAGCACATAGGCTACTTTTTATCCCGGAAAACCAAAGAGTTCCCACGGGATTTCGAAAAACCTAAATCCACGCGGACGAAGTCGCGGGCGTCAGCTAGTAAAATAATAAAACTTAAGGATGAAGTCAACTGTACACATTCCGTGTATAGTTATAATCTGAGCGCACAGAAAATCTGGATCCAGAAAAGCACGCAGTGATAAAAAGATAAGAGAAGCACGCGCCAAAATTACTGTCCACTTTGTGACCGCACATAGTGCCGCGGTATGGCGACACCTCATTCACACGGACCGACCTCTCGTCTCTACTGTACTTACTTTTACTGCTTACTCCATTTACTTAGACGTCATACATTGCTACTCTTGAAAATGTTATACTTAACTAGCCGATGCCCGCGACTTCGCTCGCGTGGATTTAGGTTTTTCAAAATCTAGTGGGAACTCTTTGATTTTCCGCGATCAAAAGTAGCCTATGTGCTAATCCAGGATATTATCTCTCTCCATTCCAAATAGCCAAATCCGTCCAGTAGTTTTTGCGTGAGGGAGTAACAAACACAATATTAGTGTGATAGTGTGATAGAAATATATCTAACTGAAGAACTATTCAAGACATCATCATGATCAACCCATTGCCGGCCCACTACTGAGAACGGGTCTCATCTCAGAGTGAGAAAGGCTTAGGCCATAGTCTGCCACGCTGCCCCAATGCGGATTAGCAGACTTCACACACCTTTGAGAACATGGAGAACTCTCAAGCATGCTGGTTTCACCGTTAAAGCAAGTGAATAACTGAAAAGTTAGGGTGCGTGCCCGGGATCGAACCCCCGGCTTCTGATTAGGAGGCGGACGTTCTAACCACTAGACTATTACAGCTTTCTTTAACTTCATTCATACAAGACCACAAGACATACCTCTGTGAAATTGTTTTAAAAATAATGTTTCTAACTCTCCTTAATTTATTTAATGTGTGCAATAATTGTTGGTTAGACAAAAATAATACATGAAAAACAAGCAATGTATCTTGTGCCCGCATAAATCCCATTTATAAAATGTTCACCGAAAAATGGCCAGCGTGTGAAATTTCTTTATCAGGGTCTTTTTGTTTCACACATATCACGCTAATCCGGGGTGATAGGGTCCGGGGCCGAAATTGGGATCAGATTGTGGGGGCTACTGTCCCAGGCATTCGCTATGGCATTTATGAATATGCTTCTACAGATTGGGTTCTAGAAATATGTTTATGAAGGCCGGTCTACATCCATACGTAGTCGAAATTCCTCGAACACGTACGAAGCGATTTGCTTCCTCTTTTCTTTTCCGAACCGCTAGGATATGGAACGCCCTTCCGGAATCAGTTTTCCCTTCCACCCATAATATGGGTATCTTCAAGTCAAGAGTGAATAGGCAACTTCTAGGCAAGCGCGCTCCATATCTTAGGCTGCATCATCACTTGCTAGCAGGTCTGATTGCAGCCAATTAAAAAAAAAACACCCGGAAGTGCTTCAGTACAGTAAAGCGATCCAATGCTTTATTGATACTTTGTTGTGAGGAGCGATTTTAGAACAATCTAGTGTACTGAATTAAGTAAACAACTAAATGTTGTCCAGCAACTGAATCCTGAAATAAATTTTAATGCATAGCGAAACTTATTTTTAGCAATATAAGCAGCTGATAGCTGATAGCAGCTGACGGTAAAAATACATATCGAAAATTTCGTCATCGGCAGTGAAGGAACCGTGGGCTAAAAGACCCTCCAAGGTTGCAATAGCCAGAGGTACTTATGCAAGTTTAATCCCTGCCAGTACCACAATTTTTGATATTGTGTACTAAAAAATGATTTCAGAAATAAATCATTTTTGATTTAAGAAATCATTAGTGGGCCGGCGATAGGTTGAGATGATGATGATAATGATGACTGTACGGAACACATTAAGATTCAGCACTTGGAGCTATGTGACTCGGGAACCAAAATATGGTAAACGCTGAAAGGAACGCTAAAAATCTATTTTTATTGTACGGAATGCAATATCTATCCTACGTAGTTACGTATTTTTATGGTTTCATCTCACATAACGATTGGTATGGTATCAAATAAAATATTACGGTATCCTAAATGTGTTTTGTATCATGATCATCATCAACCCATCGCCCGCTCACTATTAAGCACGGATCTCTTCTCAGAAAGGCTTGGCCGAAGTCTTCCACGCTGGCCAAGTGTCGATTGGCAGACTTCACATTCCTACCTTTTGGAATAGTATAGAGAACTCTCAGGCATGCAGGTTTCCTCACAATGTTTTCCTTTATCAATAAAGCAACGCACAAATTATGAATAGTAGATGCGTTTGGTGTGACACCTTATAAAACATACTTACTGTAAATATACTACAAGCTATGGCTTCGAAACGTTGAAGTGAGCGTAAAGTCTAAAAGTATTAATCAACTAACCACGCACTAAATATTTTGTAAAACAAGCTTTTACAAAAAATTGCAAACGTACGAGACATGGAAAGTTGATTGGAAAATATTTACCAACCTACGAAAGTTTAAAAAAAATCTAATCCATGACAATAATTGTAAATGTTCTACTTTGTAATAATTTACGTCTACATTTGCTACACTATATAGTTGTCCGAATAATGACTGAAATGCAATAGAAATGGCAAATACATACTTTACTTGTCTACGTCATAAAATAGTTTTTTTCTTCCCGCGATAAAAGCTTATCCAGGGGTAGAATGTTCTGGAACGCTTCCATACTCCCCTGGGCTGCACTGAACTACGTAAAAGCTTTGTCTTTTATACACTCTCACTCCGCCCATAATATTCTGAAAGCTAACATGCCATGATTAAAAAGTTTTCAGCTTGAATTCCCTCCCGGCCACTAACCGAAAAAAAGTTAGCAAAATTTATGTAAAACCAACTTTTTAGATAAAAAAGAATTTCATTTTCATTTTTTCCTATTTTCAAGAACCTAACAACAACGTAAAGGCAACTTTTGTTTTCCTATACTAAACAAGTTACAGTCAAAATTCTTGCCTGGCTAAAACTTCTATTGACTAAAAAACCAAGCTACCATACATTTAAATAAAAACAATTTAAGTAAAAGATTCAAAAACGTATTCAGGTTATGTGAAATGCTTTTATTACTATTTATTTTATTTTATTTATAGACCGCTTGGCTGCAATCACATCTGCTAGCAAGTGATGATGCAGCCTAAGATGGATTACGTTTGCCTTGAAAATACCTATTCACTCTTCACTTGAAGGTATCTATATTAAATGTGGAGGGGAAACGGATGCCGGAAGGGTGTTCCATATTCTAGCGGTTCGGATTAGAAACGAGGAAGCAACTCTCTTCTTGCGTCTCCGAGGAGTTTCAACTACGTACAGATCCAGACCTTGATCTAATTAACTAATAATAAACATCATATCTAAGAATCGATAAACATTGGAGTTCCAAGGTACTCTAATGATGACCTCGTATCAAAAAGCGTAGCGTTGGTGGGTACCCCAATAGGTGGACAAGTGACATCAAATGAGTCACAGGCAGTCACTGAATCCAAACGCAAAACTATGGTGGCGCATTGAAGTGCCTGAAAGAGACCTACGTCCAGCAGTGGACAACTATCGGTTGTCTAAATCTATTTTACCAGAAATCGAATCTGGGGCCTCCTGTGTCTGAGAGATAATATCAAAATCTTTAAATAACGGTCTTTATAACCTTTGCCCTTAAAACATTGAGTAATCAAATGGATGCCATAGCGGTAACGTCATACTACCATAGTAGTAATAATAAAAGCGTACATTCAGTAACAGAAAGTTCTATAACTCCGTAAGGTGACGTGCGCTGAACTGGGAAAAGCTTTGCCTTCTATACTTTCTCTCCACTCGTAATTTTCTTAAAGCTAAAATATCACGAATAAACAGTTCTTAACTGGATTTCCCTCACAGGCACATTAACCAAAAAAGTTAATGTAAAAGCAAATTTTATTTTGAAAAAGAATATCTAAATGAACTTGTTCCTCTAAATATACTTATGTTACAGTCAAAATTCTTGCCTGGCTTTAACTCTTTAGTAGGTATTTATACCTAAACTCTATTGCTACATCAAAAATTGATTTTCACCGGAGTAGCATCATAAAAACCATAGTAGTAGTAAAAGCGTATCCAGTGGCATAAAGTTCTGGAACCCTGCTCCCTAGGGTGACGTGCCATGAACTCAGTAAAAGCTTTGTCTTTCATACTCTCACTCCGAACATAATATTCTGAAAGCTAATAACATGATTAAAAAGTTTCCGGCTTTCGCAACAATATGTAATACAAAAGTAACTTCGTTATGTTACATACAATATTCTTTCCTTGTCAAAAGTAGTTTTGTCTGTCGAAATTACAAGGTACCTTACCTACCTTACCTTACCTTACTCTACCTTATTACCTTGCTCTATTAGGTAGTATTGACTTAGAAAAATGCCAATACTTTAAATAGAATTAGGTATCTGTGTGGATTTAGGTTTTATTTTTAAAATCCAGTAGCAATCCTTTATTTTCCTGTATTATAAAGTATTTTACGTTTTTTTTTTTTTGGGCTCCGTAATCAAAGGGTAAAAATGGAACCCTATTAACAGGGCTCTCTCCGTCACTCGTTTCCACTCGTTTCATACAATCGTAGTTCCAATTTCATTTGAACTTTGAAACCGAAAATTTTAACAGAAATCTGGAAAACCACAGACATAGATATTAGTTTCTAGAATATGTCTGCAAAATTTCATGGACTTAGGTTGCTCAATATTCAAATGAAATTGGAACTACGATTGTATGAAACGAGTGGAAACGAGTGACGGAGAGAGCCCTCTTAATGTCAGTCTGCTGTCTGTCTTTTCGTCTGTTCGTCCGTCTGTCTGTTCGTCTGTCTGTCCACCTGTCTGGTTGTCCGTGTGTCACAGGCCTCTAGTTTGTAGAGGAAATGATGATTACAAACCTAAAATTTTGGTATTTGGTCTAGAACGTTGACCCAAAACCAAATATTGAATTCAATTAAATTATTTTTCAGGTATTGCTGATAGGTAGAGAGATAGATATAAGCGGTGGTAGTTTAGGGTTACGACTTCATCCAACTATTAAGACGGTGGTTTGATCCCCCAATCTCCCAAGTACGACTAACTTTTGCAGTTATGTGCGTTTTATGCAATTAAATACTTGCTTCAAATGCTTGAAGGAAAACATCGTGAGGAAATCCGCATTCTGGAGAGTTCTCCATATTGTTCTCAAAAGTGTGTGACGTCTACGAATCCGCACTCTGCGTTTGGCCAACGTGGTTGACTACGGCCTAAGCTCTACTTATTCCGAAAGGACACCCGTGCATACTAGTGGTCCGAAGATGTGTTGAGATGAAAATATAAGGTGTGAAGTGATTAATTTGACGGACAGAATAAGACTATTGATTAGAAGAATAAATAATTGCTACGTTCAATTTAAACTTTATCCAAATAACTTTATACCTAGGTTTGTCAAAGAGATTAATAATAACTAACGGAATATAATATTCATAGTTTGAGTAACTAATTTTAATTATTATGCTCTTTGTATAACAAATTGGTTGTGATTGAGTTACGTCTGTGACTTTTCAACAATGTTATTCAGTTAAGCAGTTTAGACTGACCCTTTGTGTTGACTTTGTTTTACTCGGTACTGTTGCGTCCTTATTACGGAATTTCTAAACACGTAAGTACTTAGTTTACATAATATCATGATAAATAATAATTATTATTATTAGAGGTATTGCTTGTGCTAGCAATTATACATTATCACTATTCTATTCATATACAAGTCAAGCCTTGACTGCAATCTCATCTGGAGGTAAGTGCCGATGCAGTCTAAGATGGGAGCGAGTTAACCTTTTTTTATGCAAGCCGAAACGCTCAACCGCTTGGTGGCACGGCTTTGCCGATAGGGTGGTAACTAGCCACGGCCGAAACCTTCCACCTGACCAAACCAGAGATTTAAAAATTATAAAATTCCACACCCCTGCCGGAAATCCAACCCGGGACTCCCCACTAATAAGACCATAGCGCTGACCACTGCGCCAGGGAGCCCGTTAAAATTAACTGCTCCAAAATACTCCAACGTCAAGGTTACCCACAGTAAGGCCGCGCCAACTTAGAGAAGTAATTCGATTCACAGTAGACTGGCTTGTGTTTAATATCTTGGTTTAACTAGGACACGAAAGTTGTAACTTAGTTGATTTAGTATTTTAACTTAATTTACTGGGTTAAAGTAAATTATTGTACGCTAAAGATGGACTTGATGATTTGAAAAGGTCAACTGCGTATTTAAACACGCATAAGGTTGGGTTCCATAACCATTCCAAGACCATCTAACGCTTTTAACTCCTTGCCTAAGAACAGCATAGGAACGGCCTGACTAAAAGCTGTGTTATGTAAACCTTTTACAGAATTAATTCTTTCACCCTAAAAAACTTTTAAGAACGCTTTATTATAATAATTATTACTATAGGTATATCGCTGATCGGGTTTCGATGTTTAAAGTAAAGTTACTATAAAGTTACGGTCTAAGTATATCAAAGCTATTTACAACAACGTTATTGTTTGCTTAGATGCTGCTCGTTATTTTGTCACACTCATATTATATAGGAGAAAGTTTATGTTAGTGTTTGTATGTTTGTTACTCTTTCACGGCGAAACTATTGAACGGATTTGGCTGACATTTGGAATGAAGATAGATTATATCCTAGATTTAACAGGGCCCTCTCCGTCACTCGTTTCATACAATCGTAGTTCCAATTTCATTTGAATACTAAGCAACCAAAGTCCATGAAATTTTGCAGACATATTCTAGAAACTAATATCTGTGTCTGTGGTGTTTTAGATTTTTCTAAAAATATGTAGTTTTAAAATTACAGGGGCTCAAAGATTTGTATGTAAATTTTTAAGACCGCGTAACTTTGAAATTGAATATTTTAACAGAAATCTGGAAAATAACAAACATAGATAGATAGTTTCTAGAATATGTCTGCAAAATTTCATGGAATTTGGTTGCTTAATATTCAAATGAAATTGGAACTACGTTTGTATGAAGCGAGTGACGGAGAGACCTCTCTTAAAACATATGCTATTTTTATTCTAGAAAATCAAAGAGTTCCCACGGGATTTCCCACGGGGAAAAACCTAAATCCACGCGGTTGAAGTCGTGGGCATCTATCTGTTGATAATGATGATGACGATGATGAAATCTGTTTTAAAGTACAAAAAAATATGCACTGTTAAAATCACCATTTTTATTTTTGAAACTGAAGAAATAGACATTTGCTCACAAACAGGTACCAGGTAGATATAAGTCAACTGAAGGTAATAAATAAATCGTTTGACGTTCGCAAAGAAAGAATACGAATAAGAACTATGGCAATAACAATACGATCAGAACAGATCGTTCATAATTTCCAATTTCCAAAAGGTTAAAAAAAGCCAAGGAAACACAGCTCTGAATGACGAACATTTTCCACTTAACTCTACAAAATTATGCTAATAAAGATTCAAGTTCCGACCCACGTTTGAATGTAATCAATTTCAAACTCGATATTATAAGAGTGAATGAAAAATTCTGAAAAATTCCTCCATTACGGTGATTAAAAACTTTTCACCGCATTTTTCGGATTTGAATTTATGTGACTCAAAGTCGGAAATGTAGGGCTATATTATTTTTTCCTTATTTCTTCGTTTCTCTAAGAGAGATGAATAACCTAAATATTTTTTGTCGTACCTAGCTGTAATTTGAGACTCGATCTTTGCCTTTGATCAGACTGTTTTTCTATTAATTATTAAGCAGAAATATTAAAACATTGGCCATATTTTATTTTCTCATTGTTCCCTTTTATTTGACACTGATATCTTAATGGATCATTTGAGTAGGTAGCATGATAAATAAATTTTATTATGAACTGCCTGCCTTATTAATTTCATGCATCATTTTAGAATTTAATTAAATGTAGGTGGAATAATGCACTTTATTTAAGGAGCTGGCGAGCAATACACTTCTGATCATTACAGAACATTCATCTGATCAGAACATTTTTGGCCTACTAAATAGTAAATGGTAAATATGAACTCATTTTTAAGCAAAACGGTAAAAAACGAAACGAAACGATTAGGTATCTTTGATTTCACGATTTCACGTCCTAATATTGGGCAGATCCTCAATCGATCGATTGAGGATCGAAACCGAGAGTTTCCTTACTCCAGTTCACTCTGGCAATACGGATGAGAGGTTTCCCAGGCTACATTCAAAACCTGCTTAGTAGCTACCTGGAGAACCGATACATTGAAGTGAAGGATAGTAAGGGTTTGGAGGAGAGGATCCAAGTTAGTAGCGGAGTCCCACAAGGATCCATACTTGGCCCAACACTGTGGAACATTCTATATGATGGCGTTTTCCAAATAACGCAGGAAGAAGGCACAGAACTGGTGGGGTTCGCGGATGATTTGGCTCTGTTAGTCGTGGCCAAAACTGAAGCTACCCTCATGACACGGGCAAACACAGCACTTGACCGAATAAACACCTGGATGAAAGGAAGGCAGCTCTCCCTAGCGCCGGAAAAAACTGAAGCGATAGTGTTTAGTGGAAGGCGAAGGCTAAATCCCATTAATTTTTTGATCCAAGGTGCTAGAGTGACACCAAAAGAGCACATTAAATATTTGGGAATATGGCTGGATAAGAGTCTTAACTACAAAAAACATATAGAAGAGGTAGCTAATAAAGCCCAGAAGCTGACAGAGGCACTATATAGACTTATGCCTACAAAAGGAGGGCCAAGAGCGAGCAAGAGGAGGGTGTTGGCATCTGTGGCCCACTCCATAATTCTTTACGGGGCACCAATATTCAGGGAAGCTATGAAGGTGGAACTGTACAAGAAGAAATTGGAAGGAGTCCAAAGACGACTGGCTATAGGTATTTGTGGAGCATATCGAACAGTCTCCACTGAAGCCGTGCTGGTGATAGCTGGGCTTATCCCTATAGCGAAACTGGTAAGCGAACGCGCTAAGCTGTTCGATAGCAAGGAGCAAACACTTATAGAAGTGCGAGAGGACACCTTGAAGGAGTGGGCAAACGAATGGTCGGGAGCAGGAAAAGGGAGCTGGACCAGAGAACTCATCACCGACTTGGAAAAATGGCACACTAGGAAGCATGGGGAAGTAGACCGCTGGCTGACACAAGCGCTCAGCGGTCACGGGGTGTTTAACACCTACCTCTTCGCAATTGGGAAAGCACCGAGCGAAGGCTGCTACTTTTGCGGAGAGGAAGACACCCCGAGACACGCAATATTCGAATGCCCAGGTAGTGCCGACCTAAGGGCAAAAGCGCTTCGATCGACCGACGCGGAGGACTTGAATGCCGGAAATCTTATGGCGCGCATGCTGTCGAGCGAAGACGCCTGGCTTAGATATAGCCAAATGCTGAGGGCTACCATGATGCGAAGGGAGGAGAAAGAAAAAGAAGAAAAGAAGAAGATAGAGATTTGGGAGGTCAGCATGATGTAATGCCACGCAGTTCCGTGCTCACCTTGGCAGACATGGGGAGGTTATTTTAGTCCGTGCAAGTCGGACACACCCTGCCAGCAGGCAGATGTCCGTAGGGATTTTTTCCTCCCCCGAAGAAAAAAAAAAAAAAAAAAAAAAAAAAGTTCACTCTGGCATTGTCGCATGTTGGTGCTATGGCGTAGGTACTCATAAAGGTCGTAGCCCATTTACACGACACCGTTCCTACATGCATGGCTCCGCCTCAAATCGGAAGGACCGCTTTTTGGCCACGCGCTGACAGCAGAAAGCTCGCTGTCAACGCTATGACAGCTACCAGCACGGCGGCGGCGTCTCCCTTATAACTTGCTAGAGTACTGCACGCTGTAGACGCATGGGCCGCTCGCTTGAATCGCGTTGTAAACGAGACGTCAACCATCGAGTGGCTAGATTACAGCAAGCTAGCAAGCGAGCTTGTAATCTAGCTACTCCAGTCACTGTAAAATATACACAAAGTACTACTTTAAGAGGGGTCCCTCCGACACTCGCTCCATACAAACGTAGTTCGTCTCTCATTTGAGAATATGTCTGCAAAACATGGACTTTGGTTGCTTAATACTTAGGTAAATGCAATTGGGACTACGATTGTATGGAGTAAGTGACGGAGAGAGCCCTGTTGAGCCCATATTTGAATGTTTCTTTTACCGTGCGGGAGCGGTGTCGTGTAATTGAGCAACAACCTTAAATCAGCTTTAATGCTGCCCGATCCAGTTGCTACTACATCTCGGTGACTACACACATTACGGAGTAAAATGTAACATTTTAAGTAACTCAGGGCCCGCAACTTCGCAATCATTTTATTAGCTTTTAAGGCGGATGAATATTAATCCCTTGGAAAGCATAAAGGACAAAGCTTTTACCGAGTTCGGCGGACGTGGCCCCTGGGAGGAGGGAAATATTCCTCTTGAAGCTTTATATGTCAGAACTCACAACGCGTAAATTGTATGAAGTCACTAGAGGTAAACATATATTTTTTACACACGTTTGTGGAGCCACCAGTTACTCTTTTTAACCCCCGACCCAAAAAACGGGGTGTTATAAGTTTGACATGTGTGTCTGTGTATCTGTCTGTGGCATCGTAGCTCCTAAATGAATGAACCGATTTTAATTTAGTTTTTTTTGGTTGAAAGGTGGCTTGATCGAGAGTGTTCTTAGCCATAATCCAAGAAAATCGGTTCAGCCGTTTGAAAGTTATCAGCTCTTTTCTAGTTACTGTAACCTTCACTTGTCGGGGGTGTTATTTTTTAATTTACACTTGTCAAAATCAATGGTACAGTAGATCCCTCCTACTTCAATGGTTAGGTACAGTTTCAATATTATCTATGTAACACTTATTACACTACTAGAGGATGCCCGTGACTTTCTAAGCTAATCGTTACATTAAAAAAATCATTGAAAAGCTCATTAAATTATTACTGCCATATCATCTGATAGTAATAATTTAATAATTTAATCTTTGAAAAGAGCAACCGCCGAGTTTCTTGCTGGTTCTTCTCGGTAGGAAAGGCATTCCGAACCAGTGGTAGATGCTTTTGACGATTCGAAAGAACTTGTAAAAGTCTAATTGAATAAAAACATTTTGAATTTGAATTTGAATTTGAATCATGAGTGGCAAATAAGCAATCAGCAAACCTTCTTATTTTTGGCTCCAATTTCAGCGCCATTAATAAATTGTGACACGAAATTGTTTGTTCTTACGGCCGAGTTTAAATCAAGTCGTAATTAAATCCACTGATACACCCCGCCTCGGAGTTGCTTTGATGTCGGTTTCCGCGGTCGCTGCCTCCGCATTTATATTGCGAAACAACTGCGTAAACCGTAAAGGATTAGGGACTTTTAGATTCATTGACATTACAAATACTTTAAATGTATATTCAAGCCAAAGATAGACGCATATCCGCAATTCTTTTACTTTTCAGAAGATCATCATAATGATCAACCCATCACTACTGAGCACAGATCTCCTCCCAGAATAAAAAAAGTTTAGGCCACAGTCCACCGCTGGCCAAGTGCAGATTGGCGGCCAAGTAAATAAATTTGAACTGTCTCTTGCAAATACTAGAATCAAATAGCATTCACATTCTTGTTCACCTCATACCTCTATAGTTTGAAGCCTGCGATGTACCCCTTAGGTGAAACTGTTACGGATATATCTCAAACCTCTGGGTCCAGTAACTTTCACACAGATCGCTAAAAAAGGAAGTTTAAATAATTTAAGCGAATTTTTTAAAACTCAAATCAACGTGGTTGTAGTCGCAGGAATAAATTAATCGTTACATTAAAAAAGACCATTGAAAAGACTAACACAATAATAATTATGACCTGACACGAAGATTACCTGTGAAATCAGAAAAAAAAATTCAACAAATAAAATTATTTAAAAGTAGCAATAATACCCATTTCTAGTCCACAATGCTAAGTGAACAAAGTTACGCCGCTGTAAATTTTGATTTCACGCAATAAGGAAACCAACATGTCCATTTAAGTGATTTAAACACCACCTTATACAAAACAAAATGGCCGAGAGCGCTCCGGTTGGAATTTAATGCCAATTTTGTTGCTATAGAACCTAACGGGTGAATGTTTTGAAAGATTTCCAGTTGGTGCCAAGAGGAAATTGGCGAGAGGAGAAACTGTATCTTATTCCTATTAATTTAATGTATATATTATTTATGGAAGCACTATACCCTAAATTGATTAATGGACGGAATGATGCGCAACAATAGTAAACCTTAGATGTTTTTTTTTTTGTTGTTTTGCAAGCAGATTGTAAAACATTCAATATTTGATAATTAATTAAAAAAAAAAATGGGTGAATGAATGATACAACTGCCATTATTGATTTAACATAACTAACTTGCTTATTGAAGATATCTTCTCGCCCAAAATTCCTAAGTGCTTGACGACCAAAGTCTTGGAACAGTGCGTGTTGCCACTGATGACATATGGATCTGAGTAATGGTTGCTAACTATGGAGTATGGACCTCAAAAGAAAGTTCAGAGTCACTCATCGGGAGACGTAGATAGGCTACGATCTACGCTTGGAGTTTCTCTACGTGATCAAATCGAAAATGAGGAGATCCGTAAAAGAACCAGAGTAACCACCACAGCTCAACGGGTTGCTAAGCTGAAATGGCAATGCATCAGAACAGCTCCAGCGCATGATTAATGATAAGATGGATGGTCCCCTGATGGGTAAACTCATGCAGAGGACTAAATCTCTTTTAGTTATTAAGTACTATCATAGTGATTAAGTATTGTTACTAACTACTTAGTGTTTAAGTACTAACATAGTAATTAAGTTTTTATTGTTACTAACACTAAAATGGATCTTGTTGTCCGATAACTAAATGAATTGAAATGATTTGAATGCGCAGGGCATGGCAACTTTGCACTGGAAAGCGCAGCGTTGTAAGAACTAACAATAATTAATTTTTAACGGAAGTGGCAAATATGCTTTCGTTAGCCGGAGTAAACACCCAGAAAGACATCTAATCACCCTTAGTCCAGCAGTCTTCTGCCCTGATTTTCAAAATTAAACGACCGTTTTTGGCTGTCTTGACTTTTCCTAAAAGACATTGGAAATCAGACCCGGGGTTTCGATAAACATAAGATAACATTTTCATAGTCGACATAATACAATAAAAATATCCCTTTCCCTCCGAGAAATTATAACATTTAAATTGTCTCTGCGTAAAAAAATAATATGTTCCGATATGGAAGAAGACGTCATAAAATACACAAACCCCTTTCATATTGCTATTTCGTAGACGAAGGTACTTATTGTACCAATTACATGTAGATATGTATTTCAAAGCACATAATGCAGCGTTCTCATACGATTTTTGAAAAGTACATACTTAGGTAGATATATTAATTTTTTCCTGTACAAATAAGCGTACCTTAAAATCAGTTCAGCGGTTGAGCCGTGAAAACGTAGCAGACAGTCAAACAGACAGGCACACTTTCGCATTTATAATATTCTAGCTGACGCCCGCGACTTCGTCCGCGTGGATTTAGGTTTATCGAAATCCCGTGGGAACTCTTTGGTTTTCCGGGATAAAAAGTAGGCTATGTGCTAGGATATTATCTATCTCCATTCCAAATTTCAGCCAAATCCGTCCAGTAGTTTTTGCGTGAAGGAGTAACAAACATACACACACACACACACACACACACACATACAAACTTTCGCCTTTATAATATTAGTATGGATGCATCTACTTACCTACTCAAATACTCAGAAGTAGGAAGTGGTTATCAATCAAATAAATTCAATATCAAGTTGGAATTTTACTAACGTTAACCTGGATTTCTTATTAAGTTTGAAAACTTATAAGTCACAAGAATCCTAGGAAAAGTATCTTGGAGTGAGTATTAGATTGAGTTTCTTTGAAACAAACTAAAAAAATGCTTCTGCAGACGAAGCCCTATTTAAATCTCATTATAGCTTTCGTTCAAATAAGCTATTTGAGTCAAACGCAATGCATCTTGCTTATTTTTTATTCTGATACGAGTTAGCCTAAAGTTGCCTTCAAACTACGGAAATATAATATAATATATAAATATCACTATTATATAGTGAACGATATTTATATATTATATTATATTTCCAAGTTTGAAGGCAACTTTAGACTGCGATCTCTAAGTAATAATGAATTCTATGATGAAAAGGTATGAAAATATTTTTAAACACACGCAATCAGTTTCTACGTATAATAAAATAAGTAGAGCCAGCTTTATTATTAACGGTAATAAATAATTTTACTGTGCCAGTCTCTGTCAGACCACTCTGAAATAAGTTTCCGCAGCCATGGCTGTGATAGCCTATTGATTAGGAGTATCCGACTCCTAATCAGAAGTCGGGGGTTCGATTCCGGGCACGCACCTCTAACTTTTCAGTTGCGTTTTATAAGCAATCAAATATCCGGAGTGAGGAAACCTGCACGCCTGAGAGTACTCCTTGTTCTCGAAGGTGTGTGAAGTCTATCAATCCGCATTGGGCCAGGCAGCGAGCAGACTATGGCCTATGGCCTAATCTTTCTAACTCTGAGAAGAGACCCGTGCTCAGTAGTGGGGCGGAAATGGGTTGATCGTGTTGATGTTGAGCCATAGCCATGCTAGTAGTTAAATTATTGATGAGTGATTAAATTATAATTATCGGAAACATAGTAGGACGGAGTAAAACAAAATGGTTTACATGAAGTTTCTTGACATCGTTTCCCCTCCAACTAAGCGTAAAGCTTGTACCAGGAGTGGGTACGACAATAGTGCAACGAGTGGGATTTGAACCGCCGACCTTCCGGAATTCAGTCCGCTCCTCAACCGTTGAGCTATCGAGGCTCTCTTGTTATCTCGCACTTGTATAGTTTTTGTGCACATTTCACCCAAAACTTGGTGGAAAATGAAAAGAAAACACAAGTTTATTTATAAAAGAATCTTCTGCGACACATTGTCGAGGGGCGAGTAGAAAAAACATTCTGTTTCATGTCAATTACAGATCCATGTCGATACAATAATAGTCTACATTATAATAGTATTATTTTTTAACCCCCGACCCAAAAAGAGGGGTGTTATAAGTTTGACGTGTGTATCTGTGTATCTGTGTATCTGTGTATCTGTCTGTGGCATCGTAGCGCCTAAACGAATAAACCGATTTTAATTTACTTTTTTTTGTTTGAAAGGTGGCTTGATCGAGAGTGTTCTTAGCTATAATCCAAAAAAATTGGTTCAGCCGTTTAAGAGTTATCAGCTCTTTTCTAGTTTTCTTGTAGAAAAGAAGGTTAGATAACCGTTAGGTTCTTAATATTATGTCAATTGACAAATGTCAAGCTGTCAAGATGGACGTTGCCTAAATACATAATTATTTATTTGAAAATGATGTTTTGGAAAACTCAGATACTTAGGATCGTCGGGGGTGTTATAAATTTTTAATTTACACTTGTAGATAAAGATCTCTATTTCCAACCGAGATAATGTACTGTCTTATTCAATAACTAGCTGATGCCCGCGACTTCACCCGCTTGGACTACCCAAATTTTAAGCCCATATTAACAGGGCTCTCTCCGTCACTCGTTTCATACAACCGTAGTTCCAATTTCATTTGAATATTAAGCAACCAAAGTCCATGAAATTTTGCAGACATATTCTAGAAACTAATATCTGTGTCTGTGGTGTTTTAGATTTTTCTAAAAATATGTAGTTTTAAAATTACAGGGGCTCAAAGATTTGTATGAAAACTTTTAAGACCGCGTAACTTTGAAACCGAATATTTTAACAGAAATCTGGAAAACCACAGACATAGATATTAGTTTCTAGAATATGTCTGCAAAATTTCATGGACTTTGGTTGCTTAATATTCAAATGAAATTGAAACTACGATTGTATGAAACGAGTGACAGAGAGAGCCCTCTTAAAACCCTTTTTAAGGCCGTCTGTGTATTAGTATTCGATTCGTATTCGTTTTCGTAAAAATATGATTTGTAGTGGCCGTAATAGAACATGTAGGTACGCTTGTGCACTAATTTGGTTTGTATTTACTTATCTGTCGAAATACGAATCAAATCAATAAGAAATAAGGTAAGTGCGTAAATTAACAAGTGTAAATTAAAAATTTATAACACCCCCGGCAAGTGAAGGTTACATAACTAGAAAAGAGCTGATAACTTTCAAACGGCTGAACCGATTTTGGATTGGATTATTATAGCTAAGAACACTCCACCACGGTCAAGCCACCTTTCAAACAAAAAAAAGCCAAATTAAAATCGGTTCATTAGTTTAGGAGCTACGATGCCACAGACAGATACACAAATACACACGTCAAACTTATAACACCCCTCTTGACTCGGGGGTTAAAAAATCACAATCCATGAAAAGTCGCCTGTGAAATCACTGTGAAAAAATATATCACGTAAAGCAAATGATTTAAAAATAGCAATAATTCCTATCTCCAACTCAGAGCTTTACAAGGCCTTTTCCCACTGACGGAGCTTGCGAAGGTCGATCGCATATCGAGGCAACATCAAAGCTAGCCCATGAGTTAATTGCTCCGGATAAGTTGGAGTGTGGCAGTGGAATTAATTACGTAGTTTAACACAGGCTGCGAATTAAGAAATTCGTAGTAGTCAATGAGTCAATGGACCACTTTGATCAAGGCTTAAAAATCATCATGTGCATTATGATCCACCCGGGTATTACAATCCAGGTATCTGTAAAACGAGAGTGAGTAGGCATCTTCTAGGTAAACGCGTCCCATCTTAGGCCACATCATCACTTTCCATCAGGTGTGATTGTGGTCAAGCGCTTGCCTATAATGAATAAAAAACCCATAATATGCCAACTTCTATTAAGTAACCTGTACGGGTAGAGTGAACTAGAGTGAGGAAACTCAGTTTTTGTCGTGAATCGACTTCTGTCAAATATTAGGCTAGGTGTGACGTGAAATCCTACGAAGTACTTCCTAATTCCACGTGAAATCAAAGATACCTATATAGTCGTTTTATAGCCTACCTAGCGTCAAATGTGGGTAACATTTGACGCCTGCCCGTGTGGGTGAAGCCTCGACTTTTTAAATAACACGTTTACATAACAAGTTTCATAACATAGTAACAAGTTTCATAACAGGTGTCGTGAACTGTGTGTATTCTAAGTCCATGGTCTAAATAACATTACAGTACTCCTTTGTTCACTTGTTTGTTCAATATGAAAGGAATTACGATTTAGTCTACTTTCTAAGGAATATCAAATTGTACCGATATTTCGTGTTAGAATATATATGTTTAAATTGAAATAGAAATAGAAATTAAGTTATATTGTTATAAAATCCATTCGCAGAGTAAACAAGCTGTATATTAATATTTATTGTTGTAACAAATTCTATCGCCACAATTCACGTTTAATCGATTTCCAGTATTCGATTCGTGATGCGTGTTCCTATATCAATCAATTCCCTATTGGACGAAAGATTTGTTTTATTGCCTGGACGTTGATTCCATGCGATTTATTGTCAACTCTTGATTCGAATGATAAATAACTAGGGAGAGATGTTCCCATTATATGCGTTAAAAAAATTGCGTTCTCCTTTTTCTTTTATATATTTAAACTAACATATTATATGGACCACTTTTTATCCCGGATTTTTTATTTAATTTATAGACTAGCGCTTGGCTACAATCACACCTGCTAGCAAGTGATGATGCAGCCTAAGATGGAGCACGCTTGCCTAGAAGTTGCCTATTCACTCTTGACTTCTTCGACTTCTACGAGGTTTAAAAAAAACTATATCCACGTGGACGAAGTCGCAGTCACCATTAAAGTATTATTTTCACCACACTACAAAAAGTAACGTGATGTTCTGAAACCAAACTTTTTGTTAACAAAAAGGAATATTGCCAGCCGCAAATAGGAAAAAGATAAAAAAGGGAAAAGGGAAGAGCCAAAGGAAAGGAAGGATAAACTTATGTGGCACCCTCATTATCGAGACCATGTTGAAGGGTACGGAACACGGCGCAATTATAACGATGCCATTATACCTACTACGAGGGTAGGAAAAAGTTTATAGATGACTTTTTAAAGATATTTAAAAAAAATCATCAGTTCAGCCTGAAATAATTGAAGCAACGTTGAATTTTTTAAAGTACGCGTTAATTTTTGAGTTGTTAGTAGATAGGTTAGTTATAGACAGAACAGATAGGTACAAATTATGAGGAATTCGTGGCGCCACCCGAATCAGGGTTCCGACTGAAAACCAGAACTGTATGTTTGTGTGTATTTGCAAGACATAGGCATCTTCAATAGTTACAAGTTCACAGCTGGACATAATATTATGTCTCTTGTTGAAATTTCCACACGCCACGGTATTGACTCTTGCGCCGCCTGAATTCAGCAGCTAATCACTATCCATATTATAAATGCGAAATTGTTCGTTTGTCCTTCAGCCACACTTAAATGGATATACAGATTAACGTTTGGCATAGTTATAGTTGAAAACCTGGAGAGTGACATAGGCTACTTTTTATCCCGGAAAGAGTTTTCACGCCATTTTCTAAAACTTAAATTCATGTGAAGTCGCGGGAATCAGCTAGTTATTTTGTACATATAGAACAAGAAACAAGAAAACATAAATACATATAAATCAAGAAATTGTACCTATACATGTGTGCGTAAAATGGAGTCAGGTTTGCTCAAGAGAAATCCCCAATTTAATCGCATAAGACATTTCGGGGAAGCGCCTGAGTCATTCCGATAATAGTGTCACGTGGTTCCTGCGAGCCCTTCAACATTGTGCTGATAATGAGGGTCGGGTCGAATAAAGTAGTTTCTGTACTTTGTGTGACCTTTAACCTCAAGGTCAGTGATCTTTAGGATAGACTTTCGTAGGTCGAAACGATTGACGCCGTGCTACGGACGCGACACTACTTAACATGAGAAGTGAGAACGTATTTTTTTTTAATTTATAGATCAGAGCTCGGCAGCGATCAGACCTACTGGCAAGATCTGGAGAGTGACATAGGCATAGACGTCGGAAAATCATTAAAGAGATCCCTCAATATTTAAAAAAACCAGCCAAGTGCGACTCAGACTCGCGCAAGGAGTATTCCGTACTCGGGTATTTTTTCGACGTTTTGCACGATAAATCAAAAACTATTTATGCATAAAAATAAATAAAAAAATCTGTTTTAGAACGTATAGGTAAAGCCTTTTCTTATGATAGGTCAATGGGTAATTTATGGGTAAGTATGGGTAGTTTTGGTAATTTTAGGTCAAGTACCTAAAGGTTTTTTTTGATAGACACGACAGACGGACAGATGGATAAACGGAAAGACGGCCAGACGGACAGACAGACAGACAACAAAGTGATCCTAAACGGGTTCCGTTTTTCCTTCTGAGCTACGGAACCCAAAAAAGGTCATCAATGCAGAACAGAGGCGAATATAATTTAACAAGAAAATAAATTTTTAATATTTTGCTAAATTCTACGAACCAGCTTCATCTTTTCAAAAAAGATAAAATGTTATAAATAGCCGTGCCATATTTAACCAGCGTTCCCTACAATAGATACGGGGAAAAGAATCGGTATGTGAGATCGGCCCCTCGTCCAGAAACGGTTCTCACATAAAAGATTGTCAAAGAGACCGGATCGTTTCAGTGGAGCGAGATTTTCTACTGGATTGGCATATGTTCCTATGAATATTACGAGGACGGTAATATAAAGGAAGGAAGGTCTCTATTCTTGTCTGCCACATCTCTATTTGAGAGATTATTTCATTTTATCCGATATATTTTTCGTTTGACGGCAAGTTAGCACTTGGAAACCAAAGAGAAATTCAAATACTGCGTTTCAAAAGGAACAATACGCTTTAGTCTTAGACGAGAGTTATGCTAGTTGTTTTACTTACTTATTTTAGTTTTGCTTAGTTTACTTTTAAAAGATAGGTAAGGCGCTCTATATACCTGACTTTTTTTTTGAAATACAAATAGCGAGCAAACGAGCAGGCGAGTCACATGATGTTAAGCGATTATCGCCGCCCGCCCATAAGCTTTTGCAGTACTACAGGAACCACCAATGCGTTGCCGGCCTTTTGGGAATTTGCTGGTCGGGCCCTTGACCTATGTTGTAATCTAATGGGAACACCGCCGATGGGAGTTGATTCCACAGTTTACATGTGGTACTCACACACTTTGACAACATTAATATGGAGAACTCTCAGGCATGCAGGTTGCCTTTACCGCAAAGTAAGTGATATTTAATTGCTTAAAACTTCTATTGCATACTTGATATTGGCTACAATATTTCATACTGAAGTTTATTTTTGATATATTCTAACTTCACATTCGCCACAACCGCAAGGCAACCAATACATAAAGTTCGAAAGTTCTCGAAACTAAACCGCGCTGGAGGGAAGCGTACATCGTCGGTTTATGCAACTCTAATGCAGTTAGCTGAATTTCAAATTTAATATACCTATGCCACTAAAACAAGGCAGTTAAAAAGGCAGAAAATTAATAAGACCAATGACTATTACTTAGTCTATCCACGGAGAAAAGTTAGTAAGTAGTAGAGAAATACTCTCTCTCTGTTACGTAATCCCATACAAATTAACAGAATAAGGTTAAAAAAAATGCCGAGTTAAGCTATACAAAGTCTCCGATAACCATGTCGGAGGGTTGCCAGCAAAACATACATAAAAAAACTTTTTTTTTTCTCTCTCGTCTGGCTTTACAAAGATAAGCCAATGTCAAGTTTGTAGTTATTTGTAACAAGTTAGTTAAACTATACCAAGTGTGGACCCCGTCTGTGCCGACGCTCGTCGACATACGCACAACACCCCCGAGCGCTTTCCAGTCAGTTTTAACAAAAAAAAAAACACTCCAAAAAGGCAGAGCACGCCCGCCAGCTAACACCAACACAGACGAAGTCCCAAAAAAAAAACTAATACAAATGACAAAGTCAAAAATTCAGTGGGCGTTAACCATTTTGAGTCACCAACCAATCACAAACGAAACAATGTGTGTTCGAATTAAAGGAATAGTTTATCTTAAGCTCCGGCTACACACTGCGTCTTACCTGAGAGCTTACCAGCACAAGCCAGTTTGCGCAGTTAAGTGCGTGCGTGTGGACGACAAGGCGGTATCCCGCGCAGTTCTGCTGCTAAACTGCGCAGTTCTCTGAAGGCAAGACGGAGCGTGTAGCCGGCGCGTTATAGAGTAGTATAGCAAACATAGCTTGACTTCATCTGTGTTGGTGTTAGCTGGCGGGCGTGCTCTGCCTTTTTGGAGTGTTACTTTGTTAAAACTGACTGGAAAGCGCTCTAAGGGGTTGCCGTGCGTATGTCGGCGAGCGCCGGCACAGACGGGGTCCATACTTGTATAGTTTAACTAACTTGTAACAAGTATCTTTACAGCCATTTTAACTCCCATTTTAGTTCATAGTAACCTACTAGAGTACAAAAATTACCTATGTAAAGTATTTGCTAAGAGAGGTCAAGTGGATTCGATTTATACAGATTTTAGCAAAGCTTTTGATAAAGTTAGTCATATGATATTATTGAGGAAGTTACGATGTTATGGAGTGCACGGAAATCTTCTGAGATGGTTAGAATCATATCTATTAAATAGGAGTCAACTAGTAAGACTTAAAGGACAAACGTCAGAGCCTATTACAATAACATCCGGTGTGCCTCAAGGCTCCCACTTAGGTCCCCTTCTCTTTGCTGTGTTTATTAATGACCTAATCGAAAGATTGTCTTCACCCTGTCTTCTGTACGCTGATGATCTTAAAATATTTAATCAAATAAATGAACTTAGTGATTGCTTGTATCTCCAGAAGGATTTATTTACATTAGTGGACTGGTGTACACAAAATCAAATGTATCTTAATATAAAAAAATGCTTTGTGATTTCATTTACTAAAAAACGTTCTAAAGTTACCTTTGATTATAAAATTAATGATCAACTTCTTGAGAGAAAATTTGTTATCAAGGATCTCGGTGTACTGTTTGATGACCAGCTGAGTTTTCGGGATCATTACAACAGTATAACAAATAAGGCATACAAAAATCTGGGCTTCATAGCAAGAACCACGAAAATGTTTAAAAATCCACATAGCTTCATCCTACTGTATAGCACTTTTGTACGGACGGTGCTGGAATACTGCTCAATAATTTGGTCCCCTTGCTATGCTGTTCATTCTAATAACATTGAAGGCGTTCAGAAGAAATGCCTGAAAATACTCTCCTACCGGTGTGGAATCTCCAGGCAAATACCATCCTATGCTGGTCGTCTTACTAAATTTAACATGACTCCCCTCCATATTCGCCGTAAACGACAAGATTTGCTAACCCTACATAAAATACTACATTCCAATATAGACTCCCCCACTTTACTTTCTCAGATAAACCTTAATGTTAGGTATGTAAATCGTAAACCAAAAACTTTTATACTGGAAACTTATAAAAATAACACCTCATTTTATAATCCTGTTATAAGAATGTGCCGCTACTATAATAATATAACAGATATAGACTTAGATATTTTTGATCACAGATTTAATATCTTTGCTAGGAAAGTAGTAAAAATAATTAAGTAAAATAATAGTATAACATTGTTATTTCGTCAAATTCTTAGGGTATTATTTATTGTAGTATAAGTGTACTTATTAAGTTATATATAAAATAATAACTAAGCGTGCCTAAAAAACCATAGTCATGTTGTGCGACCATATAGGATTACAATAAGGTCAAGATGTTGCAATTTAAGAATTAAGTTAAAGTAATTATTGTAATCTGTTTTGGTTGACAATAAATAAATAAATAAATAAATAAACTTGTTCCAAATAACTACAAACTTGACATTGGCTAATCTTTGTAAAGCCAGACGAGAGAGAAAAAAAAAACAGTTCTACTTGTATTGTAGCGGTAGAGAATATGGTATTTTTGTAAAAAGAATTTCCCCAAATTTTACACCCCCTTTTGATCAAGTTTTAATGAGCGGAATCTCCCCAACCCGTTTGATTACTGTTTTGTTATAAAATGAGGGATTATAGTCTATTATTATTTGTTTACAAAGACGTTTATTTTGAAACATTGTAACTTAACTAGATGAAAAGATTTCGGGGAACTTTTTAGACTAACTTTTGACCGCAGCGTTTTTGGTCGGGTTAGGGATGATTTATGCTAGACCGTGCCACGTCGATACACACAGATCAGAAAATGTATGAGGGCACATCAGGCCGTGCCATGCCCGAGTCTTCCGAGACTCGTCCGTGTGTCGTGTCGAAAATTGTAATAAGCTACCCGTGCGAAGTTGGGGTGGGTTGCTAGTTGTAGATAAGTAGTGATTGAATCAAACTAACACCAGTCGACATCCAATCTACTCGATGAAATCTTTCTCTATTTATCTCAAAACAAGTGTAAATTAAAAATTTATAACACCCCCGACAAGTGAAGGTTACAGTAACTAGAAAAGAGCTGATAACTTTCAAACGGCTGAACCGATTTTCTTGGATTATAGCTAAGAACACTCTCGATCAAGCCACCTTTCAAACAAAATAAAAACTATATTAAAATCGGTTTAGGAGCTACGATGCCACAGACAGATACACAGATACCAGATACACACGTCAAACTTATAACACCCCTCTTTTTGGGTCGGGGGTTAATAAAAACAAATACAAACTAACCAACATTCAGCAAAACATTTTGTAAACATTTCAGTACCATCAATAGAGCTTTATTAAAATTTGGCCTATTGTTTACAAAAAGGCTCCAAAGCTTATTATATTCAAAGGGAAACAAGATGAAGTCAAGAATTCGTAATTTTCATTCAACAATGAGAAAACCAAAAACATTAACGGTCGAGATAAAATACTTGGGTTGAAATAAAACAATTAGATTTAAGGCTTTACATCCAGTGAGAGCAAGATGAAATAATTTATTTTTGAGATCCAAAAGAGCATAGGTTCTAATGAATTAATTATAAATAATTTTATTATCTAAATAATTTCGTTAATAAATAAGTAATTAATGTAATGACTGATGATAAAATGGTAATAACTGATAGCGTTGTAAAACGGTATAGTCTAGTGATATTTGTTTAAAACGCGCTTAGCTACGAAAAGTTAGACATGCATGCCCGGGATCGAACCCCTGACCTCCCGAATAGACCGACGTTTTAACCACTAAGCTATCACCATAGTTATAATGTCGTTAAAATTAATTAAAAATTTTGACGACCTCCTTGACTTAGTGGTCCCGGGTTCGATTCGTAGCAGGGGTTTGGAATTTTACAATTTCTAAATTTCTGATCTGGTCTGTTGGGAGGCTTCGGCCGTGGCTAGTTACCGCCCTACCAGCGAAGCCGTGCCGCCAAGCGATTTGGCGTTTTGGTAGATGCCGTGTAGAAACCATAGGGGTATGGGCTGAATCATCACTTGCCACCAGGTGAGATTGCAGTCAAGGGCTAACTTGTATCTGAATAGTAATTGTAAAAAAAAAATTGCAGCACTGATTGTGCTTGGGCTGTGAAAAATAAATACCTAAAAGAAAAAGATACAATATAATTATCCAGACAGTCTAGCGGAACACATTGGCCATTATTCGGTGAAGCTTTGTCCCGTTGCTAGGAACTGTCATCTCGTTTTAAAATTCTTCTTCCAAATAATGTTTTCAGTGTAGCGGGGTTAACTCGACTTCTCATTACCGCTATTATAAAGGCCGGTTGCACAATTTTAATGTTTAATCTCAGATTAAACCATATTCATCCGCACTTGAGCAGCGTGGTGGACTTACGCCAAAGTGACCAAAACCCTTCTCCCCCTGAAAGGAGACCCGTGCTCAAATAGTGAGTGAGTGATTGATCATTATCATCATCTCACCTTTTACCGGCCAACTACTGAGCACTTGTCGTCATGTGAGGCACAAAATTGCGCATTTACAATTTCATAAGTTCCTAAGTATCACAATTCTGGAAGACACCACTGTAGTGATAAGGTCGCCCTTTGTTTTTAAGTGTCTTCGGTATTTTTACTATTTTTTGGTTAGCAATAAAGAATATTAGCCATGCTTATCATGACTAATACTCTCCTTTCCCTTCCAATTAGGCGTAAAGCTTGTGCCAGGAGGGGGTACGACAATAGTGCAACGGGTGGGGTTTGAACCGCTGACCTTTCGGAATTCAGGCTGCTCCTCAACCGTTGAGCTATCGAGCCTCAAAGATTTGGAACATTACTTATCTGAGTTTCAAAAACTCTCCAATTTAAAGTAACAGTTAAATACTGAATTAAAAACTAACCATTGTGTAACCGGGCTTTTGCAGATTGCTACAGTATTCAGTATTTTATTGCGTCGCCTAATGAGTAGAGGAGTCCCATTATTTAGTCTGCGGGAGCGGGGATTGTTTTATTACAATAACTCACTCCGCTGCTCTTGGCGAATAAATTACCTTTTCATATTGTTGTGATTGTTTGTGGGCTTCAATGGGCTATTTTGTTATTATTCTGTACTGCCTGGAAATAGGCAGAATGACCCTTAGTGTCATTATGATCTATGGAACCTCTTTTAGCTCCACTTTATTATAATCCTAGAATAGCTTCGGACTTTTACTTACTACGTAAAGAAGCATCACTGAGTCCCTTCGCCCTTCTTCTTAGTAAAATACCTTTCAGTTATTTCACGAAGTATTTTTTTTAAAGAATATTAGCTATGTTAAATGACTAATATTCCCCTTTCCTCTCCAACTAAGCGTCGGCTTGTGCTAGGAGTAAGTACGACAATAGTGAAACAGACGGGGTTTGAACCGTCGACCTTTCGGTTTTCAGACCACTCCTTTACCGGTTGAGCTATTGAGGCTCTAATTTTTATTACAGATATTCAAAGATAAATAAGAAGAAAATTTAGTTATTTTGAAAACAATGCTTTTTATTAAAAATTTAATATTTAAAAGTACCTATTTAACTGAACTGATTGCTTCCACTCAATATTCAGTAGAATTACAAAAGTCGCTGTTATAATTCATCAAACAAACAACAATAACAGTACAGTTTGCCAAAAACAGCATTTTCAGTAAATAAAAGGAATGAATAACGTAGGTACGCGAAGTAAGAAAATTCATAGCTCGTTCCGCTAAGCCATATTTACAGCATCAATAAAGGGAACTTCTAAAAGAATAATAAAACAAGATAAATACAAGAGATAAAAGTAAAACACGGTATATACAGGTATGAAAGAGTAATAAAACGTAGTAGGCATTACGGTCACCTGTCCCGTGTTTATGAAAATAAAATGTCACATTTTGTGCTCGTATAAAATTGCAGTTGTTGTGTAGGTAGGTATATTGGGGGATGTATTACAGGTTTTTCGTTTGCTTTTATCCATGATTAATGACAAGGTTAAAAGCTTAATTTGCTATAATCCGCTGATATAATCTGTATGCTGCATGCGATATTCACTGCCGGCCCTCCCACTGCTAAACATGCAAGAAAAGCCAGCCACAAAGCAAGCAATACAAACCACCACCACGCAATACATCGCAAATGCCCTTGTCTGTCAAGGAAATCTAAAGGGTACTTCCCGTTGACCTAGAATCACGAAAGGTAGATAGGCGAATCTTATAGTGCAAGTAAAGGAATAAATTCGAAAACAGAGAATTAGTAGGTACATCATAAACAAAAATTAAAATGTATTCTCGAAAGAATTAATTTACTAAATCACATATAGATGACGCTGTTGTCATTTACTTGCCGTGTTGCACATAAAAATATTAAAATATCTTGTACGATGGTGTGGAACCCTTCGTGTGCGAGTCCGATTCGCACTTGACCAAAACTTTTTTTATTTGAATAAAAATGTAGATACGATTTGAAACTTCTTAAAAACTACACAAAATAGTGATTTTAAAACATAATAGTTATTCAATCGAGCATGAATAACTATAAATCAAGAATATCCTAACGTAATAAGCAAAGTTGGGAGTTTTCAAGTAACGTAGCGAGATGGGGCAACTTCACGAGGCTTCCATATTGGACTCGCGTTGATGGAATTAATAACTATATGGAAGACCATTGACCTCTTGAAATTATTTGAAAACTAAATGATGCACGGAGCTTCACCCGCGTGGGTTGGTCAGATCCCCTGCAGCATCAGGATTGAGGAGTTGGAATCCAAATTTTTTATAGAGCAATGTCGCAAAGTTCCCTTAACGATTAAAAAAAAATACAAAAACAATACAACTCGGTTCAGAATCTCGGAGATATCAGGTAGAAAAACTCAACTCCTCCATTTTTCAAAGTCGGTTAAAAAAGTAGCCTATGTTACTCCTCTACTTGTCTGTGAAAATCCCGTTAAATAGGTTTAGCCATTCCGAAGATTAGCCCGCTCAAACAGACGCGACACTTCAATTTTATTTATTAGTAAGTATAGATTGTCCGGTTTACTTATATTACAATAGTTTTCAGGCTTTGATGGACGTGCGAGCTTTACTGCAGTTTTGGTGGCTCACTGATAAAGTGCGCTGGTGGTTCATCGCTAGACCGCAGTTTTGTGAGTTTGATTAAAATTCGATTGAACCTAAAACGGGCAGGGTGGCACCTTTGACAATTTGCGTGCTGCGAGGCAGCGTGCCACAAAGGCGACCGTATTTAAGTGAACATACTTTAGCAGATGTATTATGCGTAGGTTAAAAATACATATTATACTACTCTATCCCACACATTTTGTTTCTCAGAAAATAAGTAACTCTGGCGGTTCAAGGATCTTGGACCATTAGTATGTACTTATACTAGGAGAACAGCTACGCTGAAGAGACTCAGGGTAGCTGCATAATGGGAAAATGTTTGAAACCTAATACCTACGAGTACCTACTTTATATTAATAAGGCAACGATATCGGAATTATTTACGTAGAATCTAGACTAGTTATTTAAATTCAAATCAATAATTTTAGAAAGTTTATGATTCTCAATAGATATATTATGGTCTTATTACATTTTGTTCGCATAATGTCTGTAAAATATTGACTTTGCGAGGTAATCTTTTTTTATAAATCCTCACTACCCGCGTTTATCATCTGCGCTTACATTTAAAAGGACGGTCACGTCCTAGCTCGGTCGGGGTTAAAATATAACCTTCTGTTGACTTATATCTACCTGGTACCAGTTTGTGAAAAATTAAACTCTATTATTTCATTTTCTAAAATAAAAATGGCGATTTTTATCTTCCCAAACACAAAAAACCCATCAGAGCAACAAACAAAGCTTTCTTGCAGTTTTTCATTTACAAAATATTGTAAAAGCCGCAAAAAGATTTAATCATCATCAGCATTATTATCAACTGGAAGTCCACTGCTGGACATAGGTCTTGTAGGGGCTTTCACACGCCACGTCTTGCGCCGCCTGAATCCAGCGGCCCCCTGTGACTCGTTTGAGTCTGTCTGCCCACCTTGTTGGGGAGTCTTTCAACGCTGCGCTTTCCGGTGCGAGTTCACCATTCTAGCACCTTGAGACCCACCGTCTATCGGTTTAAGAGATAATAAGTATAGTATCTAGTACATCCTTCATACATCCATGGTCGCAGCATAAGCTCGTGGCCATGAGGCATGTCTGCCTCAACTGCCCTGCCCTGCATAATCTGGACTGTGCTGTGCAATTTCTAGCTGTGTCTCAGCATAACCCCAACCTTAGTGTGAACACTACAGCTTCATTTAAATACACCAGAATAACATAGTGCAATTTCAATGACAGACGAGAAAAATATGAGATGAAAGAAATGGGGAAAATAAAACAAAAGAAACCCTATCCAATTCATTAGAGAGCTAAAACATCTTAAGCGGAGGAAATTGTGTAATTTCTGAGGTTTCTGAGAAAAATAGTTTCATTATACCCTCTGTTTGTTGTATTAACAGATACCCGCAACTTTGTTTGCGAACTAAAGTCTTATCTTGGCTATTATGAAACTCTATTACTGGAAAATGGAGTTAAATTATTATAGAGAACTGTTACGAAGTCTTATAAAGCAACTTTGATGTTTTGTACGGGCGTTACAGATAGGTACATATAAGATTTATTTTTGTGAAAAGCTAAGTATACAAAATAATGATGTCTTCGAGAGACATTATATGCAGATGTGTGTGCGCAAACACCGTTGCACTCTATTCTCTCACTCTCACAGTCCTATAGCACGGAAATTCAACACGATCGGAGGAAGATCAGGCGCAGGACCGACAGCTTTACGTGCTCTCCGAGGCACGGGGATGACACACCGCCAATTTCCTAATTCCGGGCTAGTACTAAAGAGCGGGTTTCCAGAAAAACCAAATACCTACCTTTTTTTTACTGACCCGGGAATCGAACCCAGAGTCTAGTCATCCGCAGTCGAACTTGCTAACCACTAGACCAATCAAACCTGTTTTAATTATGATTTTTTTAACCTGTACCTTAAAAGTTAAGTATCGAGTAAGGTTAGTAAATTAATAAACGTTTTATTGGTAGGTAAAACAAAACCCGTGACAACAAAGCAATTTTTTTAATTAACTAAAATTTTGATTTTATTGTCTTAGGACTTCAAGTAGGCTTCAATCTAATTAGTGTACCTAAGTTTTTTCCTTACAAAAAATTCGCTATTAACTTAGCAAACAATTCGTTATTAATAGGCTCTGTATTACAGTGTCCTTTTTTAATTCTATACATCATTTCTTTTATTAAAGTTTGGTACAATTAAGATTTATTTATATATAATAATATAATATCAGGTAAGGCTTCAGTGACACAAAAGATTCTAGGTACAGCCGTGTGTCTTCCACTTTAGAAAACTTTTTAATTTTCTCATTCTAGAAGCCGGGGTGGGGTAACTTTGTAATGAGGACCGTTCGTGAATTATGATCGTCCATATACGGGGTGACTTGTGAACTATGTGTATAAAATTCTGCACTGCTCCATCCTTTGTTATAAGGTTTGATGAAAATTACTTAATTTACGACTTGGATGTAGTATTTTTTAACCCCCGACCCAAAAAGAGGTGTGTTATAAGTTTGACATGTGTATCTGTGTATCTGTCTGTGGCATCGTAGCTCCTAAACTAATGAACCGATTTCATTTAGTTTTTTTTGTTTGAAAGGTGGCTTGATAGAGAGTGTTCATAATCCAAGAAAATCGGTTCAGCCGTTTGAAAGTTATCAGCTCTTTTCTAGTTATTACTGTAACCTTCACTTGTCGGGGGAGTTACAAATTTTTAATTTACACTTGTATGATATTTCTTTTCAGGACCGCCCAAAACAGGAGTGTGATATTTTCAGGTGTTTGTATATTGGAGTTTATTTATTCCCCCATAACTTTTAAAGGCCTGAATTGATTTGGATATATGGCATGTTTGAATCATCATCCCGAATGGTACTAACTATATTTTAATTATAATATGGCGGCTGTGAGGCACCATTTTCAAATATTACAAAAACTTTACATTTTTTAACAGAGTAGTGCACATGTTTTTATGATGAATTAATTGTTTTGATAATGTATAGTACAATCTTAGGTTAAAAGTATCCACTGGCAAGTAACTTTCCCAATTTCTTGCAGAAATCAGCTTTTTAAGTTAATTTTACCCACCTACAAGTTGAGATGTTTACGATTTATTGAAAGCACAGAAATCCAAATAATACTAATAAATCCATGATTGAAAGTAATGATTTTATCTTTGACGCTCTATCCTGATAAATTAGAGTTTCGTAGATGACTCACTACACCAGCGTAGGAGTTAGCAAAATACTCCATTGGTAGGTAGCTATTACATACTAACTACTTGATAAGTTTTCGTCACGTCTCTTAACAAAATTTCCTCTTTCTAGCAAAAGCTTGGAACAGTTTGCCATATCCACACAATGCGATTCTTATCTCACAGCTCCCAATATTACTCGGAGCAAACTTTGTTATTACTTTACCCGAGTTTATTTGGAAATGAACTGGAAACTGGCGTCCAGCGGCGACGCACACGATTTATAATCCCTGTACACCAGACCACAAACAAATTTACACCTTATTCCTTCACAACAAGATTAAAATTAACGTGGCTAAAACTCCATCGAATTTAAACTTCATAATTGTATTGACTGAGGAAAATGGATTTTAACAAGGTTATTTTAAGATTGGATTTTCAGTGGTTAAGATGTAGCTATAATATGTTTTAAATTATAATTAGATGCATATTAAACTTTTAAGGGTTGTTGTAGGACTGCGATGGTTTCTATAGCGTTAAGAGCAACCGCCGAGTTTCTTGCTGGTTCTTCTCGGTAGGAAAGGCATTCCGAACCAGTGGTAGATGCTTTTGACGATTCGAAAGAACTTGTAAAAGTCTAATTGAATAAAAACATTTTGAATTTGAATTTGAATTTGAATATGATGGTAAATGTGAAGCAAACTATTGTTTTGCCATTAAATTTTGTTTTCGTATATAAGTTTGACTAGCTGTTGCATACGATTTCTATTATATTATTTCCAGAATAGATATTATTTAGGTATCTATTAATATAAGTAGGGTTCCTCTGTCTCATTAGTAGCATCTACATGATTTCAGTAGATTAGTCGTCGTAATTATACGAAATTAAATTTTACTGGAGACCGTCCAAAAAGCTAATCAAACCCGTTAGTTAAATTTTAATTGTATCATTTTGATCGTAATCATGAAGTTTGGACTCAATTTTAGCATAGTTTTTGATTTATCGTGCAAAATGTTGGAAAAAATATCCGAGTACGGAACTCTCAGTGCGTGAGTCTGACTCGCACTTAGCCGGTTTTTTTTTTCGTATAAAATGTAGGTTCATCCGGACCATAACGAATTGGTTGATACCTCATTCAGCATAATCGGTTCAATAGTTTAGGCGCTACGGTGGAACATACATAAATACAAACCTACATACATACATATTACATACCCTTCTTTTTGGTTATGTCGTAGTCGGGTGGATTCGTAGTAGGCCAAAATGTCTTGTGGGCCAGAAGTGTATTTATTACACTATATTTTGTACGCTAGCTTCTTAGGTACTTGTGTTTGTAGTTATTTGTATTCAATCAGATCCTTTCGGATCTCGAGCTCGAGTTACTAGTCGCTTATGCATTAGTAGGTATAATTTCGGAAATTCATCTTTTTAGCTCTCCAAATGCAAATGTAAAGTGCCTTGCTCTAGAGAAAGTTGAAAGGCCCAAGTAAATTCGAATCTACAAGTTTATTTTAATATTTATAGACCAAGATTGAGTGGTGTTATTAGTTAAAATACATACAAACATAAATATTACCTACTTACTTAATATTATAAATGCAAAAGGGTATGTGTCTTTTGTCCGTCTGTCTTGTTGCTAGCTTTTCACGGCCCATCTGTTTAACCGATTTTGACGAAATTTGGTACAGAGCTTATACCTCGGAAACGGACATAATAATATAGACTAATTTTTGTCCGGGAAATTAAAGAGTTCTCACGGGATTTTAAAACACACCCATTTATCTTTATATTTTTTAAAAATCAGTTTTTACAAAATTTGGTATAGACAGTTTGCATCCCGAGAATAGACGAGGCTACTTTTTATCCTGGAAAATCAAATAGCTACCACGGGATTTTTTAGAATTTATCGTCTATTTTCTTAGAATTGCCATGGTTCGATTTCAAATGTCCCCGATCTAAATCCAAACCCTTCGGAATCCGGCTCCAAACAACTATAATACATCAAAATGCGAATATAAAGTGCCCAACTCCGGGCGAAAGTTGGTAGAATAAATTTGAGTTTAAAAGACTATTTATTATTCTAAAGTCATCACAGGGCGGTGCGCCGAAAACATGAGTTATGGTGTACTGTTTAAGAGAATGAAATATTTTTAAAGTTTTCCGCTTTAAGTGAATTCTCCGTGATACCAAGGTGGATTTCTAGAAGTTGTCAGCAGAGAGTTGCCACAATCCATAGTAAAATATTAGGCACTAGCTGATACCCGCGACTTGGACGCGTGGATTTAGGTTTTTAAAAACCCGTAGCGACTCTTTGATTTTTCCGGGGGTAACACAGTACCCTATGTCACTCCCCAGGTCTTTAACTATACCCATGCAAAAAATCACGTCGATCCGTTGCTCCGTTACATTACTCATTATCATCAGCATCATGACCGACCCATCGCCGGCTCACTACAGAGGCGGGTCTCCTTTTTTTTTGTTTTTTTTTTTTCTCTCTTGTCTGGCTTTTCAAAGATTAGCCAATGTCAAGTGTGTAGTTATTTGTAACAAGTTAGTTAAACTATACAAGTATGTACCCCGTCTGTGCCGGCACTCGCCGACACACGCACGGCACCTCCTTAGTCCTTAGAGCGCTTTCCAGTCAGTTTTAACAAAAAAACACTCCAAAAAGGCAGAGCACGCCCGCCAGCTAACACCAACACAGACGAAGTCCCGGGTCTCCTCTCAAAGTGAGAAGAATTTTGGCTGGATGCCTGACTACACCTCTGAGAACATTATGGAGAACTCTCAGGCATGCAGTAATATTTTTACATACCTTTAGAAATTAATATCTTTAAATTGGTCCTCGGCACAAGTTAACAAATATGCGTGCGTTTAAAGTAACTACACAACTAACACACACATTTCGTTTCGAAGAAAATAAGTAACGTCTGGCGACATTGGGATTTTGGACCGTGACGTTTTTGTGGTGGTAGTGGATTTCTATCAACGTTGGCGAGAGCGAAAATCTCATACTAAACCTACAGGATCCACTAACTTTTTTCCCGACCCTTGTAAGCTTATTGTTCCGCTCCTGAACAAGTTAGTTAAAGGACGACAGACATAACAAAGTAGCTACTTGGTAAATTGTACATTATCAAATAACATTTATGCTAGCCCAACTCCTCAAACGAGGAAACTATTCCCGAAACTTAACCAAGTAGCTCGCGTCAAACGTACCTCGTGTGTCACTGAGTTCGCTAGCTTGAGTTCACCGCAACTAGCAACTAGCAAGTTGCAACTAATGTACATTATGAAACTATACTATACAAAGTGTTTATTACTTTGATGTTCACACAGAGAAATGTCTTATTAGATATGACTAAGACTTCATACGCGTGGATTTAGGTTTTTAAAATCTCGTTGGAACTCTTTGATTTTCCGGAATGAAAGAAGCCTATGTCACTCGCCAGGTTTTTAACTGTACCCATGCAAAAAATCACATTGATCTATTGCTCTGTTGGGACGTGATTGATAGACAAACCAACCAACCAACAAACTTTCGCATTATAATAACGGGTAGTGATGTTCCGCCGCCGTAGAAGTTAGTCACAAGATGACAGACATAACAAAGTAGCTAGGGTACTTGGTAAATTGTACATTATCAAATAACATTTATGCTAGCACAGCTGCTCAAACGAGGAAACTATTCCCGAAACTTAACCAAGTAGCTCGCGTCAAACGTACCTCGTGTGTCACTGAGTTCGCTGGCTTGAGTTCACCGCAACTAGCAACTTGCAACTAATGTACGATATGAAACTATACTATACAAAGTGTTTATTACTTTGATGTTCACATAGAGAAATGTCTTATTAGATATGACTAAGACTTCATACGCGTGGATTTAGGTTTTTAAAATCTCGTTGGAACTCTTTGATTTTCCGGAATGAAAGAAGCCTATGTCACTCGCCAGGTTTTTAACTGTACCCATGCAAAAAATCACATTGATCTATTGCTCTGTTGGGACGTGATTGATAGACAAACCAACCAACCAACAAACTTTCGCATTTATAATAACGGGTAGTGATGTTCCGCCGCCGTAGAAGTTAGTCACAAGATGACAGACATAACAAAGTAGCTAGGGTACTTGGTAAATTGTACATTATCAAATAACATTTATGCTAGCACAGCTGCTCAAACGAGGAAACTATTCCCGAAACTTAACCAAGTAGCTCGCGTCAAACGTACCTCGTGTGTCACTGAGTTCGCTGGCTTGAGTTCACCGCAACTAGCAACTTGCAACTAATGTACGATATGAAACTATACTATACAAAGTGTTTATTACTTTGATGTTCACATAGAGAAATGTCTTATTAGATATGACTAAGACTTCATACGCGTGGATTTAGGTTTTTAAAATCTCGTTGGAACTCTTTGATTTTCCGGAATGAAAGAAGCCTATGTCACTCGCCAGGTTTTTAACTGTACCCATGCAAAAAATCACATTGATCTATTGCTCTGTTGGGACGTGATTGATAGACAAACCAACCAACCAACAAACTTTCGCATTTATAATAACGGGTAGTGATGTTCCGCCGCCGTAGAAGTTAGTCACAAGATGACAGACATAACAAAGTAGCTAGGGTACTTGGTAAATTGTACATTATCAAATAACATTTATGCTAGCACAGCTGCTCAAACGAGGAAACTATTCCCGAAACTTAACCAAGTAGCTCGCGTCAAACGTACCTCGTGTGTCACTGAGTTCGCTGGCTTGAGTTCACCGCAACTAGCAACTTGCAACTAATGTACGATATGAAACTATACTATACAAAGTGTTTATAACTTCAGTGTTAACACAGAGAAATGTCCTATTAGATGTGCCTGAGGCTTCATACGTGTGATTTAGGTTTTTAAAAATCCCGTGGTAACTCTTTGTTTTCCGGCGTAAAAACTAGCCTATGTCAATCTCCAGGTCTTAACTATACCCATGAAAAAAATTACGTTGATCTGTTTCACTTGAAAATATTTAAATATTGTTTTTGTTACTTGCGTTTCAGTAGGTAACCATTCATGTTGTAATTGCATCTACATGAACGCTTACTGATGTTTCACTACGTACTTATAACCTCTCCTCTTATTGAGGTTATAAAGAGCTTACAATATACGTGTACCACTTGTTGCTCTACCACTAATGTGCATCGAGAGTCAAGTAGCACGAAATAGAGAGGTGCATTAAAACCAAAATTCGGTAAAGCATAATAAATTTTCTTTGGCGATAGTTTCATAGGAAAAACGATGTAAGTTCTTAGTGCTTACCTGTCCAATTCTTAGCAGTTTTGTTTTTACTAGTAAATTAAAAAAAAACCCATTTAATTCATCTGTACATATAACAAGTGTAAATTAAAAATTTATAACACCCCCGACAAGTGAAGGTTACAGTACCTAGAAAAGAGCTGATAACTTTTAAACGGCTGAACCGATTTTCTTGGATTATAGCTAAGAACACTCTCGATCAAGCCACCTTTCAAACAAAAAAAACTAAATTAAAATCGGTTCAATAGTTTAGGAGCTACGATGCTACAGACAGATAAACAGATACACCGATACACAGATACACACGTCAAACTTATAACACCCCTCTTTTTGGGTCGGGCGTTAAAAAGACAGTTGTAGATACTGACTAACTGACAGCCCAAACCCACCGCTTAGGTTCAAACCTTGAAATTGTAACGGTAGTTTGCGTTTACGTCTTAGGAAGCTTTTATACAAATTCTACCCAGAGGTTAATAATGATGGATGAAAGTTTGTAGTGTTTATTTGTTTTTAGAGTTTGTAATAAAAATGAGCTTTAATTAATTATTCGCTTGTGTGACCAGGTGGATACTGCTTCCATTAAAATAATATACAGCGTCTTCTCTGAACCGTGGATTACCCACGTAAAATTCCAATATCCATTGTGCAAAGTTGGAAACTTGTTGCGACGAATTACGATGTAACTTTTGATAAAGTGCAGTTGAGTTTTTATTCTTTGGCGCTAAATTCAGTGGGCAGCATCTGTTACCGTTATTTATACTTTCGGTTAATGTGTTTTTAAATATATTTGGGACGATTTATTTTGTAGCTGTGGCTTACACGAGTAAGTTATAGCGTTCTTTTGTTTAGCAGATGTATTATATAATTTGTACATAATAGGTTTTTTTAATGGAATTGTATTTGGTAAAGGAAAAATTTGTGATTTTTTTCAACTAGTTATAACAATAATATTAATGTCAGTAAATATCATTAGGTATATGTTATGCCATGCTTAGATGCCATACGTAGGTAAACATAGCGTGGGGCGCTCCCTAGCAGTCTGCCAATCCGCATTTAGCCAGCGTGGTAGATGATGGTCAACACCCCATTCTGAGAAAACACCCATGCTCAGTAGTGCGTCGATGATGAGGCAAAAAATTGCGTCGATTCATTGCTTCTTTGAACGTGGATGTGATTGAAGGACATACCAACAAATAAAGAGACTTTCACATATTTTATGATATAAAAAGTTTTGACAACTTTTTTGGTAAAAATTTCATCACGGCATGATGAAAACAGGTGAAAAACGTATAGGATCTATTGAAATGCTTTTCAGTCGTTAATACCTGCAAAATGTCCGCTTCCGGCTAGAATGCAAAGGGTGATATTGTGAAAATCGGTTAGAAAATTCCACCAGTTTTTCAATTCTTGCCTGTCTATCCTATTTCCGGGTAGTGACGTTGGATTAAATTTGTGGAAAAGAGATTAAAAATACTGACCGAAAATTACATGACCATCGAAAATTGTACTTTTTTGAAAATGGCTGTTATGTGTCAATAATTTTTTAGCTGTCTTAGTATACTAACACAATCCAATGCCAATAACCATTTGCCTTATCTTGTACTTTAGGTGATTTAGTATTTTTCATACCCGCATTGTATAGCGTGCATTGACTTTGAGTGACTTATTTATGGAATATTTGTTGACCTCTAGCGTCGGTCAGATGTTTTATTTGCAATATTTTGTGAACTTTTAAAAAGGTTTTTTTTTAATTGTAGTTTTTTCATAGTATCTTATCAGAAATCGTCAGTAGTATCACCTGACTTCGTTTTTGCTAGCGTTCTGGTTACTTCTGTTTAGAAGAAAGCCTACAAAGTATAAGTGAAAAATAAGCAGAATACTAAAGAAATCATAATTTTCATTTATGTAGAATGTACATACTAGTATTTTAGTAAGTATATTTTTCTAAAGTAGCCGAATCGGAATTCGGGGTCAGTGCCAAATGAAAATGAATAGTATAATAAATCAATTTCCTCAGTGATTGTACTGAGAGGAATATCCTCCTCATATTCACAGTACACCCGAACTCTCGGGAGCCGGGATAATGGAGCAACTCGATAAAAGATTTCCCGGGACACCGATACTTCATAGTCTAGGAGTCAGTGGTCTTTATTACGAGGTAAACTAGCACTTAGCTAATGCATTGTAAGTTGATAAAGTAATACTCGACATAAAATATTGTATACTTAGTAAAATAGACGATGATGTAGCTAACATATTCCTTTAAGGTTAGCCCGCTACCAAGCTTAACGCTCATAGACGGAATGAAAAATTCAACTTAAATAACATTTACTTTGACATACGGTTGAAATTATAATAATGGGAATAAGCACCACTAACCATTACTAAATAGTTTTTTTTAAATTATTTATAAAAAAAATAAGATAAATCTAAGCATGATATACACACACATACTACACTTTCGTGCTTATGCAAATTCAAATTCAAATAGGTACATAATTTATTCAAATTGGGTACCATTGTGGAATTTGTAATATAATGATATAAAGGTGATAATTAATTACGTAAACTTAAAACTAAAGCCACGAGGTGTTCAAACGCGCCCAGGTCTGAGAAGAGCCTACAACAAATTGAACCGCGATACCAAGTAGGCTTCAGGAAATATCTTCGTCTCCTGGCCTATGTTGGCGCTAAGGCAAACAGAAGTAGGAAGTTGGGCTTGCTTCATACTTTCTGATGGTCTTAGTGTTATCATAACTTGAACGAACTTGTTACGTCGTTACGTCTTTTGGGAGTCGAGTGAGGAACACCATCTGAGGAAGAAGAAATCAGGACATTGTAATTAAAAATCGGTAAAGTGCACGCTGGACACTCGGGTTCCGTACCATCGTACAAGTAGTAACACTTCTTAATTTTTTTTAATATTCATGGTGGTAATTTTGAAATTTTTAGTATTTGGTGTTATAGCGGCAGCAGAAATACACATTCTGTCAAAATTTCAGATCTCTACTCTCTGGTTCACGAGTTACAGCCCACTGATAGACAGTCAGAGGGAAGGACGGATGGACGGACGGACTGACAGCGGAGTCTTAGTAATAATTCGAAGGCATTCCAAACCAGTGGCAGATGTATTTGACGATTCAAAAGTACTTTAAAAGTTTAATTTAAGTAGCAAAAAATATTTTTATTCATTTATTTAAATAGGGTGCCGTTGCCGTTGGCACCCTTCGGATACGGAACCCTAAAACACAGACAATGTGCGCGCTGCCTTTATGTCAAAGTAAATAAAGCTGAGTTTGAGTTGTTATTACTAAGAAAATCGCCGCGCCTCTACCAGTATGCTTGGCGGTTTAGCGATGCGGTCCTGCCTGCATGATCTCTTAATTTAATTTTCATCCATGGTTTGACGTGGTTACCCTACTGAATCGTGAAATTAACTACCGTGTGATATCTCTGAAGTACATTGTGTTGTAAAGCCGCGATTGTGTCAAAGTAATGAAAGTTTTGATGGGCTTTTGTACGGCTGACCTGAAAGAGGTTATGAGTTTGCAGGGAGTAGGGATTTGTTGAACATTATCGGCAGTTAGAATTACACCTGGATATTTTATGAAATGTAACGATGGACCGAATTGACTTCTATTGGATAACAATATTATCTTAATATTATCAGGCGTTTCACTAGTCACTAAACTAGATGCATAATATTTTATGATATCACTAGATTTGCTTAGTGAAATGGTCTAATTGAGTTGTGGTTTTACCATCTCGCGGGGACCATATCTCCGAGAGATATGGCGAAATCCCGGTTTATACCTACCATTTTCCTGCGACACTGTCCGTTCGCGTGTCACAGGTCTCTAACTCCAGACGAAATAAGTTACAAAGCAGACATTTTGGTATGTGAATTAGAAATTCAATTAAATATATATAACTAATTTAAATGTCTATGTTATCTTAAGGCCGATTCACACCAATTGCGTATGCAGCACGTACACGTGACACGTGCATAGTGACGCGTGTGAACCCATAGACGTAACTGCACGCATTACGTCTTCGCGAACTTTCACGCCACGCAAGCGGTATGCCATGTTTCATACAGTTCCATACATTACAACCACATTACAACGCAATGATACGCGCTACGTCTACGGTTACGCAACGCTTACGCAGCCTGTGTGAACGAGCTCTTATAAGTATGTTATATTTTTTGAACCCAGTAAAATCTTAATTTATTTTATCGTTATATCCAAACATCAGACTTACAGTTTTCATAAAACTATTACACTAAGCAATATTAATCTAAATTAATGTAAGCCGAACATATTGTTATAATAACTAATGATAATGTAAGCGTGTCGCTGAGCCACTAAAATGATTACCCAATTAACTATGAGATTAGCCAACTAATTACAAAGACAAATGGAAATTAAATGGCCTTACAATTTGGTATAATATTCCAGATAATATTATATCCTCCTAATTAAACATAAAGCAATGCAGTAGCCCAAGTGCAATAAATAATCGATACAAGTATAAAAGGATTTGTCCCGACTGACTGACTGACTGATCTATCAACGCGCATAGGTAATAACAATATAATACTATGTTTACTATGTCTAATCTAAAATAAACATCAAAATCAAAGTATTTTTTACAAATGCATCTAACATTGGTTCGCTTAACCTCTCTGGGATTATTAGAAACTTTAAATGACAGTAGGTTTCTTATAATATAGAAAATTCTGTGCTCCGGAACCTATCATTATCACTTCCAATCGTATGAAATGAAAAAAAAATCATAACTTTTTAATGTACTTGTACTTACCAAAAGTTTTTCATCAATCAACGTCAATGACATCGTACGTACAAGTCTGTTTTTGAAGCCGAAAAGATTTTATCAATAAATAATGTCCAATACAATTTATATTAATACAAAAATATGAAATATGAATCGAATAAAGATAAGGCGAAGGGATTTAATGAAAAAAATAAAACCCGATATTAATAACGTAAGATACGGATTCTATCGAAAGGACGCGGCGCACTGCATACGAATGAAACATTCCTTAGTCTATTACGTGATCGTACGATATTTTATCACATTTCTGCAATAAACAAAATATTTGTTCAAATTATTACTAAGAAATGATGCCTGCAACTTGTGTGCGTGGATTTATGTTACAATTTAACCCCATGGAAAATCTTTGATTCTCAGAATAAAAAGTAGTATGTCACTCCCCAGGGTTTTAAGTACATAATATTGTATATCAAATCTTTGAAAAGAGCAACCGCCGAGTTTCTTGCTGGTTCTTCTCGGTAGGAAAAGCATTCCGAACCAGTGGTAGATGCTTTTGACGATTCAAAAGAACTTGTAAAAGTCTAATTGAATAAAAATATTTTGAATTTTGAATTTTAATATTATATTAATACGAAAAAATCACCGTTGCATTTTTGCAACGTGATTGTAGACAAAACCAAGAAACAAACTAAGTCTAACAAATTGTTGCTAAGTTTCAAAGCAGAAAAAGCCCATTTAAGTTTTCTATCTTTCGTTGAAATCAGTTGAGCTATCGATTACTTATCGATTATCATACAATTCATAAATATACAATCAGATACTTATTCTTTTAGGCTTGTCACATTCTAAGAATATAAATAAAAAAAAATTACGACAGAACATAAAAGTTTTAATTCAAATACACTTATATGCTTAAAGTGTTTTCGAATCATCAAGTGAATATTCTTAACGAATAGCTACAGGATTACCCCACCGAACTAATATTGGATAAGTTAGTTTTTCGGTTGATTGGTGTACAGACGGGCTCCGATATATTGCATTGTTGGCCCGAATACTAATAGTACATTGCGATTAAATATATGTTGCTATGACGGCAATCTTTCCCAATTTCGGGGATGAAGCTCTCCGTGACTTACAACATAATCAGACCGACGGACCTTTTGTTTTGCGATGAATGATAAATGTGTTTCGGGTTATAGTTTCTTTGGAAGTAGTTTTAGTTATAGAAGAGAAGCAAAAGAAGGACGAAAAGTTTTCTCTTAGGCTGCCTTTTCACCAGAGTAGGGTAATATTGTGTGTTCTAGCTCAAGTCTCTAGATGACGCGGCGCGCCAGCGCGCCGGATCTATAAGACTTAAGCTAGAACACACAATATTTTCACAATAGATATCAGTTACAAGAGAATGATCAGGTTATTGTTACTAACTCATGTAGAAAGATGATTCAATGGTTGATTTAGCACATTCTCAAGTGATGCAACTAGTTACGATACTGAGTTGGAATATTTTATAGAAATTCTATTCTTAAGCATCGATTAGATTATTTAGAATAATTTATATTTTGTACTGGAACCCTTAAGAACCTACCTAATGCAATTAATGTAGCACTCATCTTAAATTTATGTTAAGCAGAGGTTCCGTTTAAGATGGGAGCATGTTAAAGCGGAACAGGTATGTCAGTTTATTAATATAAGTAATTAGTAACCACACTCCTTTATCGTAAAGTCAAAATTCAAGTGTTGCGGTATAAAGGTTCAAACACGATCGTTCAATTATTCAATCACTCATTTATTCATTTATTCAAGTATTCAATTCATGGTAAGTGGTGTGTCAGTTTAAGATGGAAGCATACTAAACCGGAACAGGTACGTTTGTCAGTTTATTAATATAAGTATAATTAGTGACCACACTCCCTTACCGAACATTCAAATGTTGCGGTATAAAGGTTCAAAGACAATCGATCAATCATTCAATCATTCATTCATTCATTTATTCAAGTATTCAATTCATGGTAAGTGGTGTGTCAGTTTAAGATGGAAGCATACTAAACCGGAACAGGTACGTTTGTCAGTTTATTAATATAAGTATAATTAGTAACCACACTCCCTTATCGAAAATTCAAGTGTTGCGGTATAAAGGTTCAAAGACGATCGTTCAATCATTCATTCATTCATTTATTCAAGTATTCAAAACATGGTAAGTGGTGTGTCAGTTTAGGATGGAAAGCATGCTATGCCGGAACAGGTAAGTATGTCGGTATATAAGTATCAATAATAATTACTAACCACACTCTTATAATAGAAGGTTAAAATTCAAGTGTTGTAGTATTAATTTTCATCCAATTCATTCATTCATTCATTCTAGTGTTATGGTATCCCACTAAAGCAAGTGTCCGAGTCAGAGGTGCATGCCTGGGATCGAACCCCTGCCCGACTTATAACCGGAGGCAGCGGGCGTCTTAATCACTATGCTATCATGACTCATAGAGTAGATCGAGTTCGGTTGATAGACCTACTATTCCATAAAATACTTACATTAACACTTTTCTACCTAACTATTTTTGTCGATAAAATCATATTTCATATAAGTAAGTATAAGTACTTTTTATTCTCTAAATAGGCGATAATTTTTATAAAATCATTATTATTAATCGATCCGCTTTTGGTAAGTAACTAATTAAATACTATATTGTATTTTGGCATTACACTATTTCAACTGCTGTAAACATTACCTACATAGTGCATAATATGCATATACTTATCTAATGTAGAAATACAGAACAGACGCCATGAGTGTTAAAAAATAATATCAAAGTAGGTATAGTCGGGATACATCATGTGTTAACTAAAAGTGATTCTTTTCGGTGTCTAATGACTCGTATTGCAGGATTGCATATTTGCAGTTTGCTTCCTAATAGGGAATCCTAAACATGCATGCGGCATCTTATGTATGTGTGTAATAATGAGATCTTTGAATGTCATTCTAATTACTTTTATGTTTAAGAGTCATTATTCTATGCAAATACTATGAACTTTTGACTTTATTGATTGACTATTAGAAGAACCTAAATTCTGTAAGCACTGTTTTCACTACGCATTTCTTTTGTGAGCACTTCAACGAGCAAACGTTTACTTAATTCACTTAAAAAATCATTTTTTAAATTTCAAATAAGCAGTTGTTTAGCTTCAGTATGTATGTATTTTTTTATTTTTATTTTTTTACATATTTTAATGAAAGAGTTGTTGCATCTACAGAAAAATAATATATTTTTTAATATTAACTTCTTACCTAATAGTATTTTAAAAAGTTACATTAAGTACATTCATGTTTAAATTTCATTTCACCAAAAAAATCTTTAATTGTTTCAGAACTAGTTAATAGTATGATGTAACAACATTAAAAAAATGTTTTTTCTATAACAGGGCTTCGAGCTTTAGTAATAATCCTTTTGATTCGGATGACGAATTACCTATAGCTTCAAATTCAACTTCAAAGAGTAAATCACTCAATAAAACGAAGAAATCAAAAAGGCGGCAGTCAGATTCAGAATCTGAACCGGAACCACCTGTAAAGCGTAAGAAAGCGCTTCAAAAAAAGCCTGTCAAGGCTGTACGTCCTTCATGGGAGTCTGAGGTGAGTTATTACACTTTATTTTTACGGTAAATATAATATTATTACAATTGTTTTCAAGAAATATTAGAATTCTGACTGAATATAAGCATCAACTAAACTCTTTGAGAAGATATTAATGGTTTTTTACATCATTATATTTAATTATTTAATTATTAGTTAATATTAGTTTCGCACGTTTGAATATGGAGCCTAAGGTCTAAAGTTCGATTCTTGAGCTGGATCAAATAAATTGTTAGCTTTAGGAGAGGTTTCGCAACTCAACTCTGGGTTGTTGAATTTATTGATGGAAACCTATAAACAATTTATTAATAAACATTTTATTAAGTGAGTTAATATTTTTTAATAACTAAAAATATTATTTTTGTCTTTTCAGTACGAAGAAGAAGTGGTGCAAAAGCTTGAACCACTTAAAAATTTTATCACCAAGAAAATAGCATCAGGGTATTCTACCCAGCGAAAACCAGAGAAATTAATAACGGAAGGCGATTATTACTTAGAACTCCGCATCTATAACGCTGCTGAAGCATCAAAGATAAGCCCGGGTAATCGATGGCGTCACGCCCTTTTTACTTATAAGTCATGTATGGATACCAACTCAGAAATTTGGCAGGCAACGAATCGCTTGGTCGCTGCTGCTAAGGAAGATTTTAAAGGGGTTAAACCTACACTATACCCAGCATGAAAATTTTAACTGTATTTTACTAACTTCAAATAATAAGTACTCTTACTTAGTATAATCTCATAATGACTTTTTGTGATATTTGTAATATAACAGTGCCAAAATACTTTTCACACAAAAAAAGTTATATTCATAAGTCTATTTGTTTACTTCGCACAGAATTCGATAATGTTCAAATAATTGGAACTGCTTTTAAGAACAGAATACTAAGCTATCGTGTATGTCCATCAAAAAAATTTTTGTTACCTGAGCAATTTTTATCTGAAGTTGTAAATACGATATGTAATTTAGTAAAAAGAAGTCTTGAGAAACATAATGCTCTTAAAATAAATTTTGAACTATTTGCGACTTTTACTTTGCCAAAAAATAATGAAAAATCTTTGAAGTCGTTTAATACTAAATATGTACAAATTTTTCAATCCACAAACATAAAAAATATATATTTAGAGTGTGTAAAAAGCCTGCTTAACAAATTATCAGAGTTTGAACATTCAGAATCAGGCTGGTCTTTTGACTCTTTGAATAATTTAGAAGTAAACATTAATAAATACAATCCTTTAAGGACAGGCTCCTATATTCCACTACCAATAAAAATTCTGAAAACTAGATCTTGTGTAAATATTAAAAATAGTGATGATAAGTGTTTTCTGTGGAGTATATTAGCACATATGTATCCCACCAATAAAAACTGTAATAGAGTATCTTCATATCCTCATTATTCAAAAGTTTTAAAAATAGATGGTATGTCGTTTCCACCATCTTTTGAGGATATCACATTATTTGAAAAAAATAATTCTGACATAAGTGTTAATATATACAGTTTAGAAAAAAATGGTGATATTAATGGACCTCTGTACAAAACCAGCAAGCGTAAACTTGTTCATGTTAATTTGCTTTACATTACTAAAAACAATAAAAGACATTTTTGTTTGATAAGAAACTTTGAACGGTTGGTTCATAGTCAACTTACTAAAAATAAGTCTAAAATTTTTTTATGTGAGGAGTGCTTCATTTATTTCAATTCAGAAGAAAAATTATGCAAACATAATTGTGCTAGAATTAAAACTGTTCTTCCAGAGAAAAATAGTAAATTATATTTTGATAATTATGAAAGAACTCAAAGAATACCAATTGTGATTTATGGTGATTTTGAAAGTTTATTAAGAGAATATTCTGATAAAAGTAAATCTGGGCATACTGAAACCATACAGGTTCATGAAGCCACATCTTTCGCGTACTATATTTGTTGTGAGTCTAAACCTGAACTTAATGAACTGGTTTCATACATAGGAGCTAACTGTGCTCAAAAATTTGTAGAAACAATTTCAAATGATGTCAAACGATTACATGCAATTTTGTCAGAAAATAATCCCATGAAACTACTTACTGAAACTGAAAAGAAATGTTTTCATAATGCAAAAGTTTGCTGTATATGTAAACAAAAATTTACATCCACAGATAAAATTGTAGCAGATCATGATCATTTTACAGGGGAATATAGAGGCGCGGCTCACAACATTTGCAACTTGAGTGCAAAGAAATGTCCTTTTATACCTATTATATTTCATAATTTAAGTAATTACGATTGCCATCTTTTTATTAAAGAGTTAGCGAGTATTAACGGTCGTATAAATATTATTCCAAAAAATAAAGAAAAATACATATCGTTCACAAAATTTATATCAGTTGATTCAAAAACTGCTGCTCAATTGAAATTCATCGATTCTTTTAATTTTCTCAGTTGTAGCTTAGATAAATTAGCTAGATCTTTACATCAAGACGACTTCGTAAACTTGCGTAGGTATTACAGTGATCAGTATTTATTTGATTTGATTTGCAGAAAGGGTGTCTACTGCTATGATTATATAGACTCTTTAAAACGTTACGATGAAACTGAGTTACCAAAACGAAAACATTTTTTTAATAAACTTACTGCAGAACTTATTTCGGAAGAAGATTATAAACATGCAATGAAAGTTTGGAAAACTTTTAAAATAAAAAATTTAGGCGAATATACAGATTTATATTTAAAATGTGATGTACTATTACTAGCAGATAGTTTTGAAAAATTCAGGAAAATTAGCTTAGAAACCTATTGCTTAGATCCGTGCTATTATGTTTCTTCACCTTCTTTAAGTTGGGATGCAATGCTTTTGCATACCAATGTAAAATTAGACCTTATAACTGATGTGGAGATGTATCAAATGATTGAAAAAGGTATACGAGGTGGTCTAGCTCAGTGTTCTTTAAGATATGCTAAAGCTAACAATAAATATATGTCTGACTATGATATCAACAAATCAAGTAGCTTTTTGGTATATTTAGACTGTGTGAACCTGTATGGTTATGCAATGATGATGAAACTTCCTACAAGTAATTTTAAATTTTTGAACAAAGACCAAATTGAGACATTTGAAATTGATTCTATTACTGTTGATAGTAACATTGGTTATATACTTGAAGTAGATCTTAGTTATCCATCTGAAATACATGACGCTCACTCAGATTTACCATTTGCTGCTGAAAAATTTACACCTTTTGGTCATAGAAATGCCAAGCTTATTGCAAATTTATACGACAAATGTTCCTATGTTATTCACTACATCCATTTAAAAGAATGTCTTAAAAACGGCCTAAAATTGTTAAAAATTCATAGAATTCTATCATTTGAACAAAAAGAATTTTTGAAACCATATATTGAATTGAATACCTCTTTGAGGCAAAAAGCAGAGTCTGAATTTGAAAAAGACTTTTTCAAAAAACAAAATAATGCTATTTTTGGTAAAACCATAGAAAATAAAAGAAAACAAGTAAATGTAAAACTTGTTAATACATGGACAGATAAGAATAATAAGACAAACAGGATTATTGGAGCAGAAAAGTATGTAAGTGCGCCTAACTTTAAATGTTTGTCGATATTTACAGATAATTTGGTGGCAATCCAATTAGAACAAACGAAATTAATTTTGGATAGACCAATTTATGTGGGGTTTACTGTTTTAGAGTTAGCTAAAACACATTTATATAACTTTCACTATTCTATAATGAAACCATTATATAAAGAAAATATTGAACTTTGTTATACTGATACTGATAGCTTACTATATCGCATATATACTGATGATTTTTATTCAGACATGAAAAAGAATATTAAGTTTTTCGATACCAGCAATTTTAGCGATAAAAATGTTTACAATATCCCTCAAGCAAATATGAAAATTCCGGGGTTTTTTAAAGATGAGATGGGTGGAGATGTTATTGTTGAATTTGTTGGCTTACGAGCAAAATTGTATTGTATTGAATCACAAAAAATGTCTATTAAAAAGGCAAAAGGAGTGACAACATCTGTTACCAAAAGTTTGGATATAGATAAATACAAAAATGTGTTATACTACAATCAATCAGTCAGAAAGAATATGTGTGTTATTAGATCTAAAAAGCATAATGTATATACCCAAAAAATTAATAAGTTAGTTTTAAATAGTGAAGATGATAAAAGACAAATTTTAAAGAAGCAATTTAAAACGTTGCCGTGGGGGCACTACAGTACAATTTTTTAGTTGTTAATTTGTACTAGATTTTATGTTATTCATTACTGTGCAATTTTGATTGTTCATGTATGCATGCAAATATTGAAATAAATATTTACTACTCATCATCACTTACATTTTATTATTTTACCTTTTAGTTTTTTATTTTTATATTTATCGAGATCAATAACTTGAGTTATAGTGATATCATAGCAGGTGATAATGTTTGCTTACTGACCTTTACGTTTGTTTATATAGATCTTCAATTTCAACATTATATCCTTATCACCTTGGTCAAGAAATGAAAATGCAGTAAGCAAACATTAAGCAAAATTAAAAACCTTTACATTTAAGGGAATCGAACCCTTGAAATATTTGAAAAAACTTGATTGTACTACCTAATATTTACATGGAATACGTAAATATTATTAGGTACTTAGTACAATCATAATGTTTTCAATTAATAATTTAAAATTAAAAAAAAAATCAATTTTATTCTTTAAACCACGTTTATTTCATAATATAATGAATTCATGCTACAGCTCCTTACTCTAAAAAACACTATTTTTATAAACAAAAAATATGATGATATTTAAAAATAAGCAAATTACATTTCAACAATAGTTCACATTTATATGGAGTGAGTAATTTTTGACATTATTTTACCTATCAAATTTTCTGTAGCATCCATAACTTCATCGTAATTATCCTTGACTACATACTGTGCACTAACACTAGGAGTATCACCATTTATATTTTCATCTTGTTCTCCTCCATTTAGTCCATAAATATTTATTTTTATTAAATGAAGCCGTCTTCCAGTTGCTTTGCGAATAACATAGGATGTTGATGTAGAAGTCGGGGGTGAAACAGGCTTCAATAGTGATAAACTGCATTTTTTCTTTTTTTTCATCTCCTTACTAGATGCTTGAACTGGTTCTGCTGCTTGTTTTTGAGCTAAATCCTCGCAAAGTCTCTGAAATTCAGTTTCCGCGAACCCGTTTACATCTTGTGCGTAGTAAAAAGGATTTGTTAGATTTTCGTTGGGTAAGATAGGAGTCGACATAATTCTGAAACAAAAAGAAAAATAATTAATAAATAACGGTAAAAAAATACATGCTTTACTAAAAGTCAGCACATTGTTATAAAATAATTATAATAACTTACCAAGTAAAATACTCGATATTTATTATGATAAAATTATGAGCGCGGCTACTGTTTTCTTCGGGAGCTGTAGCAGGAATGAAGCTTTAATAAATAATAATTAATCTAATACTGTCTTGCGATCTAAAACGATGTAATTTGAGCAAAACGAAAACATAATGCTTTAGTGACACAGCATCACATTCCAAGTTTTTCCCGAGAGCTGTAACAGGAATGAACATGCATCGATAGTAAAATCTTATATAATCTTGTATTCTCAAATGGGTAATTTGAGCAAAGTGAAAACAAATCTTTAGTGACACAGCAACGCATTCCGAGTTTACACGTGTATGGTGTCATTTCTTTAAATTGGTTATTAACATTATGTTACATTTTAGTTATAAAATTATATAGAATATAATGTGAAGACTTTATAACAGGATTTTATCTTTTTTAACAGAAAACACAATGAAGTTGATCAAACAACCAGTAACATTGGAAATTAACAATTTAAATATAGAAGCGTCATCAATCCAAAAAAGGCATAGTTTGCTGTTGCCCGATACGATTCGCTGTATAATATGTGGACCGTCAAATTGTGGCAAAACAAACACAATGTTAAGCTTATTACTACATCAAAATGGACTCAAGTTTCAAAATGTTTACCTATATTCTAAAACAACATTTCAACCAAAATATTGTTTTTTGAATAAAGTTTTAAGCATGGTTCCAGCTGTTAAGCTCTTTACCTTCAAAGATGATAAAGAGGTTATTCCTCCTACTGAAGCCTTGAAAAATTCTGTATTTATTTTTGATGATGTTACTTGCGAGAACCAAGTAAATATCCGAGATTATTTTTCAATGGGTAGACATAAGAACATCGACTGTTTTTATTTGACTCAAACATATTCTAAGATACCAAAACAATTAATTCGAGATAACGTAAATTTTTTAATAATTTTTAAACAAGATGATATAAATTTGAAACACATCTATAACGAACATGTCAATTCTGACATGACTTGGTCAGACTTCAAAAAATTATGTTCAGATATATGGAAAGATCCATACACATGTTTAATAATTAACAAAGATTGTGAATTAAATAACGGTAGATATAGAAAATCTTTCGACGTTTTTGTAAAATTTTGAATGAAATGATTTAAACAGATTGTAATTTAAAATTAGTTTCATTTTAATTTTTACTACATAGTTCAATGGTTGTGTAAAATAATTAAAAAAAGAAATGGAAACAAGTTTGAAAAAAGAGTTAATTAAATCAGTAAAGGCTATTAAAAGTAAAGTAAAAAGATTACGTGATGAAGATGAAGAGTTAGAACTGAGGCGGAAAAAAATATTTAAACCACTGTCTGATCCTTTGAAAGCAATTGTTACACTAAGTAAATATGCTACAAACAAATCTTATCACGAAACTAATTGTAACAACGCAAGTGTTGGAAATAATCAATCGCCTGAAATTCCAAATATAAACTCAAAACAAGATGGTGATATTGAAATTACTCACAACGATAATAACTTTGAAGAAAATCCGAAAAAACAAGAGGAAATGTCTGAACCTTTGGAATTTCTAAATGATGAAGTCAACATTTCCGAAACACTGGCAGACAATGATCTGTTTGGCGAGCAAAGCAATGTATCTATACCATTTGGTATACGTCGCATTAACAAAAAATTGATGATAGGAAATACCCCCGTCAAATTTTCAACTGTAGATGATATGTCTTCAAACAAATTAACTTTTATTACTATTGATGATAAAAGTTATGAACTAACTGCTGGTTTAATAGAACTTTTATTAAGAAATAAACCAAACTTGAATAAAGTAACCGAAAGTGATAAAATCACATATAAAGATATCTTAATTAGTACTAGTGCTCATAAAAGGGATTACAATCCTGCTAATCAAATTAAAGGTGACAAAGGAAAAAAATATTCTCAAATCATCAAACCATTATTTTATGAAAAGGATATGTGTGAAACAAACAAATTAAAGTACGGTGGTAGGCTACCAGTTTTAAAGAAATACAAAACTGATACTGATCTCATCTATTGGGATGATCCTAATGAGTTAATTGAAAGATTAAGATTGATTATTGCGTCCAGAGACGCTGGCAACACTAATCATGATAATGAAATTCTTTCGATTATTGAAGAGTTAAAAGAAGCGGGTATAATAAAAGAATAAAAGAAAGCACATTTATGGAGCGTGTTCAGTATTGATAAGCAGGTTGAACATGAAAGTTGATAAGTTTGGACATCATGTTAATAAGATGCGAAGAATGAAAGGAGTGTTATTAGAATGCGCTTTGAAGTGTACAAACAATAATTTGGATGCTCAGCATAAAAGAGTAAAAAATCTTGCGCAACCGGTAGATTCTAACGATTGTGTAACAAAAGAATACGTTGATGTTTTGGCAGACAATCTTTCAAAAAAAATATCATCAATTAATCAGTTTATTACAGAAATAAATATTAAAGTAAGTAATTTGATCGAAATCACCGAGGCTAGTAAAGTAAAACATGAGCAAAAACAGCGTCGTAAATGAAATACATAAAAATGCAAGAGTAAACTTTCCTCGTCGACATGTTGTCATGAGAGATATAGACGATTTATGGCAAGCTGACTTGATTGATATGAAATCTCTTTCGAAACAAAATTCAGGTTATAAATATATTTTAGTTATAATTGATACATTCTCAAAATATGCTTGGGCATTTCCACTAAAGTTTAAAAATAAAGATCAGGTCTCTAAAGCGTTTGAATCTATATTAAAGAAAGGACGTATTCCAAAAAACCTTCAAACAGATTTTGGAACTGAGTTTTACAACGAAAATTTTAAAAAGATAGTCAAAAAATTTAACATCAATCATTATTCTACATATTCCACTAAAAAAGCTTCTATAGTTGAAAGACTTATAAGAACTTTAAAAAATAAAATGTATAAACAATTCAGTTTCCAAGGAAACTACACTTGGACTAAAGGTGTGCTAGAAGAAATAGTTGAAAATTATAACACCTCTAAACACAGAACGATCGGTTTATCTCCTAACGAAGTTAATGAAAATAATAAGAAACTTATACTTCAAAGATTTAATGTAGGAAAACAGTTAAAAATCCTGAAGAAGAGAAATTTAAAAGTTGGAGATTTTGTGCGCATTAGTAAGTATAAAGGTGTTTTTGAAAAAGGTTATACTCCTAATTGGTCCACCGAAATATTCCAAATTAAAAAAGTACAGAAAACGAATCCTGTTACTTACCTTATAGAAGATGCTAAACATCAGCCAATTTTGGGCTCATTTTATGCAGAAGAACTTCAAAAAACAGAAAATCCTAATGTCTATCTTATTGAAAAAGTTTTAAAAATAAAAGGAAACAAGATATTTGTAAAGTGGTTAGGATTTCCATCGAGTGAAAATAGTTGGATAGATAGAACGAATATTTTATAACTAACCAGTTCCCAATTTATTTATTGTTATTTAAGTGATAGTATAGTTATTTTTCATTCATTGTAATAAAAGTAATGAAAGAGAGCAGTATTCTGAATTGGTTTATAAATCATTTACCATTTGAACTTCATCTACCTGGATATAATTACTGTGGTGCTGGTACAAAATTGTATAAAAGGCTTGCAGGGGGAGATCAAGGTGTAAATAAATTGGATGAATATTGTAAACAACACGATATTGCATACGACTTGTCAACTTCATTAAGTGATCGTCATAAGGCTGATAAAATATTGATGAAAAGGGCTAAGCAACGTGCTTTAGCATCTGATGCAACTTTGGGAGAAAAGATAGCAGCAAATTTAGTTAATAAAGCTATGATAGCTAAATTGTATACCGGGTCGGGACTGACTAGTAAAGCCAACAATTCTAAAACAGTGTCGCCAAAAAAATCCGCTTCAGGCACTGGTTTGAAAAAACACTTTAAACATGTTGTTGCTCATGCAAAAAAGCATGTGCAAAAAATGAAACCCAAATGTAAGAAAATGGCTATAGAATTAGCCATAGCAGCAGCTAAAGAATTGACTAAAGACTCGTCAATAAAACTTCCTCGAATTATACCAATTCCAAAAACTGGTGGAGTACTTCCTTTGATACCTATTTTTGCCGGATTATCTGCTGCGGGTAGCTTAGCTGGTGGTGCTGCAGGAATCGCTAAAGTTATAAATGATTTGAAAGACGCTAAAAAACGTTTTACAGAATTAAAGAGGCATCATGAAAAAATGGAAACCCTCCATATAGGCAAAGGTTTACATATCAAACCGCATAGAGGTAGTTTAGGAATTTACATTTCAAATGAAAAAAACTAAGAGAAAGGCTACCCAAACGAGCGCTCACCAATATTGACATCATCAACCATTCGCAAGACATTCCTTACTTTCGAGGGGTATTTATGAGAGATGAGATGCCAAAACATCCTTTTCGAAAAGAATGTGGTATATTTAATTTGGATAGCTCCAATAATCCTGGCTCTCATTGGGTAGCCTATGCAAAAGTAAATAATGAAATTCAATACTTTGACAGCTATGGAAATTTAAAACCACCTAAAGAGTTAATTCAATATTTAGGAACTGGTATGAGTTATAATTACAAAAATTTTCAAGGTAGTCATCCTTATAACTGTGGTCATCTATGTATAAAGTTTTTAAGAAGTTTTTGGAATACACAAAATAAAATGTATAAATAGTTCAGTAAAATCAGTAAATATTTAGTTTACGATCATGTCTGTAACAATCACTATTACCGGGCACAAATCTGTGTTGGAATCATTTTTTCAACCTCCTCTTATTCTCGATGGTGAATATGAATGCGGTTTATTATATTTTTCTGCTCTGAACTCAATCCCAAACATAAATCATAGCAATAACATATTTGCATATGGTGATGAATGTAAATATTTAAAAATTCCATATGGTACTTATGATTTATATGACATAAGAGAATATCTTGCGAGTAAGTTAGACAACTGTGAAATTGAAATAAAACCAAATAATAATACTTTAACATGCTCACTTTTTTGTTCCAAAACTGTACATTTTGACGTAGAAAACAGTTTAGGACGCTTACTTGGTTTCCCAAATGTAAAACTTGAAGCAAATAAATGGCATGAGTCTGTTAATCCAGTTAACATTCTTCCCTTGTCTGTCATCAGGATCGAATGTGATCTTATATTCGGATCATTTAATAATGGGTTTGCATCACATATTATTCATGAATTTATTCCTAACGTTCCTCCAGGATATCGATATATAGAAATTCCAAAAAATATTATTTATCTTCCTGTTAATAAGAGTAATATATCATCCATAACTGTTAAAATCATTGACGAAAACGGTAACAATATTGATTTTAGAGAAGAAAATATCCAACTGAGACTTCATTTACGTAGAGCAAAATGATAGTGTTTAATAAAACACTTGGATATGAGGTGAAAAGAATCAATCATTTGCCTGCTACTAAAGCGCGTACACGTATTAAAGCAAATCGTAATATTGTAACAAAAAGAAACAAAGATTTTCTCCGATCACTCGGATTCAAAGTATGAATATTCTAAATATTAATAACACCCCAGTATTCGATAATTCTATCGAAAGTTATGAGATCCACACGTACAATCCATACAATAACAGCTTTAAAGAAAATGATGAAATTCGCATTCCAATACATCAGCAAGACATATACATATTACCATGTAATAGTTCAATTTATGTTGAAGGCTTTGCCACAGTGACTGGAAAAGATCAATCGGGGAAAGAAATAAAGAAACCTGTAAATTTTACTAATAATCCTGTTATGTTTCTATTTCAAGACATTAGGTATGAAATGAACGGTATTGAAATAGATCGCGTAAGAAACCCTGGAATAACCACAACATTAAAATCATACATATCGATGAATGAGGGGGATAGCAAAGTCGCAGCATTGTGGGGTTGGCAAATGGATGGTTTTAAAATGACAGAGGGATATTTTAATGCTGTTATACCATTGAATAAAATAATGGGATTTGCCGAGGATTATAATAAAATTATTATAAACTGTAAACATGAACTTATTCTGAATAGAAGTAATAGTAATTTAAATAGTGTAACAATTCACAAGGATGATAATATACATATAGAAGTACGAACAATTCAGTGGCGTGTGCCGCATATAAAAGTTTCGGATCGTGAAAGACTCTCACTACTTAAGTATTTAGAAAAAGACAAACCTATTCAAATAGCATTCAGAAATTGGGATTTATATGAATATCCTTTACTTCCTAAAACTACAAAACATTCGTGGTCAATTAAAACTACTTCTCAACTTGAAAAGCCTCGATATGTTATTTTTGGTCTACAAACTAATAGGAAAAACAGTAAGACTAATGATAGTTCTATATTTGATCATTGCAAATTAACAAATGTAACACTGTTTTTAAATTCACAATATTACCCATACGATTCACTTAATTTGAAATTTGATGAAAATAAATACAGTATATTATATGAAATGTACACTCAATTTCGTCAGTCTTATTATAATCTTCCTGTTGACCCGTTGTTTGATCTGATCACATTTAAAGAAAAGGCACCACTGTTTGTAATTGACTGTTCAAGACAAAACGAGAATTTAAAGACAGGACCTGTAGACGTACGTTTGGAAATTGAAAGTTCGCAAGATATCCCTGATAAAACATCAGCATATTGTCTTATAATAAACGATCGCCTCTTTGAATATAAACCCTTAAGTAATATTGTTCGCAAGTTGTCATGAATGTCATCATTGATGTACAAGGATTCAAGACGGATTCCAATGAGTTTATAGTAAAAGAAATAGCTATATTATGTAATAACCATATCCAGACTTATTTAATCAAGCCACCATACCCATTTTATAATTTAACGAAAACGGAAAGAAAACAAGTTTGTTGGATAGAAAGAAACAGAGGAATACATTGGAAAGAAGGTTTTATTTCATACTTAAACTACAAAGGATATGTAAACATGAATAATTATTTAAATAATAAACGTGTTTATGCTAAAGGTGTAGAAAAAGTGCAGTGGATATCGAAAATGTTTGGTTGCGATAGTGTTTATAATTTGGAAGATAAATCTTGCCCTAGCTTATTAAGTTTGTATGAACAATACGAAACGAATAGTGATGTGTTTAGTTGTTTATACCATCCTTCAATATGTGCATTAAAAAACGTGCTTGTTTTAAGAAAATGGTGTCTCGATAATAAAATTTTCTAAAAAATATATATCTAGTAGTTTTATTTACTTTCCTTCTGTTAAGGGTTGATTAGTAATATAAGTATGACTAGCAAAGTATAGTCAATATTTTTATTAGCTGTTGATTAATACGACTTTAGTTTATTCATGTACATGGTCTAAGGAAGTCATTCCTTTTCAAAAACTCAAAGTAATCATCATAATTATAAACAAATAAAAATGATATTAAAAGTTAATGATTTAGTTGACGTTGTTATTGTAAAATGGAATTTGTGTGGGCTGCATCATGTACATATATTAAACTATAAGGAATACGATGGTATTCTGATATCAACGATCTCAAAGAAATCCAACATTTATTATAAAGGTCTTAAAGTTTCCGCACGCGTATTAAGAATAAATAATAAGTATGTTGACTTGATACCATCAGCTGATTAATGTGTAACTAAAATCGTCTGATTTTCATAAATAACCTTATAAAGCTGAGTCATTAGGATTTATCTGAAATTGACACATTAAAAGTAATTTGTTGAACGATTTAAAATAAACGATTACTTATATAAATCCAAATAATTCTAAAATGAGATGTCAATAGTGATAAGTAGGCTATCCAAGAATAATATCACCATTGAATCATCTTCGAGGAGTTTCTGACAACCTGATCATTCTCTTGTTACTGATTATATTTAACATCGATCGTGAAATTGGAAGTTGTAGCTCACGTCTATACGATGCGCGGCGCGGCGCAGCTAGACCGCTAGACGCGCCGCGCTTTATCTAGAGACGTGAGCTACAACTCCCAATTTTACCCTACTCACCAGATATGTGCTACGTTGCTAAGTTATGGATGTGTGTCAAACCCATCAATTATCATCATCACCATCATGATCAACCCATCACCGACCTACTACTGAGAATTGGTCTCGTCTCAGAATGAGAAGGGTTTAGGCCAAAGTCCGCCATGCTGGCTCAGTGCGGATTGGCATTACAAGTAGTTTTAATTGCAGAAGACAAGAAAAAGTGGGACGAAAAGTTTTCTTTTAGGCTGCCTTTCCACCAGATATTATTTGCTACATTGCTAAACTACAGATATGTGTGTCAAACAATGCCAATCATCATCACCACGATCAACCCTTGGCCAGCTCACTAATAAGCACGTGTTTCTCATAGAATGAGAGAGGTTTAGGCCATAGTCCTCCATACTGCCTTAGTGCTGGATTGGCAGACTTCACAGAGCTTTGAGAATATTATAGAGAACTCCCAAGCATGCAAGATCTCTCACGAATCACCATGTTTTCCTTCATCGTTAAAGCAAGTGATATTTAGTTGCTTGGTTAAAATAATGAAATTTATAGCTTAGATTTTCTAAGAGATCTGTGCCATCACAAAGCGGCGGCAATGCTTAGTTGCTTGCTTTTCCTGCATGATTAGTAGCAGGAGGTCGAAATCATGTACTTCTACGAAGTACCTGACTCTTCTATCCTACAGCACAATTTTTTTACTTGATCTATTCGACCACCATCCAATAAGATAAATACTATATAAGAGCGATTCCCTCGCACTCAAAAGAAATATTTCCTCCACTTACAAACATCCCGTCAACAGATCCTAAACTAACACTTACTAAATTATAAAATTAAGGGAAAATAGACCTTATCTACTAGAAATAAGGCTTATAGAATACACCGTAATACCTTTTGGAGTGAGTCATATAAAACAAGCTTTTTCTATGTGCTCCGAAGTCAATTTCGATTTGCGCTTCGTTACCCCGACCACCAATTCATAGGATTTTTTTATATTTCTGTAGAAAATCTCGTTTCATTATTACGATATTTTTTTCATTTACAATGTGCGGAAGTACTTACTTTCGTTTATAGTAGGCAAATCAAAAAAATGTGAAAAAAAGTTTTTTTTTAATAAAAAATAGCGAGCCAACGAGCAGACCGGTCACCTGATGTTAAGTGATTACCGCCGCTCATGAACATTTGCTGCACCAGAGGAACCGCCGATGCGTTGCCGGCCTTTCAGGAGTTTGTTGGTCCGCCCTTGAATAACCTCATCTTGTAATCTAGTGGGAACACGCCGATGGGAGTTGATTCCACAGTTTGTGTGGAAAAAAGGATCTGGCACAACAGGCGGTCGAAGTGCACCAGGCACCCAGGTGGTGAGGGGTACCGCTATAACAGGAAAAAAAAATAAGTAAAAAATGTTTTGATGTAAGATGGTAGGTACGGTACCCTTCGCGTGTGATTCCCATTCGCACTTGACTGATTTTTAATTTACAATCTACGAAAGTAAGTTAAAGTAATAGCCTAGTGTCTATTCTTAAAGGGCTTCGGCCTCCGATTTGGATTTATGAATTATGAATCGTAACGCGTACGTGTCGTATTGCTAAAATTTTGAAATCAAATTCGATACCTACTCGTCACGTAGAAAGGCTTATTAAATCTAACAAGGTGTTAACAAACACACGCGGGGGATGTACGCCAATCAGCCTGAAAAATGTCAAGAAGCTGTTATTTCTGTTCGAGGCTGTGCTATGGTTTTACCTTGTTACCCGACTGCGGAAAAGCCAAAAGGAAGGGTAATGATTTTAGCAGTGTATGTATATATGTATGTATCTATGTATGTACGTATGTGTGTATGTATGTTTGTATCCAGATTCTGTGTGTTCCACCGTAGCGCCTAAACTACTGGGCCAATTTTGATGAATGAGGTGTCGTTGTAAAGGCCCGGGTGACCTAGGCTATATATTATACGAAAAAAAAAAATTGACCTAGCGGATGTTACATCAGAAAAGTGGGGGGTTTCCAAAAATATTTTTTGCTATTGTATCGTGGGGTGTCAAATGAAAGAGAAGAAAATTCGGAATTCATGGGTATAAATGTACAACAACATTAAAATACGGCAAACGACAGACAAACAATTTTATTCTCATACGTATATTTCTATGTTATTAAAACGATCGCAGTCGGGTTTTAGTTTTCAACTTTATCTTGTTACACCAATGTATTAAGAGGGGTCTCTCCGTCACTCGCTTCATACAAACGTAGTTCCAATTTCATTTAATTTTTTAATTAATGTATTTTTTCCTTTCTTTTAAGTAACCACTATCCTATCCTAATTTACTTAAATCTCCAATTTTCCTTTTACCGCAATAACTTTTACATTAAATATGTACAATAACCATTTATAAAACGAGAGAGAAAACACTCATAAAATCATTTCTGCGAATGAAACGTTAATTCCGTGAACAATGTCTTAAAGCCATCCACTTAAATACGGGTCAAATAATTTTTACTTCGTCAGCCAAAGTTGAGAGAGCGTTTGAAATATTCTAAGAGTTTTATAAATAATATTTCCCCCTTCCCAATATTTTCTTCAGCTCTTAAACCACAAGCCATGTTTTCAATCTTTCAAACATCAAACAAATTGAAAAGTTCAAGGTCGAGTATGATATAATACAATTAAAACTTTTTCTTTTAAAATCGTACTTACTCTCTACTTACTTAAGAGGGGTCTCTCCGTCACTCGCTTCATACAAACGTAGTTCCAATTTCATTTGAATATGAAGCAACCAAAGTCCATGAAATTTTGCAGACATATTCAAGAAACTAATATCTATGTCTGTGGTTTTCCAGATTTCTGCTAACATATTCGGTTTTCAAGTTACGCGGTCTTAAAAATTTACATAAAAATCTTTGAGCCCCTGTAATTTTAAAACTACATATTTTTAGAAAAATCTAAAACACCACAGACTCAGATATTAGTTTCTCGAATATGTCTGCAAAATTTCATAGACTTTGGTTGCTTAATATTCAAATGAAATTGGAACTACGATTGACTGAAGCGAGTGACGGAGAGAGCCCTGTTAATAGAAGAGTTTAAAAAACTTACACTAGGTTGGAATTTTTTTAGAGTTCGAGAAAAACCCTTATAGGATCACCTCGTTGTCTGTGTGTCTATCAAGATTTTGAAAATGTAATCACACTTTCGCATTTCGCTTCAATTTTAGTATGTATTTTTATAAACCAAAAAAATATCCCCATTCATAAACTCTTCTTAAATTTTTGTATTCTTACAAAATTATTAGATTAATTATATCTGATCATCTCTTTAATGAATAGGGTAGGGTAGGGTAGGCATTAAAAGATTAATTCGAGAAAGAATCCCGAGGGACTTTTGTATAGAAAATCTTATTTACTTCAAGTGAGTGCTTCCGTGTGGTCTAAATATAAGGAGGCAAGCTTTTCGTTACAAAGCAGATAATAATCCTTTCATTTTGAAAACAGTCGATATCACCAACTATGTGTTCCATTTTCAGGAATCTACCAGAATTCTAACTTCTTCTAATTTGTTTTTTTTTTTTTAAGAATATTAGCCATGCTAATCGTGCCTGATACTCCCTTTTCCCCCCCAATCAAGCGTAAAGCTTGTGCCAAAAGTGAGTATGACAATAGTGCAACGGGTGGGGTTTAAACCGCTGACCTTTCGGAATTCAATCCGCTCCTCAACCGTTGAGCTATCGAGGCATTATTTATTTGCTATAAAGCTCAATCAGCACATTTTAAAGTTAAGGTTTTATCTCAAAAATTAAAATCTTTTTATTTATTAAGTTAAATAAAGGACCTGTGTCATGATGAAGTGAATTTTGTATTGAATCTTATTTCAAACATCAAGATGTATTCATGATCAACTCATTTCCGCCCCACTACTGAGTACAGGTCTCCTCTCAGAATGAGAAGGGTTTAGCCCATAGTCTGCCACGCTGGCCCAATGCGGATTGGCAGACTTCACACACCTTTGAGAACGTGGAGAACTCTCAGGCATACAGGTTTCCTCACGATGTTTTCCTTCACCGTTAAAGCAAGTGAAATTTAACTGCTTAAAATGTACATAACTGAAAAGTTAGTGGTGCGTGCCTGGGATCGAACCCCCGATCTCCAATTAGGAGGCGGACGTTCTAACCACTAGGCTATCACAGCTTCATATTCAAGATGTATTCATATAAGAGAAATAAAGCAGCTTTGCTATAAAGATAATGAATCTTGTATAGGATAAAATCGCTTTCGCTTATGTTTTGGTCCACGGTGTTAAGAGCAGCGAATTTGATCGCGCTCGAGTCCAACATTCTGTACTCGATTCCTATTGAAGGCGGGATTGAGATTGCTTGTTTTTATTTCCCTTAAATTCCAAATGGAAATGAAATATCATCCTCTAAAAATCCTATTTCAATTTTGAAATTATCAAATGTTATGTTAATGTTACTGAGTAGAAATTTTCTACGTAGTTCTTTTCGGTAGGAAGGACATTTCGAACCAGTGCGTTAGATTAAATTGACGATTCGGAAAGAATTTTTACAAGTTTATTTTGAATAATAAAATCTTTCATTGCGGAAGTTTAATACTTACTAAAAAATAGGCATCATAACACCACGCCAATTTGCCTTAAAGCCAGCTTTTGCCTACGACTTCTATTAGGTACGTGATATGATTAAAAATAATTATTATTTTTAACCTATTAGTACGTACCTACTCGGGCATAATGTAGATCTATATCTATCAGTGAAACAATTTTCAAAATCCATTTTTTCAGGTTACGGAGCTTTTTTCTTTTTTTATATTAAAAAAACAGAGAGCAAATGAGCAGTCGGGTCACTTGATGTTAAGTGATTACCGCTGCCCAGGAACATTTGCAACACCCGACGTACCGCCGATGCGTTGCCGGCCTTTCAGGAATTTGTTGTACGCCCTTTAGAGGTGGCTCTTCTAAAATCAAGGATCCGCCCCTTAAATAACCCCATGTTGTGATCCAGTAGGAACATCGCAGATAGTTCATTATTTTATTTATTTTAAGCGTAGAAGTATATACGTATTGCTATCAAGTTAAACCAATTTAGAACACATTCCTTAGAGGGACTTAATACGACTGGGGACTAAATATATCTAAACTAATAGTCCTTTAAGTTCAACACGCTACCGCACTTACCTACACTACCATTTCTTTCACTTATCTTAACACAGAGTTGCATTAAATTCTACTTCTAAAACAGGTAGCCAACAAAGTAAAAGTCAACAAGAAAGGTTCTATAATATGCCCCCGTCCAGCTGTTACCGGCTTAAATATCGAGAGTCCAGACCCAGTAAAACCGTGATCATTACCGCATACTTATGTTGTTCCACATACATTTCAATAACATGATCAGTAATCACACACCAAATGTTGTGGTGCTGCTAGCTGCAATCAATCGCACCCTAGATTGTGGATGTGTAGGGTGCTCCAAACACACCCATTTATTTATTTCCACACGCCCCCGCTCAGTTCGGTGTACCGCTAAGTGGTAACTAAGAGACAATAAATTGGAGGAGATAATAAATTATATACTAGGCCTCAACTTAGGCTAGCTCAAAGACTTACAAATCTAACAACAACGTGAAAGTGGTAACGAACGTTAAACAAGTGTAAATTACAAGTGTAAATTAAAAATTTTCAACACCCCCGACAAATCATTTTCAAATAAATAATTATGTATATCTAGGCAACGTCCATCTTAACAGCTTGACATTTGTCAATTGACACTTGAATATTATGAATCTAAGGGTTATCTAACCTTCTTTTCTACAAGAAAACTAGAAAATAGCTGATAACTTTTAAACGGCTGAACCAATTTTTTTGGATTATAGCTAAGAACACTCTCGATCAAGCCACCTTTCAAACAAAAAAAAGTAAATTAAAATCGGTTCATTCGTTTAGGCGCTACGATGCCACAGACAGATACACAGATACACAGATACACAGATACACAGACACACAGATACACAGATACACACGTCAAACTTATAACACCCCTCTTTTTGGGTCGGGGGTTAAAAAATTATAGCACCCCCGACAAGTGAAGGTTACAGTAACTAGAAAAAAGCTGATAACTTTCAAACGGCTGAACCGATTTTCTAGGATTATAGCTAAGAACACTCTCGATTAAGCCACCTTTCAAACGAAAAAAACTAAATTAAAATCGGTTCATTAGTTTAGGAGCTACGATGCCACAGACAGATACACTACACAGATACACAGACACACAGATACACACGTGAAACTTATAACACCCTTTTTTTTGGGTCGGGGGTTAAAAATTGTCAACAAGAAAGGTGGATGCGTCCTTTTCCAGCCGTTACCGGCTTAATGTCGAGAGTTCGGCCGCTCGGGTTTCGCGCCTTTACTGTTACACGATGATCTTTTCGTGAACACTTACACGTACACCCAGTAAACCCGTGTTTTTGACGTGACAACGTCTTATAATTCGATAGAGCCGGCTGCACGCACGAAAAAACATGACTCATGCGGCGTTACCTCGCTCTGAGGCGTTCCATGTAAGGCTTGAAGTGCAAGCGAGAGCGCGGAACGAGCGACAAAGAAGCACAATCGGCCTTTGTTGTCACGTTCAACTATCGTCAGTAAACCGACTTTACAGACAACCAATTTTTTTTACCGTATACTTACGGTCTTCCACGTATTCGTACATTTAAATGATGTAGTCACACATCAATAGCTGTGATAAGTCTCCTCCAATTTATTACCACATAGCGGTTTACCAAACGAAGTGACAATGGAAGTGGAAATAAATATTATATGGGTGTGTTTTGAGCACCATACACACCCACCACTGATGTGGAGTAGAGATTTCGAGCACTGTGATTGGCCAATTCACAGTCCGCTCCGCTCTACTCCGCCCATCTGCGCGTCAGTGGAAACTTACTCTTAAAGCGATAAAAGAGAGTTTCGTGGCCTAACTGAGAAAGTTTACGGATTTGACGGTGGCACGTCACTCAGACATGTTGTTACGGAAACACGCCTGAGGCAGGCGCGTATTTACTTACTTTATTTTACGTGAGACTCTGTATTGTTCTGGAATAATAATATCGCAGTCAGGATAAAGGTTTATTTTAAAGTTTATCATCATCATCATCATCAACCGATAGACGTCCGTCCACTCAACGGACGACATCAGTGTGCCTAGTGGGAGATTTTTAACCTATTCGATCGCGTAAAAGTTAACTGCGTTTTGTATGGAATTGAAACAGCGCCATCTTCTTGTCACTAGATGGCGCTGTTTCAATTCCATACAAAACGCAGTTAACTTTTACGCGATCGAATAGGTTAAAAATCTCCCACTAGGCACCCAGGCGAGTCGCAGAGAGCCGCTGGATTCAGGCGGCGCAAGACCGTGGCATGTCAGATTAATATTTAGAGGAATGTGCAGCGCCCAGACAAGTCGCCAAGACTTAGGGGCGCTAAGAATATAATGTAACTAGTTGTAAGAATTATGTTAATACAATAATATAATAATAATAATAATGTGGAAGTCCATACAAGAGACCAATTTCCAACGGTGAACGATTGTGGTCTATCGGTTGACGGTGATGACGATTTTTTAAATAAAAATAGCGAGCAAACGAGCAGACGGGTCACCTGATGGCAAGTGATTACGGCCGCCCATGAAGATTTGCAGCACCAGAGGAACCGCCGATGCGTTGCCGGCCTTTCAGGTACTTGTTGAATAACACTATGGTGATGATGAGACGTCCACTTCTGGACCTAATAGGGAACTTGTTTCCTAAGTAGGTATCTTTCAATAATAGCTACAAATTATATCACGCGCGAACGAAACCAGGAGAAATAGCTAGTACCTACTAAGTTATTATTTTATTATTTATCTACGTATGTTTAGATGCAAGTTGCGTTTCATTATAGTAATGTAAGTACTCATGTTACTTTAAGCTTGTTCTAGGATCTGGATTATCCCTTTGTGGGAATATTTAAATAGCATTACTAAGCTGGATGGCATTTTAATATAAGGAGAGGTTTCTTTTGGTATTCTTTTATGGTACAGTATAAAATAACTTATTTTAGAATAATCTACATAACTATAGATCGCGACAGGTTGAGATGGCAATTGGGGCATCCCCACCCGATTGCCGCCATGACCTGTCGCACACTATTATTAATAGGCAGCTACTTTGCGCTATCGGCCAAAAATGAAAATTTACGTGTTTCAGGATTTTTGGTAATTCCAAAATCAAAAATTCCACTCGATAAAAAATCGAGGGCGAGTCATCATCATCAACATCATGATCAACACACTGCCGGCCCACTAGTAAATATGGGTTAAGGCCCACTGATTCGGAATGCCTTTTCTACCGAGAAGAACCAGCAAGAAACTCGGCGATTGCTCTTACACTTAATATAAAAGACATTGTTGGGCATGATGGTCGTCAAGCGCAAACCGCAATGCGCAAAGCTCTTTATGTGTGTCTAACTTTAACGTGTGAGCATAGTGGATAACCAGCTTAATGTATAACTCTCATTTAGAACAATGTTCCCCTGAACAGCAACAAGAATATACTGGCGCTGCGTCTTGATAATATATTTAATTTTCAACTGCAAAGTGAAATTTATTGTAGCAATGTAGAGATTGTCCCTCGAGGGAGCCGGTGCGTCCCTTTGTGGAAGCTATTACGTATTTCAGTGAGAATGGCATTGTTAGTTCACGTTTTAAATATAACTTTTGTTATAAAGAATTCTCTTTGTATGGCGTTATATAATTTAAAGCGATATTTTATGAAATTGTGCTGCTATTGACCCAACGTTGATCTATTCTAACTGGTGGGTAGGTATTGAATTTATAGGGAAAAGATCAGTTCAAAAAAAGCTTGAACGTACAGGGCGTTCAAGTTTTTCTTGCCCTTTTTGTTTCGATTAGTGAGTAAGTATGAAAATCATCGAACAACAAAACAAACACACAAGACAATGATGTATTTTTAAGAATAAGAATACCTATGTAAAAAAATAAACAATTTAGTTTACAATTCCAACACAAACTCTATAAAATCCTACACTTATTTGGGTTTGTTTAATATTTTTAACTTATGACCTAAGTGGGTGACTGCGGAAAGATTACCTACCTAACCTACTATACTATGTACTAGGTACCTAGATAAGGTACCTAGTACATTATTAGAAAGTTTGTGTGTATGCGTGTGTGTGTGTATGTTTGTTACTCCTTCACACAAAAACTACTAGATGGATTTGGCTGTTTGGAATGGAGATATATAATATCCTGGATGAGCACATAGGCTACTTTTTATCCCGGAAAATCAAAGAGTTCCCACGGGATTTCGAAAAACCTAAATCCACGCGGGCGAAGTCGCGGGCATCGGCTAGTGTGATTTATGGAAAGCAACGCCTGCTTCTATATAACACTAACATTTTCAAAATATTTTAGCTTTTCCGTAATTCTTAGTTTTTTGTACCCGCCGCTCCGTTAACCGTAAAAAGAGTTTTGACTCAACGAATTTCTCGATATAAAAGCCTTGCGCCAGTCAATATTAAAAACGTCACCCGCAAACCCGTTCGCCGTAAAATAGATCGCATCTAGGGATTTGTAAGGGCCAAAAAAGTGTCAGATCGTGCGAGACGATTTTAGGTCTCCCGCAAACTGCAGACATTCTGTTTGGTTGATAATAGTCGAATAACTAGTTGACAACCTCCCTGGTGCAGTGCTTAGCGCTGTGTTCTTATCAGTGGGAAGTCCCGGGTTCGATACCCGGCAGGGGATTAGAATTTCGTAATTTCTGAAGATTTGGTCTGGTGGGAGGCTTCGGCCGCCAAGAGATTTAGCGTTCCGGTACGATGCCATGTAGAAAACAAAGCGGTATGAGTGTAATTAAAAACTGCCATTTCCAGGTTAGCCCGCTTCCATCTTAGACTGAATCATCACTTACCACCAGGTAAGATTGCAATCAATGGCTCACCTGTATCTGAATTTTAAAAAAAACTTAGTTCTTAACTTCTATTGGGTACTTCATTCACTTCAAAAAGCGCAGCGTTGGCATTTCCCCCATTAAATGACTAGATGTCATCAAACGATTCGCAGAATGCTGCTGGATTCTGTCGATTGAATACCACGAAGGTGTTGATGATACTTACTTTGCGCTCAGTCTGAATATAGATCCTAAAAAGCTTATCGATCTAGATTCTAGATAGACTGAAGAACTGAGGCGTAGACTCGTTAAAATGCAGGTTATACAACCTGCTACCTACCATCAATGCTGCAGCATCTTGCTGAGGCAGAGCCTTTTTAGCTCACAGACACAACATTGGTCTTAGTATTTTCTATTTTTAAGTTTAATTTATTTGTATGAATTGTATTTTTATTTTTACTCTTTTTTTGTGATTTTGTTGAGCTGAATAAACTTTCATTTATTTATTTTATCTATATTTTTTGACATAAGAACGCAGCAAAGCAAACACGGCTTAGTCTTAGAAGGTAAGCTCAGACTAAAATGTCGGCAAATCAAAAGTTTATCGTTTCCAGTGGTGCCTAAGTTCCAAAAAAAGTGTCAGACGGTTTAAACCGCCCCGGTCGGTTGGCGCCGCTCCAAAAGAAGATATTAACTATTTACATACTATTACGTAACTTCTTTATTGGCTGAAAGGAGAGGCGGTGTTTATTTATACCGCCGGAAATTGGTGGCCTTTTGTTGAAGCCTGATAAATTTGATTTTCGAAGTGAACACTTTTGAACTGGGTGTTGGCGTTTGCTGGCACGCGTGCTGTGCCTTTTTGGAGTGTTTTTTTTTCTGTAAAAAGTGGCTGGTTTTTGTGTTAGTTGGTGGTTTTTTGGTGGTGAACTGACTGGGAAGCGCTCTAAAGGGGTGCCGCGCGTGTGTCGGCGAGCGCCGGCAGAGATGAAGTCCATACTTATATTATTATAGTTTCCCTAACTTGTAATAACTACAAACTTGACATAGGCTAATCTGTGTAAAGCCAGACGAGAGAGGAAAAACAAGACAAAAAAGATCTGATAACTTTTAAACGGCTGAACCAATTTTTTTGAATTATAGCTAAGAACACTCTCGATCAAGCCACCATTCAAACAAAAAAAAAAACTAAATTAAAATCGGTTCATTCGTTTAGGCACTACGATGCTACAGACAGATACATAGATACACAGATACACACGTCAAATTTATAACACACCTCTTTTTGGGTAGGGGGTTAAAAATTCGTGTAAAATGTAGCCTATGCCACCCGGACCATAACAACCATAATAACGAATTGATTATCACCTTATTTATCAAAATCGCTCCAGTGATTTAGGTGCTACGGTGGAATTTACAGAATCTGATACAAACATACATACATTACATAGATTGCTTACTAAAGTTTCCCTCCTTCCTTTTGGCTTTGTCGTAGTCGCGTAAAAAGAAAAAACCTAACTCTGTCACTGATGACTAATCAACGTCCAGCGCTCATCCCAGCCCTTTGGCCTCAAATTCAAACTCAAATTCGAAATATTTTTATTCAATTAAACTTTTACAAGTGCTTTTGAATCGTCAAAATAATCTACAACTGGTTCGGAGTGCCGTCATCTCATTCGCACGAGAGCTTTTTTAGCTTCCGTTAAAAAAGCCTCCAAATAGAACACATGCATTCCCAAGTATCTATTCACACGTCAACGCTTTTTTAACGCGCACTTTGTATTTTCAGCGCAACGCCGGGTTTTAACGCAACGCCTTTTTAACGCTCGTGCGAATTAGGGCCTAGACTCTATCTGAAATTTTACAATGAATAAGACCGGCACACAATACCAAAATTTCAAGTTCGTAACTCATAGCGTCTACGAGCCAGAGACCTGTAACACGCGGACAGACAGACAGACAGCAGAGTGACATCAACAGCGCTCAAAATGCACAGTTAAAAAAGTTGCACATGTAAAAAGATAATGCTCGAATGATCTAAGATAGGCTTTGTGTACACAGCTAACCTCTCCTGGTATTCAGACAGCGCAAGAAACGTCTTCCACACTCAGCTTTATATGGTTGCACAGGTGAATGTGACTACAGAGACATACCTACTAATTATTATTAAGTCATTAGCGAACGCCTGCAATTTCGTCCGCGTGGATTTAGGTTTTTAAAAATTCCGTGGAAACGCTTGGATTTTCCGGGATAAAAAGTAGCCTATATCCAGGTCTTTAACTACACTTATGCAAAAATTACGTCGATCCGTTGCGACGTGATTGAAAAACAAAACAACAACCAACAAACAAACACACTTTCACATTAATTATAAGAGTTTATTTGTAGCGCGCTCCAATAAATTTAGTTAGGCTTTCAATATCAACCAATCAAATTAATGAAATTTTGTAGAAACTAATATCTGTGTCTGTGGTTTGCCAGATATTCGTTAAAATATTTAGATCCATTCAGACGGCCACCATTCGCGTGGCACAACTCTTTGGCGAAACACGTTTATGTTCGTTTTGTGCGACGATTGAACCTGGTTAACTGGAAGAGAAAACCTCTAAAATATTCGCCTATGTAAATTCTATTGTTGGGCAATGAAGAGTTTAAAACAAAATAAAACTAACTAAACTGTTTATGTACATAGATAGAATGAATAAGTGATGTTGATGGGGGATGGTGAATAGCTGGGGTGGCGGTGGCGGTGGTGGTGATGATGGTGAAAGTGGTGGTAAGGGTGGTAGCGATAGCGGGGGTGGTGGCGGTAACAGCATTGGAGGTAGTAGCGAGAGCAGGAGTGGCAGCGGTACCGCTGGTGAGGGTAGTACTGATACGTGGGTGGCAGCGGTAGTGGCGGTGAAGGTGGTAGCGATAGCATGGCCGGCGGCGGTGGCGAGGCTGGTGGCGGCGAAAGCGGTGGCTTCGGAGGCGGTAGCGCGGTGGGGACGGTTACTTAATACCTCTGTGTTGTAGCTATTCTGTGGACAGCAACCACGTTCTGCATTCGCGAAGTGGTCTCACCACGCTTCGTTACGTCGCGCAAGATCCCGACAAGGGTTTCGCCGCAAAGGAAAACGAGCAAATCTTCACATTCCCCTGCGTTCTATTTGTTTTTGCAAGCGCGGCCGCTTCACTCTTGTTGTTAATTGTGTGATATCATTTCACTTTGAGATAAAATTTTGACTAGATGTATAAATTGCCGGATTTTCTCAGTAGAACCTACTTTCCGCACCGATGGTAAACTCTTGATATATCACGTCATAAGTAAATGGTACGTTTGTCCAGACATGTAATAAATTCAATTCAATTCAAGATCACTGGGGCAGAAATGAGAAAGTTGCTAAAATTGTTTAGCATCTTCACATTTCAATATTATATAATTTATTATATTTATTTATTTGATGATTTGACTAACTCATCATCTCGAACCCACGCACAGGTCTCCTCTCAGAATGAAAAAGGCTTAGGACATAGAGCAACACGCTGGCCAAGTGCGGATTGGCAGACTTTACACACCTTTCAAAACTCTTAGGCATACTGATTTCGTCACGATGATTTCATTCACCGTTAAAGCAAGTGATATTTGACGCACATAACTCCAAAAAGTTCGAACTTTTCGGAAATATGTGCGTCAAAGTTAGTAAGTATACAACTTTGTTCGGTGCGTGCCCGGGGTCGAAGCCTCGACCTGCTCAATAGGAGGCCGTCGTTTTAACCATAAGGCTATCGATCACCGCTTTATACCACTCTTACTACAACAGTCAATCAATCAATCGGAATGTTTGCGTCCACTGCTGGACAGAGGCCTTCCCAAAGTAAATTACCAAGTATTGATCAGAAAACTATAGTTTTAAATTGCTTAACAATCAAATATGGCGGAATAACTGTAAATAAATGATCATTGCAATATGATGACAGATGTATGAGTATAGATTATGGGGAATTACTTTTAGGCACAAAACATTAGGACTAAGGCAACCCTCATTTAATATCAGGTAAAAGCAATTAGTCTCATAATTGCTTTATAACTCATTCGTACCTCTACCGAATTGCGATAGTTAACGCAAAAAGGGCTTAACCACAAAAATGCAAAATGCTTAAAAACATGTTAAGTATGCCAAAAATCCATAGGCAAAATGTTGCGTATAGTTTAATTGTGTTTCATTATACACGCAACTTCAATTGTAACTACAATAACATAATAATGTACTGTGTGTTTACTGTTTTCAGTCATAAATATAGTCCCTAAATTATATATGACTACTCACACACGTTACTTCAGTGATGAATAATTATAGTTGAGCTTAAATCCTTCACTTGAGGTTTATTTAAGGCTTGAGGAGCCATGAAGCAAAATGCAATGTAAGGTATTCTATGTAAACACTCAAATTATAGTAAAAAGATAAATAAGCAATTTTTAACTGATCACAATAAGGAGAAGATTCTCAATTCGTCGATTTTTTTATACAACATCGAGGGACTTTGCCACTATAAATAAATTAGATTGATTTAATTTACTCTTTGTTTTTTATTTTTTTACATTTATGTCTTGCATCATAAAAAAAAGTATAAAATTAACTAGCTTATTCGCGCAACTTCGTCTACATCGACTACACTAATTTTAAACCCCTCTGTTATCTTTTTAGAGATTGCATTTTCAAAAATCCTTTCTTAGGGGATGTTTACAGTATATTAGCTATCTGCATGCCAAATGTCAGCCCGATCAGTTCAGTAGTGTGATAGATCATCAGTCAATCAGTCAGCTTTTCCTTTTATATACGAGTGTACAGAAATCATGAAGCCCCGTCAAAACATTCCAAAATATTACATTTATAAGTGTTATATTTACTTACTAAGTATTTAATTAAAATATCATCCTTCATCAGCCATTAAGTAATTTAATGTAAATCAATTATGTACATATTTTTGCATTGATGATTGGGAACAAAAAAACTAACTTGATTTGTAAGATATATAAGTTAGACCACTTCGATATAGGCTGCTTGTAATTTGTTTACGCTTACTCATAACAACTTTAGATATTTCAGCAATAATGTAATTACGAATGGTTCTACGTACCTATTCTACATACGTAATCCAATAAACAAGTTAGGTATTCATTTGCAAATACTATTCTCAGAATACTAAGGGATCCCTTACATTAATATAACTTCTTAATTAATTAAATTCATCACCATCCCATTGCCAGCTCACTACTGAGCACTGGTACTACACCTCTTAAGATGAGAGGCCACCACGCTGGCTAAGTGCGGATTAGTAGACTTCACGCACCTTTGAGAACGTTATGGAGAACTCATAGGTCGTCAGAAAATCTGCATGCCTGAGCACGACCTTTTCTTTCACCGTTAAAGCAAGTGATATTTAACTACCCAAAATAAAACACAGACTCCGAAAAGTTAGAGATGCGTAACCGGGATTAAACTGTGGACCCCTGAATAAGAGGCCGGAAGTCTTTAACAACTAGGTTATCCTGAATCAAGCGAGGTCCCGTTGGCGCCCTTCAGGTAAGGACCCTAATAAAGTATCAAATTATAGTCCGTACAAAATGACCTCTCACGCGCCATTTGAACTCTATGCGTGTATCATGTCAAAAGTTCGGTTCACCTTTTAAATAAGGACTAAAATCGTGCTTTTTGCATGAAATTTAATACATAAAATAAAATAATTAGTAAATATAAGTTAAAATGGCGCGTGAGAAGATGGTAAGATGGTGAGAAGTAATTATTTACACAATATTATATATCATGCAACATCATTTATAAAGCTTCTTTTATAAACTTAAACTCTTAACTATTTTTATCCGACTACTAATTTAAAATAGTAAGTACTTACCTACAGAAAATATTATGAGTCTACGCCATTATTTTCATTTCTTGCCATGACTCTGTTAAACGATATTTCAGTGCCAGTAATAAGCTCTTTACCGCCTTAATAAAAAGTTCCTCTAGCCTTTGCGTTATTGGAGAAATCTAGCAGGCGTGACTGTTTACACTGCAATTTCGAAACTACCCACGGCATTTTCTATTCTATCGCATGAAGGATAAAGTCTATTATTGAATGGGGACTATTTTTATATTTGTTTCTAGGGATGATCCTCTAAGGTGCACGCTTCATTTGTATTCTCATAGAACGTGGACCTCAGGAGATACTCATCTAACATTCCTTTTACAAGTATTTTTCTACTAAGACTAAAGGAAAAGTTATCGAAGCGACAATATGCATAAATCCATACTTCCATACTAATTAATATGCGAAAATTAAATATCCGTCTATCCGTTTGTATATTACCTTTTCAAGGCCTATCTATTTAATCGATTTTGATATTTAGTAGCTATAATCATCTTGGCTTATGGCCCAAGTGGGCTTTTAATTGTTCATCGGTTTATTGTGTTCCGCGCGTAGAGATGTTGTCAGTCTTGGGTTGTCAATCATAGGTTGGTCTCCCCGCGACGTACCTACTGCAAGGCATCGTCAAGGACTGAATTCGTAGGTAGTTGAAATTCCTCGTACACGTACGGAGCGATTTGCTTCCTCATTTCTATTCCGAACCGCTAGGATATGGAACACCCTTCCGGCATCAGTTTTCTAGGCAAGCGCGCTCCACTTAGGCTGCATCATCACTTGCTAACAGTTGTCTGTAATTTTAAAAAGAAAGATAAAAAAAGACGGCGTGAGCGTTGAGTTGGCTGTAGAAGAAGTCATGTCCGGTGAGTCTCGCGTCGTAGTAATTGTCGTTGCTTGGGTCGCCTGCGTGCCGCGATTGTAATGGCGATCGCAGAAGCTCTCGAGGTAGTTGACGCCAGGTCAGCGGTTGAGGCTATAAAATTTTAAAAAAAACAGACTTCAATATCCACAAACACAAAATGTAACAAATAATTTAATTTATTACTGAATATAATATTATTATGTATACAAGAGTTAATGTAGTTCTATAATAACATATTCTGGAGCCGGTGGCAGTTAGCCGCCGCCATTACGTCATAAAAAAATATTTTAAAAATGATTCCGACGAATTAAGATCCTACTCTTTTTTTAGTACTACACACCTCAGTATAGGTGGCAGCACTGCACACTTACGCTACGGTACGGTTTTGTAGCTTTACGACACTTAATGCAACCTGAAATTTATTATTATTCAATGAGAGTTCTCCTATAATGTTAATATTTTTGTATGACCATGTTTCTGGATATGAATACTATGGTCTCATAATTCCAGAATTAATATCACTACTACTTAAAACCAGTTCATTACTCAAAATGAAACAATTTACAATACACAGAAAATCTATAAAATAAAATATTATAAAAAAATCTTAAATCACTTTGCATTACATGTTTTAATGATTAGTACACTTTTCGATTGTACACAAATATCTGCTATCTACAAAAAATGGTAATAGGTAGGGTAAGTATAATGCATACATTTTAAGAATGCACTCTCCATATTTGCTCTGTGTCAACTGTCATGTCAAAACTTCAAAAGTACGATTTTAGTCCATAATCTAACGCCTCATTCGCACGAGAGCTTTTTTAACGTCCGTTAAAAAAGCGTTCAAAATAGAACAAATGCATTCCCAAGTATCTGTTCACACGTCAACGCTTTTTTAACGCGCAATAATTTGTATTGTCAGCGCAACGCCGGGTTTTAACGCAACGCTTTTTTAACGCTCGTGCGAATTAGGGCTAAGGGAAAACCGTACCTTTGCCATGACAGTTGACACATAGAGCTAATAAGCTTGAGCGTCTTCAAAACCTGTTCATCTTTATTTTCAGGCTACGAAAGTTGGACCACTTGTCCGAATATCGACCTCGTTTGAAATGGCTCCCAATCAGATCAGAGTCTCTACAATCCTCCTTTCTTATAGTAGCGGTTTTCCTACCTCGGCTCGAATGTTAAGCGTCATCGTCATTGAATCGCTTGCATGTCCCTGTTAAGCGAAATTTACATAACGAAATTACTGGCACGAAAGTAGTTTCACGAAATTAATTTCACTATCAATTGCACGTGTAAGCTTCTAATTTCGTGGTGCATAGACGTTACATTAGGGTTCCGTACCCGAAGAATACTAATGGGACCCTAGTAGTAAGCCTTTGATTTTATTTTATTATAATTTGATCACAACCAAATTTGTCAACAATATAAAAAAAATTGTCTTATTTATCATAAACAAGAAAATTATATAATGTGCGCCACTATAAACCAGGCTTCACTTTTGTGAGCAAATATTTTGACGATGGCTCTTTCTATATTTTTCCTCAAGTCTGTGATTTTGCAGGAAAACTTTTACAGCACGTCGAAGCGGCGTGCACTCCAAAAATTTCGTTGCAAAAGGACGTGTTAAAAATGTAAATCCGCTAAATTTAGTTGTTAGGGTTCAGAAATCCGAAGTCACCTTTATTTTTGGCCAAATTTTTAGAATATTCTCGTCGAGGCTCGCGTGTAACTTATGCCACTGGGAATATTCGAGTGTTCACGTTGAAAAAGAATTTCATATTTTTTACGTTAAAGTTTTTTAGGGCTCCGTACCTCAAAAGGAAAAATGGAACCCTTATAGGATCACTTTTTTGTCTGTCTGTCTGTCCGTCTGTCCGTCCGTCGTGTCTGTCAAGAAAACCTATAGGGTACCTACTACTTCCCGTTGACCTAGAATTAGGAAATTTAGCAGGTAGGTGCGTCTTATAGCACAAGTATAAAGGAATAAATCCAAAAACTGTGAATTAGTTGTTACATCACAGAAAAAAAATTAAAATATGTTTCAATTTTCAAAGTAAGATAACCACATCAAATGGGGTATCATACAAAAGTGATTTACTTGTACAATCTAAAACAGATTTTTAATCATTTTTAAACATAATAATTTTTGATATATCGTGTACGGAACCCTCGGTGTGAGAGTCTGACTCGCACTTGGCTGGTTTTTTGTACCCATTCCTATAGTGCAGTCATCTAACAAGTGTAAATTAAAAATTTAAAACACCCCCGACGATCCAAAGTATTTGAGTTTTCCAAAACATCATTTTCAAATAAATAATTATGTATTTAGGCAACGTCCATCTTGACAGCTTGACATTTGTCAATCGAAATAATATTATGAACCTAACGGTTATCTAACCTTCTTTTCTACAAGAAAACTAGAAAAGAGCTGATAACTCTTAAACGGCTGAACCAATTTTTTTAGATTATAGCTAAGAACACTCTCGATCAAGCCACCTTTCAAACAAAAAAAACTAAATTGAAATCGGTTCATTCGTTTAGGCGCTACGATGCCACAGACAGATACACAGATACACAGACACACAGATACACACGTCAAACTTATAACACCCCTCTTTTTGGGTCGGGGGTTAAGAAGATAAATTATTATCATAGAATCGAACGGCTATCATTGTCACCATCACAATAATTAATTATTTACCCCTGCCGACTCACCACTGTAGAATACGCCTAGCACGAGTCTCCTCAGAATGACAATGGTTTAAGCCATAGTCCACACCGCTGACTAAGTGCGGATACTGCATACTATAAATACTGTTATGGAGAGCTGTCAGGCATACAGACTTTCTCATTGTGTTTTCCTAGGCCTCATCAATGCTTTTTTAAGCATGATTTGTCATCACACAAAAAAAAAATTAAAAAATTGCAAACCAAATCCAGAATCCCCACTATTAAACAAACTATTCTCAAACCCATTTCCCCTTAGAAGCAAGGAAGTGGTCAGCGAAAAAGTTTTATAAGAAAGCATTCAGACGATTCTTGCAGCGTACCTACCTAGTACCTACGTATAAATAGGTATCTTCGTAGCAGGAAATCGTTTCTTTATGAGCAAACAACCGAGCGTAAACAGGGATAAGGCTATTTACAGATCTTATTTATGTAGGATTTATCTATATAGGAAAGAGAATTTCAAAATAACTTTACAAAATTTTTACGAGACATTTCACCGCGTTTAATAGCCTCATCGGGTGACAGAAGGGCTGGCTCATTTTTTGCGCAACGGATCAGCCTGGTTGTCTAGCGCGGAAATGCAGCCAGTATTCTTGGCACCATTCCACGCAGGCATGATTTGTATAGTAATTAGATAAGGCTAGCTTTAAGTTTTTAGTTAGTTACTATTTTTGTTGTGTGATAATTTTTTTGTGTTTCTTTTTATGATGGTGTATGTATAATAAACTTATTTCAATTTCAAGTTTTATGTAGGTACCTAATCTTATAAGTTCCATTTAAAAAATGGAAATTTCGTTAGTTTATTGGTTTTTGGGGGTCATCAGGTAACGTAATATTCACAGGCGAAGTACCTACAAATTAAAAATATTACATGTGATGCGTGGCACAATTTAAAAGATAAACGTGTTTATCTCTTTCTTCTTTCTTTCTATTTTCAGAAACTTCTGAGCAAAGCAGGAGCGGGTCAGCTAATTTAAATATTCCAAAAAGAAGGAGGTCCTATTCGGTGAATTTTTACTAGGTGTATTCATTATTATTTATTGATTTAATGAATGAAAATTGTTCTATTATTTTTTATTATAAGCCTACCTCTAAAACTATTTTTTTAATTTTCAGAGGGATGACCTCTGAAAATAATTCTGTACTTCTATCCTATTTTTGTTTTTACAGTTTGTAGCTTACAGTGATTAGAAAAGAGCTGATAACTTTCAAAAGGCTGAACCGATTTTCTTGGATTATAGCTACGAACACTCTAGATCAAGCCACCTTACAAACAGAAATAACTAAATTAAAATCGGTTCATTCGTTTAGGCGCTACGATACACAGATACACACGTCAAACTTATAACACCCCTCTTTTTGGGTCGGGGGTTAAAAATTAAACATGAATATCAAAAATTAAATATCTATTTATAAACAAATGGTGTGAGTTACGTCTGCGTTAATTAACGTTAAAATATTCAAGATCTGGGATCTTTAGCCTTTAATATAATTTACTGTTCTATGTATTTGCAATACTATGATATAGTGGTGATAATTAATTACGTAAACTCAAAAGTAAAGCTACTAAAGCTATCTACTAATTTTAAAATAGACCCATAAGTGTACATAAAGGTTCTATCTCTTACATGAATTAATCCTTCCTATGTACACACACAAATTCATCAAGTAAGATTATATCTATATTTGCCACTAATATTACTAACCCAATTCATTATGTTTTATCCGTTTGGAATCAAATAACTATTATTATTATAGAAAAACGACTGGTAACCGTTTTATCTGTACCACAGAGCTACTAAGGAAATGATTTCTGAGAAATGAAGCCACAATAAAGACTCAACGATCCAAGGGACAGATCGGTACGTAGATAATTCTGCTGGAATTATAAAAGTTTGCTCGGGTATTTCCACGCAAATTTCCCGCGCCAAGATAAGGGAGTTAGACGAAGTTCTCCTAACACATTTGAGGCCATCCTGTTACTTACTGCCGTCTTAAAATGTGCTCCGAACTTTGAAGTTTGATGCGATCTCTACGAAGCTTACTGGAGAAGATGTTTTATGCTATCTATTTTTAATCACTAGAAAAATTCTTATCATAGAATTTTATTTTTAAAAATGCGAAAGTGTGTTTGTTTGTTTATTGGTTTATTGGTTGGTTGGTTTGTCCTTCAATCACGTTGCAACGGAGCAACGGATCGACATTTTTTGTTGTGAGATAGGCTTGCGCCTGGCGGTAATCATGTCTGAGAAACAGAACAATGGTGATCTTGGTTGGAGCGAGCTTGCTAAGAAAATGGCTACATTTGAGGCCATCCTGTTTTTTACTGCCTTAAGATTTGTGCCATGCTTCCGAACTTTGAAGTTTGATGCTACGAAGCTTACTGAAGAAGATGTTAGATGTTCTCTATCACTTTATAATCATTACACAAATTACTACTGTAAAATTTATTTTTGTCTATTATTCCTCATATTATAAAATGCGAAAGTGTGTTTGTTTGTTGGTTTGTCCTTCAATCATGTTGCAACGAAGCAACGGAATGACACGATTTTTTGCGCGGATTTCGACTTGGAATGAGTTCCACATAATGAGGATAATATCAATGAGTTCCTACGGAATTTGTAACAATCTGAGTCCTCGCGGATGAAGTCGTAGGCATCAGCCAGTATGTAACATACCTTTCCATGATAAAAGAATTTTTCAAATAAGTGCAGTGCTTCCGGAGATTGCTTTTCTATGCTATGTGCTATATTCAATTTTAAAATAGAACCTATAAGAATACATAAAAGTTCTCTCTCCATTAATTCTCTTTCCTACGTACACCTTTCTTATTTTATCCCTGGGAAATAGCTAGCCGGCCAGCCAGCCAGCCACCCAGCCAGCCACCCAGCCAGTCAGTCAGCCAGCCACCCAGCCAGCCAGCCAGAACGTCTTAACTCTCAAGCTACGTAACCTATATATACTTACAAACTTTAATAACTTCCAGGTACTTATAATTTCTTTGAGAACTCCACAAAGTACAAAATATTATGCAAAAAGTTCTGTAAGTGTGTAGTTAAACCTCAACTGAATTTCCACAATTTATTTAAATGGACACTTATTTACAAGTGCTTCTGAATTGTCAAAAGCTGCCTCTTAAATGGAGGAGGTAGAAAACTTTGTAGTGCAACTTTCAAAAGACCGTTTTGTGAACAAACTATTTAAACTCGTACACAAAAAGGTATTTTGTGTACAAAATGCATCAATTCGTTTTTACCTGCCCAAAAAAGTAGTTTTCAGAGTTCATGTATTTATGTATGTGAGTTTCTCCAGCATAACTTCTAAATGCCTGAACAGATTTGGATGTATGGGGTATAGTTACAATCCTTACATAATCCTTAGTAACATTAAGTAGCTATAATTTTTTTTTAATAAAGTTCAATATGGCAGCTGTATGATGCCTCTTTCAATAACTCACACTTATACAAGTGAAGCCGTGGGTAAAAGCTATAGTTGATGTAAGAACAAAGATTTGTAGAGATAGGTATTTCCAATAAATAAGACTTGCAATAATTTCTAGATAAACAGGGTTCGTTGCATAATTATGCAAAGGCCGAAATATAAACAAGATATAAAATATGTCTCCAATAAACAAGACCGAATATCATATTGTTACATGTTCATAGTAAAGAAGCGGAAGCGGAAACACGTCATGAGACAATATAGAGCTAAAATAAACACTGAACCAATATTTAAATTTTTTGTCATTAAAATGGCGCGGTGTACCTAAAAAAATGAATCATTATTAAACGTTATTGATGACTTCGTAACATCTACGTGATATCCTAAGTCATTCTTAGCTACGAGAATTTTATATGCCCTAGGATTTCCTAACAAAAAAAGTTATGACTTTATAAATTGAAATTCATCCGATAAAACCGGGGCGGGTCAGCTAGTAAATATAAATTAGCATGTCAATGTATAACGCAAATCACTGGGATTTACCAATTTATAAAACTCAGTAGGTCTGTACCCTCACAAAAAGTACTTTTAGTATTTACACACAAGCAAAGTTGGGACAATTCAACTTTTCCTGATAAAAAAAGGTCAAATTAAATTTTGTGGTCTTATAAATTAGTCCCAGTAGCAAAATCGCTCCCGCGTTTGGTTTCATGCAGACACATTCCTTGTTGTTTGTTGGTTATTGATTTAATGGTTTGTTCTTCAATCACGTAACAACGAAGCAAGCAATCCGTTGCTTCGTTGTTATGTGATTGAAGACGACGTGAATTTTTGCATGGGTATAGTTAAAGAACTGGAGAGTGATATTGGCTACTTCTTATCCCGAAAAATCAAACAGTTGCCACGGGATTTTTAAAAACCTACATCCTGGCGGACAAAGTCGCGGGCCTCAGGTAGTTTTCGTTATAATATAAGTTCATTTAATGTTTGTGGTCTTATTTTAGTTCCAGCTGTAAAATCGCTACCGCTCTTGCTTTCGTACAGCCATATCTCTGTAACAGTGGAACGCGACGTAAAAAAGAATTCCTCGAGAGCCAATGTCGATCCTTATTTACGAGTCAGCGTATTATTATGACTCGCCAATTTTCCGCAAAATAAAACCCGTTCCAGACTCGCGCCAGTCCGGGGACGTGCCTGGCGGATGGCTTTCCAATCTTTACTGGTGTTTTGTATGATAATATTGCGTTTTATGCCCATCCAACGAATGGCAATCAGAACCGTAAAAAAGATTCAAAGTTTTCTTTTCTCTAAACATCGATGAGGGCTTCAATTGGATTTTTTTATGTGAACACTGAATAAAAGCTCTGTTTTGAAGTGAAACCATTGATTTAGGAGGTTTTGAAATTTGAATTGAATCTTCAGACCGTTGTATTTTTTATTTCTAAAGTGCTAAGTCTCATTTATAAAAAAAAAAAAGAAAAAATTTAAAATCTCTCCCAGAACGGTTTGTCACCGCGGGGGTAGTAGACAAAAACCCTCCATTAAGAAGAATACTACCTGCAGCTACTTTTATTGTCAGATGTTTGGCGAAATGGAGGAGGCTTTCACCGCCACAGGCGGTCCTTACATCAAAATATAAGTTAACGAATACAAATAGCAAGCATATTTATTATAAGAAAAAAAAAATCTTTTTAAAAATAAGATAATACAAAAATTATCTAAAAAAAAAAAAATAGTAATAAATAATAGGATTAGAAAAATAAATAGTAGTTAAAGTAAATTTTTGTGAAATAATATTTTTTTAAACAAAGTGTAAAAATATAAGAATAACTAGATAACTAATAATAATAGAACTTTAGAGTTAAGAAGAAATTGTAAGGAATATAAATAAAGCTTTTTATTATTATCTATATAACTAACTCTCACGCCCGGTTACAAAATAGATATATATAAAAGCCAAAGAGAATATAATATACTTACATACATAAAAATAAATAAACCTACATACACATTTACATAAATACATATTTGTACCGGGCGGAGGATTACGCCCCGGCAGGGGAGACCAAACGGCCGGGGGTCAGGGCGACAGGTTGAGAAAGCGGCGGACTATCCTAGCCGAGTCTAGCAAGACCGCTTTTTGCATCCTGGCTGCGAGCGAACTGCCACGGAACCCCAGTCGCCTCAGATGGTGAGCGAGGCTGACTGGGATCAACCCGTTTGCAGATATGACGATTGGGATGATTTCAGTGGACTCCACATGCCACATGTCGGAAACCTCGTGAGCCAGATCAAGATACTTACGTTTTTTCTCCGTCTCAGCTCTCACGAGGTTCTCGTCATATGGAATGGTGATGTCCACCAAAAACACCCTCGACTGTGCCCGATCCACCACCACGATGTCAGGCTTATTCGCTAGAATAGTCCTGTCCGTGATGATGGACCGGTCCCAATAGAGCCGGACTCCGTCGCGCTCGAGTACCGGCACCGGTGTGTACTTGTAATACGGCAACCTCTCATCCAGGAGACCGTACTTCAGAGCAAGCTCTTGGTGAAGGATTTTGGCTGCTTGGTTGTGTCTGTGCAGATACTCAGTGTTGGCAAGCGCTGAACATCCCGAAAGCACATGTCTGAGTGACTCACCGGGATGGCGACAAGCTCGACAGATGTCGTGAGTGCCATCCTTCAGAATGTACTTTCGGTAGTTCCGCGTCTTAACCACCTGATCTTGTATCGCACAGACAAAACCTTCGGTTTCCCCGAAGAGGTCACCAAAGCGCAACCATTGCACGGACGCTTTTTTATCTACGTGTGGCTCATTAAGAGCTTTTAAAAAGCGTCCGTGCAACTCCTTCTCCTTCCATACGGCCTCCCGGTCAGAGGTGCTAAGTACCACCGGTTTCTGCCACTCGGTTTTGGCTAAGGATAGTGGAGTGAGGCCTTTATCACATTCTATGACTTCTCTATGCATGGGGGACCCCCTCATCGTCTCAAAGTAGGTTCTGAGGTTGGATATCTCCCGGTTATGCATGGTCTTGGCGCTTAATACGCCTCGACCACCACATTTCCGGGGGATATACAACCTCATCACAGACGATTTTGGGTGGTGCATGCGATAGAGAGTCATAGTCGCGCGGACTTTTCTATCCAGGGCGTCAAGTTCGGTCTGAGTCCAACTGAGCACGCCAAAGGTGTACATGAGGACGGGCATAACCCAGCCGTTATAAGCTCGGACCTTATTGGCGCCTGACAAATAACTTTTACAGATTTTCGTCAGACGGCCAAAAAAGGCCTCGCAAACAGACTGTTTCATGTCCGCCTCTCTTACCCCTAGGGATTGTGACATGCCCAGATACCGGTATGACTCAGCTTCAGAGAGGGATTTAATGTTGGACGGCTCGAGACTAATCTCGGCCGAATGAGTAACCTGTCCCCTCTCCACATGCATGACCGCACACTTGTCCAGCCCAAGCTCCATCTTGATAGAGTTGCTGAACTCAGTGGTGATGCTCAGCAGCTCCTTCAGGCGGGTGGCATTGGGTGCCAGCAGTTTGAGGTCATCCATGTACAGAAGGTGAGGTACTTTTGTCCCTCCTCTCCGGAACTGAAAGCCTGTGCCCGAGCCCTCCAGCAGGGTGCTAAGTGGGTTCAGAGACAGGCAAAACCATAGCGGGCTCAGACAATCACCCTGGAAGATACCCCGTCCTATCCTTATCCGGTCATCGGCAGCCGCCAACCGCTCACCATGGAGACACAGGATCGTGCTCCATTGCCCCATGCATGTCTCAAGGAAGTCTCGAACTGCACTGTCAACTTTGTACAGCTCAAGGACCCTCAAGAGCCATGAATGGGGCACCGAGTCGAATGCCTTTTTGTAGTCGATCCAGGCGGCGGAGAAATTCCGACGGTTGCGTTTGACCAGTTGGCCCGCAACGGAGTCGATGAGAAGGAGCTCCTTAGTACCACGACTACCGCCCCGACATCCGTTCTGAGCCCCAGACATGATGTTATTCTCGTCTATGTGACGGGAGATCTTGAGGCTCAGAACGGATGTCAGTGTCTTATAGATGGTAGTAAGACACGTAATGGGACGATACTTAGCCGGGTCGGTGGCATCGGTGGACTTTGGAGCTAGGTGAGTGATCCCGGTAGTGAAAAGGCTCGGGAGTGCCCTCTGCTCGAGAGCCTCTTGGAATTGTCGAGCCAAGGTCGCATGGCAAACCGAAAAACCTTTTAGCCAGTAGTGATGCAGTCCGTCGGGTCCCGGGCTTTTCCAGTTCGGAGCCCGCCTTACTGCACCAGCTACATCCTCCGCAGAGATGGCGACCGGGTTCATCGGCTCTATTCTGGCACATGCTTCCTCTACCGCCGCAATCCAAGGGCCCTCTTCATGCTCCACCTCTCTCGACCACACCCCCCGCCAGAAAGCGACTAGGTCGGCCGGGTCCGGTCGCTGAGAGGTAGAGCAGACTGCTGGGCACTCCAGTCTTTTGTAGAACCTTTTCTGATCACTCGAGAAGAGACGATTTTGCTGAAATCGCTCGACTCTTACCGAGTATCGTCGGATGCGGTTCCCCCATGCAGCGATTTTCTGCTTCAGGTCGTCGATGCGCTCTGTTAGCTTTTGCGCAATATCGGGCTGGTCCAACCTGACCCCACACCCGTTAAGCGCAACTCTAACAGAGCGCACAATCCTTGGCCTAGTGTTGCCTGACCTGAAGCTTTGCAGTCTGCCAATGAGGACTCTGGCAAGAGTGATACGGTGTTCTATTCTCTTCTTCCAGGCCGGTTCCGCGCTGCGCCTTGTGGCAGCAGCACGCCCCGGTCCCGGAGTCTTGGCACCGATGAATCGGTGCACGGCTAGCGCCGCACCGAAGATAATAGAAGCCGTATCACCCAGGCCAGTGCTGCTCTCCAGATGTTGTGGCAACATTTTGTTAATAGCCTCAATGACATCCCGCGTCGCTACATTGAGCGTAAGTCGGGAGAGCCGCGGACGATTCTCTAGAGGAGCATATCGGATTTCAGAGATCGCCTCTTCTAGAATCCTTCTCATCCGCTCTATATCCAGGGAGACTGTTTCCCCAGTGTCTTCCTCCACAGGCAAATCTTGTAAGGTGGTAGTTGCCTCCTCGCGGACAGGCTCCGCCTGGGAGACGATTTGCACTGTGGTAGGTGCTGACACTTCTGGAACAGCCTCACGTCGCAATCGTTCGAGCTCGGCAGCGTTGAAGATGTTAGAACGCTGAATATACCGAGCTCGATCTGCCAGGTTTTGTTCCGTGACAGTTAGATTCGGCTCGAGCAGCAGGAACTCGCGGTACATTGCCGCTCGGTAGCCAGTCCGTCCGGTTTCCCCTCCTGTCGCCCTGTAGTACGCACGCATGACATTCTCGTTCATGAGAGAAGTCCAGCGCATGCGGCGTACACCACCAGCGGCGGGCGCCGAAGATTGGGCCCTGGTGGGCCCTGTCGGAGCCAAGCCATCTGGTGGGGATGATGGATGTGTCGACCGGCTAGGTGGTAGTGCCGGTCGACTGGTGGTACTGGCGGCCCGTATGCTGCTACGCCCAGCGCCAGCTCCAGGCGCGCCCTGGCGACCCCCAGGTAGCGGCCCTATTCGCGCATTCCTTATGTTTTGTTCCATCATCATAAAAAGGGGGGGGGGGGGGGGGGGTGAGTGGTAGTTACATCACTCGGGGTCCACTCATGTCCCCGAGGAGGCTGTTTCTATGGCCAGCGTGCCAAATTTCGGGGAACTTGGATGATATCAACCTGAAGACGTCCGTCGTCCACTGTTAAATATAAGTCTTCCATATTGAGCACCATCTCATCCTGTCCTCAGCCTTCCTCATCCAGCCGCTTCTCGATACTCTCATTATCACTTGCAATCTAGAGTAGGTAGATATACCATGCTATTCCTACTAGTATCGACTATCTACACAATTTCCATTCTAGAGTTTTTTTCTGTTCCAACGGTTAGTACTCCTGTGGCAAGCAAGGCCTGCGCATTGCCACTTCAGCTTGCTAATGTTATGGGTTATGTTGAGTGACTTCGATTCTCCTGCGGAATTCCTTGTTCCCGCTATTTTTAACCCCCGACCCAAAAAGAGGGGTGTTATAAGTTTGACGTGTGTATTTGTGTATCTGTCTATCTGTCTGTGGCATCGTAGCGCCTAAACTAATGAACCGATTTTAATTTAGTTTTTTTTTGGTTGAAAGGTGGCTTGATCGAGAGTGTTCTTAGCTATAATCCAAGAAAATCGGTTCAGCCGTTTGAAAGTTATCAGCTTTTTTCTAGTTACTGTATGTAACCTTCACTTGTCGGAGGTGTTATAAATTTTTAATTTACACTTGTTATTGATGTCTTTCGAAGCGAGAAGATAACGGGGTCTACTTATAAATTACAACAATAATATGCAGTATAACCCAACCATTGGACAAGAGCATTCTCATTCCTTTCCCAAAATGTTGGAGCCACAGCACTAAATTTCCCTTTCTATTTTATTCCACTCTATATTATATCAAGGGGCTCTATTGTCCTTATCAAGGATCGCTAAAAGCGGATAAAATGTCACAAATATCTGCGAGTGGGGGCCGATGGGCCATAAACGCGTAAACTATGGCTATCTGATGGCCGAGACTCGAGCTTGTCCGAATTGGATGCTGTACTAGACTTATGTTGCTTAGGTTGTTTTGTGTGATATGTATATAATATATCTGAGCAGAAATATAGTAATACTGTCTAGTTTGACTTGGAAAAAATATATTGTTACTGTATAAAAATAATAATGTTGTCTCGGATAGATGATCTAAATATTATTGTGTATAATTTTAGGGTTACGGATGAGAGTTGACATATATTGTAGCAAATGTGGCGGGTCTTTTCTCAAAATGTATGCATTATACTTCATTTGAACTTTTATCCTGTAGTGAGCGACAAATGAGTCAGATAACCTCACTCACAGTTATTTGCGACGTTTTATCCGGTTTTAACGATGCTAGATAAGAGCAATAAAGCTCCTTGATTTATCGACCAGAAAAATTACTGCAGCAAATATTTACTCGTCTCTTAAACGACAATTGGTAAGGAACTTTTTGGCATAATATAGGTTTTATACGGTGACTAGCTTATTCCCGCGACTCCGTCCGCGTGGACTACACAAATCGCAAACCCCTATTTTACCCCCTTAAGAGTTTTTTTTTTAAATCGTTATAATAGCAATGTGCAAGGCAAATTTCAGCTAGATCCATTCAGTAGTTTGAGTAGTGCGTTGATAGATCAGATGCGCGTTTTCTATTATATGTTTAGATAACCTAGTGGTTTAAGACGATGATAAGCCTAGAGGTTAATAAATAATAAATCCTGGGAATGCACCTCTACCTTTTCGGGGATGTGTGCATTTTAAGTAGGATATGGAATACCTGGAGAGCGGTATTATTATTCATACTTAGGCTACGTTTTAAATTCACACTGATGAACTCGTGGGCATCAACTTGTAATATAATATTGGCGAAAATGCTATTTCTAACAATCTAAATATTAGAACTTACATAAAACCTAAGTATTTTGCTAACTAAGCGAGCGTAAAATCAAGCATTAAATCCAAGGGCCAAAATCATATTCGCGCGAGCGGATTCGTGGCCGCCACTTGCAAAATGTATTATTCAAATAAGCTTTCGAAGCTCTTTTGCCGTATCAAGAACTTTCCGGCTCGGTATGTTGACTCTACGTGAGCAAGTCGACGAGAAAGTTTGGTAATTGCCCTTGTAGATACTAAATTCAGTTACTACTTGTTTCAATTGAAAGGACCATTGGCATATTTGAAATGTGACTAGTTCTGTTCTCTTCTTGACTGTTCTGTTCTGTTCTTGACTGTTCTTAACGAACTCTCTGGCGCAGTGGTAAGCGGTGTGGTCTCTTTAGTTTCCCAGCAAGGGTTTGGAAATTTATAATTTCTAATTTTGTTCTGGTCTGGTTACCAGTGGGAAGCTTTAGCCGTGGCTAGTTACCAGTTGCCACCCTACCGACAAAAATTGAAAAAAAAAAAAAATGTCGTTTGCGCCTTGTGACGTCATTGTTTTCAGGGTCATTCCGTACAGAGTAACGTTAATAATTTAATTATGTTAAAAATAACGAAAAGTCAATTTTTTTATTTAATTTTTCTCTATTCTAGCCCCATAAACTACCGCTATATAAAACATCCCATCATTTTATTAGTACAGTTCAAGACCCTATTTCTACCCACAAGTTAGAGGAACCTGGGACTCTCCGAATAGGTGGCTGACGTCTTAACCATTGAGCTATTACCGCTATGAAGTACGTAGACTTAAATTAGTAAAATTTATTCCCTCTATCCAACCTCTCTCATGAAACCTACATTTGGAAGCTGACATTAGTACCTGCTGAGAGCGACATTTCAACTTGAGTTTACAGTAAAAGTATTCTAGAAAATTCCAAGTAAAGGGAATCTTGAATGAGAATCTCTTGAGGTCCACGAATACAAATGCAGCTTGCACCTTAGAGGATCAAGCCTAGATAGGGATCAAAATAAATACTTATAGCATTTCAAAATGTATCTTATATTTTGAGTGTTAGAGACGAAATTCGAATAAGTGGTTTTCAGCTGCGTAGTGTTATAGATATTATGGTAGGTAAAGATTTTATTACGAGCAAGTCGATTGGAAGCACTAAAGTTCTACCTAGTACACAGTGGCGTAGCGTGCAGCAATATATAGGTACGTGGGCGAAGTCCAAAGTTCCATCAGCGAGGCCCCTTTTCTTTCTTTCCCAAGATCCACCCAGTATAGATATATCATACCAAAAATACTTCGCCACGACATATCTACTCATGATAGTGAATAAATGTAAACAAATAAAAAGGTTTTATTTTGTAACTTGCATGATTTGAAGTTTTACAAAAGTAATTTTCTTTGGCTTTTTGAATTACTGAAGTCTTCTATTAATTAAAGATTTGTAATTCCTCATGATAAAAGAATATGTCTGCCAAATTTCATGGACTTTGGTTGCTTAATATTCAAATGAAATTGGAACTACGATTGTATGAAGCGAGTGACGGAGAGATCCCTGTTAAGTGTCACCAGATAATCTATAAGCCGCCCCAAATCATAGATTCCTAGGGAGTTTTAAGAGTGAGAGAGTTTTTATAACGTGTATAATATAAGCAATCCCATCTAATTATTATTTATGTAAAATCTGGCGAAGTGGAAAATCTTATCTGCAATGTTTTAAGTAAACCAGAGCTATAAAAGAAGCTAAATCTTTCATATAACTTAGACAAGACACACCTTAAGCCCAAGAGCGTAATTTACAGCCAATAAGGCTGCGAGATTCATACGCCCCGCAGGTTTTTTCCAGTTTTTTTCCAGATTTTATAAATCTGAACCTATAGGAATAAACAAAAACTGAGTCAAATATAAGCTGAGCTTTTTAATAAAAGAAAAGCTGACTGACTGACTAATTGACTGACTAATATACCAACACACACAGCTCAAACTATTGGAGGAATTTTAGCATACATAATATCTATAATAAGTGCTTAAACAATATTCTGTAAAACTACTTGTCTAGGTTAGCTTACCAAATCGGAAATGTTCATGAAATTATAATTCGCTGGTAAGTTGGTAATTATGTTATATCCTTTCGCATACACTCGACTGAATACGATTTTACTTAACACCGCGTTTCAACTATGTCGTTATCTTTTATCGTTGTATCGTTGAATAGAAAGAAGTCGTGGACGACAGTTAATCGCACCGTCCTATATGTGACCACCTCCATTCAATACAAGCCATGACGCTGTAAACTGCACGATTATTTAATATCGTCACGACAGAGTGGGAACGCGCCCGCTTGTAGTAATACCGGCGGCGAAGCGAATATCAAATAGCGATAATCTATTTAGGTTAGGGTAAATTTATAAAATGGCAGCTACCCTGTTAACGAGACCACTAAAGCAGTTCAGTAACGAGGCAACGATCCAAGGGACTGATCGCCGCTACAGATAACTTTACCGGGATTAACAGGACTCTCTCCGTCACTTACTCCATACAATCGTAGTCCCAATTTCATTTGAATATTAAGCAACCAAAGTCCATGAAATTTTGCAGACAAAGAAACATTGAAGAATAAAACATTCTATAAACTAATATCTGTGCCTGTGGTGTTTTCGATTTTTCAAAAAATATGTAGTTTTAAAATTACAGGGGCTCAAAAATTTGAATGTGAATTTTTAAGACCGCGTAACTTTGAATCCGAATATTTTAACGGAAATCTGGAGAACCCCAGGCATAGATATTAGTATATGCCCGGAACGTTTCTACAAAATTCCATTGAGTATGATTGGTTAGTATTAAAATGAGAGACGAACTACGTTTGTATGGAGCGAGCGACGGAGAGACCCCTCTGAACTAAACTTTTGTCCCACACAAATATCATTTTGACAGATTAATTAGGTACTATCTAAATTCATTTATTAAAGCACTTGTTCCACGTGGAATTAGGTCTTTGTTGAATGTCTATTCATTAATTTTGACAGATTAAATGATCACCAAAAGACTTCGTCGGCGTGGAATTAAATAGAATATTATCTGTTTACGTATTTATAACGACCTAATGTCCGCGACTTAGTCCGTGTTGATTTAGGTTAGGTTTAGGTTTTTAAATATCCCATAAGAAAATTCCCTCATTGATTTTCTGGGATAAGTAGTAGGTAGCCTACGTCACTGCCTAGAATTTTACCTATATCTAGGCAAGGTTCGTCCTAATTCATCCAAGGGTTTATCAGACACTTTTTGGAAAAAACTTACGGAACGTTTAAGAAATAATCGTCGGCGAAGTTTTTAGCGATTGGTTTTCTTGCTCTCTGGTACTATTATCGACACTGGTGCATTAGCTATGATATCCGTAACTTGAGATAAGAGAGAGTTTTATCAGACTCACGATGCCACTAAGGCAGTGATTGTGGAAACAAAAGACGGCAATAATGAGGTAACGGTCCCGGGGAGCGATCGTTGCGCGATTGTGGAGTTATAAAAGTTTTACTCAACGCTGAAGTACACGATTGTTTGTAAAATAGAACTTTTTAATAATATAAAACGTTTATTTCTATGTGAACTTATTACACAAACATCAGTGCATAAAATCATCATCATGATCAACCCTTCGCTGGCCCCCTACTTCCAGAATAAGAAGGGCTTAGAGCATAGTCTGCACGCTGGTCAAGTGCGGATTGACAGACTTCACAGACCTTTGAGAACACTATGGAGAACCCTCAGTAATTAGTTTCCCTCACAGTTTTTCCCACGATTTTTCCTTCAAGTGATATTTATTTGCTTAAAACGCTCACAATTTCGAAAAGTTAGAGGTGTGTGCTTGGTATTGAACCCCGGACTACCCGAATAGTAGGCCAATCTTGACCACTAAGCTATCACGGCTATAGTCTTCTAAATATACGAGTGTAAATTAAAAATTTATAACACCCCCGACAAGTGAAGATTACAGTAACTAGAAAAGAGCTGATATTTTTCAAACGGCTGAACCGATTTTCTTGGATTATAGCTAAGAACACTCTCGATCAAGCCACCTTTTAAACAAAAAAAACTAAATTAAAATCGGTTCATTAGTTTAGGGGCTACGATGCCACAGACAGATACACAGATACACAAATCAAACTTATAACACCCCTCATTTTGGGTCGGGGGTTAAAAAGGGAAAGCTGACTGATTGATCTATCAACGCACAGCTCAAACTACTGGACGGATCAGGCTGAAAGGCATGCAGATTACACATCCACTAAGAAAGGATTTTTAAATATTCAATCCCTAGAGGGGTAAAACAGTGGTTTAAAATTCGTGTAGTTCACGCGGACGAAGTCACGGGCATAAGTTAGTACAATATAAAAAGATCAAAATAAATGGAATATTACTATCCAGAAAGGTATATTGTACAAGAATAACCTTAACAAGTAAATAATTACACAGAGAGATTTTAATCATAACTTCAATTTACAAGGTTTCCTTTTACGTTTGTTTTGATTACTTTAAGCGAAAGAGAAATGTATGGAAGACCAGATTTACACCTAGGTACTCATTTAATCAGAATTTGCTTTCCAGACTGTTTTCGGCGAATTATTATAACCATAGCCGACACGACACGACACGATGTTTTTAGCATCAGCGATCGGCGACTTTGAGAATGCATCGAAGCTGCATTGTTTTTGACGACTGTTTGCGATTGATCATCATCGTCATCAACCCCAATACCATATTTGGCCATAGTCTACCACGCTGGCTAATTGGAGATTTGCGGTTTCACACACTTTTGAGAATATTATGGAGAATTCTCACGATATTCTCTTTACCAATAAAACAAGTACCTACTACTTAAAGCTTAAATATTTAATTGCTACTTGATACTTAATTGCTTGAAGCTTAAGATGAAAGCGGGCTAACTTGGAAATGGTATGGAAGTTTTACTACCCATGATCGGCTTCTATGCGTACCGGAACGCTAAATCGCTTGGCGGCACGGCTTTGTGCTGACCAGCCACGGCCAAAGCCTCCCAGCAGCCTTATATCGTAGCTCTCTTAAGTATCTAAGTAATAAGAACAACATCAATCTAGAACAAAAACCATTTATATCGCTTAAGCGTCGCTATTGTCTTAAAAAAACACCCGTCGCTATTCCTGCGGCATGGAATCGATTCCTGTATTAAAAACAAAAATAAAAACCAGTTAAGTGGGAGTTTTTCATAGACAATCAGTGTTCCGTAATTATTTAAAAATGTTTACTTCACCTCGAGCGCGCTCAGTGCTTTCCATACAAAGGTAGGTTCTCATTTGAATATTAACCAATCAAACTCACTGAAACTTTGTAGACACGTTTAGAAACAAATCCGTCCGTCTGTAATCTGTTTCCAAGGTTACCGTGGTTTTAGGAAGCCATTGGATTCAGGCGGTCGCTAGATTGTTGCGTGTGTAAGTCCCAGCAAGAAACCATGTCCAGCTGTGGACATCTATCGGTCTACAATGATGATGGCAATGACAATTTCCGAATTAAATATAGATAGGTATCTATGACCCACTGGACTGACGACCTCACGAAGTTAGCGGGAAATGGGTGGATGAGGAAGGCAGAGGATTGTGTGTGGTGGTGCGCCATTGGGGAAGCCTATGTCCAGAAGTGGACGCACACATGCTGATTGATTTATTAATTGAGGTATCTATGACAATTGACTGACAAGAAGGCAAACACCAAGTTCCATAGTGTTCCATTTTCTATTTCAGCACGGAACCCCATAAACGAGGACTTCCTCGGAATAAATCTTAAAGTTTTAAATCTTGATTTTTTTGCGTATTGTTTCCGTCTTCGGGCGCCTTTCCTGCAATTTATCAACGATGAAAGAAAAATGCGAAAGAGTGCATTTCGAAAATCCTTTGTGTGGTTCACAATGCGCCATTTTGTTGAGGCCGGGATGTGATTATTAAACGTATTTGCGGTAAGTTATTAAAATTCTTTGAATTATCTTTAATCTTAAGCTCTTTAGCTGTTTAATTAGTAGGAAGGCCCGAAAAAATTAATTTGTTATATCTACCTACTCATGGTAGTAGCCTGGACGTATTATTGTTATCAGGCTATTACTGTACAATGAAAAAAGCTTAGGAAGCTTTTCAGGAGGAGGGGGAGGAGAAAGGAGTCTCATAGGGAATCTAAATATGAAAAAGAAAAAGCTGACTGACAGACTGACTGACTGATCTAGCAGCTCAAACTACTGGACGGATCGAATTGAAATTCGGCATGCAGATTAGATACGATATAGACATCCGCTAAGAAAGGCTTGTTAAAAATTCAACCCCTAAGAGGGTAAAATAGGGGTTTGTGTATCGTCCACGCGGACGAAGTCGCGAGCATAAGCTAGTGTCTTATATGAAGACGTAATAGCCTAGTGGTTAAGTCATCCACCACCTATTCGGGAGATCGGAGGTTCGATCCCGGGCACGCACCTCTAACTAAGTATTCGGAGTTATGAAGTCTACCAATCCGCACTAGGCCAGCATAGTAGACTATGGCCTAAACCCTTCTCGTTCTCAGTAGTGGCCCGGTGATAGAATGATAGAATGATGATATTGATATGAATTCGATTGTGATCTTTTTGTCATAATCGATTCAGCATATTTTTCGCGATGTCACACAAACCAACGCTCCCCAACAAATTTTACGAAGCAAAGGAATAAGTAGAAAATCCATCAAAAAGACCTTATGTACACAACTACGGGTAATTTATTATCAACATTTCTGCAGCGTTTCGGTTTTACTATTGATAGATTACAAGAAAAACTACTGAAGACAAGAGCGGTATGTAGAAAACATCACCGCTGATACTAATTAATCAAGTCATATTTAATTGCCTAAAATGTACATGAGTTTGGAAAGTCAGAGGTGTTTGCATGGGTACACACAGAGTTCCCAAAGTATTTTTAAAACCTACAATATATCCATACGAGATTCGCGAACATCATCTAGTAAATTACAATCAGCTATGTGTTAGGCAACAGTAAGTTCCATCCATCCATCCATCCATCAGCCTGTATGCGTCCACTGCTGGACATAGGCCTTTCCAAGAGCGCGCCACCAAACACGGTCCTCCGCCTTCCTTATCCAACCGTTCCCCGCCACCTTCTTCAGGTCATCGGTCCAGCGGGTAGGAGGTCGTAACAGTAAGTTACGTAGAAGTATTTTTTGAAGTAAATAGATTTTAATCTTAAATCTATACTTATCTACATATCAGGGGGCACGGCAGTGCCCCCGCCAAGACGAGCCAAACGCGGCGGCCGGGGCGCTACGTTCAGGGGGCACGGTAGTGCCCCCGCCAAGACGAGCCAAACGCGGCGGCCGGGGCGCTACGTACCTTTTTCTCGAAGTGTTTCGCCATATTTTCGACCCGTCATAACTTCGGTCTGGATGACGCTAGAAGGCTGAAATTTTCAGTATAAGGTGTCCTCAGCAAATTTACCAAATATACCAAATATCAAATATCTAGCTTTTATGGTTACAGATTTATTGATACCTAAAATACGCCGATTTCGTCCCTCACTGATGATCATCAAAACCTCTACTCAAAACCTCTAAGGTACTTCCCGAAGTCCTAGAAGACTGAAATTTGGTAAGTAGACTAAAAATTGCATACAAACTACAGGAAAATTAAGACTTTGGAAATTCCCCCCCCCCCCCTCTACGCCTCTTATGAGAAAAGCAAATCTGTAAATTCTGTCGCTAGAATGCTGATATTTTCAGGATAAGATGTCCTTGGCAGACTTATTAAACGCAGTGAGTATCAATTGTCTAGCTTTTATAGTGTCAGATTTATTGACAGTCAAACTTCTAGTCTGTAATTCTAGGGCACTTCCCGAAGTCATACAATACAAGTCAGTACATATTTAAAAAAAATCTAAATACCACAGGCACAGATATTAGTTTCTAGAATATGTCTGCAAAATTTCATGGACTTTGGTTGCTTAATATTCAAATGAAATTGGAACTACGATTGTATGGAGTAAGTGACGGAGAGAGCCCTGTTAAAAATGAAACGCTGTAACGTAAAAACTGAAATATAACCGGGCGGTGTTTGTCGTTCATTTGGTTGATACAAAAGTTTGCGTTGTCGCGAGCTGATTCGATCCAACACGTTACCTTGTTTGCTCTTTATATCGCGCAAAGCTCGTTGGCTTCGGGTTTTATTATTATTGAAAACAAAATTACAAAGTTTACATTATTTTCTGCACACATCTATTTCGAAATGTCTGATTCTAAATATATTTACAAGTGTACATTAAAATTTTATAACACCCCCGACAAGTCAAGGTTACAGTAACTAGAAAAGAGCTGATTACTTTCAATCGGCTGAACCGATTTTCTTGGATTATAGCTCACACACTCTCGACTAAGCCACCTTTCAAACAAAAAATCTAAATTGAAATCGGTTCATTAGTTTAGGAGCTACGATGCTACAGACAGATACACAGATACACACGTCAAACTTATAACACCCCTCTTTTTAGGTCGGGGGTTAAAAAGAAAAAGCTGACTGACTGATCTATCAACGCACAGCTCAAACTACTGGACGGATCGGTCTGAAATTCAGCATGGAAATAGCTATTATGACGCAGACATTAGACATCCGCTTAGAATGGATTTTGAAAATTCAATCCGGGTAAAATAGGCGTCTGTATAGTAAACGCGGACGAAGTCGCGGGTAGGTAAAAGCTAGTTTTTATTATAAGGTAAAACACGAATACTTAATATAAGTAATACTTACCTATATCATACCCTATACAAAGAAAACATCAAAAAATTAATTACATACTGATGAATGAATATAATTTTCATTATAGCAGCTATTCGAAAAACAAATATTGGCATTAGGAGATAGCGAGAACAAAATTCCAAATATTTTGTTTTCATTTAAAAGTTTAAATAAAACTAGCGATTTTAACATAAATTTAATAACTATAACATAGACTGAGAATTTTCTTTCATGATTGAAATACTTTATATTGACATGGCGCGTTCAAAGGTTTGTGATTTCTACTGTAAAATTGAAAAGGCCGGACTATAGAGTTCCCTGTGGTTCACTCGGAGTGCTCGGGGCGGACAAACGTTTGCTTTGTGGCGCTGATCCGACCAAATCTAACGCGTGAGCCTGTGTAATCTACGTTATCGGCTAAACTCGTTTCATTGTGCTAGGGTTTACGTGGATTCAGGAAGGGAAAAACGGATAAAACTCTATTTTTTCCAGTTTCTGTATAATTTCCAAAAAAGACATTACCTTGAACCTAGACATTTCTAGGTGAGGTAGTTTCTTGTTGAAAGAAATACGATCCCTTTTATTTAAAGATTTGCATATGAGTACTAAATTGCATACTCAAAATACTTTATATGGACATGGCGCGTTCAAAGGTTTGTGATTTCTACTGTAAAATTGAAAAGGCCGGACTATAGAGTTCCCTGTGGTTCACTCGGAGTGCTCGGGGCGGACAAACGTTTGCTTTGTGGCGCTGATCCGACCAAATCTAACGCGTGAGCCTGTGTACTCTACGTATCGGCTAAACTCGTTTCATTGTGGGCTTACGTGGATTCAAGAAGGGAAAAGTAACGGAAATTCAACTTGTTTGAAATAGTTATTTTTCCGTTTATTAATTTTCGATGTCTATCATTATAATTTCGTAAAAAAATATCCCTGATCTGTATTATTTTATAAAAATGCATCAAGCAAACAATCTGGGTTTAGATTCTTGGAACTTTGCAGGATTTTCAAAAATACCGGCCGGGCGAAGACGGGTAGGTACACAAAAATAATTTGTTTCTTCTAAGATGTCAGAAAGAAAGAAAGAAAAAAAAGAAAAGAACCTCAGACCTGGGCGCGTTTGGAACCCTCGTAGCTTTAGTTTTAAGTTCACTATCACCACTATAATATTATCTTATAAATGTAAGAATTCTGACCATCAACTTTGAATAGATGATTTTGAGTTTGAGTTTGAGAAAGAAAAGAAGGAAAAGAAAGAAAATATAATTATTCGCTGTTGGTGGAAAGCAGCAGAATCGCTGTTTTTAAGGATTATAAAGTCCCTACCAGTAGAAAATTGTATACCCACCTACTATTATTTGGTAAAACTTCCAATAAGATGACATGACTCTTGGCACTAAAGTTTTCAGTATTTATATTATTACTAGCCGATGCCCGCGACTTCGCCCGCGTGGATTTAGGTTTTTTGAAATCCCGCGGGAACTCTTTGATTTTCCGGAATATAAAGTAGCCTATGTGCTAATCCAGGATATTATCTATCTCCATTCTCAATTTCAGCCAAATCCGTCCAGTAGTTTTTGCGTGAAGGAGTAACAAACATACACACACACACACACATACAAACTTTCGCCTTTATAATATTAAATAATGTGAAGTGTGATGTTAAAATGTAGGTATCTAAGTAACGTGTGAGTGCCTGAGTGCCAAAAGATGGCTTTCATTTAGAAGTTTACGCGAGCTTCGGTGCACATTAATTTGGAAGTTGTAAACTGGTATATTTTGCGCAACGTTTAATCATCATCATAAAGTTGCTCGTTTTGACTTGATGTGGACATCAAAACTCCATATACACAAGTTACGACCTACACTATGTTAGGTGAGACCTTTGAGAAGAATTCAGTTAAGTACCTACTAGTTTCTATGTATGGAGACCCACCCGCTCCGCAGAAGAAGACAGGGGAGAAGGAGACATTATGCTCACTTCACTTTCTCCCGTTTCTAGAATATGTGTGCATGGACTTTGGTTGCTAAATATCCAAATGAAATTGGAACTACGTTTGTATGGAGCGGGTGACGGAGAGCCCCCTCTTAAGGATTCCTTCGCCAACCTTTTGATCTATTTTTAAACGTACTATACTGTTAAATATCTTAGGTATTAAGTAGCTACTAATCTCTTACCATAATGTTGCAGCTACTAACGTCAATGCGCAACAATGCCATAACTATCGCGATAATCAACGCCTTAAACTGAGTGGCCCCACTTGGATTGTCAACGTCTAATGCCAAACGGCATTGTGAGTGCCGTTGTACGTTGCTACATCTACGACTAACGGGAAACACCGTTGAAAATCGCATTGCTGGCCGTTAATGTGGCTGGGACATAATAATAAAATTATGATTACTTAGGTACAAGTTGTCTCCTTCTTTAAAACTGTGAACCGAGTTTTAAAGCAAAAATTAAAACTTACCTTGATCATAACAGCTATTACAGTATGGCTTATGATAATAACAATCGGCTTAGTTAGTTCCCGGGATGCTATTCCAGGATCTTTGCTACAGTTAATCTCGGCATAACTCAGCAGGATGGAGGAGGTTATGATCCATTTTATGATAGCTCTGCTTCGTTAGACGGTATTTATAGTTGCAAGTGTATGCATGACTTGGTGTAAGCTACGAGTATGTATATCTAGAAGGGCTTTGTTCTCGTAGGTCAGTTATAGCTAATCAGTTTTGGATCAACGTTCTACACCAAGTACCAAAGTTTCAGCTTTGTAACTCATTTATCTACGACCTACAGACCTATGCCCAAACAGACTGACAGACGGACAGCAGAGTGACATTCATAGGGATCCGTTTTCAACCCCCGACCCTAAAAGAGGGGTGTTATAAGTTTGACGTGGTGTGTATCTGTCTGTGGCATCGTAGCTCCTAAACTAATGAACCGATTTTAATTGAGTTTTTTTTTGCTTGAAAGCTAACTTGATCGAGAGTGTTCTTAGCTATAATCCAAGAAAATCGGTTCAGCCGTTTGAAAGTTATCAGCTCTTTTCTAGTTACTGTAACCTTCACTTGTCGCAGGTGTTATAAATTTTTAATTTACACTTGCTGCCCTTTGGGTACGAAGCATAAAAAGATGAAAATGTTCATAAAATGTTATCTCATCTCTTGCTGTATTCTGAAGCGTGAATTTCCTCGCCGGCCGCGCCTGAGCAGCGTGAAGCACGTTCAAGTCCACTCGACTCCAAAGTGGAGAGCGCTGTTGCCACTCGCACGACATTATTATACGTTTAAAAATAATATATTCCACGTGAGAGAATATTCTGCGAAGATTTAAGCATAATATTACATCTTGTTTTAAGTGGTTTGTCCTATGGGAAATAGCGGCTAGTTATCATTTACCAAAAATAATTACAGGTAGGTCATTATCACCCCAGTCTCTATGAAAAAAGATCCTGGATGGGTTCGAAACTAGTGGGGGCTCACATCGACTAAATACGTAAGTACAGCCGGTACATTATTTACTTACAAGTGTAAATTAAAAAATAACCCTCGACCAGTGAAGGTTACAGTAACTAGAAAAGGGCTGATAACTTTCAAACGGCTGAACCGATTTTCTTGGTTTATGGCTACAAACACTCTCGATCAAACCATTTTTCACACAAAAGAAACTAAATTAAAATCGGTCATTACATTAGGAGTTACGATGCCACGGACAGATACACAGATACACACTTCAAACTTATAACACCCCTCTTTTTGGGTCGTCGTCAGGGGTTAAAAATGGTAATAACTCACGATAGTAGTTTATACATTTAAATACATCCATACTAATATTACAAATGCGAAAGTGTCTGTCTGTCTAATACCTACCTGTTAGCTTTTCAAGACCCATCTGTTTAACCAACTTTGACGTAATTAGGTAAAGACTGCACAGATAGCTTGCGTCTTAGGGATGACCATAATAATAATTATACTATTTACTATTTAGGTACTTTTTATACTAGAAAATTAAATCGTTCACACGGGATTTCTAAAAAATCTAAATCCATACAGACTAAGTCGCTGGCATCAGCTAGTGCCTATAGTAGTAAGAGACTCGTCGCTGGTCGCTCAGATAAAATTTTAACGAGATTTAAGTAAGAATAAGTTATGTAAGTGAAAATAATTTATGAACGCAATAAATTTCATCCGTTCCTATCGTTGTTTATGTATCTCAGTTGCCAAATGACGGTGAAGTTAAAAGGATTCTCTTGTAAGCTGGAATCCATTTTGTTCGGGCGCAAATGTTGATATAAATTGCAGATAAAGCTGCTAGTTCCGGCAATTAATTGCATTCTTTATTGTTGAAATAACTTTATAGATTTAAAACATTAATAGTTTTGTGAAAATCTTTCTACGATCTTAATTTTTAACCCCCGACCCAAAAAGAGCGGTGTTATAAGTTTGACGCGTGTATCTGTGTATCTGTCTGTCACATCGTAGCTCCTAAACTAATAAACCGATTTTAATTTGATTTTTTTTTGTTTGAAATGTGGCTTGATCGACAGTGTTCTCAGCTATAATCCAAGAAAATTGGTTCAGCCGTTTGAAAGTTATCAGCTCTTTCTAGTTACTGTAACCTTTACTTGTCGGGGGTGTTATAAATTTTTAATTTATATTTGTCATTGTTAAAGGTCTAAATTTTTTCCATTGGTCGCGTAATGGTGGGGATTTTTTTTGGAATAATCCAAATATATGTATAAAAGGAAAGATGACTGACTGACTGAAACTACTGAAAGGATCGGACTGAAAGGCATGCAGATAGCTATTAGACTTAGGGTGAGATCTATAGAGCGAACTCTGACTTCGTTTAGACTTAAGATAGAGTTAAAACGAGACAGATGTATATCTCTCACATAAATATATCTCGTTTTAACTCAACAAAGTCAAAGTTCACTCTATAAATCTCACCCGTAGACTCCGCTAAGAAAATTAAACCTGAAAGAGGGTAAAATAGGGGTTTCTTTGTGTAGTCCACGCGGACGGAGTTGCGGGCATTAGCTTGTCAATACATATGAAAAGAAAAGTCCTGATTCACTAATTATCAACGCCCAGCCCAAACCCTTGGATTCAAAGATCCAAAGATGAGTACGAAGATTTCCTTCATAAAGTAAGTAGACAAAGAATAAGGCCGGATTTTTTCATTGCCTAAGGGATTTCAGGATTTATTAATTTTTGGTGATTCAAGAACTTCTTTAATTAAAACTTTGTCCTAAAGTGCGCAATACAACTGGAGCGCGATACGACAATGTGTACCCCGTATGTTAATTGCATATTGTCGCAACGAGCGCAAACAATGGCAGGTAAGAAGCTAGGACAGCTAATCTTATGAACGTCTGCCTGAATTGGTCACGTGCAAGCGACTCTCCCCCTTATGTTATAGGAATAAAGTCTAGATCCCATTAGTATGTTTCGTAGATTAAATTATGTTATAATGGAATCTTAGCAAGATTGCGTTTAGGCATTTAGATAGTTTCTTAGTAATTAAATTTTTGTAGAGGAAAGGAAAGCAGTCTCACGTCTGTCTCTTAATCTAAAAATCTTCACAAAGTAAAAGAAATGAAAATTAAAAAAAAAAACACGCCATACCTGCTTATTGAATATTTAAAAAAAAAATTGTAGCTATAATGTCACTCGGGATGATGCAAGGATTCTGACGATACCCAATACATCAAAATCTATTCAGGCATTTCGAAGATATGGTGGAATAAAGAAACTCACATACCTACATTTGTGCTTATAGTGCGCGACAGGTCGAGATGGCAATCGGAGTATGAGGCGGGGGGCGCCCCACATACCCGCACGTCTCCCGCGCTATCCCACACCAGATAGCGCGGGAGCTGTGCGTGTGTGTGCGAAGTGTCCCCACCCCGATTGCCATCTCGACCTGTCGCGTACATGACTCTTGAAAACATCACAAATCAAATTCAAATTCAAATTCAATGATTTATTCAATAAAATGTAGGTACAATATGTTGAATTAATGTCTGATGAGCCTTATACATTTTACCACTATAACTGGTGTTTGAATATTACCTTAAATTAAATTAAATACAAATAAAAGTCAAGATTAAAATATTAAGTAAAGAAAGACATACTCAGGTATTTAGGTAGGTAGTTGGTTGTGTTAAAAGTCCTTTAGTGAAATTCATGTCTAGAGATCGGTGTGAGTGATCCGTGTGATCCGATGTAAGTATATAAATAATTCTAGTTATAATTAATTATACTGGTTAACTACCGTTTTAATAATCATTACGATTTAAGAGATAAACTGCCCAATAAACGAGTAGGTACATTATTCATTTTGTTAATTTGTGTTGAAATATGTACGTCGCGTATTTTGAAACTCGGCATCGGGTGAACCCTTGTTGTGAATATCAACTATTTTGTACGAAACGAAAATGAATAAACCAGAGTGAGGCTCAAGTTAAACTTTTTTTTAACGTTAACTGTTAATGTTAAAAGGGGTCTCTCCGTCACTCGCTTCATACAAACGTAGTTCCAATTTCATTTGAATATTAAGCAACCAAAGTCCATGAAATTTTGCAGACATATTCTAGAAACTCAACCGCAGAACCGATTTTAATGAAAGGTACAGAGTTAGAGTTAGCTTACATCCCGGGGACGGATATTATGCTATTTTTTATTCCGGAAAATCAAAGACGGAATTCTACGGGATTCTTAAGGGTCTATCCGTTGGTCCCGGAAATCGATTTCGGCAACTTTTTACCCCGGAAAAGCAGAGAGACCCCGCGTGATTTTTAAAAAACCTAAACCCACGCGGACGGAGTCGCGGGCATCATCTGGTTTTGTATAAATTACACGAGGAAATATCGCACATTCAGCAATAAGCCTTCATCGACGAATTAAATGAGGATATTTAAATAAATTACCTCATAATGAGCCCGGATAATATTCGACAATTTGTTGCAATGAATTTTTAATACAATTTGCGATAAACTTCGTGTTAAAATCGTTAACGTCTGCGTTTATTAAATTATTTTTATTATAGTCTTGTCTGGTGGGAAGCTTTGGCCGTGGCTAGTTACCACCCAACCGGCAAAGCCATGCCGCCAATCGGTTTTGCTACGATACCGTGTAGAAACCAAAGGGTTGGTTGGTTTAATAAAAACTGCCATTCCCTTCCAGGTAAGCCAGCTTCCTTCTTAGACTGCATCGTCACTTACCACCAGGTGAGATCAATCAAGGGCTAAGTTGTATCTTGAACAAGTGTAAAATAAAAATTTATAACACCCCTGACAAGTGACGGTTACAGTAACTCGAAAAACTGATAACTTTCAAACGGCTGAACCGATTTTCTTGGATTATTGCTAAGAACACTCTCGATCAAGCCACCTTTCAAACAAAAAAACTAAATTTAAAGGTCTCGGCACACATATGGGATCGGAAAGGGATCGTAACCGTAACGCCTTTCGCCGCGCTGTCAACCAGGCGTCGACCTACCGTATGCACGTAACGAAAGCGTATCAGCAGCGCCTGTACGTCAACTCGGCTACGGCTAGGCGACACCGCGCTTACGCCTCGCCGCCCGCTGGTGGAGATGTGGAGATGTGAGCTCGGGTACGGAGAGACGTAAGCGCGGGGACGATGAGCCGTAAGCGCGGGAATTGCAAGTTCGGAGCCTGTTCCGAGGCGAGGCGATTACGTTACGATTCCGATTAGTGTGCGTTGCAGTAGGGAGTTTAATACAAATCATTCTGAACGGCTCGAGGCGATACGGTGACGATCCCTTTCCGATCCCATATGTGTGCCGAGACCTTAAGTCCGCAAGTTTGATTTGTGCAAAAAGCGGGTGACGATTGACATTGAGTGTGGACACCGATATTTGTTAGAACATGTTACTATGGAGCACCCTTTCCAATGGGACGTATATATTGCAGCTGCCCAACGATTAAGCATTCCTGCGCGATGTCATTTAGGAATCAATAGGAAGACATAAATTTTTGGAAACCAATAAAAAGAACTATAAAATGTTCAACTGCCATACCTCGTCGAAGTTAGCGCGCTCCAACTATATTTAGGTACCTACTTAGTATTTTTATTTTATATCAGTTAATATCGATATCGTATCGTTAATGGCTTATCCTCAAATGGTTCGTTCGTGAATAAAACAAATGAAAATTTTTTGGATTTTTCTTTCACGGTTTACTGCGATACTGCTTGGAAAAGAAATATTTCATACACTCAAAATAATATGATGTTCTTAATAATTATTTATGTACCGAACCCTAAAAAGCGAAGACCGACCCGTACCTGACCGGTTTTTTTCTCGTCCAGTTGTCGTGAGATGCCCCATGTAGAGTCTATGTTCTGAAACCAACTAAAAAGAATTTATTATTTGATGTTCAAAGCTTCTATGAAGCCTTTATACCAGAGCTCGTCTCTCACTTAACTATTTTTAATTGAATTTTAGAGTATCTGTGAAAACTCGGTTTTAATTAAAAATATCTATCTTTTATCATACGCCTGTTAGCTGAGATTTTAATTAAAGAACTTTCCCACACTATAATTGGAGTTCAGTAGTTTCTACTCATACAAACCAAAAGTTTTGTAGAATGACTATGATCTGCCTACACTGATCGCAATCCATTGGCGAGGAAGCGTTTAAATATACCAGCAAAATAAAAATAATACTTATAACACATGAAATCACTACCCATCTATACTAATCTATACTAATAAATAAAATTGGAGTGTCTGTCTGTAATTTCGAAATAACTACCTCATATTAAGCTCATATGGTTATTTGAACGATACCAACACCGAATCACACGTTTTTAAAATTTTTGTCTGTCTGTCTGTCTGTTTGAAAAGGCTAATCTTCTGAACGGCTGAACCGATTTTGACGGGATTTTCACAGACAAGTAGAGAATTTATCAGGGAGTAACATAGGCTACTTTTTTAACCGACTTTCAAAAAGGGAGTTGTGTTTTTCTACCTATGTACACCGAAATCTCCGAGATTTCTGAACCGATTTGCGTCATTTCTTTTTTAATCGATAGAGGAACTTTGCGACATTGTTTCATAAAAAATTTGGAGTCCAACTCCTCAATCAGGGGACCAACCTGCTGCAGGGGATCTGACCAATCCACGCGGGCGGAGCTGCGGGCATCAGCTAGTGTTATATAAATCCAAAAGTGTTTGTTGATTTGTGCTTCAATCACCCAGCAACCACAACATAAGAAGGCTGAAGTGGCTATTTTGTTGATTAATTCTTATTTATTCTATTTATTCTGGTAGATACAAGAACAGGACTAAACAAAGAATATACCTAGTTACTCTGTACCTATAACACTTGGAAATATCTATCTAGACATGCAAAATATTAGACATAGATTTATAGAGAAAAAATATCGAACAAGTTTTTTAATTCAGTAAAATGTGTCATTATTTTTGGTCGTTATAATTTTCTCTGATTAAAAATATGGAATATTAGTCAACGTGTTTTTTCCTTCTGTAAAATGTACGAGTGCCTACCCCATTATTATAACTGTGGATAAGCAAAATAAAGCTATTTTTACCTATTTTATTTTAATCGATTTAATTGATCGATATAGTCAATAAGATCATCTATAACCACCAAATAATATATAGATAGTTACTACACTATATATAGTACATTTCGTTGGCGTGAAACAGCTATTGAATTTCCCGGGTGCTGTACAAAAGGAGTTCTTTGACTGCACCGGAGTGGCTACATCATCGCAGGTTATATAGGCGAAGCCTGAAATATACAGGGTGAAGTTTTCAAACTTTATTGCCAGGTATAAATTTTATTTCACGGATAAATTCTTGCTAGAGAAGTACTTGTTCAGAAATATGTTATCACTTTTTCCGTTAAGCTTATAGTCAAGTTTTGGTATTAAGGGAATTCGTAACTCGTCATTGTCATCATCATTAACAGATAGACGTCCAATGTTGGACAAAGTCAAATCTCTTGACTATGATTTGTTATTATTTTATCTCATCTCCGTCAGAAATCGTTCAATGTGTGTGAGATGTTGTTTTGGATTGCACTCAAATTATTTCCCTATTGTACCAATAAATAATAATAATCAGTTATTTTGATGTGCGATGGATCGATACTAATATTATAAATAAGAAAGTGTGTTTGCCTGTCTGTCTGTTCTGTTTTTACGCGTCAACCGCGACATTCAGTATTGAGACACCTTACATTCTATAGCCGACAAAAAATACCATTCATCCTGGGGCAAAAATTTATCTACGTACAGGATTTTTCAAAACCTTAATCGAGGCAGATACAATCTAGTATACTTAAATATTACTTTAATTTTTATAAAATACTAGCTGACGCCCGCGACTTCGTCCGCGTGGATTTAGATTTATTGAAATCCCGTGGGAACCCTTTGATTTTCCGGGATAAAAGTAGCCTATGTCCTATGTGGATGTGTAAGCCAGGATATTATCTATCTCAATTCCTTATTTCAGCCAAATCTGTCTAGTAGTTTTTGCGTGAAGGAGTAACAAACATACGCACACACACACATACTTTACACACACCGTAACAATTTAGTTCCGTCACTTATTTTTTCTGTTATAATATGATTTAGCACGGGAATCATTCTACGTCAGATTGAAAGAACTATAGTTCACTTTCAGTACAAGAGATTTGGCTTTTCTACACATCCCCCTGTATGCGAGCTAGGCTGAGCTGTTTGTCGTTCATTCGGAGTGAACAAACGTTTGCTTTTGTAGAGCTGATCCGACCGAATCTAACACGTATCCGTCCTGTTTGCTCTGCATCAGCCAAATTTGTTCCAAAAAGGGTTACGGGTACATCTCGCTAATGAAATTAGTCTAAAATATTTTTATACTTCGTGTTCTATGTACTTATCAGCTTAGTGCGAAATTCTGTTCCTATTTTTGCAAGTTTGTTGCTACATAAAGTACTCTGTAACTAAATATCGAAAATTGACAGCTGAAATCAGTATCACACTTCACACTAAAATTATAAAGGAGAAAGTTTGTATATATGTGTGTGTATGTTTGTTACTCCTTCACGCAAAAACTACTGGACGGATTGGGCTGAAATTTAGAATGGAGATAGATTATACCCTGGATTAGCACATAGGATACTTTTTATCCCGGAAAATCAAAGAGTTCCCACGGCAATTTTAAAAAACCTACATCCACGCGAATGAAGTCGCGGGCATCAGCTAGTAATACATTATAATCATCATCATCAATCATTATAATCATATAATACATTGTATAATACATAAATGACTATAATACAGAAATGTGTGTTTGTTTGTTTGTTGTTCTGTCCTTTAAACACGCCGCAACTGAGCAACGGATTGGCGTGACTTTTTTGCATGGATATAATTAAAGAACTGGAATGTGACATGGGCTACTTTTATCCCACTTAAAAATTAAAGACTCACGGAATTTAAAAAATCTGATCTGGCTGGAGTCATGAAAATCATCTAAATATTTGGTACAAGCTGATGCCCGCAACTTCGTTCGCCTGGATGTAGGATTTTAAAAATCCCGTAGGAACTAATGTATAAAGAGTAGCCTATGTGCTAATCCATGGTATAATCTATCTCCATTCTTTTCAGCCCAATCCGTCCAGTAGTTTTTGCGTGAAGGAGTAACAAACACATACACACACACACATACACACAATCTTTCGCCTTTATAATATTAGTGTGAAGTGTGATTAGTGTGATAGGGTCAGCGTGCATCCCGGAGGCGGATAAAGGTTACCTACTTTTAATCCCGGAAAATCAAAGAATTCTCACGGGATTTCTATGAACAAATAAAACGTTTATTTTCAGTCACCTTGTCACATTACAAACATAGGTAGTGGTTCATCGTAAATAATTTGCGTGCTTATTAGTGTATTTTTTTTTAAATGTTGCAAGATCAAGAACTGGCTATCCTAGCTAGAATTTTAGATCTGTGTTAAGAATAACCAGAAAAAGAATCTTTTACGTGGATGAAGTCGCGGGAATCATCAATTCCTAACTATTATTACGCCGTGCCTGGTTTGGGTACGTTATAACGACATAGCGAACCGCGCAATGAAAACGGCAATGCCGAACCACAAGTGACGTATAAATTCTGATTATATAGCTCTACATAATTAAAACAGTGGCGAACCTCGTTTAGCTACCCTCCAGGTGGGGGAGGGGGGTAGTGGCACATTGAAGTTCACGGGTGTGTTTAAGTGTATGATATAAATGAGATGTTAAATTTCGGAGTATTAAAAACACTTAAATGTGACTCACATTTGACTATTAATTGTAATAATAAATCTAATGTAAGAATAGAACCCGGCTGAGTTTGTTGTGGGCTTCTCAGACCAGGGCGCATTTGGAACCCTCGTAGATTTCGTTTTTAAGTTTACGTAATAATTTATCACCATTACATCATTATCTTACAAATTCCACAATTGATAATCAAAAAGTGTAGGTACAATGGTACCCAGTGTGAATGAATGATTTGACGTCTAGTTTCTGCATTCATCGCCAGCACTTTGCTGAGCATGGGTTTGTCTAACATGCTGGCCAAGTGCCAATAATAATTGGTGACTTTCACAAACCTTTAAGAACATTATAATATGGAGATCCCTCAGGCATGTTCCCTCACGATGTTTTCCTTCACCGTTAAAGCAAGTTATGTTAAATTAGGTTTAGGCGCATGGATCGAATCGCAGCGTGGATCGAATGAATAGACAGTCTAATAGTCTTAGCCAAACACAATAAAGTTGTGGTGAATTTCAACGGTGCCAGTCCGCACTTGGCCAGCAAAGTGGACTATGGCCTAAAGTCTTTCCATTGTGAGACCCGCACTTAGTAGAGGAGCGGCGATAGCTTGACATGATGATGATGATGAATAGCTAGTCATCAAATGAAATCACCTGTCGTCAAAATTACAGCCCATTTTCAACAGATGAATGCAATGCAACAATACGCATTAATTTATCTCAGCACATCCCAGACCCATTACGCTGACGCAAACAATCAAATCAATGCGATATCGTCAGCAAGCCGATAATAACCGCTCGTATCTGGTGACAGCCAAAAACTGCCCACCCTCCCCAGGGGAGATGCCATAAATAACATTCCCCATTGTATGCGCACTAGACCACTGGGTCTGAAATTAACTGGTAACAGCCAAAACTAACGAACAACTTTTCCCCTCTCCAGGATAGATACCATACAAAACACTGCCTTTTGTGTACTATGTACCACGTACCGGACCACTGGGTCTGAAATTAGCTATGGTAAAAATAATCAAATCCATAATGATATCGTCGCGATTAATACATAACCACTAGTATATGACAACAGGCAAATAAAGCCCCTTGACTCTAAGGAGAGATGCCAAATGCAACATTCTCTTCTGCATGAATTTCGGACTACTGTGTCTGAAAATAATAAGCTGGTAGAAACAATCAAATCAATGCGATATTATAGCAGACGGGTATCTGGTGTCAGCCAAAAAATTGGTTGTCTGTAAAGTCGATTTACTGACGATAGTTGAACGTGACAACAAAGGCCGATTGTGCTTCTTTGTCGCTCGTTCCGCGCTCTCGCTTGCACTTCAAGCCTTACATGGAACGCCTCAGAGCGAGGTAACGCCGCATGAGTCATGTTTTTTCGTGCGTGCAGCGGCTCTATCGAATTATAAGACGTTGTCACGTCAAAACAACCCACATAGAGCTGAAGCCATCCTCAAGACTTGACCTAACTGTGCTTAAATTAAATTTAAATTTTCAGATCAGTGTGCTTAAAACTGCAATTTTCCCCACAATGATTGCCAAGAGGATTTGTCAAGTTATTCAATAGGCGGATCAATAAATTCCTGAAAATCCGGCAATATATTGGTTGTTTCTCCAGTTTTGCAAATGATTATGGGTGTCGGTAATCACTTAACAGCAGGTGAAGCGTCTGTTCCCGCCTAAAATAAAACTATTTGTATTAAACGTAAATGTAGGTCTTCTTTTAACCTAGTTGCTTGATGTTTCGGGCCCAATTATAGCTCGATTCTGTTAAAATCAGCTCGCAACTAGCAATATTGTTCGCACGTGATTGAAATGAATAACCCGATCCCTAGTTTAACGGCTTTATTTAAACCTAAACTACATTGTTGCCAACATTCTGTTATCAGTATTAGATTCCGATTATTTAGTACTAAACTAGTACTTAACTAAAATTGTAGCGTGAAAATTAAGCTCCGTAATTTATTTCCGTACCTACCCAAACTTTGGCTTAGTTTGCATAGTTTTTGCGTCATTGTCGTTCACTTCAAATATGTTCTCTATACATTTCTATACGAATCACGAAGCATTGCTCAAGTATCGCCGCCAAAGTACCTACTATACTTTTAATTTTTCGGGATGAAATGTAGCCCATGTCCTTTCCCGGGATGCAAGCAACATCGAAATCGATTTTACGGATAGCTGTGAAAATCTAGCAGATTGACAGACAGACACACTTTCGCACTTACAATATTAGTATGGAGTATAGGAGTATGGATAATCGAAATTGATTGAACGGGTGGGCCATGAAAAGTTAGACGACAGACACACAGGCAGACAGAAAGGCACAATTTCGCATTAACATTATCAGTATGGAGTATAGAAGTATGGATAATCGAAATCAGTTAAAAGAGTGGGCCGTAAAAAGCTAGTAGACAGACTACACTTTCGCAGACACTTTCACATTTACAATATTAGTATGGAGGGCAGAAGTATGGATAAAAGGCGAACAAAATCGCGGTTCAAAGCTAACAATCAAATATACCCCGGAAAGTAATGTACAGTGTACACGGTTTCATTATTACACTAGTGCCGTAATAAACGTCAGCACAGACATTATTAAACCACCATGAAAGCGGCGGCGACGCGGAAACGCCGCTAATTAATATACGGTATTACATGTTGTGTACTAGAGAAGTAACGTTTCAAACGTGTGTGAAAAATCACATGGAAAGCTTTTTCATATCTTACTTAAATTAGCCTGTGAATATTCACGAAGCAAAATCTTACACAGTTTGAAAATTATTTTTAAATTTCGCGTCTGCACAGACTTGGCCGCGTTTGGAACCTTCGTAGCTTTTGTTTTAAGTTCCGTAATTAATTATCACCACTATATCGTACAAATTTAACAATTTCGACCATCAAAAGGAGTAGTTGTACCTACTTTGAATAAATGATTTTGACTTTGACTTTGACTTTGATCGAATCGAGCTAAAGAGCGCGCGAGTGAGAGCACTGGCATCCCTGCGTATTGGAAAAGGAAAAAATATCTACTTCAATTGAGGTAGCAAGCACTCGTTTGCTACGCTTTACGGAAACTTTTGCACTTATACTCGTAAGTGCGAAAATTTTCCGTGAAAACCAACTTGCTCAATACCTGCGCTATCATAATCATAATCGATGGTTAAATTAATGTAGCAAACGATTGTAAATGCGAAAATTGAAAAATTACTTTCCGTGAAAAATCACCTGTGAAATCTCCGTGAAGAAAAGTAATACTTTCGCCAATTGAAAATGATTTAGAATTAGCAGTCATGCCTATCGCTACTGTGTATGCTGAGTATTACACGCCTAAACACTCTTTTGTTTACATTTTATATTAATCATCATACAAATGTCAGCTAGGAAGTTACAAAACCAAGTCCCGTGTGTTTATTGTGTCTGTAAGTATTAAGCCGTGATAGCTTAGTGGTTAGGAGGTGGAGGTCGGGGGTTCGATCCCGGGGTTCAGAGCCTCTAACTTTTTGGAGATTTGTGTCTGAGAGTTCGTGTTTGTTGTATTTGTATGCATTATTAGCCATTATCTCAAAAACTACTGTAGATTACCTTACGGTATCATCGACTTAATTTTACAGTTTAATTAACATCATCATCATCATCATCTCCACTCATCACCGGCCCACTACTGAGAACGAGCCTCAGAAAGAGAAGTGCTTAGTCCGTAATCACCACATTTGCCAGAGGCGGATTACTAAAGCGAAGTTTTTGAGAACATTATGGAGAATTCTCAGGCATGCAGGTTTCCTCATAATATTTTGCTTAGAGCAATGCATCATCACTTCCCACCAGGTCTGATTGCAGCCAAATGCTAGTCTAAAAATTAAAAAAAAGTGATATTATAATCGCGCAATAAAAACGCGCAAAAAGTTAAAGCTGTGTGCCCGGGATCGAACCCCGTACCTCTCGTACAGGAAACCTTTTTTACAATTACTGTACAATGTAGAATTGTCATTCAAAATAGTAATTTAATAAGGCTGCATTACGTTTTAAAATCTAGGTCTTTATTATGCTTATTATAAGTTAAAAAAGGTCTCTGTGTGAAAGGGAAGCTCGGGTTGTCGTCAAAGGGTGCACTAATTGCCTCGTAATGAGACCTAGGACATCTTTATGTCATTTACTTCAATGTATAAGACCATTTTCTTGCTAATTATAATGCTACAGTTCTCTAATTATGCAAACACTGCCCTTATTATTAACTAGCCGATGCCCGCGACTTCGTTTTCGTGGATTTAGGTTTTTCGAAAGCCAGTGGAAAATATTTGATTTTCCGGGATAAAAAGTAGTCCATGTGCTAATCCAGGATATTATACATATGTATTTCATTACATGTATTTCTCTATTCCAAATTTCAGCCAAATCCGTTTATTTGTTTTTGCGTGAAGAAGTAACAAACATACACACACACACATACATACAAACTTTCGCCTTTATAATATCAGGCTGAAATCTATAAAACGCCCTTTGACTTTGCTCTGACTTAAGATTGAGTTAAAACGAGACAGATTTATGTGAGAGATATAGCTCTGTCTTGTTATAACTCTGTCTTAAGTCTAAGCAAAGGCAGAGCGCGCTCTATAGATCTCACCCTTAGTGTGATGCGAAAGTGTGTTTGTTTGTCGTTCAATGACGTCACAAACAAAAAAGTGACTGTTATTTTGATGGACCACTCGTATACGTTGTCTCACACATCTAATCCTGGACTGGGTCATGGCCTTTGTAGCTAGCTATTCGCTTATACTTGTACTCTGTCCACGGAAAGACGTTTGTATAGGGCTCTCTCTGTTCGGTCCGCTGTTCAGAGTGTCCTCGGGTCAGTTGGCGTGCTGTGGTTCCGGCATGTCTCTAAAGGTGATTGGGGGCACGTAGTATCCCAGTGGTGGGTCTACACTCTACTGGGACCGGCGGACATCCACTGACAGACTAACGAAGTGTTGGCGGTCCCTTGTGCTCCGTCGTCAGCGGTGAGAAGGAACTTCGTGAGATCTTTAGTCGGTAAGAGTCCGACATAACCACTGTGCTCCCCGTGGCCAGTGGTATCCATGACGGATTTTCCTCACGAAAAAAAGGGCTCTCTCTGTTACGTAATCCCATACAAATAACAGAAATGAAAATCTCAGTAGGTGTCAACCATTTTGAGACACCAATTACCAATTACTAACGAAGTTATGTGTTTGAATTGAATTTCGATTGTTTTTTGAAAACATTTTTGTTTTCAAAAAACAAAGTGCAAAGTGAGACATTGTAATTAGACATTGCGAGGTCTACATCTCCTGAGGATGCTCCGGTGTCGGGACGAAACGCGCGTCGAGTGGTGTTGGAATTTGTGTGGTGCAACGTACCATACAGATTTCGTTGGTTTGGCGGATTATAGCAAATTAAGCTTTTATATCATCCTTATATATGCAAACCTCCTTATATATGACCTTATATCCTTATATATGACTTCCGCAAAATAACACCTGCTTCTATAATAAATCGCACATCAAACACGATTGAATTTCCGAAAATATGTTTGTGAATGATTGGTGACTCAAAATGGTTAACGCTCACTGAGATTTTCATATCCGTTTTTTATGGGTTTACATAACTGAAGAGCCCCATACTAACTTCATTCCGTCCGTCCATCAAAAGACCCAGTATCTATTGTTTCTTCTAAATATTTCTAAGAAGATTTAATTCTAAGAAGATTTAACTATTAATATCTTAACCATTTCAATATTCAAGTATCATTAACTGAATTCTGGTGTAAGTTGATATTCAATGAAAATTTAATAATTGACATCTTGGAGGTAATAAAGCCAGCCGCAACTAATTGGTGTTTACGCAATGCCTCTCAACTGATAATGGATCCCATTGAGTTATAACTTATAACCATAGAGCAGCAAATCTCCAAGTTGCTTTACCTACACTGTGAAACTTAGTGGTTTTAGAGCAGTGGTTAAGTTAATCGCCTAAGCAATACCTACTGTCCATTTCAACCATTTATATTGACCCTAGTCATAAAATAAAAAAAATTGAATCGAGAAATAATTATTGATTGGAATAATTCGCGAACCAGTAGTAGCAACCCGCCGCGTGGCTTACTAATGTTTCTCATAGATGTAAGTTGTGTCAAGATTATTTTTTTTAATTTATATCGTTTTTTTTGCGCCATCTTAGGCTGCAAATGCTTAGTTCTAGTTACAACCAAGCGCTAGTCTATAAATTTTAAAAAAAAGTGCCTAAATCAAACAAGTGTAGTCGATAGTAGTTACTACTTAAACCAATTCACTTAAAACCGTTAAAATTTCACCGTGTCTAAGAAAATGCTCATCAAAGTGCCGGGGAATTTCCCTCTCTAGTACTATGACACTATGACAACTCCGTGATGGATCCAATGGGGTGTCATATTGTAAGGAGATTAATGAGGGTGGAGGTGGTGTGACCTAGTTACCATAGAGTATGCCAATTGATTAAACTAGTTAAGCAATATTGAAGTAAATAGTCGACGAGTGAATGCTCACTTTTATACAACGACAGTAAGTTTTAAAACCTAATAAAGAAAAGTTTTGAAAGAACGGAGTTTGGCTTAATGCGTCTTACTAGGTATTTTCCCATATTCTGAACTTCAAACAAATACTCACAAACCAAAATAAAAATATTACTTTTCAATACAGTAGTAAGTTAAATTGTACAACACGGTTTTTTTTTGCAATTTTGTAAAGTCTATACTTATTATTTCAAAAAGTTTTCTCGCAAAGAGTTTTATTATTTACATAATTTCAAAATTGAACGTTTTAGTAAATATGGCCATTTTGAAATTTTAATCAAGTTTGTAGTTTTTTTTTTCTTTTATTTTATGTATGAGTTTCGTTAATTGCATCATATCTTTACCACCATAACTTACCGCAAAATGTCCGGCGAGTTTCCATCCTTATGTCGTCGACATTCCATCTACACACACGAAACCTCCTGCCAATTGTAATCCGGGTATCTTTTAAAAAAAGACTAGGTATATAGGCATCTTCTAGGTAAATGCGTCCCATTTTAGGCCACATAATTACTCTTCATCTGACGTGATTGTGGTCAAGCGTATTCCTATTGAAAGAGGAAAAACGGAAAAAAATACGGAATCCTAAAAAAAACTCAGTAAATGGTAAACACGAAGACTGAGAATTTATGTAAAAGGGTGCACATAACGGCCCAGTCAAAGCAGTGGGTGATTACCACGTAATGAGTCCACCGACCGTCATTACTATATTCAGTTTAATTAGAGGCCATTTTCCCATCTTTCCCCGCTTGTTTCTTTAATCAGAGGACTTCATCCGTGTGGATTTATGCTTTTAAATATCCCGTGGGAACTCTTTGATTTCCTGGGATAAAAAGTAGCTTATCTCACTCTCCAGGTCCTTAACTACATCCAATCCATGCAAAAAAACTATGTCGATCCGTTGCTCCGTTGCAGCATGATTAAAGGGCAAACCAATAAACTACATACAAGGAATGTGGGTTTAACGAAAACTGACATACCCCTTCCAGGTTAGCCCGCTTCCATCTTAGACTGCATCATCACTTACCACCAGGTGAGATTGCAGTCAAGGACTAACTTGTATATCTGAATAAATAAATAAAAAAGCAAACGCACTTTCGCAGTTGTAATAATAGGTAGTGAGGTAAGAAGAGATATCAGTTAGTTACTTCAAGTAGGTATCAAGAGGTCTAGCGCTAACCCTCGCCTCAATAACCGATTGTCATCTCAACCTGTCGCGTACTATAGATATTGTTACTTTCATAATTCACTAAATTAATATTGAGACTCAATCACAATTAGCTTTGGTTTACAATGAACCCAATTACTTATTACGAAAATTTAATAAGTGTCATTAACTCGGCAATGGCAAGGCTTTACCGGGACTAATTGGTCGTTGCGAGGTAACAATGAATAGGTTTTGCGAGAGGCTGTATCTAGCTAAGTTTCTGTTTCAGTGTAAGGAGCTTATGGCAGTATACAATTAAAATTTTAAGAGGCGTCTCTCCGTCACTCGCTCCATACAAACGTAGTTCCAATTTCATTTGAATATTAAGCAACTAAAGTCCATGAAATTTTGCAGACATATTCTAGAAACTAATATCTATGCCTGTGGTTTTCCAGATTTCTGTTAAAATATTTGGTTTCAAAGTTACGTGGTCTTAAAAATTCACATACAAATCTTTGAGCCCCTGTAATTTTAAAACTACATATTTTTAGAAAAATCTAAAACACCACAGGCACAGATATTAGTTTCTTGAATATGTCTGCAAAATTTCAAGGACTTTGGTTGCTTAATATTCAAATGAAATTGGAACTACGATTGTATGGAGTAAGTGACGGAGAGAGCCCTGTTAAGCCGATTCTCTATAGTTCAAGACATATTAAGTGTATCGAAATTGTACTAACACAAATTTTAACTCAGTTCTACACTTCAAGACATAAGTGTATTGAAATTTAAATGAGGTTGCTGTGGGCTTTTCTCAGAACTGGGCGCATTTGGAACCCTCGTAGCTTTAGTTTCAAGTTCCTTTACCACTGGTTTGGAATGACTTTCCTACCTCGAATAACCAGCAAGAAATTCGGTTAATTTTCTCAACAAGAAACTCTTTTGATTTGCTATAATAATCCGCTGAAACATGATCTTTTTCTGTTCTACATTAATCCTGATAAGATCATTTTCTTACTTTGTCAGGCTAGAAAAAATTTCCATACATTTTATACTTACTTTCAAACTTTTTCATTTTCTTGAAAATAGAACTCTACCAATTTATCACTTTCTTGCAACCGGAATCTACAATGTAAAGGAGACGTGAGGAAGGGTTTAATAAAATGAGATCAAAAATCAGTAAATTCGACGTTTTACGTTCGTTTTCCTCTACATTGTTATTACTATGCGACAGTTGAATTGACCGTGTCGTAAATTCCACCCGAGTGTCGAAAACTTGAGAAATGTGTATTACTTACACATTGTAACACTATGTAGGTATACCATATAACCTACCTTTGATTTTAACCCCTGATAGAGAAGAGTGCTATAATGAAATGAAACTAATTTATTTTATGTAAGGCCACCTGTGGCACAAACTTATGATATGTTAAGACTCGACTCTACCTAAGACTGATTCGGAAAACAATTCTACTGAGAAGAGCCGGCAAGAAACTTAGCAGTTGCTTTTAAAAGATACAAAATGTTCAATATTCTCTAAATAATATATCTATTCAATTTTTGTCTTCTATCAAATTTTTGTGGCTGTCTCAATTTTTGTGCAAAGGCTCAGCCTGTTTGTCCAACGCGGAAATGGAGCCAATATTCTTGGCACCATTCCACACGCGTATGAAAAGTCAAGTATAGTAAATCAATGTCGCAAAACATAATTTTCAAGTGACAGTTGACAGATACAAGTCATTGACTTTCCTGTTCTCACTTTGATCGCATTATATTCACTGGAGCGAGTCAATTTCCGTAATGAACGGCCGCGCGGCTCCCACTGGGGCAACAAGTTGTATTATTGGGTCGGAAGTGAGCTATATTGGGGATTATCTGAGTTGATACAATAATCGATAATCGAATTTCGACTTTCTTTGATGCTAGTTTGGCTCTTCGGACTTTATCATTTGATGACTGATTGATGATTTACACAAGCGAATGAGAAACTAACCTGTAATGCACTTAAGTTTTGAAAAAAAAAATTACTTTTGCCTTGACTGCGATTCACCTGTATGTAACTCGGCTTCTGGAGCGAGCTTGGATGGCTGGAGTGAAGACTTCGGCGGGGAGGGGCAACGCACGCACAACAGACGGAAACGTTTAAGGGCGGAAACCAGCCCAGAGAGAAGAAAGAAAGAAAAAGAAAGAGATTCGTTTGACGTCACCTGTCCAGCACCTTAGGACTCTACGCCCAACGCCCATCTATTCTTCGAACTATGCCCCCCCCCCCCCATTGCCACTTCAGCTTCCGAACCCGTTGAGCTATAGGTATGTCGGTTAGTTTGCTTCTTCTACGGATCTCCTTAATGTACCGTACGGCGTACCTTCAAAAGCGAATAGGCAACTTCTAGGCAAGCGCGCTCCATCTTAGGCTGCATCATCACTTGCTAGCAGGTCTGATTGCAGTCATAAATAAAAAAATACTCCTCATGTCTGATTCCATCATATAAAATTTTGTGTGTGTGTCTCAGTAACGTTTCGATAAAAAAAAAGGTACTTTTGGGTCCTACTTCCTCTATCCGGTTAATTTGACATCGGAAATTTATATTAAGGGTCCGTAATTCTGTTTACAATCTATCGTTTTCAAAATAGGCTCATTCAATTTTATGCGTCTTTTAGCCTAAGCCTGCATAAGTTAAATACACTTCGACGAGGAAACTTTTTCCCGGGATTAAAAACCCATTGTATATGCTTGAATCTCGGCTTGCCTTTATATTGCTTTGGATTTTGGGAATATACGGATAAACATTTCGATTTTATCCGCTAAAGCGATTAAAAGCTGCATGTGTTATTAATCCATACCAATGCAATATTACGAGTATAATTGAGAAAGTGTTTATGTCTATCCGTTTGTTTATTACGTTATCACAGCCCGGCCACTTAACTAATTTTGACGAAATTGGGTACCGAGATAGCTTGCATCCTGTAAACAGATATAGGCTACTTTTTATCTCAGAACATCACAGAATTCGCACGAGTTTTTTTACAACCTAAGTCCGCGTGGATAAAGAAATCTAGTTTGGTGAGTACAATAATATGTCTGTTACAAACACTTGCTTAAATGGACATGTTGTCACTGATTCCTTAATGTGATTTTTATAACTAGCTAGCAACATAGCAACTTGAGATTTTGCATATAGGTTCACTCTATAACGGAAACATCATTATATGTTTAAAAATACATTTATTTTCACTATTAAAGTTTTACACCTAAAAATACAAAAAAATTTTTGAAGTGAAAATATTTATTGAAAAGTGTAATATAGTTACAATTCGCCACCGTATGTTTCCACTAAACTGCCGTATTGTTATGTTAATCTGTTATCGGTAGCATTTTCCCGGGAGCAGAGATCGACTAATAGTCCTGTTTCAATTTCGACGAACCATCGGACTTATTTTCAATTCGACTTAGGGCCAATTTTTCAATCGTCGGATAACTTTTATCTAAGGAATAAATTTGACGTTTTGACAGATTTCCTATAGAAAAAATGTCAAAACCTCACGTTTATTCCTCAGACAAAAGTTATTTAACGATTGAAAAGTCAGCTCTAATCTTGCTTACAATTAAATATACTTGATTATTTAAAACTGGTAAATGCATTTGACGATTCAAAAGTACCTACTTGTATAAGTTTAATTGAATAAAAATATTTCTATTCTATTCTAAGATTTATAGATAATTTAATTATCTACCTTTTATTAGTCTTTACTTTATTTATTTATTTTTTATTTTGGTTTATTAGGCAACCAAAATAGATCATAATATATTATAATTCTATGACTAATTCCTCAGCTATCACTTTTTGTTCTTACTGGAACAGTGTGGATCACACATCTAGGTCTTTATAGAAGAAAAAAAGCACGCGGAGATTATATGATGCACACAACTAATTGTACAGTTTTTTGTTCAGCAGTACCTCGCAATTCATCGGCCTACCTAATAAGAGGATATACAATGCAAGGTCACCAATCGCCATTCGAGAAAATAGAAGCGTAGACGTCGCAAAATACACTATCCGTCCAAGCTGTGTGTCCTATCTGTGACCATTTCAGCTGGTATATTATATTATTTGAAATATTTTATCGATGTGCTGTATAAAAAAACAGCCAAGTGCGAGTCTGACTCGCGCACCGAGGGTTCCGTACGTGGGTATTTTTTGCGACATTTAAAAAAACGATAAATCAAAAACTATTATGCATAAAAATAAATAATATTTTTTTTTTGGAATATACAAAGCCCTTTCATGTAATACCCCACTTGGTATAGTTATCTTACTTTGAAAATTGAAACGTATTTAAATTTTTTTTAATGATTAGGTTTCTTGACAGACACGACGGATGGACGGACAGACGGACAGACAGACAGACAGACAACAAAGTGATCCTATAAGGGTTCCGTTTTTCCTTTTGAGGTACGGAACTCTAAAAAGATCACTACAGATAACCTGCATAAAACTGCAACTGCCTAATATTATGATGAGCTTGTTTTGAGAGAAATCCAGAGATAAACCAATCCGTGGTAGGTGTCCACCGTAAAATGAAATGAAGTTTCAATGTAGAACAACATTCTGTAATTTCGTCAACACTCAACCAGTTTGTAATACAGTTTCTACTGAAAAGATATCCCCACCTCTTTTTAAATGTACGAAACTTAATATCTTTTTACGAGACAATGCAACGTAGTAGAATTGCTGCTCGATGCGATAGATATAACACAGGCTTATTACAACCGTGGCGATTATTGTAATAAATTGTCCCCGTATGTTTCCGCTAAACTGCCGTATTGTTATGTTAATTCTGTAATTGGTAGCATTTGCCCGGGAGCGGGTCGGAACGATTAGTCTTGGTTCAATTTTGATGGATGAGTGGAGACTCTCAGTATAGCTGAACATTCCATCATCCATACTAATCCACATTTCAATATAATTAATGCAAATTATTGCGGTCAAAAGGTAACACTTTTTACGGCACATGTCTTAATGTAAAAGTCGTTTGTCTATCTAAGATGGATATCGTTCAAAGATATATCTTCAGGTCGCACAGTTGTTTATAATGCACTGGTTCAGTAAATTGGTACTTATAGTTTTTTAGAATAAATTTCTCGATAAACCTCTACGCGTTGTCACCTATGTCCCTCGTGCAAGTTTTAGGAGGACATACAAATAAGTCGTTACTAAGTACTAACTTACGACCTGTATTATGTAATACTTCGCACAATTTTTTTGCAGTCTGCATCTCGTTTTTGCTCACAACTTGTTGTCTAGTGTTATGGATGTACTAATTTTGACAGCTTCATTGAACATTAATTTTGCTCAGAATGGCCGTATCTTATATTTTAATGCAATAGAAACTTAACTTCTCATTCCGCATGACAAAATGCACATACGTTTTTGTTACACATACTAGGTACGTGTTTGTACACATACGTTGTGAAATGTTGAAACATTGCTGCAGGATATGTGCAGAATGTACAGAATTTATAAATACTGCGCAAGAAACGTGTCTTGCAATAATTAGAAGTGGCGAAAAGGAAATGCAAATGGGTTGACGACGAATGCAGAGGATTATTCATTCCGAATACACTGTTTGCTGCTAGGCGCTGATTAACCGGCGCCTAATCGAGTAACGAACTCCCCTAGACTTGCTAAACAGTCGCGGCACTAGCAAGCGTGGTGTGTGGGACAAGTGACAAGTGAATTGACATGGCGGGAGCGGGTGAAGAAACTGTTTGCTGCTAGGAGCTGATTAACCGGCGCCTAATCGAATAACGAACTCCCCTAGGCTTGCTAAACAGTCACGCTACTAGCGAGCGCGGCGTATGGGACAAGTGACAAGTGATATGACATAGCGGGAGCGGGTGAACAAACTGTTTGCTGCTAGGCGCTTATTAACCGGTGCCTAATCGAGAAACAGACTCCCATAGACTTGCTAAACAGTCACGCCACTAGAAAGTGCGGTATACGAGTCAATCCACAAGAGGTAGTGACAGCAAGTAACTGTTTGAAACATGGCGCTGCATACGCGGTTCCTAATCTAATTTTTTTGCCAAAGAACTTTTAACTGTTTATTTTACTCTCTCTCTCTCTCTCTCTACACTCTCCTAAACTTGAAAAATAGTCACAACAAAATGTGTGGAGCAAGTGATGAGATATAGAGAGGATAGCAAAAAACGAATTAGGTTGGCTTCTCATCCGCCTGAGGCGTAGATTAACGCGTTTACACGATAATCGATCTATTTTTAATTATAACGCTGTTCGCTTATAACATAGGGGTCCTGAAGTAACTCACTATTCGCGAGTCTGTGCAAATTCGTTATCACAGCCATTCTTGCTAAATATTCCCACTACTAATTGTGACGCCCCACAAACTACGCCGACAGCTTATACAATTAATATTAAAATCTACTCCCGGTTTGTCTTTCGCGTTATTGTGTCTTTGTTAAATCTCCATGTAGTATTCTGCCAAATACATATTTTGGCGCAGGCCGGGCACTTAGGTTCTCTTGGGCAATATTATCACTATCAATTAGTGTTTCACTAGACTATCTAGAATCGAAATCTGACCATCCCGACCCCGTAGTCTTATCTATCCTATCCCTAGAGTATTTTCGAGAAGAAGAAAGTCAGTCAATTCGGTCTGTCGTTACATTTCATAAACTATGCTCAATATTATATTATATCACTAGATTTGTTTAGTGAAATGCACTAATTGGGTTGTCGTTTTAACATATCCCGAGCGTTAACCATATCCCTAAGGGAGTTGGCTAACTCCCGGCTTATGCCACTTCACTGCGACGTACATATACGGACGGAAAAGTAGGATATTATCTTTGATTTAAAACTATTTTGGTTCATGTCCGCAAACCGGGCCAATTATGCCTGATCACCTTTCTCAGAGCGGGCTTACCTTTTACAGTTCAAACGAAATTGCCCCCCGATTCAATTGTATTGACTCCGCGTGTTAGGTATTTCCAGCTTTGGTGCGTGCTGGCTAGAACAATCGCAGGTTTAATCTACCGCGCTGCAGGTCACACGTCTAGCCATCTGGGAAATCTAGCTCATGTCGCTTATTTATGCCGTCTTTGTGGTACTGAATATGTTAGCGGCGAGGCTATGCGAACGTTTTGTGACAGAGAGGACAACTGGAGAAGGTTTTTGGCTGTTTTCCGATCGCGTATTGTTTTTCACCCGCTATGAGGTATTTGCATTTTGTAGTAGAAAATTATAGTTATTAAATACGAGACTGACTTAATTTGTGATTAAAGGCAATCGACATGTCAAAAACTTTTTAAAATTTTGAAAACCCTAAGTATAAAAATCATAATAACCTTCATTGATCGTCATCACGTCCTATTATCTTTAACTATCATTATTAATTGATTGATAATGGCAAAATTTTGTTTGATGAATCACATTTGTACATTACACAAATGAATCCAGGTGATTCATTTGTGTGATGTATTTTTTACAGACAAACTTTAGCAATTTTAAAACACAAAACAAATACTTACATAGGTTAAGTGATGTTTGTTATACTAACACAATAATAATTAATTATGGGTTACGACTTAGGTACAGCTTGAAATAAAATTTATTTAGTTATTTATTCTGGAACTTTGATCAAAACTTACAACGGGAAAGACTGACGGATCTGATCTGGAGCTCAATTTCGAACACGCAACTAACTTTTCCAAGTTAGTTAGTCTATGGCCAAACCTTTCTCATTTTGAAAGGAGACCATCATCAAATGATGACGATAAGTACGTTCGAATTAACCGCTCTAATATTAGCGTGTATCTCCCTGGTTAGTGAGCTAACTGGAGTATGGATCTTAATTAAAATATGGCTGACGAGCGTTAGTTAGGTGAGCCTGCATTATTAAACGTGATGAAATTTTCGTGGACATGTTAAGACGGGTATTAATTATATTGGGAACAGGATATGTTGTGCAATTTATACTATAAATGAGTAAGTATGCTAAGAACTTTGTGACGACATTGTGTTATGCGTCAATGCCGAACAACGCCTTAATTATGCACTATTAGTTCAATGTAATTATCACGATATTTCCGCCGATAAACGCGTTAAACTGAGTGACCACACTTGAACGGTTAACGTCTGATGCCAATTGAATTGGGATTAAAATCGTCTAACGCCAAACGGCAATGTGAATGCCGTTGATCAAATTATCGCATTGATCGTGGCTACACCTACGGTTAACGGGAAATGCCGTTAAAAACCTAAACGCTTTACAAAATTAAGGTGAAATATGACTAAATGAGATAAAAAATTTAAACAAAAACGTAAAGCGACTTTAACCACAGCTTCTCAAAGTTAGCGAACATGCAGCTCAAGTAACATCGCCGGGACGTATTATTTCTGTCTAGGTTTTAAACTCGCTAATTACCTTAACTCGCCGAGTTAAACAACGGACTAGCTTTAATTGGTCAAACTTTGAAGCTTTGAAACTAAAAACTCCTAGAAAGTCAAAGGATTCCTGTTTGGTAATAAAATTTTGAAGCATATTTTACTGCAACAGTCACAACGAATTTTGAAACTTGTCTATATTGAGTTCACGACAACAGAAAACCAAAGAGTTCTCTCGGGATTTTTAGGGTTCCGTACCTGAAAAGGAAAAACGGAACCCTTATAGGATCACTTTGTTGTCTGTCTGTCAAGAAACGTACAGGGTACTTCCCGTTGACCTAGAGTCATGTTTGACAGGTAGGCTAGGTCTTAGCACAAATACAGGAATAAATCTGAAAACCGCGAATACATCATTAAACAAAATTACATCATAAAAAAAAATTAAATGTGTTTCAATATTCAAAGTAAGTTCTATACCAAGTGGGGTATCATATGAAAGGGCTTTATCTACATTCTAAAACAGATTTTCATTTATTTTTTGATTAATATATTTGATTAATAATAGTTTTTGATTTATCGTGCGAAATGTTGGAAAAATACCCGAGTATGGAACCCTCAGTGCGCGAGTCTGACTCGTACTTGGCCGGTTTTTCTCAAAATCCACGCAGACGAGGTTGCGGGCATCACCTAGTGTACCTACTAATAATATCTTCTGTTTTGTACATTTTAAAAATGTAACATTTAAAGCAATATTTAAACAACTCCGTACAAAGGCTGGCAAAAGTCCCAAAGAGGCCATTTTTTCGCCACAGAGACATGTCATGACATAAAATTTGCAAACAAAAGGAATCTTTTACACAATGGGCGTGTCTGAAAAACATTTTTTCATATGGCCCAAATTATAAACGTGGGGTTGACAGCCCTGAAAAATGATACCCTGTTAACAGGCAAAAAGCATTACCATCTTTTGCGGCGACTGTCGCGCAACCAGGCGCAAAGAGGCCGCCAGCCAAGTCGCGTGGCAAACAAAAGACCACTCATTATTTTGTGGTCATAAAAAACCCCATAGTAAAGGCATTGGATAGAAGCAGGCATCACATTCAGCGGGTGGACAGACGACATCAAACGAGTCGCAGCCGTGGCGTTTAGCGTCCCTATGTCCAGCAGTGGGCGTCTATCGGTATTCGGTTGATTATAATGATGGTGGTGTACGGGAGCGGTGTCTGTGTGCTCGACTGTGTGCTTCGTTTCTTATAATTAAAATTTTGTTCTAGCGGCAATATAAATACACCCTCATGACTCTCTCCAGTCTATGACCTATTCCGGTCATGGATACACAGACGGATGGACGGACAGACAGCGAAGGCTTAGTAATAGGGTTCCTTATATACATTGTGTAATATAGATAGTATCTAGCAAAGGCAAAAGGGTTGTTGTACTGAACTTTGGAGGCTAAAGTCAGACCCGGCCGGAACTAGTTACCGCTGAAGGTGGTTGCCTAGTGGGATTCCGGGACAAATGAACCTCGAGAGATTGAAGAGTTACTTGATGTAACTTCATTAGTCACAATACCTACCTAGTCGTCCAGATGATTTCGATTTGAACAAAACGCCGGTCAAGTGTTAGTCGGATTCGCACACGAAGGTTTTGTATCATCGTAAGTATATTAAAAAAAATGCATGGTGGCCATTTTGAAATTCGCCATCTTGGTTTTTATTTATTAATGGTTAGCGGCAATAGAAATACACACTCTTTGAAAATTTCTACTCTCTACCTATTCCGGATCATGAGGTAGGTACTGGTACAGCCCGCTGACAGACAGATGGACGGACAATTGGACCGACAGCGAAGGCTTAGTAATAGCGTTGCTTATAGACTTTGTATAGTAGGTAAAGATAGTATCTAGACAGACTTATGTCAGCAGGCAAAAGGGTTGTTGTACTGAACTTTGGAAGCTACCGTTAAACTCGCCCGGGATTAGTTACCGCTGAAGTTGGTCGCTCAGTGGGATTCCGGGACAAGGGAGCCGCAAGAGATTGAAGTGTTACTTGATATAGCTTCATTAGACAAACATTCGTATCAGATGATTTTACAACTAACAGCTGGTCTTCTATTTAGTTTGTGAAAGAGGTATTACTCTTAAACCCTCCTTTACCATAATCATTTAAACCCATCACCAGCACACTACTGAACATAGGTTTTAGAATGAAAAGGGTTTAGGCCATGGTCCACCAAGCTGGTCAAGTGCAGATAACCTTCACATATCCTTGAGAACCTCTCTCAGGCATGCAATTCACGATGTTTTCCTTTACTATTAAAACAATTAGTAGTATTCAATTGGTGTGTAATAACACAAAACTCCGTAAAGTTAGCGGTGCGTGTCCAAATTGAACCCCAGACGCTTAACAGGGCTCTCTCCGTCACTCGTTTCATACAATCGTAGTTCCAATTTCATTTGAATATTAAGCAACCAAAGTCCATGAAATTTTGCAGACATATTCTAGAAACTAATATCTGTGTCTGTGGTGTTTTAGATTTTTCTAAAAATATGTAGTTTTAAAATTGCTGGGGCTCAAAGATTTGTATGAAAATTTTTAAGACCGCGTAACTTTGAAACCGAATATTTTAACAGAAATCTGGAAAAGCCCAGACACAGATATTAGTTTCTAGAATATGTCTGCAAAATTTCATGGACTTTGGTTGCTTAATATTCAAATGAAATTGGAACTACGTTTGTATGAAACGAGTGCAGGAGACAGCCCTCTTAAATTAGGAGGCTTACGTCAAATATGAGGTTATCATTGCTTGAGAGGTTTAGTAGCTCTCATTGAAAGGGAAGACGGTTGCATAACACCATAACTAGAAGTTAATGCTCAAACGTTTATCACGGAATCCCACTAAGCGCGCGAGCTAAGTGGCTCAGCCCGAGGCGGCATTAACTGCACTTACGTTACATTTCAAACTTCTCCACGATAACAAATAGGAATTTAGCCTCATTCAACTGTCGTAATATCATTTTAAAGTTAGCTACTTCCAGTTTTTGTGAGGGAGAAAAATAGATTATTTAGTTAGACCTATGAGCTAGGTTTAACTATTTTTTTTCTCCAGCGTTTTTAGCGCTAAACTTCATAGGTTCTATTTGCTATTCCGAGCACACCACATTAAAGACACTCGTACGAGCGGTTTTTATTTACGTAATAAATTTTATAAATACTTATACAAGTGTAAATTAAAAATTTATAACGCCCCCGACAAGTGTAGGTTACAGTAACTGAAAAAATTATATTAAATTGTAAAAGAATAAATATAAATATTATATTACAATACAATAGACAATGAAGAATATAAATACATGTACCTAATGATGTCTTATAAATAGCATAGTAGACAAAAATAAATCCATACTTAATATTACAAATGCGAAATGTCTGTCTGTCTGTCTACTACTTTTTCACGGCCCGACAGTTTAACCGATTCTGACGAAATTTGGTACAGGGTTAGCTTATATCCCGGGGATGGACATAGGCTACTTTTTATCCCGGAAAATAGAAGAGTTCCCACGGGATTCCCAAAACCCATCCGCTTAACCGATTTGGTACCGAGGTAGCTTGCGTCCCTGTAATTGACATATACAACTCTTTATCCTGGAAATCAAACAGTTCCCACGGGATCTTTAAAACGTAAATCCACGAAGTCACGGGCATCCTCTAGTTAGTAATATAAGAGAAGAAAAAATAAAAGAGGACTATAAGCAATTTAGGTCATCAAAACGGGTCATTCTAAGGTCAAAACTAATTCAACGTACAGCAAGCAAATTGCAATGTACTAGGTAGTGGTACATCTCAAATACTCGTTGGTCAACAAGTTTAAGCAAGCCGATTTCAAGCGTGAATGCAACAAGACAATAGGTCGTATAATTTAAGCTCAGAATGGCTGAAACTGTGCGCGGCTCAAGTTTTAAACAGCGCGGTTGCAGCTGGCTCGCGTTGCAACTTTGTCAAGATGCAACTTTGTTAACATGCAACTGTGTTGTGCAACTAGATTGTTTCTAATTAAATCTTGTTATCCATATTTTATGAGTGTTTTTATATATTTTGTACTTTTTATCATTTCTATTGTCCTTGGGTTTGGTACTCTTCAGATACATCGAATAAAACGTAATGATCTGGAGAGTAGCATAGGCTACTCTTATCACGGAAAATTAAAGATTTCACAAGGAATTTTAAAAAACTAAATCAATGCGGACGAAACACTCGTAGGTAAGCAAGTTTAAACAAGCCTATTTCAAGCGTGAATGCAACAAGACAATAAGTCGTATAATTCAAGCTCAGAATGACTGAAACTGTGCGCGGCTCAAGTTTTAAACAGCGCGGTTGCAGCTGGCTCGCGTTGCAACTTTGTCAAGATGCAACTTTGTTAACATGCAACTGTGTTGTGCAACTAGGTTGTTTTTAATTAAATTTTGTTATCCATATTTCATGATTGTGTATTTCTCTTGTATATCATGTAAGTGGGGCGATTCCGGAAAACCTGCATCAATCATTATTACAATGGCAGTTCTGATTGGCTGAATGCATAGTATTATTTTGCAACAGTTCATGCACTGTAGCCAATAAGGAGCAAGCGTTAACCAATCAGAGGTGATTCCGATCGTCACACTGTAGCTGTAATTGAGGCCCTGGGTCTTCGGTTCTCAAAAGGTGAAGTATGGGTAATCAGTTTGTCACAATATTTTGTTCATAAAATAACAAGCTGATCCGCCCGGTTCCACTCGGGTAGATTTTGATCTACCTTACTATATTCTAATGTAGCCTGTGTTAATACATAAATAATAAATAAACAAACAAATCTGCCGTCTTTACAATAATATGAGTATTTAAATTTTCATTGTATACATATAACATGGTATTCTACCAATTTATCCCAATGTTGCTCTCAAAACCGTGTAAAGCTTTTTCATGCCGCTAATTTCTCAAGGCTGTCAAACCCGTGTACATAATACTGGCCATGTACGAAAAACCCGTTCAAATGTGAGTCAAACTTGCTCGCGAAGGGTTCTGTACCATCCATCATACATGATATTTTTTGTGGTGTAGCCACAAATTCAAAGTTTCGGATTTTTCTCTTTACCTCTTTGTGTCTTTCATGATTCTAGGTCAACGGGAAGCACCCTGTAGGTTTTGATTGCCTTAATGCCTTGATAGACATGATATACAAACAGACTAACAAACAGACAGACCGAGAGATAGACAGACAGACAAACAACAAAGTGATCCTATTAGGGCTCCTTTTCTCCTTTTGAGGTAATGAAACCCAAAAATAGTCATGTCAGAGTTAAGTTCACATTGAGGGTTCTGCATTATTTTTGAAGTAAATCTTCTTTAGGCGTGACTTGAGAGATTGCTTGAGAGCAAATCAGATCTTTCTCGGACAGAAGTAACATTCATACTTACGTCAATTCTGTCGAAACTGGCTGCTAAACAGATCACCTATTTTAATTCGCAAATTGTACATAGCCTTTGATTGACAAGACTATTGACACAATAATAGGATTCTGTGTGGTTCCCTTGCAAACGGAACCCTAAATAAAATATTCCAACACACCCGCTGCAAGCTTTTATTCCTTTTTGTTTGCAAATTTTAATCATATAAAGCTTGAAGTAAATTTTTTTTAATTACGAACCTTTGTCGGCTTTTTTAAATTAATATAATTTTAACATTGATTGTTGGTTTTTTTTCGATTACTAATATAATAAAAAGTTCTTTGTAGTAAGAATTTTAATTTTTTACTTCGATTCAACCATCTCTTCTCTCCATCATCAACTCGAGAACCATCAGTATCATCAGTAACTTGGAGTAACCGACACAGCTCAAAGGGTTGCGAAGCCAAAACAAGTTAAAAATCCCTTGCAAATTCTTCGATTTTCCGGGATAAAAAATAGTATATACGCGTCTTCGGGATTCAAGTTATCTCTGTACCAACTTAATGATGCCTGCAATTTTGTTGCCGTAGATATATTCGGGACAAAAAGTAACATGTATCCTTTTCCGAGATGCAAGCTATCGCTGTACCAAATTTAATCAAAATTGAATAGATAAATAGGCTGTGAAAGCTAGAAAACCACTAACAGACAGATAGACAGATTAATTTTCCTACTATTACTATTTTGATTACTATGGATAGAATAATTGTTTATACGTAGCCCAATTCAATTTCGGCGAAATACGAGGTTAACACATTGATGTCAAAGGAAAGGCACTAGCTGTAACGGCCGTCCTTTGATCAAAGGGCGGATGAAAAGGACCGGCCATTCAGGAAAACGCATTCAAACCAAATGTGGCGTGTTGCGAGAACACGTATGTTGCCGAAAGACCTCTTGCTGTTTTATGAGGCCCTAGCATCTCTGTGACTAGGGGTCGGTCTGTCGGGTTCCGTAGCTCAAAAGGAAAAATGGAACCCTTATAGGTTCATTTTGTTGTCTGTCTGTCTGTCCGTCTGTCGTGTCTATCAAGTAATAAGGGTACTTCCCGTCCATTTTGTGTTTCCACTCTTTGTTGTAGTAGTTGCTTCTCGGAGTAGGTATATCAATATCTAACTAGAGACGACCGCCATCAGTAATCCTTGTTAGCCCCGAGTGATAATTGATTCCAATGGCAATACGGGTCACAGTGTAATGGAATCAGTACAATGTACTCGTGGTTCACTCTGATCAGTACCTACCTACAATAAAGTCTTTAAATATAATGTCCTTTTCCCTGACAAAAGATATTGTAATAGGTATATGTTATTTCTATATGCGGTAATGCTAAAAAAAAAAGAAGAATCATCTTCGATAAAATTAAATGGAACCACCTCAGAAGTATGACTTACCAAACACAAGCGTAAATTAAAAATTTTCAACACCCCCGACAAAAAATTTTCAAATAAATAATTATGTATTTAGGCAACGTCCATCTTGACAGCTTGACATTTGTCAATTGACACTTGAATATTATGAACCTAAGGATTATCTAACCTTCTTTTCTACAAGAAAACTAGAAAATAGCTGATAACTTTTAAACGGCTGAACCAATTTTTTTGGATTATAGCTAAGAACACTCTCGATTAAGCCACCTTTCAAACAAAAAAAACTAAATTAAAATCGGTTCATTCGTTTAGGCGCTACGATGCCACAGACAGATACACAGATACACAGATACACAGATACACAGATACACAGACACACAGATACACAGACACACAGATACACAGATACACACGTCAAACTTATAACACCCCTCTTTTTGGGTCGGGGGTTAAAAATAAGAATCATCGGAATCAATTCATGATTATTGGCGGAGTAATCGCTTTACATACATAATATTATGTACAAAAAAACGTAGGATCCTCCTCATTTTTTTAGAAATCGGTTAAAAATATTCTAGTAATAGGTGGTAGTTTTGTTAGATAATATGTCCATAATACTAACTGTTCCTAATAATATGAGTAAGTCTACCATAACTACTTACAACATACTTAGAACATGTATCTGTCTCTAGTCAGATTTAGCCCGAACAATGAGCAGAATTGGGCCAATTAAAACGTAATGCATAAGGTAGGAGTTAGAATCTTAATAATTAAACTTAGAGAGGTCATAGTGTAAAGGGATCAGTATGTACCTAAGGTCAATATCTCACTATAGACGATTGCTTCCGGTAATCCCGTTAATCTGCGAGCAGCATTGAATCAATGATAGACTTGGTTCCACAGCCTACACATATCCGTGTGCAAGGTATAAAATGTTTTGGAGCCGATTTTTCAGTCGTCAAAAAACTGACTGAATTTAAAATCGTCCAGATTTTTAATTTTATTGCTTGCATTGTAAAATAAATATAATTAAGTACTTTAAAAGATTTGAAGCCATGAGTGAAATTACATACAAAAAATAAAGAGTGCTAAAAGAATTAGCCAGATATTTTTTTTTAATAATAAATCCCGCTAAAATATGAACAAAGCTTGTTATTAAAAGATGAAACATGGAAACAATATGGCCAACTTTTCAGCTGAAATTACTCCCAGTAAGCCAAATTGCCTTAATCGCTAATCTCATATTGGACGGCTTGGCCCTTTAATCCGAGAACCCCGCTTCCTTTTTTAGGGTTCAATAAGCTTATAAATAAATGATGGCCAAATCCAGACTAAAAAATCAGAAAAGTTATGGTTAATGGACTCTTAGTCCTAATCGATTTCTATCATCGATTGATGTAACATTAATTTTTAATTAATAGGCCCACGGCACAAGCTGGCGGATATGCGTACGTTAATAGTACCTACACACTGACACTACTCTATCCCACACATTTTGTTTCTCAGAAAATAAGGATCTTGCTCTAATAGTGTGTCCACACTTTTACCAAATTTACCAAACAAAAATACTGTCATAATTTGCTTTGTTAAATTAAAGTTAAAAACCCATAGCACCCTTCATATTGTGTTTGCCTTTAAAAAAAAATTGTAAGTTATTATATTGTGTCGATAGATTTAATTAAGGGATTTCGGCCTTCTATTATGGGGGCCTGGGCTTCGATTCCGAGCACGCACCTGTAACTTTTCGGAGTTGTGTGGATATTAAGCTATTAAAAAACACTCGCTCTTACGATAAAATATTGTGAGAAAACCTGCATGCCTTGAGACATCTTCATAATGATTTAAAGTGTGTGTGAAGTCTGCATATCTGTATTTGACCAGCGTGGTGGTGGTATTCCTAGATAGCAAAATTAAACACAACTTGATTAGCAATTTCTTCATCGTTTCATTACATTCATTTTCAGATAAGGCTTCAGTCCACTGGCTCCAATCCAAATACATCGACATAAATAGCTTTCGCGATATAACAAGATTTGTGGCGGGCAACTACAGAGCTACACGGGTAGGAGTGGTCATAGCTCGTACGAACAAAACATTTCGTCCTGCATACTTCAATTAAATACACACTGTGGATAATCTTGTACACAATTTCTAAACTACACTAAAATTACTGATCTAAATGTATTGCTAAGTATTTCACCTGCGGAAAAGGATAGCACGAGATTTAGACCTGTCAATTTAATTTAGATTAGAGGATGTGTACAACAAAATAAGCCACATTCTTTAATTATTCGTTGCTACAGCGCATCAGTTAGTCTGTGCAAATCCAAATACAAACGCATATTACTACATACTGCATTAAACCAATGTACACAGTCACACCAATTGCAACTGTCAAGTCAGTCGACATGTTTGTTTTGCATATACGTACATGAAAATTCTAAATTTTATACGAAAATGTCACCATATTATGGAAAAATACTAATTGCAATGCAGAACTCATTGCTTTCAGAATAACTTTAATTAATTACCCATGGTATTTTTTGGACCCTGTGGTCTGGTGCTTTGGCAAAATGGTAACATTACGAATGACGACTCCCCATCGAAAGTTGAGGCCGCGTTGATTTGTAGCCGGGAACATAAAACTATCTGGTACTGTGGACTGTGGTATTAAACGCAATACGGAACTGCTTCCGGTATCTGGGAAATTGGATCATTTGATCTATATCCTGTAAGATTTTTTTATGAGATCACCACAATTTGATTCTTTTTGCGATTTGATTGAAAAATTAGTTTGATATTATATTAGGCCAAATGCATCGTTATCATCATCATCATCATCAACCGGTAGAAGTCTAGTCAGCTAGTCTATCCACTGGAGATAGATCTCTTGTAGTAAATTCCATTGCGTCACCAACCATGGTCTTGGAGTACACCTCACCAGTACTAACCACAACCTGGAGTCGTCTGGTGTCGTCTAGCCATCAAGTGGGAGGTTCAGTTACTTAAGTGCCAAATTTTTATTCAGGCCTCTAAAAATGAACTACAGTAAAATTACTTAGAAATTTCATTGAAGTGTAAATAAAAATACTATAGGTATAAAAAGTGGCATGTCTTAAGTCAGGGTAAAGCTATTTCAGTTCTAAATTAAAACCTTTGTCCAGTCATTTTTGCGTGAAAGAGTAATAAACTCTCACACACACAAACGCACGCGCACACACACAAACACACGCGCGCGCGCGCGCCCACACACACACACACGCGCGCGCGCCCACACACACACACAGACACACGCGCGCGCCCACACACACACACACACGCACACACGCACATAAACTATCGCATTAATAATAATAGGCATTAGTGTGACAATAGGCATTAGTTTGCCCTACAATTGATCGTGCGCGCACATCCTCTAATCGCAGCAAATCACTGTAATTAAACGGATTCTTTCTCTAATTGCTTTCACGGCACTGTACTGAAATGCGCTTGTACACGCTAAGAAAATTTGCCGTTCCTGCGGCAGACAAGACAAATTCTTCGTGTAGACGACAAGAATTTTGTCTGTTCCACACACGAAAACTTTTCGTGTCTTCCGCAGACAAGACCAATGGAAACGTGTACACGACACGATTCTTTTCGTGCAGTCGACAGTCGGGCGTAGGGCGCGCAAGTAATAACAAGTGTAATCAGTGAGTTTCGTTTATTTATATAAATGTTAACTACAAAGCAAAAAAGAATGATAATTGCATATTATTATTATAACAAAATAAAAAAGGAAACAAAAAACAAGAGACTTTACTGGGTTCATCCAATTATACAAGAGAAAAATGAGTTTGGCGGGTTCATTACCCTTTACCGTGTCATGCGACAACATGAGGAAAAATTTGTGGATTATTTTCGCATGAAAATTTCTACGTTTGACAAGCTTTTGACAACAATAGAAAATAATATACGACATGAAAATACCAAAATGCGAGAAAGTATTCCTCCATACATTAGATTGGCCGTAACATTAAGGTAAGTAATTTTTTTAAGCATATTGATTTGAACGTTATACAATAATAAATGTCTTTGAAGTGTTACATGTTTCCAAATTCAACAGACTCCACATGTTCATATTCTTCAGAAAAGTCAAAGTGAAATTCATCTGTATGCGATGTTTCCACACTACTAATAGTTTCAGTGTCAAATTCAATGGATGTAGATTTTTGAGTACTGTAACCTGGTCGAGTCGAGTATGATGGGCCGGGTACGTTAAATGACGACGTAGAAGGCTGCGTTGTTTTGTAATACTCAGTACTCCATTGATGCTGAACATCACTTCCCTTTCGTTGTTGCGTAGAACGCACAAGTTTTAAAAACTTCAAACTGGAAATCCACCATTTCCTCATCACTGAACTTATCAACACTCGGAGCTATACTTTTAAAAAATGACATGGCACGGCTCTCTTCTTCTTTGGTAGCAGCCTTTATAAATTCTGCCATATTTTTGTCCACCTCGCTAACATCCTGTTTCTTTTTTTTCGCGATCGGTGTATGTTCTACGGGACTTTTTTCCACGTTTGTTGTTTCGGGTATATTTGACTCAGTGTCTCGGCGTGTTACAATTTTTGTCAAAAATAACATTTCGTCGTAAAAATCACATTTACGAATCTTCTTAGCACCCGATCCCGATTTCATTTCTTTAAGTCTTCTGTGACATTTCATCCACCTATCTCGCAAACTTGTCCATTTTTTTGCTGTAGACTTTGCTGAAACAAAAAACGAACTACCGTTAGAAAGTAGGTACCATCTATTGCAAGTAGACATAAACTTCATATAAAAAAGGAAATGACCTCATTGTAAGAGTAAGAACACACTTGCAATTAATCGCACTGCAAGTTGCAAGTGTGTTCTTGCTCTAAGACATTGTTACAATTTTTTACAGATACATGGCAACTGGAGATGCCTTCGCACGTCTTCATTTCGATTTTCGAATCGGAATAAAAACAATAGCGAACATTGTACGTGAAGTTACTCATCATATTTGGTCAGAATTATCTACAGTTTATATGCGGATGCCAACACAAGAAGAATGGTTGAATATAGCACAAAGATATGAAATAAATGCCAATTTTCCACACTGTCTTGGAGCACTGGACGGGAAACATATTAGAATAATTAAACCCGAAGAAAGTGGATCAATGTTTTTAAATTATAAACATTTCTTTTCTATTGTTCTCATGGCTATTGTGGATTCCAACTACAATTACATTTTTATTGATGTAGGGTCGTATGGTAAAGAATGTGATTCAAATGTTTTCAAAGAAACACAGTTTTGGAAAAAACTTGTTGACAATACGTTAAACATACCATCCCCATGCTCTATAATAAATACTAACTATATATTACCATATGTTTTTGTAGCTGATGAAGCTTTCGCACTTCATGCTAACGTACTTCGACCCTACGGTGGTAACGAACTCACAAAAGAACAAAAGATATTTAATTATCGCTTGACAAGGGCAAGAAGATACGTCGAGTGTGCATTTGGAATAATGGCCAACAAATGGAGAATTCTGCACCGATCTTTAAACTTAAGTCTCGATTTAACAGTTGCTATTGTAAAAACTACTTGCGTTTTGCAAAATTTTATTCATACAGAAGAAGGTCACGTTGAGCCTTTAATCAATCGAGACCGATTAAATAGTCCATTGCATTTAGAAGGCAATAATCTCACAGCAGACGAAATTCGTCAAAAATATACTGAATATTTTTCCTCTGATGAAGGATCACTGCCATGGCAAGATAAATACACATAAAAAATAAGTTCTAAAACTAAAACCCGACTACTAAATTTTAATCCAAAAAGTGTGAAACAAGGAATTATTCTTACCTGCCATATTGTTTAAATAAACAATTACATGTTATATTTTTTTTCATGTTTATACGTATTTTATTATAAGTATTAGTCATTATCGTTTTTAGCAAAGCCGTGTCCGTATGCTACTTAGCGCTATTGAACTTATGATTGCTTGCAACTTAAATCTTTTATTGTAGATGTATTTAATGTGGGTAACGACAATGATTAATATTTATAATAATATATAGCTATATAGAATATATCTAGTAATCTGAATTTTTGAAAATTGTAAAAAGATAGTAATATGTTGTAAGTACTTACCATATTCATTTTTTTTGACATTTGTCATTTCGTCGAAGTCTTTGTTTAAGATAGTAAATATTTCTCTCCATGCTTCGTATGTGAGTCTTTTATCTTTATATATGTCTAAAGTTTTGTCCCACAATACCGGTCGTCCTTCTACTAAAGTTATAAGTAACTCATCAGCCATTTTGTACTCTACGCTGCAATACACGTCCACACCAAACGCACAACGCACAACAAAAACTGGGCTGGCTCAACCCTACTACACCGCCCCCCCGCCGCTCCGCAACAACGTTCGCCGCGTCGTGTCTTGCGCAGACAAGATTTTTTTCGTGCACCGCTGCGAGCAGTGTACACAGTTATTTTCTAGTTACGACACGAATTCTTAGGTACGCCCGGCGTTTTTTCTTAGCGTGTACAAGCGCCGTCAGATAAAGTTAGTGTCGTTTTGCCATCGATATACAAGTAGTATCTACAAACGCTTTGGATGATCGATGGAATCGATTTAGAAAATAAGATTCAAAACATTTCAACTGGGAATTGAAACCTAGAATAAGAATCTCAACTATCAAGACCTAAGGTTTAGTGCCTATTCTAATTTTTTTGAAATCAAACTTTTGATTGCACACACTAATCTACCTGAATATGTAGTTTTCTTAAAACTTTAACTGAAAATCGAACTTAAGACTTTTGCTTACATACACCACTAAGTCAGAGATTCAAATAGAACTCTATTATATGTAAAAGTTAACAAATAAATCGACTTGTTACATTCCAAGTCAGAAACAACGCATTCGGTTCAAACGAACTTGAAACATTACATTAAACTCGCATACTTGAAACTTTTCTCTTACATTACTCTTAAATTCCCATCCAGCTTGGCGAGCGGCCTATTTAGGTCAATAGCACACTTGCGACATGTCGTGCGATAAATAATTGCTTGAAGGAAAAAGTGAAAAGGCAACAAGGCAAGCATGCTTCAACCTAGACCTCATCATTGCTCTCAAGCTTATCTCGCAATAAAAAAAAAACAAGTATGTAGGTAACATAGCAAAATCAAAATTTATTTATTTCCTGTAGGGTAACTTGTGTCTCTTACGCTACGTCTGAGGCTCTACCATGGTTTAGAATATAATTATACTGAGAAGAGCCAGTATAATTCCACTTAATAGTTGCTCTTTTAAAATTATAAGAAGTTACAGTAAGTAACAATACAACCATATCATCTTATGGGCAACTGGAAGCTCAGGCAGTTCCTTCCATGCAACTTGGCCACTAAGGGATTCATCAAAATAAAATGTAAGACAAAAAGTCGTCAGTCTACTGGAGTGCTCAACCGACAGTTGCGCAGAAAGAGTATAATGTCTGCTGCACGTAGCTAATTTTTCAATGCTGTCAACCCCATGTACGTAATTTGGACCCATTTGGGCGTATGATAATAAAAAATCTTTTGCAACAACATCCTTAAGTAAAAACTCGTCAAGTGTGTGTCAGAATACGCATGACGTTGGGTTCCGTAGTTATGCTTATAAAAACCACCACTTGGTAGTAAGCAAAATAAGTGAGTAATTAGAAACAAAGTTATTTTTGTTGTGAAGTTGTTCGTACACAGTATAAGTGTTTGCTGGAAACTTGCACTGACCGCATTATTATGTTGGTCAGCTATAACCTGGTTATTTATTAGTCTCACAATGGTTTTAATAAATTTGCTTTTGACTTCATCCTATGTGCTAATATTACAGATTTTTACTAGATTTTTCAATATATGTAGTTATTCATATAGGAGTTAGAGGTTGGAACATTCAATTCGTAAAACTGACACTTTTGGCTTCATTATATTTTCTTCGATTATTTTGAAAAACTGTTCAATTAACCTCATAATGATTTTAAAATACCTATGAATGGGAACCACTAATGCAATTTTTTTTTTAATGTTTAGGAGTTATACCAAAGATTTTTTGTTCAAAATTTGATCATACAGAAAGGCTTTGTAGAGCTGACAAGTTTCTATAACTAAGTCTTTAATAAAATATCAACTTCAGTGCTTTAATAGTGTCTTTTTAAAATGGCTTCACAGTCGTACAGACAAACAAACAGATGGATTATTAGGGTATTACTATGGAACCCTAAAACATAACCTTTGTAATTTTTTTCATGTTGTAACAGCAAAATTGCCCCTTTGGGCGAAAAAGCCTTTGTCGAATGGTTTTGGCTAGCGGAGAATTGTAATCATATTATACTAGTTTATGCTCGGGACTTTATCCGCGTGTACTGCACAAACTTCAAACCACTATTGTACCCTCTTAGGGCTTAAATTTTCAAAAATCCTTTCTTAGTTGATGTCCACGTCATTAATTGTCTGTCAACCCGATCCATCCAGTAGTTCGAGATAGATCAGTCAGCTAGTCTATCAGTCAGCTTTTTCCTTTTTAACCCCCGTCCCAAAAAGAGGGGTGTTATAAGTTTGACGTGTGTATCTGTGTATCTGTCTGTTGCATCCTAGTTCCTAAACTAATGAACGGATTTTAATTTAGTTTTTTTTTGTTTGAAAGGTGGCTTGATCGAGAATGTTCTTAGCTATAATTCAAGAAAATCGGTTTCTTATAGAGGTTTTTCTGTCGGGAGTTTTTTAAATTTTGAGTTATTATAAATTTTCACTCACTCGGTGAAAATATAAATTATTTACCGTAGAAATTTTGAAAACACCGGTCTTATATCTACTACTACAATAATATAATATGAGGGAGTACAGAACATTAAAAACTTAAGCCTTCATTTAGCTAACAGATCCAAGCCAGCTGCGTTGTGTGTAAACTTGCACAGCGCACATTCCCCGACGTTTTAAACTTAAATAATACTGCAATTGTCCTGTTCCGTCCGGGCTTGAAAACAGCCGGGCTAAACTTGTTGACCTATTTACGCTAAACATTCCGATTGGACTCTTGTGCTATAGTGCTGGGCAGGAGCAGGATCCAAAAGAGATAATTCAAGTGTCTTTTTCGGATCATTATCTCAATTTTTCAATAAATAATACTGCATTTTGTCATTCTGTTCTGTGTTGCATTTGAAAAGAGCTGCGCTAAACTTGTTAATCTATTTACGCTAAATATTCCGATTGGACTCTTGTAATATAGTGGTGAGTAGGAGTAGGATTCACTAAAGATAGTTTAAGGGTCTCCTTCGGATCATGAAATTGAAGAAACTCCTTACCTTAATTTCATGAAATGCGAGTAGAATAAACCTGTTGGCCTATTTACGTTAAATATTCCAGTCGGACTCTTGTTCTAAAGTACGGGTCAGGAGTAGGATCCACAAGAGATAGTTCAAGGGTCTCCTTCGGGCATTACCTCCATTTTTCATTATATACGAGTAGACTAAACTATGTACGCTAAATGGCTCTTTTTTGTGAGCTAGTACAATTACTGGCTCACAAAAAAGAACCACCTCTCGCATACACATTACAATAGTATTCTCAACACTAGTGTTGTAGATAAAATGGGGAATTTATTTTGTCTGTTTCAAATAAGCCATTCTTGGGCAGCTCCAGCCGGCGGGCACAATGGCGGGGATTCAAAACGTCTTTTGGAACATTTTTTTTCTCTTATTTACTTGTTTCGGATAAACGGACACGACAATAAACATTGTAAAAGTTTTTCGTACCTACAGACCGAATACGATACATAAAGTTTTAGTTTTAAGTGATTGTCAATTTTCTCGATAGATTTTAATTTACCTTGCACATTTCGATTGTTATTAACAGGGCTCTCTCCATCACTTATTCCATACAATCGTAGTTCCAATTTCATTTGAATAAGTATTAAAGCAACCAAAGTCCATGAAATTTTGCAGACATATTCTAGAAGCTAATATCTATGCCTGTGGTGTTTTAGATTTTTCTAAAAATATGTAGTTTTAAAATTATAGGGGCTCAAAGATTTGTATGTAAATTTTTAAGACCGCGTAACTTTGAAACCGAATATTTTAACAGAAATCTGAAAAACCACAGGCATATATATTAGTTTCTTGAATATGTCTGCAAAATTTCGTGGACTTTGGTTGCTTAATATTCAAATGAAATTGGAAATACGTTTTTATAGAGCGAGTGACGGAGAGACCCCTCTTAATTTAGAAGTCTGTAAATAATAATTATTCTTGTTTGAAGTGGTTCTTATTGTCTGCAAATTTTGTAACGGTTACGCACTCATCCGATCCGAGTCGGTGAAAATACGGATATAAAAACTCGGACCGAACTGGAATATTGCTTACGCACTTAGGAGAGAACTCGGATGACGGAGGTCGAAGCTAGTGCGTAAGCTACCATACAAATAGTTTTTAATGACTATTGTATACAGATGGACAGGTCAACAAAATGACCCTTTAAGGGTTCCGTTTTTCCTTTTGAGGTACGGAACCCTAAAAACTGACTGACTTTAAATGAGCACTCAGCAAAATCCGAGGCAGAAAGTTTGCGCTTTACCAGAGTTCATTAGTGGTATTAAATCGACGACTAACCGTTTTCATAGTTTTTAATTGGCGCTTTGGGAAAAGTTGCAAAGGTTACAAAAATATGATAAATTATTTTTATCTTTGATAGGGCGCCAAATTATCATGATGCCCGCGACTTCGTTCGCGTGGATGTAGGTTTTTAAAATTCCCGTGGGAACTCTTTGATTTTCCGGGATAAAAAGTAGCCTATGTGCTAATCCAGGGTATTATCTATCTCCATTCTAAATTTCAGCCCAATCCGTCCAGTAGTTTTTGCGTGAAGGAGTAACAAACATACACACACGCATACAAACTGTCTCCTTTATAATATTAGTGTGATTATTATCTCTATTCTTCTTACATAATCCATACTTTTATACTATACAGGGTGTAGCCAGAACGCTAGCAAAGACGAAGACAAGTACTGATGATTACTAATTGAGATACCATAAAAAACTACGATTTTTTTAATCCTGTATTTTTAAAAGTCCACAATATATTGCCAATAAAACATCTGAATGACGCTAGAGGTCAACGAACGTTCCCAAAATAGGTCACTCGAAGTCAATGCCGCATCATAGGTGGGGCTTGACCCGAGTTTTGCACACTATACATTGCGGGTTTGAAAAATACTAAATTACTAAAACTACATGATAAGGCAAAAATGGTTATTGTGTAAAGGAAGTATAATAATAACGCTAAGTTGAAGCTTGCGTTTTGGTTACACGCTGTATTACGTCGCAATCTGCAAAAAGTACCAAGATGTGTAAGACAGCTGTACCGAGTATTAATAGGTGAGGTCTGCAACTTCGTATATATAGAAAAATTGGCTACTCTTTGATTTTCTGGGACCAAAAGTAGCCTATGCCCTCCCCAGGATACAAACTATGTCTGTATCAAATTTCATAAAAATTAAATAACGAAGGAGCCGTGAAAAGCTAACAGACCTAAGTATAGACACACTTTCGCATTTACAATATTGTAGTAGTTTAATTTTGGTTTTGTGCTAAAAGGATTAAGCAAAACTACTTACCATAGTAATGTTTTCCATTGTTGAAACAGCTAAACCTTTTTTAATCTCTTCGCTTTATATTTAGTTCGTAAGAGTTCTTAGTTCTTAAGCCGGTGGCTATTTTTGTACTTTAATTGGAGCTTTCGCAAAAACCTAGAATAGCAAAACTTTATTCGAAGTTGTTCACAATAGAAAACAGGGTTGACTTAAAATAACATTTTGCGACATACGCGAATATACAAAAGAGAAATTTTATTTTCGCTGTATATATGAATAAAAAAAATACGATTTATTAAAATACGAAACGAGCACAGTTCGAGAGCTTTTTTCTGTTTTTCGGGGAATTTTATCTTTACGGATAGTAATATTTTGAGCTAGCATCTTTTTTATGGTTCTGTATCTCAAAAGGAAATAAGTAACCCTTATAGGATCACTTTGCTATCTGTCTGTCTGTCCGTATGTCGAGTATGTCAAGAAAACTTTTAGGGTACCTCCGGTTGACCTAGAATCATGAAATTCGGCAGGTAGGTAGGCCTTATAGCACAAGTAAAGGAATAAATCCGAAAACCGTGAATTCGTGGTTACATCACAATGTTCATGAACAAATAATTAATTAGTATTTTCAATTGTCAAAGTTAGATAACTAATCCAAGTGGGGTATCATAATTGAAAGGAAACCCTTTCAATTATGATAGGTACCTGTACATTCTATAACAGATTTTTATTTATTTTTATGCATAATAGTTTTTGATTTATCGTATAAAATTTCGGAAAAAATAAACGAGTACCTACGGAACCCTCGACGCGCTAGTCTGACATACCTACACCATGCATCTATCCATCAGCATTAAGGAGAACGCCCCATTCATTGATTTTAGAAGCGCCCCTGTTTATTCGGAAGACGGTCCTTGCCATTATCATCCACTTACTTTCCACCAAGGTCATTGGTGCAGCAAACTGGAAATGGTATTCTAATCGTACTCAATTATTCTATACTAAATGATACCCGCGACTTCGTTCGCGTGGATATAGGTTTTTTAAAATTCCCGTGGGAACTCTTTGATTTTCCGGGATAAAAAGTAGCCTATGTGCTAATCCAGGGTATAATCTATCTCCATTCTAAATTTCAGCCCAATCCGACCAGTAGTTTTTGCGTGAAAGAGTAACAAACATACACACACACACACACACACACACATACAAACTTTCTCCTTTATAATATTAGTGTGATTAGATAATGCCCGTGACTTCGCCGCGTGGATTTAGGTTTTTAACATCCCGTGGGAACTCTTTGATTTTCCGCGGTAAAAAGTTGCCTATGTCATTTTCCAGGACGCGGACGCAAGCTACCTCTGGTTGCATCTATTACGAGTGTAAATTAAAAACTTATAATACCCCCGACAAGTGAAGGTTACAGTAACTAGAAAAGAGCTGATAACTTTCAAACGGCTGAACCAATTTTCTTGGATTATAGCTAAGAACACGCTCGATCAAGCCACCTTTCAAACAAAAACTAAATTAAAATCGGTTCATTAGTTTAGGAGCTACGATGCCACAGACAGATACACACGTCAAAGTTATAACACCCTTCTTTCTGGGTCGGGGGTTAAAAATAGGAAATGAAGTGTTAATTAAATTAATGATTGAACGTATTAAAACCATTCTTAAAACAATCAGTCATACAGCAAAGATAATTGCAATTGGTTGGTTTAGAGTCTAGACCTCTAGATAGCTGATAGAGAAGCCATCCACACTGATTGAGCTGGCATTGGCAGCATCAAAGCAAACTTATGCTTACAGGGACACAGTGTAGGTATAATCAGTAGATAATATAATTGATTAGCGATCTCAATTATTCAAATCCTAAAAATATTTTAAAATGAAAAGATTATAATGCTATATTTAAGTATGTGTGTTTGACTTGTTATGTATTTGATTTACTTATTTGTTTGTAATCGATAAACTCTGAAATTATTGAACAGATGTGAATAATTCTTTTCACTATTAGAAAGATACTTTATCCACAAGTACTTTATGTTTATACTAGCCGATGCCCGCGACTTCGCCCGCGTGGATTTAGGTTTTTTGAAATCCCGTGGGAACTCTTTGATTTTCCGGGATAAAAAGTGGCCTATGTGCTAATCCAGGATATTATCTATCTCCATTCTAAATTTCAGCCAAATCCGTCCAGTAGTTTTTGCGTGAAGGAGTAACAAACAAACACACACACACACACACACACACACACACACACACACACACACACACACACACATACAAACTTTCGCCTTTATAATATTAGTGTGATTTTATTCTCTTGCTCCGTAAAAAAGTCTCTTAATTCTTTTTTGACTAACGTTGATTCTCACAAACTCATTTTATTTTTATTAATTGTGTAAATTCACTTTCTATTAATCAAAATTTAATCAGTTCATCAGGTTCAATCAGGTTCTAAATGCATCCTGGTCTGAGAAGAGGCTTACTGGTTAAAACAAATGTTTTTATCATCAAACTTTGAATATAGAACGCTTTATTTTTCACATTTAAATGTGAATTATGTTCTGTAGTTAATTTAAACTTAGATGGAACTTGATGTAAATGTTTTTATTGCACTTTCACAATCATTATTAGGTCTTTGAACAACTGCACTGATACAAAAAGATGTTTTAATGGTAAAAAACGAGAATTAAAAACAGAAGCTGATAAAAAATATGCCTTAATTATGTTGTTGAATGCAGTTGGAATCGAAAGCGACTTCGGGTTGGTTCGACCGCCGTCGTTAGCTCTCGTGTTGTGCGCGGATTAAAACCTAGATAGCTGATATATTTACACTGTGGCATGTAATGTCAGTAGATTCAATTAGCAAGGGGATTAACGAGAGATTACCGATGCTGATCGTCTCTGGCGGTATTATTGTAGATGGACTAGAAATTGCCCCGCTCTTAGATATTAAGCTAACCGACTATTTTTATAATAACTTCATGTTTTTATTTCAAGTTAATACTATAATATTATACTAACGAAAAAATCGCAAATCGGTTCAGAAATCTAGGAGATTTCAGTGTACCTACAATCTACATAGGTATAAAAACACGACTCCACCATTTTTGAAAGTAGGTTAATAAAGTGCGCCTTAAAACAGTGACTCAAAATCATTTTCACAGTAACTGACTCAGAATCTTCCATAACTTGACTCTCTCAAAACACAACACGTAATGTGTTCGAGTCGTCCACGCGGCCCCCGGCGGGTCCCGGGGTAACTGATCAGGGCGATGGCCCTCTACAGTGGTGGCTACGCCGCTTGCGACTGCAGACGGGGCACGAGGTTGGACCACTGGTCGTGGTGTCGGGTCTGCTGTTGAACCCACGTGATGCTCGCGAGCGATCGGCTATTGCGGCGGCGTGGAAAGTCTTTGACCCCTCATTTCAATGTCTTCTCTCCATTGTCCCTACCACTCGTTACCGTCCCCTTAGGGATTGAAATTTTAAAAACCCTTTCTTTCTTTTACGTCATAATAATTATCTGCATGCTAAACTACAGCAATATCAATTCAGTAGTTTGAGCTGTGCGTTGAAAGATCAGTCAGTCAGTCAGTTTTTCAGTCAGTTTTTCCTTTTATAACTTATCTAGATCAGCATAGCTTCTATTTCATTTCTATACAATATGTAGTGACAAGAAAGATGTAGTGACCACGCTAATACGCCTTGGTGTAGTAACTCTAAAGTCTGTAATTAACGTCCATTGAAATACGTTAGATTAGATTTTGATTTCAATAGATTGGCCAAGTACTTACTTACTTGCCCCTTAGTTATAAGAAACAAATAGCTACCTTGGTAGCTTGTAATATACAAGACACAGCTATTTTTAGCTTGAGTTCTTTTGAAAACGGTACATGTTGTACTAATAATATAGACCTAATTAGTAATACTACTAATTCCAGTTTTTTTACGTTGGATACAAACTATTATAATAGTTTGGATACAAATAGTTGCATGGACACTACTGTAAACAGTAATAAGATTTTAAACTAAGTAGTGCGACAACAGATAAGCTATGTAAAATCAATCTTGTACACCAAAATATTCAGGGCTTATCTGGCAAGGAACATGAGATAGAACTATTTATTAAAAAATTTGATATTGACATCTTATGCCTCACTGAGCATTGGCTCAATAGTTATCAATTAATAGTAAATTTAAAACATTATCAATTGTCAAGTGCGTTCTCTAGAAAGAAAGCTATACGCGGAGGGTCTTTAATATTAACCCGCAACAATATCAATTATAAAGAACGGAAAGACATTGTTAATCTTTCATTGGAACGCACTATTGAGCTGTCCTGTGTTGAGCTGGAGCGCTATATTGTCGTCTGCGTGTACCGACCCCCCTCAGGTGACTTTGTTCTGTTTGAGGACGTTATGGAAGAGGCCTTGAGGCGGATATGTAGGTCATCAAAAAAGATATTAGTTTGTGGAGACTTCAATATTGATATTTTGCTTCACACTTCTTTTACCGACAGATTACTCAATTTATTTAAAAGCTTTAATTTACAGAAAATTTTCAATGAACCAACACGGATAACTGCAAATTCAGCCACTTGTATAGATAACATTTTCTGTGACTGTAAGATTGTCGCAAAATCGATCATGACGAATCTAAGATCCGATCACTGTGGACAAATGATATCTGTTCCCAGTGATAATCAAGACATAACAAAGTTAATAAAGTATAGGCCAGTAACCACTAAAAAGGTAAAGCAGTTCAAACTAAAGGTTTTAACTGCTTTACCTAAACTTGACTTTACTCAGGGTGGTCCGGATGAACACTATAATGCTTTTTTTGATCTCATAAACTCTCAATTTAATTCTACCTTTAAAATTGTAGAAAAAAAACTGTTTAAAAATCTTAAATTTAGTGACTGGGCTACTGTTGGCATCTATAAAAGTAGAAATAAGTTGTTCGACTTGTATGCAGAAAAACAATATAACTACACTCCCACATTTGTTGAATATGTAAAAAATTATTCAAAATTATTCAAAAAGGTTTGCATACAAGCAAAGTCACTCTGCATAAAGCAAAAAATTATTAATTCTGATAATAAAATTAAAGCAGCTTGGGATATCATCACGGATGAAACTGGGAAACAAAAAGTGCATAACAATAAATTGGAGCTAAAAATTAATAACCGTATTATTGACTCCAATATTGAAATTGCAAATACATTTGAGAATTTTTTCCAGAACATTCCAGTCATCACTACTAGTTCCCTTAGCTCTTCACCAACAGAAGCCTATGATCTTCTCAGGGCCAATGTCACTGAATGCGGTGTGTTGTTTAGGTTTGAATACGTTACTCCATATGACATTGTTAAAGTGTTCAAATCTTTACAAAGCAAAAAACCCGGAGATCTGTGGGGAATATCAGTAAAAATAATTAACAATATTATTGATATTATTGCGCCATATCTAGCCTTAATTTTTAATGAGTCTGTGGATACAGGCGCTTTTCCAGATCTCATGAAATGTAGTAAATTGATACCTCTTTTTAAATCGGGTAGCAAAAGTGACCCAAACAATTACAGGCCAATTTCAATTTTGCCAACACTGAGCAAGATATTTGAGAAAATCATGCTCAACCAACTGCTTCAGCATTTCAATTTAAATAAGCTACTCCATTCTGAACAGTATGGCTTCACTAAAGGTCGATCAACAACCGACGCGGCCGCAATGCTGTTAAAGCATATATTCAATGCGTGGGAGGGGTCACAGAATGCCATTGGTATTTTCTGTGATTTATCCAAGGCATTTGATTGCGTTGAGCACGAGACTCTTTTAGTTAAATTGAGCCACTATGGAATCAAAGACACTGCGCTTGGTCTCATTGCGTCCTATCTTAGTGATCGTATTCAAACAGTATGTGTGAATGATGTGAAGTCATCCGGATCAGCCTCACTAATGGGTGTTCCTCAAGGCTCTATTCTAGGTCCTTTCATGTTCTTAGTATACATAAACGATTTACCATATGTAGTCCAAAATATTTGCGATATCGTACTATTTGCTGACGATACGTCTTTGATTTTTAAAGTCGATAGAAATAGGGACAATTTTGACGATATAAATGGTGCCATATCTCAGGTAACTCACTGGTTTACTGTAAATAATCTACTTTTAAATGCAAAAAAAACTAAGTGTATTGAATTCGCACTGCCCAATACCAAGAACACAAGTAACATTAATTTAATGTTAAATAATGATATTTTGAAAATGGAAGAGACTACTACATTTTTGGGGATAACCTTAGATGCGAAGCTGCAATGGGGCACCCATATATCAACTCTTGCTGGCAAACTAAGCTCTGCTGCTTACGCGGTTAGAAAGATTTGACAATTAACTGACGTGGAGACCGCAAAGATAGTATATTTTGCTTATTTTCATAGTATTATGTCTTATGGAATCTTAATATGGGGTAGAGCGGCAGATATTGGGAGAATTTTTGTATTACAAAAAAGGGCAATACGCGCAATTTATAACTTAAAACCACGCGATTCACTTCGAGAAAAATTTAAGGAAATAGGTATCCTTACCGTAGCCTCTCAATATATTTACAACAACATAATTTTTGTAAGACAAAATATTCTTAGTTACAAGAAGGTTGGCGATCTACACAACAGGCTGACTAGACACCGTAACAGGCTTGCGACTCCTACGCTCCGTCTCAGGAAGGTCCAAAAGTCATTTGTGGGAATGGGTATAATCTTCTATAACAAAATTCCTCAGTCAATTTTGGACTTGCCTTTACACAGGTTCAAAAAATCTATTAAAAATATGCTCTTGAGAAAAGCATATTATACTATCGAAGATTATGTAAATGATAAAAAAGCGTGGATTTGAACTTCGATTCGCTCCAGCAATGCGCAGGACTTCAATTGCTTTTATACATGGCATAATATTGTATATCAAATCTTTGAAAAGAGCAACCGCCGAGTTTCTTGCTGGTTCTTCTCGGTAGGAAAGGCATTCCGAACCAGTGGTAGATGCTTTTGACGATTCGAAAGAACTTGTAAAAGTCTAATTGAATAAAAACATTTTGAATTTGAATTTGAATTTGTATATTGGAATAGTGGTTTGAAATTCGAACGTGGCGATCTATGGTCTATGGGTGGCATACCTATCTTACTTTTTTATTTCTATCAAAAGAAGATACCTACTACTTATAGGATTTCTACACATAAAAAGAGCCTCAGATTCTTCTTGTTGGTTTGGCGGCTATGCAGGGCATTTCAGACCTAGTATCACTTTGACCGTTGCCAATCTATCGTGATCGCCACCGTTTTACAATTCTCGTCCAATATCTACTAATTGCCGCCAGGAACAGCAGCAGCTTCTTCGCCAACATGTTTTTCGCCTCCTCCGGGTGCAGTGTATGTTGCCCTAGGTGAAGACTATGTTTATGCATTAATGTCTGACATTGACAGATGATGTGTAAGGTACGTTTCCGCATCCTCTTTACAGATCCTACGCATACTCGTGTCTTGGAGCTTGAAGTTGAACAATTGAACATATTATATCTCTTCAGTCTGCAATGCCCCGTTAGTGCCCGCACTAGAATGCATAAATTCCTACTTATCGCTAGTTCTTCCGAAGCAGCCTTCTTGTTGAAGGCTTGGACTAGCGCTCTGGCGTGGTTCATTCCTGGGCGATTTTTCCATCGAATAACCATGTGTCGTATGAGTTAAATTTTACAAATTGTTACCCTAATCTTATAGTGGCATGGGAACATAAAACGTTAACAAACGAGCAAGCAAGATTGTATGCAATAAAACCATTCTAGTATCTAGCACGTTACTGCATGCATTTTTAAATTTATGTCTAACTGGTAGAGGCACGTCTTGGCCTTCATATGGGGGAAGTTAGGGGTATACTCTGTTAACAGTGATATTTTTACATTTTTAGGTTTTCGTATCCAGATGGTATCTATTGGTTACGGAACCGTATTTCTAAGCTGGTGTCTGTCTGTCTGTCACACAGCTTACAGCTTTAGCCGTCATAGGTACACAGTTGAAATTTAGGTACACAGAATCTGTGTACTATAAGCGTGATAGCCTTGTGGTTAAGACGACTCGTCTGGCAAGAGGTCGGAGCGTTGATCCCGCACGCCACTTTAACTTTTTATTTGTTTCAGCTCTATCTTAAAAACAATAATACATACAGGTTTCAAAGATCAAATTGTACGAATGAATTAATAAATGAATATACTTTTACTGTACACCACAAAATTAATACTATAAATATTATAAAGCAAAACAAAAATATAGGCAGGTACGTAGGCGAGTCGTCCATGACCGCCGCCTACCCCCTTGAGAAGGGATCTCGGGCGATAGACACGGGAAGTCTATCGTCCGAAAAGAAACTAGTCCTCGAGTCGGGAGGCGCACCTTTGTGATCGTGGTGTGGCTCAGACGGTGTGGTGGTGGTGGACTATATTGGCTCAGGGTCCTCAGCAGGCGCCGCTGGTTGGGTGCGCGAACGTGTTTGGCCCTGTAGCCCAGCCACCAGGCGATGAATGGAACACCATGGGGCTTTATTGGTCATTGCACATAGGTTTTTTAATGCATCTTACGGAAAATGCAGCTATGTCATGTGTATAAAAATATTTGATAAGCTCCCTCCCGGCTTACGGATATTACCCCTCCAACAATTTAAAAAGAATCTTTTTACATGGCTAATAGATAAATGTTTTTACTCGATAAATGAAATGTTGGCACATTAGATTAGACTATTTAATTATAACTATAATTGATCTGTAAAATAGTAATTCCTATTACACTAAAAATATTGACATCAAATAATAATATATACTGTATGTAGAATTAAAGTTGATTAGAATAGGTACATATTAAAAATAATTTTGAATCTATTAATGTTGAATGAATTGTAATAATAATAATTAGAATATTATATATTTATAATGGTATGACAAGATTGTATTCATGACTAGTTATGTTATTGTATTATTGCATACCGAAAGGTAGAATTTGGAGCATCTAACAATAATAGTTTTAAGATCTGTAAACTAACCCAAATTCGCAATAAAGATTATTGAATTGAATTGAATTGAATTTAGTCGGTAAGTGTCCGACATACCTAACCTCCGTGCCTCTCCGGTATCCATGAGGATTTCCCCATGTTGAAAAAAAGGTGGTTGCCACTAGTAGTCCAGCGGGCGGCAGCTCATAATAATAAAGGAAACAACACAACAAAACTTCTCAGCTTCTTGAGAGACTGCGAACCTGCTCTATCACGAATCGGCCTCAGAGTAACCCCGCCGCATTAATATAATATGACACCGCGCAAGTCGCGGCGGCTACGGCCGACTTGGCACGTTTTCGATTCTATTTAAAATCGCTGAATTGTTAATAAATAGATCCTTTAACTATATATGCAGAGTTTCTCAAACCTTTAAGGCTGTATTACATTGAATAACGTTAAAACACAGGGTTTTTTAGGGTTCAATACCTCAAAAGGAAAAACGGAACCCTTATAGGATGACTTTGTTGTCTGTCTGTCCGTCCGTCCGTCGTGTCTGTTAAAAAAACCTATAGGGTACTTCCTGTTGACCTAGAATCATGAAATGTGGCAGGTAGGTAAGTCTTATAGCACAAGTAAAGGAATAAATCTGAAAACTGTGAATTTGTGGTTACATCATTAAAAAAAATTAAAATGCGTTTACGGAACCCTAAAAATGTCATGTCTGTCGCAGAAGTGACGGGCGATGGGGCAGACGTGTTCTGGAGTGCAGACCGCGTGCCGGTAAGCGCAGTGTGGGACGACCTCCAGCCCGCTGGTCCGATGCAGCGATGACCTGAAGAAGGTGGCGGGGAGCGGGTGGATGAGGAAGGCGGAGGACCGCGTTTGGTGGCGCGCTCTTGTCCAGCAGCGGACGCATACAGGCTGATGGAATGGAATGTTTAGACTTATTACTATTTTTAACCCCCGACCCAAAAAGAGGGGTGTTACAGGTTTGACGTGCGTATCTGTGTATCTGTCGGTGGCATCGTAGCGCCTAAACTAATGAACCGATTTTATTTATTTGAAAGGTCGCTTGATCGAGAGTGTTCTTAGCTACAATCGCAGAGAAATGATGGATCTTTGTTTCTTACATAAGATTATAAATGGGGATATTGATTGTCCAAATTTATTAAATAGAATACGACTGTCACTTATAAAGAGCAAGCAAACATTTAGGGCCAGAATATGTAAAAGTAACCCTTGGTAGTGCTGCTCCTCTGAATAGAATTGTGATATCCTATAATAATGTGTTCAGAAAAGCTAACCTAGATATTTTTCAACACTCCGCTTCGTTATTTAAAAACAAAATTAAAAACCACCTAATGAGTCTTTAAATATTCCATAGTAAGTCTAATATAAAATATTTAAAGATTCATTTTGAAATTGTAGGGTGCTATTTTTAGTCTTTTTGTAGTTTTTATTGTTAGTTTTAAAAATTGTTGTACTTTTGGCTTTAATTTAATTATTATAGATCTTATGCAAAGAATGTCTTAGGTTAAGTTTTACTATTTAGAAGTTTTAGATTAAGCATGTTGAGTAAGCCTGTAAGTGAGTATACATTGATAGTCCTAAGTTTATATAAGTCGTCATAATTACTTTTCTTTGTATACCGTTGGCTTCCTATTAAATAAAATCACACTTAATATTATAAAGGCGAAAGTTTGTATGTGTGTGTGTGTGTGTGTGTGTGTATGTTTGTTACTCCTTCACGCATAAACTACTGGACGGATTGGGCTGAAATTTAGAATGCAGATAGATTATACCCTGGATTAGCACATAGGCTACTTTTTATCCCGGAAAATCAAAGAGTTCCCACGGGATTTCGAAAAACCTAAATCCACGCGGACGAAGTCGCGGGCGTCAGTTAGTAAAAAAATAAAAATAATCCAAAAAAATCGGTTCAGCCGTTTGAAAGTTATCAGCTCTTTTCTAGTTACTGTAACCTTCACTTGTCGGGGGTGTTATAAATTTTTAATTTACACTTGTTAATGTAGGTATAAGTCTAAGTATCTGTAAGTGAACCTAATAAATAAAATAAAAATAAAGTAAATAAAACAAGCCAGGGTAGACAGGTACCTGTACCTGTCTAACTAATGTCTATCCTGGCTTCAAGCACGCCACTGCTTGTGAGACCTACCTAAAATATGTGTACAGAATAATTCCATAATCAATTCCCATGCAATTGTGTCCCTAATATAAAAAAAATTGCAACATGAAATCACATTTTATGCTTGATAATTCAATCAAGTAAATAATATAAATATAAAGGCTTTTCGCTAGACGCAAATCTATAACTTGGAGGTTTACAGAAAGTGTTTTTGGATAGTAACATAATAATTTTATTATGTTGATGTGTATGGTGTTGTTAGTTTCCCTATTAGGGGCGTGTGGGCCTATCCCTTTTTTTTTTTCACGCTGGGGAATGCATTTACGCATCCCCCCGGAAGCTAGCCAGCCAGCCGTGTGAGGCAGCCAGCCAGCTGAGGGAGGGTATGTGGGACTCGCCGGCCGAGAGGCGACCGGAATACCCACTAAACCTCAGCGGCGCTACTGCGCGTCGCCTGGCGACTGGGTCACGGGAACGCCGAAGCAAACAACCGCGACCCAGCCAGCGACGTCTGCCGAGGCAGACCCTCCACCGGGGACCTGCTTGGTCCCCACCACCGCACCTCCGGGACGCACCAACGAAGTGCGTCCCCTGACCCTGGGACGCGCACGTCGCCCGCGTCCCATCCTACGCTTCGTCCACTGTGCCCTCTGCTACTCTGCTAGTCAGAGGGACACGCGGAGAAACCTCCCCCCCTGCCAGGTCATTAGCCATAGCCAACAATATCTCCGAAGATAAATTATTAGCTATGTCACCGGGGCGCACCGCCCCGTACACTGCTCTTCCCCTCGGACGCATCCAAAAGGGACCAGCAGCATCCAGGCACACTGGGAGGTTACCTGGCTGGCGCCCCGTGGGGCCTATCCCTGGGATAATAGTATGATACTACCGACAGAACCCTCCACACAATCTGCAGACCTTCCTGTTGGCAGGCGGTTTGAACCGGTAAGCAGTTTAATTTTTTAAGTAACTAGGTGCCCCTTTCGCATATTGGTGAGCTCGAAGATTCTACATGCGTAAAGGACACTGGGTTCGATTTCTGGTAAGGACCAGAGTTGACATTTAGAAACTCTCAAATTGCCCCAGCTTGGAATCGAACTCGGGATCTCCCACATAAAAGACCACAGCACATATGAAAGGTATTTATGTATGAATGTATCATTCCTATTGTTTGTCTTTAAAAGTTAGGTTTTTATTTGCCAAAGGTTTTGTTAATATACCTATACCTACTTCAATTACTTTTATACAAGGTAACATCGTATTATCAAATTTTTGAAAAGAGCAACTGTCGAGTATCTTGCTGGTTCTTCTCAGTAGGAAAGGCATCCCAAACCAGTGGTAGATGGACTTGACGATTCAAAAGTACTTGTAAAACTTAAATCAATAAAAATAATTTGAATTTAGAATTTTTGTATAACTTGTATACTTAGTACTTACTTACCTACTTATTTAATTTTACAGTGTTATGATTGCGTACTCGGCGGCAACTGTGACGAATGTTATAAGTGGGTTCATCCAACTGGTGTACCTGATATAATGTATCCATAGAGATTGAAATAGAGTGATGCCCAGAATAAAGCTTGATTTTATTTTTATACCTTTGCTTGTGAACCACCAAGACGTATCTATCCAGATAGATGTAATAATATTATGTTTAAAATAAAAATGCAATGAAAATATTTAGATACTAGGAAGTATGACTTTATTTTTGTAAGATGGAAACTACTAACTACTATTATTGATCACAATATAAGTCCAAGAACACAAAATATATAACTAATAATACTACCTATCTCGCTCGCGCGCTCTTAGCACGGGTTGATGACCGCGTGCTACCCACATTCCGACTGTTAGTTCATACTCCAATTGGCACTTGGCCGATTTTCGGGTGGCTGCGCCTACAACTTTTTTTACCCGACTATGGCAAAGCCAAAAGGAAGGGTTATGATTATAGCAGTCTATGTATGTATGTAGGTTTGTATCCAGATTCTATGTGTTCCACCGTAGCGCCTAAACTACAGTTTTCAACTGCCTCGCCTGCGTGAGGTAGCTGTGCGAGGTACGGTATAGGGTGCGGCGACACATAATACCTACTCCACTCGTGCACTGAGCACCCATTCGCAGCTCCCATCCATAGCACGCCATAAAAAAATTTACGTCAAAGTAGGTATAAAGCCAAATTTTTTTAAGAGTTCCGTACCTCAAAAGCAAAAATGGGACCCTTATAGGATCACTTTGTTGTCTGTCTGTATGTCTGTTTGTCAGTCCATCTGTCCATCTGTCGTGCCTGTCTTGAAAACCTTTAGGGTACTTCCCGTTGACCTAGAATCATGAAATCTGGCAGGTAGGTAGGTCTTATAGCACAAGTAAAGGAATAAATCCGAAAAATGTAAATTTGTAGTTATATCATTAAAAAAAATGTGATCATGAACAAATAATTAGTATTTTCAATTTTCAAAGTAAGATAACTATACCAAGTGGCTGGGTGGGGTATCATATTATGACGGAATTACCTGTACATTCTAAAACAGATTTTTATTTCTTTTTATGGAAAATAGATTTTGATTCATTATGCAAGATGTTGGGTAAATACGGAACCCTCGGTGCGCGAGTCTGACTAGCACTTGGCCGGTTTTTTTAATATTTTCCTCTGAATGGTATTAGAAATCACATCATGCATTGGCAGACACTTAGTGTTATGGCAACCACGTGCCAGACGCTCTTAAAGTTTAAAAATTTAAAGGCGTCTGGCAGGCGCTTGGTATTTAAATGGCTTAACGGTCACACTCATGAAGCACTGGATTCCAGAACGTCCCATCAGGGCATTCTCCTTGGCGTAGTAGTACTGGATAAATCTGAAATGAATGAAAAGTTGAATAAACGGTTATTGTACATAAATAAATATAAGTAGCTGGCAGAAACACAGAAAGCATAACAAAAGTTTAGATTTAATATAGGTAGAATAAAATAAGGAATAAAATGGTTTTTAATTCAAAAATGGGAATTCTGTTTCACCATGGCCGCATAGTTCAGGAACACTTTATTATTTTCACACGATCAAATAAAGAATGATCTTTTTATTTTTGCAAAACGATCAACTTTTTAATGATTGATGCTCTTTTTCAATGATTGAGCCCCTTTTTTTGAATTTTTTAAAATGTATTTTTACATGTTATTTTTTTTGTATAGGTATATTAGTACCCAAAAGAACCTTAGTGCCCGGCCCTGTTTATGTTCTAACCTAATCTAACCTAAGATTTTGGGCGTAAATTAATGGCCGTAAATCATGTTCTATTAACCCAACAGCACCTAAAACGGAATTCACTATTCGCTAAACTAGTTTCACGACATTTATTTCATTATCAATTGCATGTGTAAATGTTGTGTGTGTTATAATGCACGCATTGCGAAGTTCGACCTTTACGCACTTGATAATGAAATTAATTTCGTGCCACTAATTTCGTAATGTGAATTCCGCTTAAGTGAACAACTTGCGGCCGGGCATTATTATGTATAGTTGTGTTCTAACCTAACCTAACCTAAGATTTTGGCTGGACAAATGGCTCGTCAGGTCATAAAAAAGATCATATTTTATTTTTAAGAAGTGCTCATTTACAATTTAGACCAATTAGTATATTATTAGGATCAAAATATAATATTAACCCTAAAATAAATAATACATCAAGAGCACTTACAATGGATCTAGCCGGATAAGTATAGCGATTGGGCCCCCAAATGACAACGCATTTCGAAACTTAGGTTTCAATATTGATGTACGAACATTCCCAGGCAAATCCGTCCAGTAGTTTTTGCGTGAAAGAGTAACAAACATCCATCCATACATACTTATATACTTTCACGTTTATAATATTAGTAGGATTATATAGATAAAGCCGTATTAAGCTGTCACTGCTAGGTTTGATACACGAAAGCATTATCAGTTTTGCGCGAAAAAAACAATACATCAAGAGCACTTACATCATTATTGAGTTGTCGATATGGCAGTTGAACACCGGGAATTAGATGACCAGTAACTGTTACTTCCGAAGCAAAACTCCCTAACAGGGAAATCACCAATAATGCTACCAACATCATAAGAAAAAGCTGTTTTAAACATTCACTGTTAGGTTTAATTTGGAAATGTAGTAAATGGAATTGTGTCAACTTATATACTATTTGCTTGCTTGATAAAACAAATGAGCATAAAATTAAGTTTTATGGTCCGGTATTTTATGTTAGAATTTCCAGCAATTAACTTATACATAGCAAAATAATTATACTCATAGTAAATTAAATATCTGAAAAGAGCAACAGCTGAGTTTCTTGCGGTTCTTTATTTTATTAATTACAAGAACCACCCACAGAATTACAGAATCAAATTATAAAAGTTATTCTTTAAATTTCACAGCTCTCGCGTAACTCAATTTACGGGCAGTTACAGCGTGCACCGATAACAATAGTCGTACAATAATAAGATACAATAAACCTAAAGAATATAAAAAATACCTAAGTTTATAGATCTTAAAGTAATTACAATAAAATGAATACCTACTTAAGTTAAATTATCTAAAAAGAAAGATTAAAATAAATATATTTACAACCAGAGTCTAATACTATTATCATTATCCTACTGCAGAATCAAATGATTTGAGCATCCGATCTACAAATGTTTTCGATATGTACGCCGAGTATCTTGCTGGTTCTTCTCAGTAGGAAAGGCATTCCAAACCAGTGGTAGATGGACTTGACGATTCAAAAGTACTTTGTAAAACTTAAATCAATAAAAATAATTTGAATTTAGATTTTTTGTATAACTTGTATACTTACTTACCTACTTATTTAATTTTACAGTGTTATGATTGCGTACTCGGCGGCAACTGTGACGAATGTTATAAGTGGGTTCATCCAACTGGTGTACCTGATATAATATATCCATAGAGATTGAAATAGAGTGATGCCCAGAATAAAGTTTGATTTTATTTTTATACCTTTGCTTGTGAACCACCAAGACGTATCTATCCAGATAGATATAATAATATTATGTTCGAAATAAAAATGCAATGAAAATATTTAGATACTAGGAAGTATGACTTTATTTTTGTAAGATGGAAATTACTAACTACTATTATTGATCACAATGTAAAGAAAATACATTCCCATTTTCTTAGTAATCTTTGAATTTAAATTTTACCGCGCTCCAAAATAAGACTGTCATTTGTCAGCGAGTTGTATCTTGTCTGTGTTTTGGAAGTTAGAAAGCATTTGACAAGATTGGAGGTTAGAACGAATAGAAGTATTCTGTGGTGACAACATGAGAGGACTGACGTGAAAAGATTAAATTGAAACAGTAAAAATTCTTTAATAAGCAATTAACTTAGTGAAAATAAAAACTTTAATGTCGTTTCTCTTAATTCAGAGCAACACATGATTGTTTTAATTGGCTGATCCTTAAAAATACCTTATAAAACGACATTTTTGTTTGTAAAAGTCAATTGAAAATGGAGAAACTACGTTTTGAATTTACACTATTGCCTGGAAGTGATGGAAAATCAAACATTACTTCTATAACCTCAATAGCTACGAGTGATAGTAAAGTGTATGCAATACCGGAAGATTTACAGTCAGCCAGTCTTCATAAGGAAATTGTGAAAACACCTGCTTATACTAAAGTAAAAAACAGTTTAAAAAAAAGGTACCAGGTAAGAAGAATATGGATAACATTGACAAAAGACCTTGAAAAGACCTACATGGATGAGGATGGTAATTTACAATTTGGGGATCAATTTCTTGAAGAAATCAACCAAGAAAAACTTGCTACTCAGAAAACAGAAACAGGTACGTTAGAAAGATTGTTTGAAAAACTAGTAGAAAGTTCACAGGCGAGTAAAAGCCTAAAACATATAGCAGAAAAGTTTGTGATCGATAAATTCACAAGCAAACATTCCAATGCGAACCAATGGATGGAATTATTTGAAAAAGAATGCATGCGGTTTGATATAACAACAGATGAAAAAAAAATAGAAATACTCCGATTGTTTTTGGATAAAAGTTGCGTAGATTGGTATAGTTCAATGATCATAAAATTAACCATGAACTCTGAATGGTTGACGTGGAAAAACAAATTCTGTGAGACATTCGCAAACAAGGGATGGAACCCAGTCACATACGCATTATTATTTAAATACAAAGAAGGTTCATTATTGGATTACGCTATGAGGAAAGAGAAACTTTTACTAGAAATGAGAAGAACAATCGATACAGGTACTTTGGTGGATCTTATTGCAGCTGGTTTACCAGAATTTATTCTTAATAAGATTGATAGGGAAGTATTGCAAGACACAGTTGATCTGTTCAATGAAGTAAGCAAGTATGAACATATGGTAAATAAAAGGGTTTTTTTGAATAAGAAAAGATATGGAAATTCCAAAATTAATGCTAAAAATGAAGATAAATACCCATGCAAGATTTGTGAACAATTAAATAAAGGCACTCGGTACCACGCTGAAACTTCTTGTTGGTTTAGAACAAAAGAGGATGATAAGTTAAAGAAAAATGTAATCAAACATGTAAACAATTCAGTGATCGAAGCTGAATTAAATGAAACTGATCAAAAAAACGATTAGTAACACCATTAATAAATGTCAAACTACTAATAAATGATAAATTACAAATTTTTGGAGTTTACGATTCGGGTTCAAATGTTTCTTTGATTAATTCAAGATTGCTGAAACTTAAAGGAAAAGGAAACAATTTGAATAAAGCTAATTTAGTAACAATTAATGGTGTTAAAAAGACAACTGGTTTGACAAATTTGAAAATAAAAATTTTTGAATTAGAAAAAAATGTGGATGTATACATAATTGATGAACAAAACTTTAAGTATGATTTTTTGATTGGATTAGACATGATAAAAATGTTTAAACTTATTCAAAATGAAGACTTGACAATAACACAGAAACAATGTTTGAGTGAAACAAAAAAAATGGAAGAAGTTTTAAAAAATACGCAAACAGATATTGGATTGGTAAATATACAATACAATAATAACATTTCAAGAGAATACAAAATAAATTTCAATGAACATGTTAAAGAAGAAGATTTTGAAATAAAGATAGATCACTTAAATCAGTATCAACAAAACAAAATAGATACACTGATTTGCAAATATAAATCAGTTTTTGCAAAAGATAAGTATGATGTTGGTACTGTTAAGGGATATGAAGCGAGAATAGATTTATTGGTAGACAAATATTGCAGTAAGAGGCCCTATAGATGCACTATAGAAGATAAAAAAGAAATAGAGAACCAAATAGCAAAATTACTGGATCATAAACTTATAGAAGAATCATACAGTCCATTTGCGGCACCTGTTACATTGGCATTTAAAAAAGAGGATAACAGAAAATCCAGGCTATGCATAGACTTCAGAGACTTGAACAAGATAGTAGTGCCTCAAGCTCAACCATTTCCGTTAATTGAAGACCTGGTAATAAAAACTAGAAATTGCAAATTTTTTTCTACATTAGATATAAACTCAGCATTTTGGTCCATTCCTTTACGAATCGAAGATAGAAAAAAGACGGGATTCGTAACACAAGATGGCCACTTTCAGTGGACATGCCTACCATTCGGACTGAAAACATCGCCAGCAATTTTTCAGAGAATATTAAGTAACATATTGAGAAAATATAAACTTACGGATTTTACAGTTAATTTCATTGATGATATACTCATTTATTCTGAAACATTCGATGAGCATATTAATCATTTAACAATGTTGTTAGAGGCAATCAAAACAGAAGGTTTCAGGTTAAAATTTACCAAATGCACATTCGCATCGAACTCTGTCAAATACCTGGGCCACATCATACAGAATAATTCTGTAAAACCATTAAAAGATAACCTGATTTCTATAAAGGATTTTCCAGTTCCACGAACACAAAAAAATGTAAGACAATTTCTGGGCAAAATAAACTTTTACCATGAGTATATACAAAATAGGGCAATAATACTCGAACCATTGCATAATTTACTCAGGAAAAATCAAAAATTTTTTTGGTCAGACAAATGCCAGAAAGCATTTGACAAGATAAAAAGCTTGCTTTGCTCACAACCAGTTCTAGAAATATTTGACCAACATTTGCCAATCAACATTTACACTGATGCTTCTATAGAAGGTATTGGAGCAATTTTAAAGCAAACCCAGCCTAATGGAAAAGAGAAACCAGTTGCATACTTTTCAAAAAAACTAAATGAAGCCCAGAAGAAAAAGAAGGCAATATACTTAGAATGTTTAGCTATCAAGGAAGCACTGAGATACTGGCAGTACTGGCTAATAGGTAAATCATTTACAGTTTATTCAGATCACAAACCACTAGAAAACATGAATTTGAAATCTAGAACGGATGAAGAGCTGGGCGATTTAATGTATTATGTTTCCCAATACGATTTTAAAATAAAATACGCTCCAGGAAAACAAAATTTGGAAGCAGACTGCTTAAGTAGGAACCCAGTGTTAGAGTCTGAAGAAAATACAGATGAACAATTGAAAGTTGTTAACTTGGTTAAACTTGAAGATATTTTAACAGATCAGAAAAACAATGAAGAAATACAAAACCAAAAAAGCAAGTTGATTGAAAAAAACATGGTCTACTTAAAAAAGAGGGGGAAAAAAGAAAAAATAATTCTATCAGAACAATTCAGCATTAAATTATTGGAAAATATACATAAAAACCTGTGCCATATTGGAATTGGACAAATGCAGAAAACAATTAGTCCACACTATGCTGCCAAAAATTTGATGAAAAACATTAAAAAAGTTTGTAGTAATTGTGAAATTTGTATTAAAAATAAATCAAGAGGACATGACAAATTTGGACTTATGTCTCATCTGGGCCCGGCCAAAAAGCCTTTCGAAATAATCTCTATAGACACAATTGGTGGCTTTGGGGGCTCAAGATCAACAAAGAAATATCTTCATCTCTTAGTAGATCACTTTACAAGATATGCATTTATTGTAACATTGAAAACGCAGACAGCAGACGATTTTGTAAAATTAGTCATGAACATATCAGAGGTGGAGGATATTGGCATGCTTCTCACCGACCAGTACCCAGGAATTAATTCGAAAGAATTCAAGAAATTCTTAAATGACAAGAGAATCCCAATGGTCTTCACTGCAGTAAATGCCCCATTCTCAAATGGCTTAAATGAAAGGCTCAATCAAACACTAGTGAACAAAATCAGATGTAAAATAAATGAAGAAGGGAAAAAGAGAGCATGGACAACAATAGCCCAAGAATGTGTAAATATATACAACAATACTATACATTCAGTCACTGGCTTTTCACCAAGATATCTTTTATATGGAACAGATGTCAATATTTTACCAAACGAATTAAAGCAAGAGATATCCAATAGTGATTGGATAGAGGACAGAAAAACAGCACTAGAAAACACAATAAAGTCACACAACTACAACAAAACACTATTTGATAGGAATCGGATACACCATGAATTTAATGTGGGAGACATGGTTTATGTGGAAAATGGAAACAAGCTAAACAGGAAGAAATTAGATGAACTAAAAATTGGACCTTATGAAATAATACAAAAATTATCAAACTCAATTTACAAAATTGATACAGGGCACAGAAAAACAGAATCGAACCTTTTCCATATTACAAAATTAATACCAGTCCCTACGTTAGATGTTTAAGGAATTGCTGTATTTGAGAGAAAATTTTAAATTTTCTCCACCGGGAGGGGAGATGTAAAGAAAATACATTCCCATTTTCTTAGTAATCTTTGAATTTAAATTTTACCGCGCTCCAAAATAAGACTGTCATTTGTCAGCGAGTTGTATCTTGTCTGTGTTTTGGAAGTTAGAAAGCATTTGACAAGATTGGAGGTTAGAACGAATAGAAGTATTCTGTGGTGACAACATGAGAGGACTGACGTGAAAAGATTAAATTGAAACAGTAAAAATTCTTTAATAAGCAATTAACTTAGTGAAAATAAAAACTTTAATGTCGTTTCTCTTAATTCAGAGCAACACATGATTGTTTTAATTGGCTGATCCTTAAAAATACCTTATAACAATATAAGTCCAAGAACACAAAATATATAACTAATAATACTACCTATCTCGCTCGCGCGCTCTTAGCACGGGTTGATGACCGCGTGCTACCCACATTCCGACTGTTAGTTCATACTCCGACTGGCACTTGGCCGATTTTCGGGTGGCTGCGCCTACAACCTTTTTTACCCGACTATGGCAAAGCCAAAAGGAAGGGTTATGTTTATAGCAGTCTATGTATGTATGTAGGTTTGTATCCAGATTCTATGTGTTCCACCGTAGCGCCTAAACTACGGGGCCGATTTTGATGAATAAGACACCTGTTGTGTGTACCTTTGAATAAATAAATAAATAAATAAATAAATAAATAAGGTGTCAGTTGTAAAGGTCCAGGTGACAGGCTAGGTTTTATACGAAAAAATTGACCTAAAGGATGTTACATCAAAAAAAGCGGGGGTGTCCAAAAAATTTATTTTTCCCTATTGTATGTGGGGTGTCAAATGAAAGAGGAGAAGATTCTGAGTTCATGAACATACTACAACATTAAAATAATACCAAGCAAAGAAAATCACTTTTACTATAATATTTCAGAGTTTACGGGTTTCAGTTTTCAACTTCAATCTTGTTGAGGTCTGGATCCGCGCCTGCGTGAGGTAGCTGTGCGAGGTACGGTATAGGGTGCGGCGACACATAATACCTACTCCACTCGTGCACTGAGCACCCATTCGCAGCTCCCATCCATAGCACGCCATAAAAAAATTTACGTCAAAGTAGGTATAAAGCCTAATTTTTTTAAGAGTTCCGTACCTCAAAATGAAAAATGGGACCCTTATAGGATCACTTTGTTGTCTGTCTGTCTGTCGTGTCTGTCTTGAAAACCTTTACGGTACTTACCGTTGACCTAGAATCATGAAATCTGGCAGGTAGGTAGGTCTTATAGCACAAGTAAAGGAATAAATCCGAAAAATGTGAATTTGTGGTTATATCATAAAAAAAATGTGATCAAGAACAAAAAATTAGTATTTTCAATTTTCAAAGTAAGATAACTATACCAAGTGGGTGGGTGGGGTATCATATTATGACGGAATTACCTGTACATTCTAAAACAGATTTTTATTTCTTTTTATGCATAATAGATTTTGGTTCATCATGCAAAATGTTGGGAAAATACGGAACCCTCGGTGCGCGAGTCTGACTAGCACTTGGCTGGTTTTTTAAGATAAGATAAGATAAGATAAGATAATTTATTTGCGAGAAAGTTGGTACAATAAGATGGAAATTCATGATTAGAGTCCTTAACTTTCTACTAAATTATTAGTGTGCAAATATTTAAGATATGAAAATAAATTTAAATTAATGTCAAACAGAATTAGGAGTCAAGTGCATTATTTCAATTTTCATTAATTATAGATATTACAATAGAAAGAGACAAAACAAAGTGACAAAATATTAAACTATGTTATTGATATCATCCTCAAAAATATTTTAATTAATATTTTCCTCTGAATGGTATTAGAAATCACATCATGCATTGGCAGACACTTAGTATTATGGCAACCACATGCCAGACGCTCTTAAAGTTTAAAAGTTTAAAGGCGTCTGGCAGGGGCTTGGTATTTAAACGGCTTAACGACCACACTCGTGAAGCACTGGATTCCACGTCCCACCAGGGCATTCTCCTTGGCGTGGTAGTACTGGATAAACCTGAAATGAATGAAAAGTTGAATAAACGGTTTTTGTACATAAATCAATATAAGTTGCTGGCAGAAACACAGAAAGCATAACAAAAGTTTAGATTTAATATAGGTAGAATAAAATAAGGAATAAAATGGTTTTTAATTCAAAAATGGGAATTCTGTTTCACCATGGCCGCATAGTTCAGGAACACTTTATTATTTTCACACGATCAAATAAAGAATGATCTTTTTATTTTTGCAAAACGATCAGCTTTTTAATGATTGATGCTCTTTTTCAATGATTGAGCCCCTTTTTTTGAATTTTTTAAAATGTATTTTTACATGTTTTTTTTTGTATAGGTATATTAGTACCCAAAAGAACCTTAGTGCCCGGCCCTGTTTATGTTCTAACCTAATCTAACCTAAGATTTTGGGCGTGAATTAATGGCCGTAAATCATGTTCTATTAACCCAACAGCACCTAAAACGGAATTCACTATTCGCTAAACTAGTTTCACGACATTTGTTTCATTATCAATTGCATGTGTAAATTTTGTGTGTGTTATAATGCACGCATTGTGAAATTAGACCTTTACAAATGCACTTGATAATGAAATTAATTTCATGCCACTAATTTCGTAATGTGAATTCCGCTTAAGTGAACAACTTGCGGCCGGGCATTATTATGTATAGTTGTGTTCTGACCTAACCTAACCTAAGATTTTGGCTGGACAAATGGCTCGTCAGGTCATAAAAAAGATCATATTTTATTTTTAAGAAGTGCTCATTTACAATTTAGACCAATTAGTATATTATTAGGATCAAAATATAATATTAACCCTAAAATAAATAATACATCAAGAGCACTTACAATGGATCTAGCTGGATAAGTATAGCGAATCGGCCTCCAAATGACAACGCATTTCGAAACTTAGGTTTCAATATTGATGTACGAACATTCCAAACAGCCAAATCCGTCCAGTAGTCTTTGCGTGAACGAGTAACAAACATCCATCCATCCATACTTATATACTTTCACGTTTATAATATTAGTAGGATTATATAGACAAAGCCGTATAGCTGTCACTGCTAGATTTGATAAATTGACGAAAGCATTATCATTTTTGAACAATAAATATTTAACAGGGCTCTCTCCGTCACTCGTTTCATACAATCGTAGTTCCAATTCATATGCAATTCAATATTAAGCAACCAAAGTCCATGAAATTTCGCAGACATATTCTAGAAACTAATATCTGTGTCTGTGGTGTTTTAGATTTTTTTTAAAATATGTAGTTATAAAATTACAGGGGCTCAAAGATTTGTATGGAAATTTTTAAGACCGCGTAACTTTGAAACCGAATATTTTAACAGAAATCTGGAAAACCACAGACATAGATATTAGATTCTAGAATATGTCTGCAAAATTTCATGGACTTTGGTCGCTTAATATTCAAATGAAATTGGAACTACGATTGTATGAAACGAGTGACGGAGAGAGACCTCTTAAAAACAATACATCAAGAGCACTTACATCATTATTGAGTCGTCGATATGGCACATGAACACCGGGAATTAGATGACCAGTAACTGTTACTTCCGAAGCAAAACTCCCTAACAGGGAAATCATCAATAATGCTATCAACATCATAAGCAAAAGCTAACTATACGGAGCTGTTTTAAACATTCACTGTTAGGTTTAATTTAGAAATGTAGTAAATGGAATTGAGTCAACTTATATACTATTTGCTTGCTTGATAAAACAAATGAGCATAAAATTAAGTTTTATGGTCCGGTATTTTATGTTAGAATTTCCAGCAATTAACTTATACATGGCAAAATAATTATACTCATAGTAAATTAAATATCTGAAAAGAGCAACAGCTGAGTTTCTTGCGGTTCTTTATTTTATTTTATTAATTATTACAAGTACCACCCACAGAATTACACAATCAAATTATAAAAGTTATTCTTTAAATTTCACAGCTCTCGCGTAACTCAATTTACCGGCAGTTACAGCGTGCACTGATAACAATAGTCGTACAATAATAAGATACAATAAACCTAAAGAATATAAAAAATACCGAAGCTTATAGATCTTAAAGTAATTACAATAAAATGAATACCTACTTAAGTTAAATTATCTAAAAATAAAGATTAAAATAAATATATTTACAACCAGAGTCTAATACTATTATCATTATCCTACTGAAGGATCAAGTGATTTGAGCAACTTGAGTTTAAATTTAGCCTTGTCCTTGACTAAAAATTCCTTGTATGTACCACTAAACCTTGGTATTAGCGAATGACGACCTAGATTAGTTCTACTGCTTCGGTGAGTTAACAGAGGAATAGGATACCGCGATGTACGGGAGGGAACTTTGAAGGATATTTGGCTCAACAGTTCCGAGTTATCCATGGTTCCGTTTTCAAGTTTGTGGAAAAATACCATGTTATGAACTTTGCGTCTGTCCGATAATGAATTTAATTTGAAAAGTTTAAGGTATATGATAATCTTTTGTCTTGTCCAATAGAATAAAACTTGGTGAATCGTCTCTGTATGCTTTCTAGACGATCCTTATATACTTGGTAGCTAGGGTTCCATATTACCGAGCCATATTTTAGTTTGCTACTGACAAGTGTAGCGAAATAGTATATTTCATTACAAGTGCGGAAAGGCTGTCATTGCAAAGAGTTCCGACAAATGTCTACCCGAGCCGAGGCGTAGCTGAAGGCGAGGGTTGACAGTCGGAACGAGTTGCAATGACGGTTCCGCACGTGTACTGAACGACTATTTTTAATACAGTTGCGAAACAATGAAGCAGTTTAATATAATAATAAGAACACAATAAACTCTACTAACTTAATTTAATTTAAAACAACTTTATTGTTAATAGATATAAAAAACTAGGGTCGAAATCACTCATTTTGTGCAACCAACAACTAAACTCGCAAAGAAAATTTCTGAAAAATGGCGCCAACCGTAGAATATAAGCAGAGTTTTTTTTTTCTTCACCCATTCTGGTAGGCAAAGGGAACTATGCCATACAGCCAAGTCTTCAGTAGAAGTTTTTTATTGATATGAAATGAAAATGAAATTTAATGAGATGAAATGAAATGAAACCTAACCAAACTCATTCAATCAAATCATTAAATCTGATATTGAAACAAATTAGTAGCTTCTTTTTAGAAATATACGTATTTGCATGAATCATAAAATTTTTTTTAGTAAAAACTTCATGGTTTGTTTTTCTTTTTAATAGACATTATTTTGACAGCTGGGAAAGAAAAAGCACGAGTGCGGGAAAGGTAAAAAAAAGCACGAGTATGTAATAGCCCACATCCCGAACGCTATACGTCCCTGCAATACGCCACTTTTTGAGCAACTGTATTAAAATGTATTTTTTTAGTTTTAAGACTTTTAAATGGCTTAGCATTTCTAAACAAAAAGCCCAACATTTTACGAGCCGATCTACAAATGTTTTCGATATGCACATTGAACCGTAATTTGGCGTCAATGGTAATCCCCAGATCGCGAACGGCTTCAAGTTTTTGAAGTAAGCAATTGTTAATCGTATATTTGCCTTCAATTAAAGTACGACGACGCATAAAGCTAATGTAGGAACATATTTTAGTTGGATTTAAATCCATGCCATTTAATTTGCACCAATCGGCAATTCTATCTATGTCACCTTGTAAGGCTAAAGCGTCGTCATCTGTCAGTATTTCCTTAGCAAGTTTTAAATCATCCGCGAAAATTGAACACTTGGAATTAAAAATACAGTTAGTGATGTCGTTTATAAAGATGTTGAATAAGAGTGGTCCCAGGATGGATCCCTGGGGAACACCCGACGTCACTCTGTATAGTTGGGAAGAATGACCTTTAACAACTACATATGAATATCTATCAACTAAGTATGATGAAAGCCTCAGTTCTTCTCAGTAGGTAAGGCATTCTGAATATATTATGGTAGACTAGATGATGCCCGCAGCTTCACCGTGTGGATTTATGGACTTAGGTTTTTAAAAATCCCATGGGAACTCTTGATTTTCCAGGACAGAAGTAGCCTATCCGTAATAGCCCGTCCCTGGGATGATCCTTTAAAAATATTGTGGGATCACCAGGATTTAGGAGTGCAATGCCTTACAATATCAGGGTTGACAACTTGGGTCCTCGTGGTCAACGACAAAGTCCTATCATCTTTGTGGTCAGGTCCCCTGCAGCATTATGATTGAGGAGTTAGAATCCAATTTTTTATAAAAACAATTCCGATTTTCGGGTGGCTGCGCCCACAGCCTTTCTTGTGGTCTGGATCCGCGCCTGCGTGAGGTAGCTGTGCGAGGTATACACGCGACTCGAGCTAAGCGATGCATTGATGGTAAGAAGAGCATAGGGTGCGGCGACACATAATATCTACTCCACTCGCCCATTGTAGCACCCGTTCGCAACTCCCATCCATAGCACACCATAAAAAATCTTACGTCTTACGTCATAAAAAAGTCTTACGTTAAAACGAGGCTACTATTAATATAATTATGATTAACCATCTAATTAATCTATTAATTAACCCCCGATCCAAAAAGAGGGGTGTTATAAGTTTGACGTGTGTATCTGTGTATCTGTCTGTGACATCGTAGCTCCTAGACTAATGAGCCGATTTTAACTTAGTTTTTTTTTTGTTTGAAAGTTGGCTGCTTGATCGAGAATGTTCTTAGCTATAATCCAAAAAAAAATCGGTTCAGCCGTTTGAAAGTTATCAGCTCTTTTCTAGTTACTGTAACCTTCACTTGTCGGGGGTGTTATACATTTTTAATTTACACTTATTGTTATTAATCTCATTTCTCCCAATAAATTTAAAGATGGGAGGAGGATGGGAGGATATTTGAGGATCATATTAAAAATCATCGTAATCTTAATGAAGGCATATAATTTATTAAGCCCGGTTAATAAATAAACTTCGTCTATTAGTAGGTATAAAGTCTATTTTTTTATATTTTCTTCAGAATAGTATTAGAAATCACGTCACGCATTGCCAGACACATAGGGTGAGATCTGTAGAGCGCGCTCTGCCTTTGCTTAGACTTAAGACAGAGTTAAAACGAGACAGAGCTATATCTCTCACATAAATCTGTCTCGTTTTAACTCAATCTTAAGTCAGAGCAAAATCAAAGTGCGCTTTATAGATTTCAGCCTTAGTGTCGTGGCAACCCCCTGCCAGCCGCTCTTAAAGTTTAAAACTTTAAAGGCAGGGGGTTGATATTTAAACGGCTTAGCGCGTACACTTATAAAGCTCTGCATTCCAGGCCATCCCAGGAGGGCATTCTTGGCGTCGCACTCGATATACCTGAAATGAATGAATAGTTGAATAAACGGTTATTGTACACTACATAAGTCGATTATATAGATATAGATTTAGAAATACAATATCGGTCGCCTGGGCCGCATAATATAAACAAATATCGCAAATATGGCATAATATCTATACTTGATTTAAAACAAATTTAAAAAATTTATTGTTGCGTCAGCAAAAGGGTGACCAAGGCGTGTAACTCACGCCAGAGTTCACGTTCTCCCATATCTTCTTTATTCTACTCCATTTTTACCTACTTTATTAACCCCCCACCCAAAAAGAGGGGTGTTATAAGTTTGACGTGTGTATCTGTGTATCTGTGTGTCTGTGTATCTGTGCATCTGTGTATCTGTGTATCTGTGTATCTGTGTATCTGTCTGTGGCATCGTAGCGCCTAAACGAATGAACCGATTTTAATTTACTTTTTTTTGTTTGAAAGGTGGCTTGATCGAGAGTGTTCTTAGCTATAATCCAAAAAAATTGGTTCAGCCGTTTGAAAGTTATCAGCTATTTTCTAGATTTCTTGTAGAAAAGAAGGTTAGATAACCCTCAGGTTCATAATATTCAAGTGTCGATTGACAAATGTCAAGCTGTCAAGATGGACGTTGCCTAGATATACCTAATTATTTATTTGAAAATGATTTGTCGGGGGTGTTGAAAATTTTTAATTTACACTTGTTATTAAAATTGTTATACTATCCCATAATGAACCACATTCTTTGTACTTACTTATATTTATCTTATCTTTTATATTCTCGGGAATATCTGGCTTCACGGAAGACCAGCGCTGTGCCTGCGTTCCCGACACAGGCGCAGAAAATCGTGAGTGGAGTCCATTTTGGTACCAGACACCACGCATTTCGTCTTATTTCGAGTTTATATATGACATCTTATTTTTGTGGCACCAAATGAACAGTTTTTCTTCAGTTTTCTTTTCTTCATAAGTTCACGAAAGCATTATCATTTTTGCGCGAAAAAATATAACATCAAGAGCACTTACATTATTATTGAGTTGTCTATTATATGGCAGTTGAAGAGAGGGAATTAGACGACCAGTAACTGTTACTTCCGAAGCAAAACTCCCTAACAGGGAAACCACCAATAATGCTACCAACATCATAAGCAAAAGCTGTTTTAAACATTCACTGTTAGGTTTAGTTTAGAAATGTAGTAAATGGAATTGTCTCAACTTATATACTATTTGCTTGCTTGATAAAACAAATGCGCATCAAATTAAGTTTTATGCTCCGGTATTTTATGTTAACTTATACATGGCAAAATAATTATACTCATTGTAAATTAAATATCTGAATATTTGACTGCGGCAAATCCAAAAGGAAGGGTTATGATTTTAGCAGTCTATGTATGTATGTATGTATGTATGTATGTTTGTATCCAAATTCTCTGTGTTCCACCGTAATGCCTAAACTACTTGGCCGATTTTGATGAATGAGGTGTCAATCGATTCGTTGTAAAGGTCCGGGTGACATAGGCTATATTTTAAGTAAGTATACGAACAAAAATTGACCTAACGGATGTTACATCAAAAAAAGTGGGGGTCAACACACACACACAAACAACACTTTTTTTTAAATGAATAAAATCTTTTTTTTTCTCTTAAAATATACAAAACAACAGAAAAACAATTTTATTCCATTATTTCAGCGTTTATTAGGACGATCGTAGTCGGGTTTTAGTTTTCAACTTTTTTACTATATTTTTAAAATTTAAGATGGCTCTCTCCGATCGATGGATTTAAGAGGGCTCTCTCCGTCACTCGTTTCATACAATCGTAGTTCCAATTTCATTTGAATATTAAGCAACCAAAGTCCATGAAATTTTGCAGAAATATTCTAGAAACTAATATCTATGTTCGTGGTTTTCCAGATTTCTGTTAAAATATTCGGTTTCAAAGTTACGCGGTCTTAAAAATATTCATACAAATCTTTGAGCCCTGTATTTTTAAAACTACATATTTTTAGAAAAATCTAAAACACCACAGACACAAATATTAGTTTCTAGAATATGTCTGCAAAATTTCATGGACTTTGGTTGCTTAATATTCAAATGAAATTGGAACTACGATTGTATGAAACGAGTGACGGAGAGAGCCCTGTTAAGAAGTCTATCAGTATTCAGAGCAGTCAGAAGGGTATTAAAAGGGCAAAACGCTATTGGGATTTTTGTCGATGCCATCAGGGTATCCTTGTCTGCCAATCTGAAATGAAAGAATGAATGAATAAACGTTTATTGTACACCACTTAAATCAGTATAGATAACAGAAATATGTCTGGTGGAGGCTTCTGCCGTGGCTAGTTCCTACCCTACCGGCAACGCAGTGCCGCCAAGTGATTTGGCGTTCCGATGCCGTGTAGAAACCAAAAGGGCAAGGGTTTATTTAAAAAAAACTGCCATACCCCTTCCAGGTTAGCCCGCTTCCCAAGAGTAAGACTGCATCACCACTTATCACCAGGTGAGATTGCAGTCAAGGGCTAACTTGTATAGCTGAGTGAAATAAAATCATAACCCTTCCGGCTTTTGATTGCGGCTTTGCCGCAGTCAAGTAAAAAAAAAGAAGCAGAAGATATGACAAAGTATACAATTTAGTAACTTTGTCGCTTAAATTAAAATTAATTTATTCTTGTTGTATATTTTATAAATAATAAATAAATACGATTAATAAATTAATGTTAGATTTAGATTGGAATCTATGATTTAGATTTAGATTTGTTTATTTTAATGTAATTATATGATTTTTGTATTTTTATGATTTAATGAACTTTACTATATGGTTTATTAAATAAAGCTGAAATGGAGTAATTAAATAGTTAAAAAAAATGTTAAGTATTCCTACGGGCTCTAAAACCTATGCTGTATAAGTAAATACTATGAGGATAAACCGCGTTTCTGAACGTTTCATAACGTGGTATAAATTACCCATCTACGGTAAAGCCAAGAGGAAGAGTTATGATTTAGCAGTCTATGTACGTATATTTATGTATGTTTGTATCAAATTCTGTGTGTTCCACCATAGTGCCTAAATTGTTGGGCCGATTTTGATGAATGAGGTGTCAATCATTCGTTATCATGGCCCGCGTGACATAGGCTACATTTTATACGATAGAAATTGACCAAAAAAGTGACGATCTCTAAAAATTGTTTTTTTGCTATTGTATCGAGTGGGATATTAAATGAAAGAGAAAAAATTCTGAGTTCATAAATATAAATATTGTAAGTACATCTTAAAATACAGCGAACGACTGAAAAACAATTTTGAGATATCTATCGCTATCCGTCGGCAATTCCTTCCGGCGCGGCAGTCGGCGGGTAGTAGTCGGGTTCTATAGTGCTGTTTTAGTGTTTCACTTTATCTTGTATAATATTTTTTGTGTTTAGTGTTTCACTTTATCTTGTATAATATTAGTGTAGATCATAGGAGACGTATATAAAAGAAAAAAATGCACTTTGACAAAAATTTATTTCAGTTTTTTGCCTATCCCTATGCTGAATATATAGGTGAACGGATAATAGTGCTAGGGTGATCGACTCAGCGCTGGTACTACCAAGGCTCACAGCCGATATTTGGAATCCATCGTTGTCCAGGTGGGCATTCCGTTTGCATTTGTCTAAAAGATAAGGAATTTACCTGAAAGCAATATTCAAAACACAGTTATTATATAAGTAGCTAGGTGACCAGTATGCATGTGCAGAAAAATGGCAAAAGTTTCAAGGATTGATAGTGTTTTTATTGATTTTATATTTAAGTATTAAAAACATCGTTTCGTCTTTCTACGTTACCGGCTAACTGATAAATTTATTCCTAGGAAATATATGGCCAAAGGCTATCATTTGCGGAGAAAAACTCCCTAACATTGAATTTACCAGTAAAACTACAACTATGTGTAGTTGCTTTAAACCTTTACTGTTAAAAATTTAGAAATGGAATAAATGGAATTACTCAATTTGGGCCAGATGTACCTACCCAATTTTAGGCCAAACCTATTCTGCCTTGGCCAAATTGGTTAATCCTTTTTTCACAGACACTTTTGCATTTATAATATTAGTATGGATGTCAATATTGAAAAAATACGGTCTTGGGCTCTTTATCAAAAAATATGATCCTTATATGCCACTAAAAAACAATGGCTAGTACCTACCTACTTTACTTCCGGAGAAAAACTCTACTTACAAGGAACCAAAAACTTAATTTGCTATAATCCACCAAACCAAAGAAATCTGTATGGTGCACTTCCATGGTGGTGGTGTATCATGCACTTCCACAAAATAACGCCTGCTTCTATACTACATTTACAACTCTACTTAATACGGAAATTACCAGTAATAATTCTCACAACATTATAAGTGAACTAGCTGATGCCCGTGACTTCGTTCCCGTGGATATAGGTTTTTAAAAATCCCGTGGGAACTCATTAATTTTCCCGGATAAAAAGTAGCATGTGTTAATATTTCCTACCTATCTCCATTGCAAATTTCAGCCAAATCCGTCCAGTATTTTTGCGTGAAAGAGTAACAAACATCCGTCCATACATATTGTGTACAAACTTTCGCGTTTATAATATTAGTAGGAATATATAGATATAGATTTAGAAATACAATATTGGTCACCTTGGCTGCATAATATAAACAAATATCGCAAATATGGCATAATATCTATACTTGGTTTAAAACAAATTTAAGAATTTTATTGTTGCGTCAGCAAAAGGGTGACCAAGGCGTGTAACTCACGCCAGAGGTCACGTCCTCCCATATCTTCTTTATTCTACTCCATTTTTACTTACTTTATTATTAAAATTACTATAGTTATACTATCCCATAATTAACCACATTCTTTGTATGTATTTACTTATATTTATCTTATCTTTTATACTGTCGGAAATATCTGGCTTCACGGAAGACCAGCGCTGTGCCTGCGTTCCCGACACAGGCGCAGCAAATCGTGAGTGGGGTCCATTTTGGTACCAGACACCACGCATTTCGTCTTATTTCGAGTTTATATATGACATCTTATTTTTGTGGCACCAAATGAACAGTTTTTCTTCAGTTTTCTTTTCTTCATAAGTTCACGAAAGCATTATCATTTTTGCGCGAAAAAATATAACATCAAGAGCACTTACATTATTATTGAGTTGTCTATTATATGGCAGTTGAAGAGAGGGAATTAGTTAGAGTTAATGGAGTAATGTCTCAACTTATATACTATTTGCTTGCTTGATAAAACAAATGCGCATCAAATTAAGTTTTATGCTCCGGTATTTTATGTTATAAGCAGTTGACTTATACATGGCAAAATGATTATACTCATTGTAAATTAAATATCTGAATATTTGACTACGGCAAATCCAAAAGGAAGGGTTATGATTTTAGCAGTCTATGTATGTATGTTTGTTTGTATCCAAATTCTCTGTGTTCCACCGTAATGCCTAAACTACTTGGCCAATTTTGATGATTGAGGTGTCAATCGATTCGTTGTAAAGGTCCGGGTGATATAGGCTACATTTTAAGTAAGTATACGAACAAAAATTTACCTAACGGATGTTACATCAAAAAAAGTGGGGGTCAACACACACACACACAAACAACACTTTTTTTTAAATGAATAAAATCTTTTTTTTTCTCTTAAAATATACAAAACAACAGAAAAACAATTTTATTCCATTATTTCAGCGTTTATTAGGATGATCGTAGTCGGGTTTTAGTTTTCAACTTTTTTATAATTTGTATGTTACAAGTTTTAAGAAGTCTATCAGTATTCAGAGCAGTCAGAAGGGTATTGAAAGGGCAAAACGTTATTGGGATTTTTGTCGATGCCATCAGGGTATCCTTGTCTGCCAAACACTGTTTTTATCTGAAATGAAAGAATGAATGAGTAAACGTTTATTGTACACCACTTAAATCAGTATAGATAACAGAAATATGTCTGGTGGAGGCTTCTGCCGTGGCTAGTTCCTACCCTACCGGCAACGCAGTGCCGCCAAGTGATTTGGCGTTCCGATGCCGTGTAGAAACCAAAAGGGCAAGGGTTTAATAAAAAAAAAACTGCCATACCCCTTCCAGGTTAGCCCACTTCCAACTAAGACTGCATCACCACTTATCACCAGGTGAGATTGCAGTCAAGGGCTAACTTGTATCTGAGTAAAATAAAATCATAACCCTTCCGGCTTTTGATTGCGGCTTTGCCGCAGTCAAGTAAAAAAAAAGAAGCAGAAGATATAACAAAGTATACAATTTAGTAACCTTGTCGCTTAAATTAAAATTAATTTATTCTTGTTGTATATTTTATAAATAATAAATAAATACGATTAATAAATTAATGTTAGATTTAGATTGGAATCTATGATTTAGATTTAGATTTGTTTATTTTAATGTAATTATATGATTTTTGTATTTTTATGATTTAATGAACTTTACTATATGGTTTATTAAATAAAGCTGAAATGGAGTAATTAAATAGTTAAAAAAAATGTTAAGTATTCCTACGGGCTCTAAAACCTATGCTGTATAAGTAAATACTATGAGGATAAACCGCGTTTCTGAACGTTTCATTACGTGGTATAAATTACCCATCTACGGTAAAGCCAAGAGGAAGAGTTATGATTTAGCAGTCTATGTACGTATATTTATGTATACTTGTATCAAATTCTGTGTGTTCCACCATAGTGCCTAAATTGCTGGGCCGATTTTGATGAATGAGGTGTCAATCAATTCGTTATTATGGTCCGGGTGACATAGGCTACATTTTATACGATAGAAATTGACCAAAAAAGTGACGATCTCTAAAAATTGTTTTTTTGCTATTGTATCGAGTGGGATATCAAATGAAAGAGAAAAAATTCTGAGTTCATAAATATAAATATTGTAAGTACATCTTAAAATACAGCGAACGACTGAAAAACAATTTTGAGATATCTATCGCTATCTGTCGGCAATTCCTTCCGGCGCGGCAGTCGGCGGGTAGTAGTCGGGTTCTATAGTGCTGTTTTAGTGTTTCACTTTATCTTGTATAATATTAGTGTAGATCATAGGAGACGTATATAAAGGAAAAAAATGCACTTTGACAAAAATTTATTTCAGTTTTTTGCCTATCCCTATGCTGAATATATAGGTGAACGGATAATAGTGGTAGGGTGATCGACTCAGCGCTAGTACTACCAAGGCACACAGCCGATATTTGGAATCCATCGTTGTCCAGGTGGGCATTCCGTTTGCATTTGTCTAAAAGATAATGAATTTACCTGAAAGTAATATTCAAAACACAGTTATTTTATAAGTAGCTAGGTGACCAGTATGCATGTGCAGAAAAATGGCAAAAGTTTCAAGGATTGATAATGTTTTTATCGTTTCGTCTTTCTACGTTACCGGCTAACTGATAAATTTATTCCTAGGAAATACATGGCCAAAGGCTGTCATTTACGGAGAAAAACTCCCTAATATTGAATTTACCAGTAAAACTACAACTATGTGAAGTTGCTTTAAACCTTTACTGTTAAAAATTTAGAAATGGAGTAAATGGAATTACTCAATTTAGGCCAGATGTACCCAATTTTAGGCCAAACCTGTTCTGCCTTGGCCAAATTGGTTAATCCTTTTTTCACACACACTTTTGCATTTATAATATTAGTATGGATGTCAATATTGAAAAAATACGGTTTTTTGCTCTTTATCAAAAAATATGATCCTTATATGCCACTAAAAAACAATGGCTAGTACCTACCTACTTTACTTCCGGAGAAAAACTCTACTTACAAGGAACCAAAAGCTTAATTTGCTATAATCCGCCAAAACAAAGAAATCTGTATGGTGCACTTCCATGGTGGTGATGTATCATGCACTTCCGCAAAATAACGCCTGCTTCTATACTACATTTACAACTCTACTTAATACGGAAACTACCAGTAATAATTCTCACAACATTATAAGTGAACTAGCTGATGCCCGTGACTTCGTTCCCGTGGATATAGGTTTTTAAAAATCCCGTGGGAACTCATTAATTTTCCGGGATAAAAAGAAGCATGTGTTAATATTTGGTATAATCTATCTCCATTCCAAATTTCAGCCAAATCCGTCCAGTAGTTTTGCGTGAAAGAGTAACAAACATCCGTCCATACATAATTATGTACATACTTTCGCGTTTATAATATTAGTCGGATTATATAGATATTGATTTAGAAATACAATATTGGTCACTTGGTCGCATAATATAAGCAAATATCGCAAATATGGCATAATATCTAAACTTGGTTTAAAACAAAAAAATTATTGTTGCGTCAGCAAAAGGGTGACCAAGGCGTGTAACTCACGCCAGTGTTCACGTCCTCCCTTATCTTCTTTATTCTACTCCATTTTTACCGACTTTATTATTAAAATTGTTATACTATCCCATAATTAACCACATTCGTTGTACTTAGTTATATTTATTTTATATTTTATATTGTCGGAAATATCTGGCTTCACGGAAGACCAGCGCTGTGCCTGCGTTCCCGACACAGGCGCAGAAAATCGTGAGTGGAGTCCATTTTGGAACCAGACACCACGCATCTCGTCTTATTTCGAGTTTATACAGGGTGTTTGGTTATTAGTATATATAATGACGACACGTAACCATGCTACTTTGATCTAATAAATACAATGCTGAAGTAAAATGACGAAATAAAATTATAAAAATTTCCATACAAATTTTAAATTTTTTTTTGACCAAGTTATCATGGCCCTAATGTTGGCCTCGGCCTATCTAAAGATGGCCAACGATCTCAGTGAGTTACGGCACGTTAGGGTCATGAAAACTTTGACATAATTTTTTTTTAGTTTTGTATGGAATTTTTTATAATTTTATTTCGTCATTATACTTCAGCATTGTGTTTATCAGATCAAAGTAGCATGGGTACGTGTCGTCATTATATACTAATTACCAAACACCCTGTATATGACATCTTATTTTTGTGGCACCAAATAAACAGTTTTTCTACAGTTTTCTTTTCTTCATAAGTTAATTATAATATAAAATAAGTAAGCATTATCATTTTTGCGCGAAAAAATATTACATCAAGTCGAACACTTACATCATTATTGAGTTGTCTATTATATGGCAGTTGAGGAGAGGGAATTAGACGACCAGTAACTGTTACTTCCGAAGCAAAACTCCCTAACAGGGAAATCATCAATAATGCTACCAACATCATAAGCAAAAGCTAACTATACGGAGCTGTTTTAAACATTCACTGTTAGGTTTAATTTAGAAATGTAGTAAATGGAATTGTCTCAACTTATATACTATTTGCTTGCTTGATAAAACAAATGCGCATAAAATTAAGTTTTATGCTCCGGTATTTTATGTTATAAGCAGTTAACTTATACATGGCAAAATGATTATACTCATTGTAAATTAAATATCTGAATATTTGACTACGGCAAATCCAAAAGGAAGGGTTATGATTTTAGCAGTCTATGTATGTATGTATGTTTGAATCCAAATTCTCTGTTTTTCACCGTAATGCCTAAACTACTTGGCCGATTTTGATGAATGAGGTGTCAATCGATTCGTTGTAAAGGTCCGGGTGATATAAACTATAAAAGTAAAGTATACGAACAAAAATTGACCTAACGGATGTTTCATCAACAAAAGTGGGGGTCAACACACACACACACACACAACACTTTTTTTTAAATGAATAAAATCTTTTTTTTTCTCTTAAAATATACAAAACAACAGAAAAACAATTTTATTCCATTATTTCAGCGTTTATTAGGACGATCGAAGTCGGGTTTTAGTTTTCAACTTTATTACTATATTTTTAAAACTTGTATGTTACAAGTTTTAAGAAGTCTATCAGTATTCAGAGCAGTCAGAAGGGTATTAAAAGGGCAAAACGTTATTGGGATTTTTGTCGATACCATCAGGGTATCCTTGTCTGCCAATCTGAAATGAAAGAATGAATGAATAAACGTTTATTGTACACCACATAAATCAGTATAGATAACAGAAATATGTCTGGTGGAGGCTTCTGCCGTGGCTAGTTCCTACCCTACCGGCAACGCAGTGCCGCCAAGTGATTTGGCGTTCCGATGCCGTGTAGAAACCAAAAGGGCAAGGGTTTAATTAAAAAAAACAGCCATACCCCTTCCAGGTTAGCCCGCTTCCCAAGAGTAAGACTGCATCACCACTTATCACCAGGTGAGATTGCAGTCAAGGGCTAACTTGTATAGCTGAGTGAAATAAAATCATAACCCTTCCGGCTTTTGATTGCGGCTTTGCCGCAGTCAAGTAAAAAAAAAGAAGCAGAAGATATGACAAAGTATACAATTTAGTAACTTTGTCGCTTAAATTAAAATTAATTTATTCTTGTTGTATATTTTATAAATAATAAATAAATACGATTAATAAATTAATGTTAGATTTAGATTGGAATCTATGATTTAGATTTAGATTTGTTTATTTTAATGTAATTATATGATTTTTGTATTTTTATGATTTAATGAACTTTACTATATGGTTTATTAAATAAAGCTGAAATGGAGTAATTAAATAGTTAAAAAAAATGTTAAGTATTCCTACGGGCTCTAAAACCTATGCTGTATAAGTAAATACTATGAGGATAAACCGCGTTTCTGAACGTTTCATAACGTGGTATAAATTACCCATCTACGGTAAAGCCAAGAGGAAGAGTTATGATTTAGCAGTCTATGTACGTATATTTATGTATGTTTGTATCAAATTCTGTGTGTTCCACCATAGTGCCTAAATTGTTGGGCCGATTTTGATGAATGAGGTGTCAATCATTCGTTATCATGGCCCGCGTGACATAGGCTACATTTTATACGATAGAAATCGACCAAAAAAGTAAGGGTCTCTAAAAAATTTTTTTGCTATTGTATCGAGTGGGATATCAAATGAAAGAGAAAAAATTCTCAGTTCATAAATATAAATATTGTAAGTACATCTTAAAATACAGCGAGCGACCGAAAAACAATTTTGCGATATCTATCGCTATCTATCGGCAAGTCCTCCCGGCAGTCAGCGGGTAGTAGTCGGGTTCTATAGTGCTGTTTCACTTTATCTTGTATAATATTAGTGTAGATCATAGGAGACGTATATAAAGGAAAAAAATGTACTTTGACAAAAATTTATTTCAGTTTTTTGCCTATCTCTATGCTGAATATATAGGTGAACGGATAATAGTGGTAGGGTGATCGACTCAGCGCTAGTCACACAGGCTCACAGGTGATATTTGGATTCCATTCTTGTCTAAAAGATAATGAATTTACCTGAAAGTAATATTCAAAACACAGTTATCATATAAGTAGCTAGGTGACCAGCATGCATGTGCAGAGAAATGGCAAAAGTTTTCAAGGATTGTTACGCTGGATGACTTCCTTCATCAGCAAAACGTGCCGAGAGAGTCAAATAACACCATATTCAGAATGCAGACTACACTCGAAGCCTTCGTTACCTAGCATCGGTGCGAAACGGACGTACACACTTATTTTAATTATACTTATTATGTACAATTTCATGTAAACCGATTAATTAAACCATTTTCACCACCAAAAGGATTTCTACTTTCTCTACCAGCTCTGGACAGCCGTCCTTATGTAACTGGCGCAGTCTTAAAGGATAGTCCTGGATGTTCAAGGTCGTCGTGGTGCATCCCCTAAAAATCAGGTCAACGCCTTCAACTTCCTTGTCAGGACTAGAGAACCTACCAGGAGCTACTGTCATAGGAGCTGCCGTTGAAGACTTCGAGTCATACTGGAAATCGATGGATCGAAGCTCGCCAGCGACTTTGGTTTTGTAAGTAGATGAAATCCTTTTTATTGGTTGTTATATTAACTTTTGCGCAGGGTACTATAATATATTACGATTTTTGCTCACCCGCGTAGTTTAATTACAGATACTATTTTAATTTAATAAGTTTTTGTTAATTAATTATTCGATAGATAGTTTTTACTTTGTTATCAAAAAAAAAAATGCCGGAACTTAGTCAAGTAGAATTGTTAGATAGAATATATAAGTCTCTTAAGTTTTTACCGAATTTTGATGGAAATTCTCACACACTAACTAGATTTATAAATTTAGCCGACCAATTAGTGCGCTCATTTTTAAATCCCGCTCAAGAATATGACCTTTCAAACCTTTCCTTGATTAGTGGTATTCTTAATAAAATTACTGGATCTGCAGCAAGAACCATATCAGCCAACGGAATTTCCGATGATTGGAATAAAATTAAAGCAACATTAATGAACAGTTTTTCCGATTACCGAGACGAAATAGCTTTACTTACAGACTTATCATATTTAATTCAAGGTCCTGATACAGTTCAAATCTTTTACGAAAAGGTTCAAAATTTACTCTGCACACTTATTACGTACGTAGAGCTACACGAAAGTGTCAAAACTACTGTCGATGTAAAAAGAACGCTTTACCAAAAATTAGCCCTCAAAACCTTCTTAAAAGGTTTAAGAGAACCTTTAGGGTCAAGAGTAAGGTTTATGAGACCCCCCACATTACAAACTGCTCTCGCATTTGCCAAAGAAGAATTAAATATAATACATCTGCAGAATAGAACTAAGTTTTTCCAAAATCATTATAAGCATGCTCGTAGACCTTATTCTTTTTATTCACAGCGAAATTATTTCAGTGACACAAAATTCCCTTCTAGATCACGAAGATATTCAATGTCCCAAAAACACGTTCCTTCAGAACCTCAATACCCATCAAGTACTTATATCCCATGTTAAGCTTACCCTGTTCCACAAAATTGCCCACAGGTGGAATTAAATCTACTGGAAGTTCCAGAAACCAAAATTCCTGTAAATTATTATAAATCTGACCAATATTATAACTCCCAAGAAAACATGTCGACCCGGTGCGAAAATGAAATTGACACCGCTGCTGACGATATAAGCAGAATTACGAGTTCTTATTATCACGTTTGCCCATAGATCAGTTAAATGAAGAAGAGGCTACTAATTTAATTAATTTAGCCAAAGAATATTCCGATGTATTTTATTTAAAAAATGAAAATTTAACTCAAGAATTTCGACAAGTCAACTTCTGTACGATGGAAAATTCGTATCCGATTTCAAATTTAACCGACGTTTTAGACAAATTAGGAAGGTGCTTGTACTTTACTACCCTAGGTCTTAATTTAAATAATGAGACTTTTCAAAATTTTACTGACAATTATCTTCAAGGCCTGCCAAATTCCATAGCTTACTTAGGCAAAATTTTAGTTTTCTCTACATCGTTACAGGAACATATAATGAATTTACGTGCTATTTTAGAAAGATTAAGGAGTTCGAATTTTAAAATTAAAATTGATAAATCGGAATTCTTTAAACACGAAACGCCTCTGTGCCATATCTATTCTCCGCATGGCATACAAGCAAGCCCAGATTATATTTCACATGTTTTAAATTTTCCATTACCTAACAGTCGCAAAGAAATTAAAGAATTTTTAAGTATCCTTGGCTTTTACAGAAGATTTATACCAGATTTTGCAAAAACGACTAAGCCTTTATTTAGCATGTTGCTTGAAAAAAGGAGCAAAACTTAATCATGATTCAGATTTCATTAATTCTTTCGAAAATTGTAAAATCCTTGTAAGTATATACTTATAAGTATCCCAGTTTTAGCTCATCCCGATTTTAAACAGGAATTTAACTTGACAACCTTTGCCTCTGATATGAGTTTAAATGCAATATGGTCCCAAGGCTCTATTAGCACCGATGTACCTATTGCATATGCATCCCGAACCTTAAATGATAGCGAGATTAAATATTCCAAGACAGAAAAAGACTTTCTCGCAGTAGTCTGGGCTACTAAGTACTTTAGGCCATATCTTTTCAGCAGAAAGTTCAAAATCATTTCCGATTTTCCTGATTTATCGAATTTAAAAGACCTAAGTCCTCGTATTACGCGTTGGAATTTAAAATTAGCAGAATACAATTTTAGGATTGTTAAGAAAGTAAAGCATACTGCAGACGATCAGTTGAAAGAAACTATACCAGTAAAAATTAATCGCTCTAAAATATCAAAATCTGTTAAATTTTCAAAATCAACAGTCAAAAATTCATTTCATGCTGACACCACTTGCACTAACTTACCCAAAAATTCCGAAATCCCTATCCAAAGTTCAATTATTCACAACCAAGCTATACACATATATACTTCGAGAAAAAACCGCAAAAAACCCTTTCCAAAATCCCGATTTAAACAGGTCAAATAAAATGTATTTTCATATTACGTTTTAAGCCGTTAGGTATCTAATCTAACTTCCAAGCCCTCGCGACATTCCCACGATCGAATTTCATCCTACTGATAGGACTACACTATAAGTATAATATTATTTTATCCAATTAATGCTTTTTAATTAGAAATTTAGCGCAACGCATCAATTACAGAACTGAGCCAACGTAGTCCTAAGGTATCTGGTTACATTTAGCATTTTTATCAGTTTAGCTTATTTCAAGTAACGTAATACTATAGTACCACCTGCACATTCTTATATCAACCAATTCTAAGGCTTTCATTTACATAGAGGCTGAATGCCCGAAGGTCAATTCTTCAAAATTATGCGAGCAGAAGATATCACTGACTGAAGAACCAACTCATCCGGAGAACACATCTACTAAAATCATGCCGTTACAGCAGATAGATGAAACCCTCAGAGAGAGCAACTCAACCATTACTCCATGAATCAAGAACTTCTTTAATACTACCAGTATGCCGCAATATTCGGCTTCACTTTCAGCATCACCGAATAATTGCGCATCCAATGGGGGAGGTGTTACGCTGGACGACTTCCTTCATCAGCAAAACGTGCCGAGAGAGTCAAATAACACCATATACAGAATGCAGACTACACTCGAAGCCTTCGTTACCTAGCATCGGTGCGAAACGGACGTACACACTTATTTTAATTATACTTATTATGTACAATTTCATGTAAACCGATTAATTAAACCATTTTCACCACCAAAAGGATTTCTACTTTCTCTACCAGCTCTGGACAGTCGTCCTTATGTAACTGGATTGATAATGTTGTTATTGATTTTATATTTAAGTATTACAAACATCGTTCCGTCTATGTTACCGGCTAACTGATAATTTATTTATTCCTAGGCAATATATGGCCAGTGGCTGTCGTTTGCGGAAAAAATCTCTATAATATTGAAATTACGATTAAAACTACAACTATATGACGCTGTTTTAAAACATTACTGTTAAAAATTTAGAAATGGAGTTAATGGAATTACTCAATTTGGGCCAGATTTACCCAATTTTAGGTCAAACTTGTTCTGCCTTGGCCAAATTGGTTTAATCCGTTTTTCCACGCAATACAAATTGTAGAATCAACTCCCATCGGCGGTGTTCCCACTAGATTACAATAGGGGGTTATTCAAGGGATGGACCAACAAATTTCTGATAGGCCCGCAACGCATCGCTGGTTACTCTGGTGCTTCAAATGTTCATGAGCAGCGGTAATCACTTAACATCATGTGACCTGCCTACTTGTTTGCTCGCTATTTTTATCTATACTATCTATACTAATAAATAAAATTGGAGTGTCTGTCTGTAATTTCGAAATAACAACCGCATATTAAGCTCATATGGTTATTTGAACGATACTATAACTGAATCACACGTTTTTAAAATTTTTGTCTGTCTGTCTGTCTGTCTGTCTGTTTGAAAAGGCTAATCTTGGGAACGGCTGAACCGATTTTGACGGGATTTTCACAGACAAGTAGAGAATTGACCAGGGAGTAACATAAGCTACTTTTTTAATCGACTTTCAAAAAGGGAGTTGTGTTTTTCAACCTATGTACACCGAAATCTCCGAGATTTCTGAACCGATTTGCGTCATTTCTTTTTTAATCGATAGAGGAACTTTGCGACATTGTTTCATAAAAAATTTGGAGTCTAACTCCTTAATCCTGATGCTGCAGGGGATCTGACCAATCCACGCGGGCGAAGCTGCGGGCATCAGCTAGTTTTAAAATAAACTGACGTTGGTGAGATATATTGGAATCTTTAAAAAGAATGCTATAGACGTTATAGCCTATTGGTTAGGATGCCCGCCTCCTGTTCGGGAGGTCAGAGGTTCGGTCCCATGCACCTCTCGCTTTTCAAACTTATATGTGTAAGCAATTAGATATCACTTGCTTTAACGATGAAGGAAAACATCGCGAGGAAACCTGTACTATGCCTGAGATTTGTCCATGTTCTCAAAGATGACTATGGACTAAACCGTTGTTATTGTGAGAGGAGACCAGTCTTTGGTCACTACCAAACAGCTATTGATGAGTTGACCATAACCATTATTATAAATTTACTAGATGGTGCACGCGCCTAACTACGTCCGTCCGCGTTAATTTAGGTTTTTTTTTTTTTGAAATACCGTGGAAACTCTTCAATTTTCCGGAATTAAAATTTGTCTATGTCAATTTCCGGGACGCAAGCTACCTCTGAACCACATATTTTAAATCGGTTAAACGGATGGATCTTTAAGAATCCTATGGGAATTCTTTGATTTTCCAGGATAAAGAGTAGCCTATGTCCCTGGGATATAACTAACTCTGTACCAAATTTCATCAAAATCGGTTAAACTGTTGGGCCGTGAAAAGCTAGCAGATAGACAGACAGACAGACTTTCGCATTCATTATATTAGTATGGATGTTAGTATTTTAAAAAATCAGTTTTGGGCTCTTATTAAATTATGTTTCCTCAAATTAAAATTTTCAAAATAATTATATTTAATGTCTAGATGCACATAAATCATTCAGTTACAGTTTTTTATAAGTATTTACATACCGGACTAATGCGTACTTCATAAGGAGCTTCTCTATCTCCTATCCAGATTGGGTGAACTACTGGCGTGCCTGTTGCTTCTTGCGCGACGAATCCCAGGAGGGATACTAGCAATAGTACTACCAACATTATGAGTAGGTAGGTTTCTAGATGGAACTGTTTTTGGAACCTCACACTGTTATGGTTTGGAGTCAACAATAAAGTGCAGCAGGAAATGGTTATTTTTATAGTTGTAAGTATATTGATTAACTTAATGTAGAAAATTTAATTATATGCTCATTATTTTTTATATTATCCAACTTCATAGGAGTTGATTAGTAAAAAAATGTTTTTATTAGTTATACTCCAGTGTGAAGGCACACGAATTAGCTAACAAATACCATATGCATAGATAATGCATTACTAGAGTCTACATCAGGGTTGGGCAGACTTACGCGATACATCTACTATAAATAGGGATGATGACTACTAGTTAAATCAGTGACTTTTATCAAAGATCAAAACGCTCGCTTAGTAAAGGAGCTTGGGTGGAGTTCACAGATGTGACGTCATAAGTCTAGGCGTATGCTGAGACGCAGGCGACGCAGGTCCACGCAGGGCAGAGCAGAGCAGATTTTGTAAAGCATGGACCGTCATTGAACTACGTGCGCTGCGGCGCAGACACATGCGACGCAGACGTAGTCAAAATTCCTCGAACACGTACAATGCGATTCACTTCCTCTTTTCTAATCCGAACCGCCAGGATGTGGAACGCCCTTCCAGTATCAGTTTTCCCTTCCACCTATAATATGGGTACCTTCAAGTGAAGAGTGAATAGGCAACTTCTAGGCAAGCGCGTCTGCCTCTTGCCAGCAGGTCTGAATGCAGCCCAGTGCTAGTCTATAAATTATTAAAAAATAACACACGAAATAGCTGGCAAACTTAATTAATACTATATTGTACATAATTATCACTTACTCTGTTATTTTCGATTGATAAGTGATGATCCAGTCTAAGATGGAAGCGGAACTTGGCAGAGGTATGGAAGTAATATCAAATCCTTGTCGGTTCCTACACGGCAACGTACCAGAACGCTTAATCGCCGGTAGGATGGTAACCAGCCACCTCCTACCACACCATACTTACCAGAGACAATTTAGAAATTAAGAATTCCCAAGTTTCCCCTGCCGAGAAGCGAACTATGGACCTCCCACTTATAGGACCACAGCGCTCACCACTGCACTAAGGTGGTCATCGTAATAAATGCGAAAGTATGCTTGTTTGATGGTTTGTCCTTCAATCACGCTGCAACATCTATCTATCTGATTTTTGATGGTGATGGATGTACGTACGTAATTAAAGGCCAGGAGAATGACATAGGCAATTTTATTCCGGAAAATCAAATAGTTCCCACTGGATTTTTAGAAACCTAAATTCAATCGGACAAAGTCGCGGACATCAGGTAGTAATTAATATATTATTAATGCGAAAAATGTGTCTGTCTCTTATCGTTTCGCGGCCAATCACTGAACTATCTTGGCCAAAGCTGCCACAGTGATAGCTTGCATCCTGGAAACGGATATTACTACGTCTTATGCCGGAAAATCACCTACCAACCTATGTCATTCTCCAGAACTTTAACTATACCCATGCAAAAAATTATGTCGATCCGTTGCTCCGTTGTAACGTCATTGAAGGACAAAGCAAGAGACCAATAAACCAACAAACCAACAAACAAAATATGTGTTACATTTAATTCATTTAATATTTTCATGGATTTCGTGGAAAAAATTGAAATTAAATTTTTTAGGTATGGAAAGAAAATTTTCGTTTGAAATAAAAAACCATTTTTTGTATTTACGTTTATTTGCCGCCATTAAGAACGTGACACCCAATGACAATGTTATAATATAATACATAATCGTTAACGCTATCAACAGACGGGCCAACTTAGTTGGTGCCAATCACCGGTCTGAAGGTTGGGGTTGCTTGGTGCATGAGCATGCACGCAGCGCTTGCACGCAACTTACAAATGGAAAATTCGAGTGGATTTGCGCATGCCGGGTTATAAGTGCCCAGAAATGCACTATGTAACGTCAAAGTAATCGAAAAATAACCTAAATACGACGCGTATAACTACGAAGTATACAAATATCAGCCCAGACTTTGTGTCCTAGTCTGTAGTCAGCCATGTTGCAACTTTATGTTTTGACCACTGTACTACTTATGTTTGCGTTTTTATATGCACCAAATAACCGCTACCTTAAATTTATCTGCTCTACCTTATCCAACATTTATTTAGTTTGACAGGAATAGGATGGATGGTTGGTGCCGACTATTGAATTACCAACAATGGTTGTACCAATGTTGTTACCAACAACAATACGACAGAAATATATTTTTGGACATGTTTGGTGCCAACTAAATTGGGTCGTCTGTTCAATGCACATAATTATAATATACAAACTAATAAACACATGTATCACAGAACAATTTGATAGTGCTAGAAATTGACCATACTCTTCAAAAGGTGGACGATCACAATATTTTGAAAAAGAAATGAGACAGTACACAAAAACATATTCAACATCAACACATTTATGGTGGAGATAAATTACTAAAAGATGTGTACGAGGTCACCATTTTAGCACCTTGGGACCCTAGCCCAAGGTGTTAAAATGGAGACCTCTGGAAGATACTCCACTAGGTGCAAAGACGACATCAAACGAGTCGCAGGCATCGATATTCGCAGGTAACCGCTACTTATATGATAGCGGCTTAAGACTGTGGTATGTGGCAGTTACTACAAGCCTATCCCCAGCAGTGGACATAGGTCCACTGTAATACGATTTGAAGCAAAGGAAACGTGATATTTCATTTTTGAGATTAATTCAGAATTCTATGATAAATGCTCATACAAATATTCAGCACCTTCCGTTTCATACCGAGGTGAACTCCCTAGTGACTGGACCATTAAAATATCATTCCATTAAAAGATCTAGGATAAGAATGCAATGTCGCCCAGGGCGTACCTATACGAGGCCAAAACAAATATTTGTGTACTCGGGCAAACATTTACCCTGGCGGGTCAAGTCCTAAAACAACCTCAGAGCAAACTGTCAATATTATCACGACATATTCCGTATTATATTCTCACCAATATTTAATATTGTTAAATATTGCTTAGCTACAGAAATATTGCCTCAGGAATAGCGACAATAGAAATTATTCTTGAAATCTCAAATCAAGTTCTAGCTGTATAAAGCCAGGGTTTCCTAGGAAAACTTATGCTGTACAATATTATGTAGCATCGAGTGTTGTCACTTCTTCATCTCTATAGTGCTTTTCTCAGTGCATGTGCTGACCTCTAAACTATACCTTTGTCAGTCAAACCAGGGTCAGTTCAAATAAATAATCTGCCATCAGATTTGCTTATCTGTTAATATTTTAACCTAATTTTAATATTTCATTACAACCTTCACTGCAATCTCACCTGGTGTGATGTTATCGATTATTCGGTTTTTACGCGGCACCGTGCCGGAACACCAATAATAATCTTTTTTTTTTTCTTTCTTCCATTACTTTAGTTTTCTGTTGTTTCTGTTATTTAATTTTTTGTTATTTCTGTTATTTTTGAACAATTTTTAAAAATAGGGTAAAATGTGCAAAATAAATAAATGAGAGTTATAATGATCTTTTTATATTAAAAATAAATAACACAATTAAAATTTAATTTAAAACGCCGCGATTTGCCGCAAAAGAGGTATAATGCGTTCAAACTATGAATAGCATTTCTTCCATAATTAAAACGTTCAAACGTATAATATCATATTTCCACAATATACGAAAGCCAACGTGAAATTATTATTGAGTTATAGTTATAAGTGATTTATCTTTATTTAATTTATATAAGGTTTTAGTAATTTATCTCCATTTTGCATAAAACTAAATTAAACAAACAGACTATAGATTTTATCCTTAAAATTAGTTACTATATTTTTTATTAAGTTTACATAATATATTTACACGGTCGGTTATAAATTACATTAGCGTGACATTTTTTTACTTGTAGATTTTGGCACAATTTATTGAGTAGCTCGGCCCATGTTTTAAAAAATATATAAGAATAATAACCCTAGCGCGCTTACTCGATACACACGTAGTTGCGTTCTCTTTTGAATACTAACCAATCAAACTTAATGAAATTTTGTAGTCACATTTAACAAGTGTAAATTAAAAATTTATAACACCCCCGACGATCCAAAGTATTTGAGTTTTCCAAAACATCATTTTCAAATAAATAATTATGTATTTAGGCAACGTCCATCTTGACAGCTTGACATTATTGTCTATTGACATAATATTATGAACCTAACGGTTATCTAACCTTCTTTTCTACAAGAAAACTAGAAAAGAGCTGATAACTCTTAAACGGCTGAACCAATTTTTTTAGATTATAGCTAAGAACACTCTCGATCAAGCCACCTTTCAAACAAAAAAAACTAAATTAAAATCGGTTCATTCGTTTAGGCGCTACGATGCCACAGACAGATACACAGATACACAGATACACAGATACACACGTCAAACTTATAACACCCCTCTTTTTGGGTCGGGGGTTAAAAACATATAATATCTGTCTGTGGTTTTTCAGATTTCCGTAAAAATGTATACTTTCAAAGTTACGCCACGAAAACATTTAGGTACCTACATATGTAAATTTTTGAGCAAGTATAGGTAATTTTAAAACACATTTTAACAGAATTATGGAAAATACAGTCACATTCTTATTTGTTTCTAGAACGTGGACCTACAAAAGAGTTTGATTGTTTAATATTTAGAAGAGAACCAAACTTCATTTATATGAATAGAACTGAGAGGACTCTAGATAAACTTCTTGTAACAGCTAAGTGTACAGTAACTTAAAAAATCCAAATTTTCTACCGTCTAAATCATGTTAGTTATTATCGTGAAATTTCACGTTTTAGTGATGGGTATAGATTGATTAAAACTAAACTCACGCTTTGCAGAGTCCAATGTGAACTATACGATAACCACAAATACGCCAAAACACATTTTAAAACTAAAAATATTCAAAAACCATTGTTCTATACGCGGACAATAACTGCAACATGCTGTACAAAGCGTTTACAGCAGATTTTCTTCTGAGTAAGCAATTACTTGGTACAGTTTTGAATAATAACGCCAACTCTTCCCTTGTTTCCCGGACGATCCTAATAAATAGAATTAGAAGAGATTAAAAATTTCTTCATCATGCTAACAAAAGACTAACCAGCTATTATATTTTACCAGTTTTCTTATCTAATATGCTATTTGATTGGAGACTACTTTTCTGAACTATATGATTAACAAATATCATCTGATGTTAGCAATATGACTGATATCAATGCATGTACAAAACGAAATTTAAAAAATGTAACAAATGTGCCTTCATTTTAGGTAATTAAAAACTGATAATAAATATTTAGAAATATTATCCTTCGGAGCTATATAATTTTTCCATATTTATTATATACTAATATTTTGCGATCGGTCATGTATATTACATTGTGTTACCCGCATAAGTTGTGTGTGCCCGTAAGTGGTGTGTCACACTGAATAAGACTATACTATTGTATTTTTTAAGTGTTTTGTGAACATGCTGTGGGCGTACCTCATAATAAATAAATAAATAAATAAATAAATAAATAAAATAAGATACTCATGTACCTACATAAAAATATTTACAAATTTTAAAATAATCCAACAATTAAAAGCTAATACCAACTCTGACGTATCGGACAAGTGGAAGTAGCTGAAAAATCTGTTGCAATTTTTTTTGTTTAATAGTGTTAAAATCATTATACAAATTAGTTGTAGGAGGTGCCTATCTAAATTATTTCCAAAAAAACAATATTGAAATAAATGATAGCGATGAATAAATATCCATAAATAATGATCAGATTATTATAATCAAATAAAAATCATGTCCCAAACTTTGTTTGCTAATACATGCCCACCGCAGTGTACATACAGGGTGGACTTCAAAAACAGTGACGCTTTGAATAAACCGTATACGAACACGGCTCCTAGTTATTTTGTTGTCAGAAATGTCACACAGAATTCGCTTCCACGTACCAACTGTGAAATAACAAACGTACAAACTCACGAACCGAACCGAATCGACTTAGTTTAAAATCGTTATACCATAAAGAAAATGCTCACTGTATCAAGTAAACCGATAGCCGTATGTTATGTTTCGTATTTTGGGTTGAATTATTTTTGTAGTAAGTAATCGTAACGTCATGGTCGCTCTTTGATTTTTTTATTCACTACTAAATGATGCCCGCTTCTTCATCCATGATTTTGGTTTTTTTTTTAATTCCGTGGGAACTCTTCCGGATTTCCGGAAGAAAAGTTGCCTACGTTAATTTCCGGAACGCAAGCTACCTCTGTATCAAATTTCATGTAAATTGGTTAAACGGATTCCCCGGAACTCTTTGATTTTCCCGGGATAAAAAGTAGCCTATGTTCTTCCCCGGGATGTAAGCTAACTCTGTACCTTTCATCAAAATCGGTTTAACTGTTGGGCCGTGATAAGGTAGCAGACAGACAGATGGACACACTTACGCATTATTAATATTATATTATATGGATAGACACACGCTTGGCCATTATCACACTAAGGGAAATGATGGTAGCCTAAGGCGGTTTGCCTAGAAGATGCTCATTTACTCCCGATTCCTATCTCGACCTTTCGCGCACTAAGTTACGTATTCGGGTTTCTTTTTTATTTAATGCTAAAATATATTTTAATAACAAGAAGCATTATTTCATGATCTGCATTTTAGGCATCATAAAATTACATAAACACCACATTAATCAAACAAGATTGCTGTTTCAAACTCAAAAAATTCAAACCCAAACTTTTACCATAAAAAATCCATTCACTGTGCAAAAAAAAGTTGCGGACGGAAAAATCGAGATTAATGTATGAATAATATAATAAAGTGTATATTAAAATGTTCGAGAGCCGTAAAACATGGACCGAGCATACCAAATTTTAATTCTAAGATGAAGATTTTATAGGTTAGAATAATAAAATAGTCAAGATAGTAATTGTACGACACTTAAAATAATTGGCAGTACTTATGCGAAATGATACCCAGAGATCCTTTGTTATAAGACTAAAATTAGCTTCAATTTAATTTAGCTTAATATTCGTTGGCCGAATAAGATTAATTGTGTTATATCTAAGTAAGAGCTCTTACACACTAGCGTTTTTACAGCGTAGGCGTTCGTAAAACGTTTGCAAATCACACGTATCATGTACAATCGCGAACATAAATTTTGAAATTAACTTTTATGTCTAATATCACTACCCATATGGATTTGTTTATTGGTTTATTTTCAATCACTCCGCATCGAAGGATCGACGTGAATTTTTGTATGGATATAATTAAAAACCCAGAGAAATAAAATAAGCTACTTTTTATCCACTAAATTCCCCGTGATTTTTAAAATCCTAAATCTAAGCGAACGAAGTCGCCGACATCAGCTAGTGAAAACCGATCTCAAAAGTTCATGATTATATATTATTATGACGCTAACGCACGGTTCAGGTTTTATTTTAACACAGTTACGGTATCAGCGCTGCGCATATCTTCTACGAACGCCTACGCTGATAAAACACTAGTATGTAGTGGCTCTTATAGTCAAAACATTTCTACTGATCCTTGGTTTAACTAGATCATTTTCAGACTTAGAGGTCTTAATTGGCTAAACATAATCTTGGCTAACATAATATAATCATCAATTTAGATTTTTCTAAGGCTGGGCGCACATTGACTACCATTCTATCATCGACACCACTTCTCTCTCTGGTAGAGTCATATTTATTTTAAAATAATGACCCTTGAAATATGTCTACTTTGAGCCACATTTTGAGACAATTCCGTGCATATTTTATAAACTACAAAATTACTAAACTATTCGCTATATGGCAAACTTTAGTAAATAATAATTTCAAATGCCTTTGGTTTGTTACAAAACACTAATTAATTTTAAATTTAAAGAAAAAAATACGTGATACTAAACATTAATTCGCGTTGTCACATACAACACTCATCTCACTCGTGAATAAGTACAGCCCGTCAAAGTTGATTGCAATAGCATGCTCTTGCGCTCGACTTGAAGCAACCATCGAGAACAATCAGTTTAGTTTACACAGTGCTGAAAAAAAGTTGATAAAGTTGTTAAGCCAATTTGCGCCCAGCCTAAAAGCTTTCAGGGCTTGTATTGAGTATCAAATATCGATTTTCACCCTTTGATTACTCGATATCTCCTAGGGTTAACTGAAAACTAGTTACACAAAGCTCGAAGGTTTAGCCTTTCACTAAGACCTCTTGCGGTTTGTCAGACATCAGTCTTTGATTTCGAGTTATTTTACCCGGGCCATTAAGAGGGGGTTAAATCTGGCATTAAGAAGGGGGTTTGTACTTAAAATATCCAGTTTCAAAGTTACATTGATTCAAAAATTTACATCCATTGTTAACGTGTAACTTTAAAACTAGTTATTTTTACGAGGCAAACCACAGACATATAGTACACGACAGGTCGAGATGGCAATTAATGAGGCGGGGGGATGCCCCGTACACCCGCCACCCACGCTATCCCGCATTGTGCAGGTATGCGGGAGTCCCCACAGCCCCACACCGATTGCCATCTCGACCTGTCGCATACTATAGGTATTCGTTTCTAGAACGTGCCTATAAAAGTACATAGAGTTTGATTGGATATTCAAACGAGAACCAAACTACGTTTGTATAGAGCGACTGATAGAGGGACCGATTGAGTTGAGTTTTTGAATTTTGGTCGATTTACGTTACTCGGTTACATATTTACAAGAAAATTGTTGTTTAACTGGTTAAACCAAGGAACGCCGAAGCTTCGTTTATTGACTACGACATTCATACAAATTATTTATTTATTAACAGCTTAACTCCAAATTCAACATAAACTCATATGATTCAAGACAGATTAAAAATAAATTAAATAAGCTACGAAATACATTTATTACCTACAAGTAGAGGCCATGAAAATCGATTTACGTTTCGTTGCAAAGTAAAAATTTAATTAAAGAATTAAGGTGAATTGTCACAAGTAATTCTTAGACTTGTTTTATATTTTTATGTGAGTTTGAATAAGAAATCGGCTAGTTATTATGCTCTAGTTTTGGTCGGTGTACGTCCAACAGGTTTTGCATCCGTACGGCACCAGGTAAACTGCAGCAACTGACCGCTGAGTGCACTGTGAAAGCGGCTAAAGACCCGGACGTATCCGATATCAGTCGGGCATACACCGACAAAAATTGGACATGACGTGTGTATAGCCGATATTTGCTTTAGTAATACATTAAAGTGTAAGTGACAATACACGTTAACATATTAAAGGAGATCATTCTAGCTCCATACATTTTTGGGCCTTTTCTGAAAGTGCCGGCCAACGAAAAAAAATGGTACGGATCGTTAGAACTAGCCATTTGGAGTAATAGTTAATATGGCAGAAAAGTTGTAGGATTACTCTGAACCAAGTTATACAAGGTCGAAGATTCGTCATTTTCATACATTTTATTGATTTCTAAAAGTGCTGGGAAACATAAAATAATGTTAGATATTGCTAGAACTAATGATTTGAAGCAATTGTCGTTATGTCCCGAAGGCTGTGGGGCCATTATATGTCGTGTTATACAAGTTATACAAAAAATTAATATACTTTGTATAATTAATGGCAACCGATTTTATGATTTTGTTACTGTTCTGATTGTTTTATACGAATTTGAATACAAGTACAATCATTTTGACTCCCACGAAGAGCTGGATCAGCTGCAATGTGGACAAAATTCGTTATACATACCTGGATTGTATGCGGCTTTGGTGATCTCATCCAGCCATCTCCCAAACTTCTGCCACTGCGAATTGGAATATCTCCGGCGAGGTCTGTGATGAATACACCATTTGGTTATACGTACTGTTCACCATAGTAACTACGGGCTTGCTTCAGTCGAATGCTGCCCAAAGCAACCTGCGTCAATTCTTCTGTGAATCTAGGAAAGTCATTGAACGGAGGATGTTGGCTTCCATAGCCTGGAAATGAGCCCTCTTTCTATTATAATTACATATTGTTTGTGATAACAAGTTCTGCTGAACTGTTTTTCTCACTGGCCGTTCATGGATTACGTCAAGAAAATCACGTGCATGCACGTCTATCAGAACATGATAGCCGTTCAGCAATGCTGACAAAATCCTGAAATAATCGATCATGTTACTTAATGTCCGGTTACAAATCCTGAATAACCCTGAGTAAACAAAAATCTCTTCCAAAGCGGTCGATAACCATTTACATTATCCAGCAGCAAATAGTAAAAAGTCTAGATTTATTGGCTTCGTCAGTAGTTAGCTGGGTTTTTACTGATGTTTTGTTACTAGCATTTGTGCCACATAACCGCACACCTCAAGAAAGAAAGATTACCTCAAGATTGTTTATGGTATCTCTAAAACCATGGACTAAGATAAAAATCCAGTAAAAATCTTCTATATCATTTAAGGTATCATTTAAAATCTAGGCATTGTAAGTTGCTGCAGCGTGTACATTATTGTTCCATCGCAACAAATATAAAGGCTTTTAGTGGTTTCAGAACTTGTGGTTAGGGTATGATTTTCACTGAAAAAAGTAATTAGTGCTTTTCTGAAGATATATGTACATGCCTGTATCTGTCTGTACATGCCCTATATAGATAGCCTTTCTTTCTTGAGGCATGCGGTTATGTGACACAAATGCTAGAAACAAAACATTTAAATGAAACCCAGTTAATTACTGACCAAACCAATAAATCTAAGCTTGTTACCATTTGCCACTGGATGGTGGAAGTGATGAACAATTGCTTTAAAAGAGATTTTCGTTTGCTCAGAATTGATCAGAGTGACCGGGCATTAAGTAACGTGATCGATTATTTCAGGATCGCGGTAACATCGCTAAACAGCTATCATGTTCTGATAGACAATAACGTGTACTACAGACGTGATTTCCTTGACAAAATCCATGAACTGGTCAATGCGCAAAACAGTTAAGCAGAACTTGTTATCACACACAATAATTATAATAGAAGAAGAGCTCATTTCCAGGCTATGGAAGCCGACATCCTCCGTTCAATGACTTTCCTAGATTCACAGAAGAATCGACGCAGGTTGCTTTGGGCAGCTATCGACTGAAGCAAGCCCGTAGTTACTATGGTGAACAGTACTTATAACCAAATGGTGCATTCATCACAGAGCTCGCCGGAGATATCCCAGTGGCAGAAGTTTGGGAGATGGCTGGATGAATTCACCAAGGCCGCATACAATCCTATCTGGATAAACGAATTTTGTCCACATTGCAGCTGATCCAGCTCTTCGTGGGAGTCAAAATAATTGTACGTGTATTCAAATTCGTATAAAACAATCAGAACAGTAACAAAATCATAAAATCGGTTACAATTAATTATACAAAGTATATTAATTTTTTGTATAACTTGTATAACACGACATATAATGGCCCCACAGCCTTTGGGTCATAATGACAATTGCTTCAAATCATTAGTTCTAGCAATATCTAACATTATTTTATGTTTCCCAGCACTTTTAGAAATCAATAAAATGTATGAAAATGACGAATCTTCGACCTTGTATAACTTGGTTCAGAGCAATCCTACAACTTTTCTGCCATATTAACTATTACTCCAAATGGCTAGTTCTAACGATCCGTACCATTTTTTTTCGTTGGCCGGCACTTTCAGAAAAGGCCCAAAAATAATGATCTCCTTTATATTAAACAACATTCATATTTACGGGTAATAATTTATTTTACAGATATTATTTAATTTTGTCAACTCTGGCTCCCTTCACAACACATGTAAATATAATTACAAATTTTACGTGTAAGAAAACATCGAAATTCAGTGCTGGCTATATTTATAGAATTTATTTCCTCAATTACATAATATAATATATTAATATTTTATACGACTTTTATATTTCCACCCACGCTTATCACTTTTTACCAGTATTAATAGAACTATCTACGAAACATAAGCAAAATTAATAATGAAAAACAATAGCTGTTATTTACAAAAACAAACGAAAAGAAATGATTAAAAGTCGAGAAAAATATTTAAGTACAACAATAAGCTAAGGTACAATAATAAAACCATTTTTAACCATAAAACCACAGCCGATTTTCGATTGAAAAACATTGTCTGATTTCACGTCCAATTTTTTGTTTGCTAAAATGTTTGGAAGTACACTATTCTGTCAACTAAATTGACATGTTGTGTTCTGCCAACTTTTGTCGGACTAACTATTATAAACTGACTGATTGACATATCAATATATACAGCTTAGGCCACTGGATATAGTAGAAACATATAACTCAAAATTTTAAAAACCCCCGACACAAAAACCTCTTTAAGAAAACTAGAAAAGAGCTTAACTTTCAAACAGCTGAACCGATTTTCTTCGATTAGATATAGCTAAGAACACTCTCGATCAAGCCACCTTTCAAACAAAAATAATCTAAATTATAATTGATTGATTCGTTTAGGAGCTACGATGCCACAAACAGATACACAGATACACACGTCAAACTTATAACACCCCTCTTTTTGGGTCGGGGGTTAAAAAATATGTTGTGTAACTGAAGTGTAGTGCATGCTTGGAGTTTCTCTACGTAATTAAATCAGAAATGAGGAGATCCGTTAAAGAACCAGAGTAACCGACAGAGCTCAATGGGTTGTGAAGCTGAAATGACAATGGACAGGGCACATAGTTTGAAAAAGGAATAGACGTTGAGGTCCCGCGGTGCTGGAATGACGACCTCGCACGCGGCGAAAGCACAGCGTTGGAAGCCCCCAACTGTCCACCTGACAGATGACATCAAACGAGTCGCATGCAGCCGCTGAATGGCGGCGGCGCAAGACCGTGGCGTTTAGATCTTCAGTAAAAGACCTATGTCCAGCTGTGGCTCTTTGATAGTGGACGTCTATCGGTTGATGATAATGATTATGAGTATAGTGTCTAGATTTTTGAAGACCCCCACTGAGAAAGGACACTTTTAGAAATTCAACACGAGGCAAGCCAGGGCGAGTCCCTAAGTCATTATAATAATCTCCGTAATTTGGCAAAAACGGCCTTTGTTATTTGAGAAGCATCTAAAGATGGCTGCCGAAAAGTATATAATTCGAAACGAGTTAATACCGTATTTCTTTGTCTTAAACAGCGGTAGGCTTCCGGGAAAGCCTTTCAAGTTAATAAAAGTAGCAAAATAATAACAAAGAGGGAGTCCAAGACTGCCATTTAATTACGTTTTGAATAACCAGATGCTTCTGTTAAAAGTGCCTAGTTGTTATTTTTTTTTCGAAGAATGCTTTCAACTAAAAGCACTAGATAAAATGAAAATTTTTGTGATTCATTCAAGAAACTGAATATTTTTAAAGCTATTTAAAAACATTAATTTTTGTTAGCTTTATGAATTTACATATTTTCAATCCAATCTAACTGACGGGATTTAAAAAATATACCTACAATTCCTTTGACAATATACTGTGTAGAGATAGATTGTGGCATTGCTCTTGACTTATTAACCTCCGACCCAAAGAGAGGGGTGTTATAAGTTTGACGTGTGTATCTGTCTGTGGCATCGTAGCTCCTAAACTAATGAACCGATTTTAATTTAGTTTTTTTTTTGTTTGAAAAGTGGCTTGATCGAGAGTGTTCTTAGCTATAATTCAAGAAAATCGGTTCAGCCGTTTGGAAGTTATCGGCTCTTTTCTAGTTACTGTAACCTTCACTTGTCGGGGGTGTTATAAATTTTTAATTTACACTTGTCAGTCAATCATTCTAGTTTAGAGATGGACTTATCAATCGAATTAATGCAAATATTTGCTGACATATTATATGTGCACGGGTCTTCACTCAGAATAGAAAGGTTTTGGCCTTAGTCCACCACGCTGGCCAAGTGTGGAATGGCAGACTTCACACACCTTTGAGAACTCTCAGACATGCAAGTTTCCTCATGGTGATATTGAAGTGCTTAAAACGCATGTAATTCCGAAAAGTTAGTGCATGACCGAAATCAAAACCTGGACCCCCTGAATATAGGAGGCCGTCATCTTAAGCATACTTATAATAGCCTATTGTATAGGTTGTTGCGGCTTTACTCGCGTATTTAGTCGATGTAAGCCCGACTAGTTTCGAACTCAGCCGGGGTCCTTTTTCATACGGACTCAGCTCGCTGCGCCTCGCGGTTCAGTTATCGACTAAATATTATGTGAGTATAGCCGTAACAACCCATCCTATTCTCGTAATTGAAATCACTCACGATAGTTTCAACACTAGGCTATCGCTGCTTCTCATAAATAACTTAAAATAGTGCTACAATTAGAGAAAGGTGGGTGGAAAGTTTTAACTACCTATGTACTATCGTTTATACAATTATCAAACTCTATCCGCCCACGCTTAGAGTTTACTCAAGGCACTGTATTTAGAAAATATATGTACTGCAAAACACGTCGCCAACACCACCGCCGTTTTAGTGGAACTTGAGCCTGTGGACAAGGAATAGATGTAAAAATCAAAGTAAGTTAAAATCACTACAAAATTTCGGTTAGATTTCAAAAAAATCCTGACAATAGCTCACATGCACAAGACAAAACATACTTTCGGTAAAAATCGGAAATAAATCAAATCAAATCATGTTTATTTTGCCAAATTGTGGCTATCAAACAAATAGAAAGTTCTTAGTAAAGATAGGCAAAAATACAGTCTCATTTCTTCTCAGAACGTTCGAATCTCCGTTTATAGTTTATTCCCTTAAAGAAAGGGATGCAGTTCTTACATAAAGGGCAAAACAGGAACAGCGGATAAAGTAAAAATAAGAGCTATTTTACCAAGAGCTATATTTCGGCAATATAGGGTAACAACCAGTAGGTCATGTTTGTTGCAGAACCGACGATTTATGGAGCAAGTACTCCTGAAGTGGAGACTGCGCACTGGAGGTAAGCACAGTGTAGGACGATCTCCAACTCGCTGAACTAATGAAGGAGTTTGGAGGCGCGCTCTCATTAAGCCTATGTCCAGCAGGAGACGCCTACTTAGCTCATGGATTAAATTGGTACCTACATTCCAGACGCAATGTAGTAGGTACATAGACAATGATATAACCGAGCGATCATGCTGGCGTTTGTATATCTGGTGTAATGTGATTTACTGGTTTGCGTGCCATGCATTCTCTACCGTTGTCAAGTCAGGCGACTTGCCGAGACGGCAACAAATCATTAGCAATATCATTGAGGAAATGTGGTACATACCAGACGCAGTGTACATAGACAAGTTAGGTGACCGGGCGACCACGAGGCTGGCGTTTGTAGACCTGGTGTAAGGTGGCCTGCTGGGTTGCGTAGCCTCACACCGGATGGCCATGAACCCTCGACCGGTAGCTACTCTAACTCGGAGTGGGCGCCAACTAGAACGGAGTCCGTATTCGTCTGCTTGTGATACTTCTGTGTTGTCGTTCAACCAGGGTTCCGTCTATGAGAAAAAAGACGATCAAAATAAACCTGTTTGAGCATTGCAATAGAACACAAAGTTCTCTCTTCTCAAAGAGCCTCTCCAAACCAGTTTCATTAGAAAGGCAATAATGCGAAGATGGTCTTAGAGTAGGGTTTTAGCCCGCGCGGGGTATTCACCAGTACTTTATCAAATAATTTACCTAAGGAGATTACAACTACGAATGAAGTTTCTTGAAATTTTTAGAAGAAAAAGTTATACATAAATAATTACAATATAACTGACCAGGTATAGGATAAGAAATTCACTTTGGTCTGTTCTTAATAGATTCCGATGCCTCTAAAGGAGAACCGAAAAGTTTTAGAGGCCTAAAGGTTTTAGTGCGAAGATAAAAAAGGTTACGCACTTTTTCAAGGTGAGATAAACTGTGACTCTTGAGTCATAAAACCCCCTCATTGTTTGAATAGCTTCCGCTTTTTAACCACCCCAAACATTAAATTCCTGTCTTTAAAGCTAGTAATAGTTATTTGTAGTGCATGCCTGCAAAGTTGTTATTTTGTCGAGAGTTTTGTTGAATTTCCAGCCAACGAAGGATTCTAAGGTTGAACCACGAGTGAAGCAAGTCAAAAATAGAATCCTGAGCGTAGCGCGGAATTATTCAAAGGCTCGAGCGCAAATAAAGCAGCCGTGCGAAACACACAACTTTTCATTTCACTACAGCGAGGAAAACGCTAGATGCTTGATGCAAGAGGCGCCAGTACCGTGGAGGTTTCAACAAGTAGTTTCTATATTAATAGGGTACAAGTCGGGCCGTGAAGGAGGTTTTACTTCAAGAAGATTATATACGTATATACATGGGTCCCATTGGCAACCTTCGGGCACGGGACCTTAAAGACGACGACGGTACACAGATAGGGTTTAAAGATAATTACCCTCTCTGGTTTCCCATCGACGTACCACACGATGTTGGCAGGCGGCATGGCTGGCTTGGTGGAGCAGTTGAGGAGCACGTCCTCTCCAAGCTGCACGGTGCCTGATGCTCCTGTTATCACTGGGTCTTCTTTCAGCGTTACTGTTTGAAGAGAAATAAACTGTTTTTGATCATCATCATCTTAATATCAGGTCTCCTCTTAGAATGAGAAGGGCTTGTCCATTGAAACCATGCTTGTTAAGTACGGATTAGTAGACTTCAAACATGTTTGAAAATGCTTTGGAGAACTCACAGGTATGCAGGTTTCCTCTCGGTGTTTTCTTTCACCTTTAAAGCAAGTGATTTCCGAAAAGTTAGAGATGCGGGATCGAATTGAACCGTAGACTCCCAAACAGGAGACTAAAGTCATAAGCATCATCCAAACCTGCGCGCCAAAGCGAGAAGTGGGAGCGCCAGCCGCGCGGCGGTCACTTTCTACGATTTTAATGCTGTGTGGTGCCATGCTTACCTATGCGACTATAAAAGTCACGTATAAGTGCACGTATAGATTCGCATCGTGAACGCTCCCGCATCACGCATTCATGACGCGCAGGTGTGGCCGTAGCTTTAACCGCTATGCTATCATCATACTTCTTTTAGTATTAAATTATTTAAAACTATTGACTAGCTCCGTTTTCGAACAGGTAGCTTATCAAAATTTTCGTAGGGATCTCAAATTTTTGAAAAATAAAATATAGCTCATTTTACTCAAGAATAATGTAGCTTTTTACTTGTGAAAGAATTTTCAAAATTGGTTTAGTAGTTCCAGAGATTACCCCTACAATCAAACTTACAAACTTTACCTCTTTGTATAATAGTGTAGATAGTTTAAGTATTGGGGTTTGTGAAACTAAATTAAATAACTTCGAACTTACCAGCAACAGTCAAGTACTTGGTCTGGTTGACGACAGCGAACCGCGGCCCTTCAGTGGACACCTCACACGTGAACGAGATCCTGGTGTTGTACTTCTTGGGCAGAACTACGCTGATGGAGCAGCTGTGCATGTTGCAGGCGCCGCGAGAGACCCCGCCGGCTGTGGTGTTGAAGGTCCTTGTTGGAGGCTGTACAAAAAGTACAATTCAAACATGGCAGATATTAAACAAAAAAAGATTCCGACGAATTGAGAACCTCCCCCTTTTTTCGGAGTCGGTTAAAAAGATAAAGATCTAAAATAACGGCCTCCCTGGCGCAGTGGTAAGCGCTGTAGTCTTCTCAGTGGGAGTCCCGGGTTCGATTCCCGGTAGGGGTTAGGAATTTTATAATTTCTAAATTTCTGGTCTGGTCTGGTGGAAGGCTTCGGCCGTGGCTAGATACCACCTTACTGGCAAACCCGTGCCGTCAAGCGCTTTATCGTTCCAGTACAATGCCGTGTAGAAACCAAAGGAGTATGGATTTAATGAAAACTGTCATAACCCTTCCAGGTTAGCCCGCTTCCATCTTAGAAAAATCCAACAAAAATCTTTCTATATTTATTGCGCCAGGGAGGTATCTGAATAATTATGAATATACGTTGAAAACGGGCGAAAAATCGTCTGCATGTCCTATTTCTATAAATAACAAGAGGATTACTTCTTTTTTATCACCCGAGCGTAGCGTTTTTAGAACTGCCGGCTGATAAAATATTTCGCTTCGCTCTGTGGTTGTTATCTGCATAAAAAAGCTCTAAAAAAGCTTATGTGTTTTTGTTGATGGAACGCTGACGTTGATGTATGAGAATACTAATTGATCCACCCTGGTTTCACTCAAGAGCAATTTTTCGTAAATGTTTTTTTTTTGGGATATAAAACCAACTGTGGAACTGTGTGTGGAGGACACCACTGTGTAAATATTATAATTGTATAATTGTTTATATAATATGATTACTGTAAATATTATTGTAGACAAGTCATTCCGAACAAAAAAATTGCAAGCTGGAACTCATTTTAGCTTGCAGCTTCATGTTCAGTTTAAAAATTACACAACCGCCCGAAAAAGTCTTTATTCTACCATAACTTCTAACGTAATATGCCTGAACATATTTGCTTGTATGAGATGTTGTTAAAATCCTTACATTGTCCCGAGTGACACTAGCTATACTTAATTAAAAAAAAAAAAAAAAAAAAAAAAAACAATATGACAGGGCAGGTGTTTCGTGCCATGCCTACGCGACTACAACACTCGTGGACGTGTGCACATATAGAATCCTGTCGTCACTTCGCGACTGTATCCCGCATCTCATTGTTATCTGCTTGACGGAGTGGAGTGGCGGGTGACGCAGATTTAGATGAGGTCGCGCGCCGCCATATTGCGGATTCTTCAAATAGGTCATGTAATCCTGATACCAAAATCCCGTCCCACATCCCGCGTTCATGATGCGCAGGTGTACCCGTAGCTTTACGCTTCACCTCATAGGCTGGGCGAATCGGATAAGAAGAGGTAGTGCTTTAATAATTTATCTTCCTCAAAATATTCTCCTTAGTTTATGAAATACCCGTCGCGGCATTACCCAAATTGTTTAAGTAATAATTTATGAAGGGACAGGGCCCCGAATAACTTCGTTACTTATGTAAAGTAATTAACTTAATTTTTACAAAGTTTGACCTTTGTTGTTTTTACTATGAATTACGATGTTGTTTCTGGCTCCTGCCTACTTTTTAACTCGTATCCCTACACCCTAGATTTCAGTTATGCTGATAACCAATAATAAATAGGATTCAAATAAAAAGTAAATTATTAATGCAGTTTTATCATGAAAAATACATTTCAATTAGAAGGTTTAAATATTTAACAAATCATGTTATAATAAAATTGCTACATAACGATCCACTCCGTTTTTTTAAAGCCAAAAAATAAATTTGTAAAAGCTGCAATATTTTAGTAAATCAAACATTTCCTTCGCTTCAGATCCATACAATTAATCAAGCAAAGTCTTCCAATTAATTATCGCTTTCAATCGGCCAGTGAGTGAACACAGTTTTCTGAAAACATCGAGAAATACCCTGGCGAGTGTAAATAGCTAATGCCCAAGAGATGGTGAAACTTTTAAGTAGGTGCTTGATATAAGATTTAAGTATCGTTTCCTCCTTCTTCCTCTGACCTTGGAAAACTAGAATGGCCAGAATCTCGTCCTTCTCTGTCTTTTTATTCCATTACAAATTAGCCCTTGACTACGATTTCACCGGGTGATAAGTGATGATGCTGTCTGCAGTTTTCTCACGATATTTAATTGCTTAAAATGTACTTAGCTCCGAAAAGTTAGAGTAGCGTGCCCGGTATTGAACCCCCGGCTCCTCGAATAGTAGGCTAACATCTTAACCACTATGCTATTAAATACTCTAAAACATCATTCTTACCACAAACTTGGAATTTACAAAATATTTTTTTATTAAGCATCTTTTAAGAATTTGCCAACGTCTCTTCAACTATTATAAATTGAGAGGGGAGCAATTTTAAAATTAAAAATTACCAAAGGCTTTTGCCCGCTTGTAGAAAAACCAACACTCACTCGAGAATATGTTTCAGTAGCATATTTTCACTTATTTTCTCTCCTCCATACATATTTTTTGGTTTCTGTACTTATTCGTAGTTTTTATGATTTCTACCCTCAGGCCTCAGGCAAAGTTTACTTTACATTATGGAGGTATTTGTAGTAGTTACTCGGACATGTTCAAAAGAACATTATAAATACAGGGATTTCAGTGCTTTTATATAATAACTATAACTATACTCTACCAGCAGTAAGAAGTTAGTATAGCGCTCTCTTTGTTATGTAATCCCATACAAATGATAGAGAGAAAAATCTCAGTTGGATGTAACCATTTTGAGTCACACATTATCACAAACATGTTTTCAAAAAACATTCGAAATTCAATTAGAAAACATAGAGATTTGTGATTGGTTGCTGACACAAAATGGTTGGCGCCCACTGAGATTTTTCTCTCTATCATTTGTATGGAATTACGTAACAGAGAGAGCGCTATACTAACTTCTTTCCGCGGATAGAGTATAACTTATACGTCCGCCTTCACTCAGATGGATTTTTAACGGCCCTTTAGCGCAGCTTAGGACAGTTACGCCTCATTCATACGAGGAACGTTAATACCCGCCAACACCGGGTTTTAACGCAACGCTTTTATAACGCTCGTATGAATTAGGGCTTAGAGAACTAGTAACAAAACATCGAGGGTTGGACGTCAGTGGCAGGCGTCAAATGTTCCTACAGTTGACGCTAGGTAGCCTGTGAATCGCCTATTTTTCTTGGATTTCACGTCACCCATAGCCAAATATTTTTGACATATCGTCGATTTAGGATCAAACCGAGAGTTGTCTCACTCTAGTTCACTCTGCTATTGGTCCGGTCCATATACAAAATTTTGCGACTTTTGAAAGCTTTTCATTTCAAAACTATAAATTCAAATAGCTTTAACGTTTCAATATGAGTTTTTGGGTATTTAATCTAAACTCATTGGATCCATTTCCTCGATAGCAAAAAAAACCGAAAACTGCTCGAAATTAGATTTTTTAGTTTTAACTGGAAGCGGTAATTAATTTTTCTGTAGTTTTTTATTACGTACTTATATCATTACAATTTTCAAAAATATTTAGTATATACCTAATTGGTTTTGGCTAAACAGTTTATTTTTAAAACGACTGATCCTGATGTATATACTTACCTATCTCATGTTGTACATGATGTAATGAGAAAGAAACAAAATAATTATATTCACTTTGTAAAGAGAATAAAAATTATTTTGTTTCTTTCTTTCTTTTTCGGCGCATTAACAGGGCTCTCTCCGTCACTCGTTTCATTCAATCGTAGTTCCAATTTCATTTGAATATTAAGCAACCAAAGTCCATGAAATGCAGACCTATTCTAGAAACTGTCTGTGGTGTTTTAGATTTTTCTAAAAATATGTAGTTTTAAAATTACAGGGGCTCAAAGATTTGTATGAAATTTTTTAAGACCGCGTAACTTTGAAACCGAATATTTTAACAGAAATCTGGAAAACCATAGACATAGATATTAGTTTCTAGAATATGTCTGCAAAATTTCATGGACTTTGGTTGCTTAATATTCAAATGAAATTGGAACTACGATTGTATGAAACGAGTGACGGAGAGAGCCCTCTTAAATTGAATAAATCTATCTCTCTCACGTTTTATGCTTAGTTCTGGACCTATCCTTTCTTAGTAGAGGAATACACCGAGAGAACCTATATGCAATATCTAAACAAGAAAAGCTGAGAGGTGCATGCAATATCCGTTAAAAGCGAAAGCTTCTTATTTACAATATTATAAAATCGTGTACTATCTCGCTCACTTATATTATAGCCAACAATGGGCATAAAACATAAATATTTTCCCCAATGGGTCGTTAAAAGTTAAGATACACGTTAAACATAACGCTTCACGCCATTTCATGCGCCCCGGCACAACAGGTGGGCGATTTGTTTAAGAATATATGAATAACAATTAATTTATTCGACATTTTGATTTATTGTGTGTGCACCACAAATAATATAATAAATTATATCGATAGGGAGAGCTATAAATGTTTGTTTGGATATGAATTTTGAGGTGAAGCATCTGTGGTTTAATTAATGATTTCAGGGAAAATGGAAAATATATTGTTACATCCACGGTAATAAGTTTATGTTACATCCGTTGTGTCATGTCAGAACGAATTCATTGGATCAAAGAAGACTTTTATAGAATAGGGAAATCAACGCGCTATCCCGCACGTGGTTAGCGAGGGCGGGAGGGGCCTGTGCGGGTGTGCCGATTGCCATCTTGACCTGTCACGTACTTTGCTTGAAAAGTTCGTGCTATGGCTGACCCTACTAATAAAAAATACACACACATGATTCACTTCATGCATGCATGATATGCACTTCAAATGTATGACAAAAATGTCTATATGCCTCTTCCATAGGAATTAGGCCTTCCCGAGAGCGCGCCACCGCCCACCACACACGATCCTCCGCCTTCCTCATCCACTTCGCGGTATCCTCTTAAGGTCGTCAGTCCAACGGGTCGGAGGTCGTCCCACACTCTCGGGACGACCTATGGTCCAGCAGTGGACGCAAACAATCTGATTGTGTGATTGATGGGATTAGAAAGTAGAACTTCTAGGAAGACTACCTTACCTGTTGACGATTTCCTTGATTAGTGGCTATAGCGCCTACCCAGCACAATGCACTTCGCCAATGTCGAGTAGCTTGAAGAAGAAACATAGGGGATTGGTCGGTTAGTTTACCTGTTGTCCAGGCGTGAACCGGAAGATCTCGTTGTTGTCGCGGTACCACTTGACGGAGTGGAGCGGCGGGTCGCCCTTCTCGCTCACGTAGTGGCAGACGAGGTCGCCGTCGCGCCGCGGGTCGCCATACTGCGGCACCTCTAGGTACGTGATGTTGTGCGCTGTCACTATCACTGGACAAAGAAAAATAAACAATTTTATTATGATTCATCCATACCTCGGTCAGCAAATTAAGGTCGCTGCATACGTAACGTGTTCTTTCACGTCCCGGACGGGACGGGAGAATTTCTTGAACTACTAATGGACAACTGGAACGTCCCGCCCCGTCTTTTTTCAAGTTATCCATCATAGTAGTTCGAGAAATCCTCCCGTCCCGTCCGGGACGTGAAAAAACACGTTACATATTATTACACCTTTTATTAACCTTACAATATGCAGCGACCTTTAGTCTGGCCAATCAACGAGGTTAACGTAGCCAGTGTAAGCCTCATTAGTCATTATAGTGGTTTACATGATTATTTTGATTTGTAATCCGACATGATAATGTTAATTGAGGTCGGAGTACCGATAGATGTATAAAAATTAAATTAAAAATTTAAAAAACCCCCGACACATAAACCTCTAAAAAGTAAAAAAATAATAGGTAAATATGTATGGGCCCTTTAAGAATAGTATAAATAGTAAAGTTTTATCCAAGCGATATATTTTTATATTTTAGTTTTATAACCAATATATTTTAAAGCTCCCAAAATAAGTAATTACTTAACTGCACGTAAATTCTGATGCTCCATTTTTATATATGTCCACCAGACAACTATTTTAAAACCTTTTACAAGAAGACAGACCGATCCAGAGGGCCAATCATCCCCTAAATTCAATTTTAATGCCTCTGTGGGTTTGAGCGCGAGGGCATCATTATCTACGCGCATGAGAATGAGTAAGACATGTATTAGGATATATTGACGTCTCTCACTCTCTTATAGTTTATTTATGTCAATTAATTATTAATATTAAAAAAAAACTGCTAAAAATTAAAAAAATTGGGGAATTTACGTGAGGTAAGTAATGTTTTTATGTACCTTGATTACCTGATACCTGAAAATTGGCCGTCTAAGCAAGCTAGCAGGTCTGTAGGCATGCGTTCTTAGTACATAGTAACACTACTCAATCGTCCACATTTCGTTCGTCAGAAAATACGTGACGGCTGGTGGCCCTGGGATCTTTCACTATTGTAACAGAGGTTCCAATTGGCAAATGTCAAGTTGTCAAGATGGACGTTGCCTAGATACATAATTATTTATTTGAAAATAATGTTTTGGAAAACTCCGATACTTTGGATCGTAGGCGCGGAGTTTCTAATTTATAAAATATTATAATCACAGTTAAACGAGAAAACATCAATTCAATTATAATATCCAACAGTCAACCAAAGGCCACGAACAATCAACCCAAACCCAAACCATAGTCAAATTATTTTTAGGGTTCAGTAGGTATCTGTAGAAAAAAAAAAGATGTTGTAGGTAGCCTCGACTGTTGTAGTCGCGTAGGTGTGCATGACACCATTAAATATCGTAGGAGGCGATGACCCTCCGCGCGGCTGAGGTTCCCGCATCGTAGTCGCTTTGTCGCGCAGGTTTGGATGATGCATTAGGCGCACCTTCTTTTTATTTTATCTGCTTGAACTCAGCTTATTTACTTTGACAAAATACGTTTAAAATTCATCATCATCAGGATCAACCCATCGCCGGCTCACTACTGAGCACAAGTCTCCTCTCAGAATGAGAAGCTACCACACTGGCCAAGCACGTATTGGCACACCTCACGCACCTTTGAGTTGAGAGATGCTTGAGAGTTGGCATTATGGCCAACTCTCAAGCATGCAGGTTTCCTGACGGTGTTTTCCTTCACCACTTCGTTGTCTGTCTGTGTGTCATCTTTCAAGAGAATCAAAACTTATAAATTGGGTACTTCCCGTTTACGTAGAATCATGAAAGGCAGGTAGCAATATCTTATAGCCCAAGCACTCTACTCCTGTGGCCCAAGTAAAGAGAAAAATCCGACAACTGAATTGTCAATACATAAAAAAAAACTTGTACGGAACTCTTCATGTGTGAGGCAGACTCGCACTTGACCGGTTTTTGAAAGTTATGTCAAATAAAAATTTGACATGCAATAACAAACAAAATGAAATACAAGCCACTTTTTTCCTTATTTCATCGGGTGAAAGTCGATTTCAATTTAATCGTAGGTATATCTTGAAAAGCGAACTATTATACGACTACGTAAAATGGGTACATTTTTAAAGCAACGACATGTTAGAAACAGATATTTCGTTTTGGTCATGTTAAACTATGTGAGTCATTCAGATAATTCTTGATTTAGTGATGTTCGGTCAAAAATATTTCATGGAACGTATAATTAACATAACATTGATGTTACTTTTGAAGAGATATTAGCTGCCTTATTGGATTTATATTATTATAGAAATTGGGTTTTAGAATGGCACAAATAAACGGTAATTTATGAATAAAGTTTAAAAAGCGTGAAATAAAAATTAAATTAAAAATTTAAAAAACCCCCGACACATAAACCTCTAAAAAGTAAAAAAATAATAGGTAAATATGTATGGGCCCTTTAAGAATAGTATAAATAGTAAAGTTTTATCCAAGCGCTCGTTGCGCCAGGGGACCGCTACCTATGATAAACTATGAAAGTCATCTGTTGTAGAAAGAATAGTCTTTAGCGGTCCCCCGACGCAACGAAAGCTTGGATAAAACTTTACTATTTATACTATTCTTAAAGGGCCCATACATATTTACCTATTATTTTTTTACTTTTTAGAGGTTTATGTGTCGGGGGTTTTTTAAATTTTTAATTTAATTTTTATTTCACGCTTTTTAAACTTTATTCATAAATTACCGTTTATTTGTGCCATTCTAAAACCCAATTTCTATAATAATATAAATCCAATAAGGCAGCTAATATCTCTTCAAAAGTAACATCAATGTTATGTTAATTATACGTTCCATGAAATATTTTTGACCGAACATCACTAAATCAAGAATTATCTGAATGACTCACATAGTTTAACATGACCAAAACGAAATATCTGTTTCTAACATGTCGTTGCTTTAAAAATGTACCCATTTTACGTAGTCGTATAATAGTTCGCTTTTCAAGATATACCTACGATTAAATTGAAATCGACTTTCACCCGATGAAATAAGGAAAAAAGTGGCTTGTATTTCATTTTGTTTGTTATTGCATGTCAAATTTTTATTTGACATAACTTTCAAAAACCGGTCAAGTGCGAGTCTGCCTCACACATGAAGAGTTCCGTACAAGTTTTTTTTTATGTATTGACAATTCAGTTGTCGGATTTTTCTCTTTACTTGGGCCACAGGAGTAGAGTGCTTGGGCTATAAGATATTGCTACCTGCCTTTCATGATTCTACGTAAACGGGAAGTACCCAATTTATAAGTTTTGATTCTCTTGAAAGATGACACACAGACAGACAACGAAGTGGTGAAGGAAAACACCGTCAGGAAACCTGCATGCTTGAGAGTTGGCCATAATGCCAACTCTCAAGCATCTCTCAACTCAAAGGTGCGTGAGGTGTGCCAATACGTGCTTGGCCAGTGTGGTAGCTTCTCATTCTGAGAGGAGACTTGTGCTCAGTAGTGAGCCGGCGATGGGTTGATCCTGATGATGATGAATTTTAAACGTATTTTGTCAAAGTAAATAAGCTGAGTTCAAGCAGATAAAATAAAAAGAAGGTGCGCCTAATGCATCATCCAAACCTGCGCGACAAAGCGACTACGATGCGGGAACCTCAGCCGCGCGGAGGGTCATCGCCTCCTACGATATTTAATGGTGTCATGCACACCTACGCGACTACAACAGTCGAGGCTACCTACAACATCTTTTTTTTTTCTACAGATACCTACTGAACCCTAAAAATAATTTGACTATGGTTTGGGTTTGGGTTGATTGTTCGTGGCCTTTGGTTGACTGTTGGATATTATAATTGAATTGATGTTTTCTCGTTTAACTGTGATTATAATATTTTATAAATTAGAAACTCCGCGCCTACGATCCAAAGTATCGGAGTTTTCCAAAACATTATTTTCAAATAAATAATTATGTATCTAGGCAACGTCCATCTTGACAACTTGACATTTGCCAATTGGAACCTCTGTTACAATAGTGAAAGATCCCAGGGCCACCAGCCGTCACGTATTTTCTGACGAACGAAATGTGGACGATTGAGTAGTGTTACTATGTACTAAGAACGCATGCCTACAGACCTGCTAGCTTGCTTAGACGGCCAATTTTCAGGTATCAGGTAATCAAGGTACATAAAAACATTACTTACCTCACGTAAATTCCCCAATTTTTTTAATTTTTAGCAGTTTTTTTTTAATATTAATAATTAATTGACATAAATAAACTATAAGAGAGTGAGAGACGTCAATATATCCTAATACATGTCTTACTCATTCTCATGCGCGTAGATAATGATGCCCTCGCGCTCAAACCCACAGAGGCATTAAAATTGAATTTAGGGGATGATTGGCCCTCTGGATCGGTCTGTCTTCTTGTAAAAGGTTTTAAAATAGTTGTCTGGTGGACATATATAAAAATGGAGCATCAGAATTTACGTGCAGTTAAGTAATTACTTATTTTGGGAGCTTTAAAGCGTCTGCAAAGCAATACGGCCGACGCGGGAAGTGTCTGGGAGTATTGGCGACATATTTTTAAGGATATTGCCTAAAATATACGTAAAAATCAGTTTGGCGAATTTACGTGAGGTAAGTAATGTTTTTATGTGCCTTGATTATCAGATACCTGAAAATTGGCCGTCTAAGCAAGCTAGCACGTAGGCTAGGCATGCTTTCTTAGTACTTACTAACAGTACTCAATCGTATATATTTCCTGTGTCAAAAAATACGTAATCTCTGGTGGTCCTGGGATAAAAGTAATAAGAAAACCAGAAAAGAGCTGATAACTTCCAAACGGCTGAACCAATTTTTTTGGATTATAGCTAAGAACACTCTCGATCAAGCCACCTTTCAAACAAAAAAAACTAAATTAAAATCGGTCCATTCGTTTAGGCGCTACGAGGCCACAGACAGATACACAGATACACAGATACACAGATACACAGATACACAGATACACAGATACACAGATACACAGATACACAGATACACAGATACACAGATACACAGATACACACGTCAAACTTATAACACCCCTCTTTTTGGGTCGGGGGTTAAAAAACTAAACTACATAATGTGTTTAGTTTACAAATTATGAAATTTTAATTTTTATTAGTAGATACTATAATACAATGATATAGTTTTTAAGTCCGCGTCAGTTGGCAATCTTTACTGCCTGTCAATTTTTTTCGCCATACTCGTATCTATTCAAAAAATGCAAATTGGCAATAGGAAATAGTGAAAACTAGGCGAGAACAAAATTTAACTTTGTTCTTAAGAGAGTAAGAGCTTTCTCTTCTGCTCTAGTTCACGAATTCTCGAAATGTATCCCATACAATATAAATGTGTAATTTTTTCATAATTATTTGTGTTTTATTTAAACTTTCAATATAATGTCTATCCATACGGTAGTGATAAAAATAGTGTGTAATTTGAATTCCTAGAACTCAGGAATTCTACTTTAGAATCCTTCGCTTCGCTCTGAATACAATTTAACGTCCCGAGGATCAAAAGGCCCCTTGTGACACAAATATCTATTGAACAACCAAAATGTATTAAAACTATCAAAATTTAGCAAACATTTTTGTTGAGAACTGAATCATTAATGAAATTTGTTTCAAACAAGTTACTACTTGTTTTACCAACATGCGAACATAACAAGCAAAAACATTGAAGTTAAAGTTGACACATTAATATACTGTCGCACGTGTAACGAATTTCACTGAAAGCTTTTCATAATGTTTTAGTACATAAAATATTATTTTTGCTTTTCACAAATTTCCTTTACCGCGTCAATTAAGTATCTGTTTGTGTGCGTGTTTATAATTTTAGTTTTGTAGTTGTTTGGTAGATCGCTCTTTTGAGGACGGAAAATGTACTAATTGCTTTGTAATAATATGAAAGGGTTTTCCATTCATCCATACTATCCACCATAATAAAAATGCGCAAGAGTGTATGTCTGTCTGTCTGCTAGCTTTACCCGGCCCAACCATTTAACCGAATTTGATGAAAGGTACATAGTTAGCTTACATCCCGGGGAGGACACAAGCTACTTTTTATCCCGGAAAATCAAAGAGTTCCCACGGTATTCTTAAAGGTCCATCCGTTTAACCCATTTATATGTTTGTACAGAGGTAGCTTGCGTCCCGGAAATTGACATAAGCAACTTTTTATCTCGGAAAATCAAAGTTCCCACGAGATATTTATTAAAACTAAATCCACGCAGACGAAGTCGACGAAGCAAAACATAATTATGATAATATTTAAATATTATCAACTTGACTGACTGTACACAGATTCTAAAGCCGAGAAATTAAGCCGCGTACAGAAGGAGTTTAAGTTTCGCTCGGGTGCATGCGAAAGTAATTACCAGTGTAAGCCCGGGCTTAACCCAGATAAGAAATTTGTTAAAAGCCGAGACGAAGCGATATTATGTGGGTCGAAGTTTATGTTTATGGGGTTGCAAGTTGATGGAATATATATTAGATGATGCCCGCGACTTCATCCGCGTAGATTTAGGTTTAATAAATATCCCGTGGGAACTTTGATTTTCCGAGATAAAAAGTTGCTTGACAATTTCCAGGATGCAAAACTACCTCTATACCAAATTTCATACAAATCGGTTAAACTGTTGAACCCTAAAAAAACTAGCAGACAGATAGACAGACACACTTTCGCATTTACAATATTGTATGGAATGGTTATGCATAAAAAATGGTCAAGTGCGAAGCACACTCGCATACAAACGGTTCCGTACCACCGTACCTACACTATGTAGGTACCATCATCGTATAACATTATGCACTTACTTTTTAATGTTTAAGTTTGAATGGTTGCCATCTTGGTTTTTTATTATTTATTAAATATTATAGCGCCTATTATACTCAAGACCATAACTCAATACTCCGTTATAATTTAATTCCGCAATATTTCTTTTGTTCATAGACTCCAACGTCATAGCTAATCATAATCCGGTGAGATCCCAGTCAAAAGCTAAATTATAGCTAAATATCATCGAATAAAAAAAAAGACTGCAAAAATAATAACTTTAGATGATTCTTTAGGGTTTTAAGGGCGAGTTCGTCGGTTTAGGGTAAGGACGAGCCTTACATGGCTCCCTAGTCCCTAATCAGTTCAAAAAATTTATCTCCACTTTGCTAAAACTTCCATATTTTTAACCCCCGACCCAAAAAGAGGGGTGTTATAAGTTTGACGTGTGTATCTGTGTGTCTGTGTATCTGTGTATCTGTCTGTGGCATCGTAGCGCCCAAACGAATAAACCGATTTTAATTTAGTTTTTTTTGTTTGAAAGGTGGCTTGATCGAGAGTGTTCTTAGCTATAATCTAAAAAAATTGGTTCAGCCGTTTAAGAGTTATCAGCTCATTTCTAGTTTTCTTGTAGAAAATAAGGTTAGATAACCGTTAGGTTCATAATATTATGTCAATTGACAAATGTCAAGCTGTCAAGATGGACGTTGCCTAAATACATAATTATTTATTTGAAAATGATGTTTTGGAAAACTCAAATACTTTGGATCGTCGGGGGTGTTATAAATTTTTAATTTACACTTGTTGATGAATAAGTAATATTGATGCGTATACTCCATTTAATTTTTCTGTTTTCACCTATTTAGCGCGTTTATATAGGAAAAATTTTCATAAAATTTAAAATTCCGCATAAAATTTTACCTGAAGTTAACCTGTTTCTTGCGAAATTTCCTTGAAGAAGACCTTATGTTTTACTTGATGTAATATTCAGGAGGCCGCGGGCTATTTCTTCGGGCCGAGGCTTTTAACGCTCATTTGTACATAAAGAATTCATAAAGCGCCTCCGTTGATATACGAACCCAAGATACGTAACGCTGTTTAAAAATCTTATTAACATTACAAAAAATACAATTTCCATGAAAAAAAAACAAAATTGGAATCACCACCAGGCTGCAACATATCAACTATAACAGTCTGCCAATTCACACTTGGTCAGCGTGGTCGAAGGAGCGTGGTGGTGGTGGAGTTTGGCCATATGGCCAAACCCCTCTCCTCTGAGCGAAAGTGTCAACCAGCGATGGGCTAATGATGATGACGATACAGGGAAAAAAATAAGGATAGAATTTTCAAACTAATTTGGTTATGGTGGTCTGAGGTATCAGTTAATTTTGGTCTCTTGCCTAAAATAGTTTGGATTATACCCTGGCTGGGCTAAATGATATTACATTTTATTATCGCTCGTCATTCAATGTTTGTTTCTCAGTTGAATATTAAGCAACCATAGACTATGAAATTTTGCAAACACATTCTAGAACCTAATATCTGTACCAGTGATTTCCTAGATTTCTCTAAAAATATATAGTTTTAAAATTACACGGGCTCAAAGATTTGTATTTTTCTATCAAAAAAGGCCCAACTTTGTGCTCGTTGTTTTAAACGAAGCAATTTAACACATTTTGGAAAACCTACAGGCCTAGGAAATACAATGCATACTGTATACTAAAAATATATCGTTATATCTGTTATATTGTTACAATTATCATCAAACTACGAAAACTAGGAAATGGCTTAAAAAATTAGTTACCAATTTCAACCGAAACACAACATTCGAAACTAACAAGTTAAATGAAAGCTAAAAAATACGCAGCAAATTGAGAATCTCCTGTTTTAAATCCGTTAAAAATAAAATAAAATAGAAACTTTTATATTCAAATAAAGTTTTCTGTCAAAGGCATGCCGTGTGAAATTGCTGTTTCTGACTAGTGCTTTAATTTTACTTTGCGAATAAAATCTACAATTTATCCATTTACCTACAAGATAATTCCCGCGACTTCGTCCACGTGGATTTAGTGAGGAATTGTGATTTCCCGCGATAAAAAGTAGCCTATATCAGTCCCTATATATTTAATTAGATATATCCATTAGAAAAATCACGTCAAGCCCAATTTTTAAGGACATTATGAAGAACCATCAGGCATAGAAGTTTCATCGTGATGTTTCCCTTCGTCGTAAAGGTAAGTAATATATTCATTGATTAAAACACACATAGCTCCGAAAAGTTAGAGGTGAGTGCTCCAGGTTTGAACCCCCGAACTCCCGAATAGAAGAGCACCTAAGTAGGCCCCATAGGCTGTCGCCACACCAAAAATATGCTATTTTTTTATTCATTATAGCCAAGCGCTTGACCACAATCCCACCTGATGGAAAGTGATGATGTGGCCTAAGATGGGACGACTTAGAAGGTTCAGTATCCACTCTTGTTTTAAAGATACCCGGATTGTAATTGGTAGGAAACACAGATCGCGGAAGAATACTCCAAAGTTCAAATCGTAGCCATGCATATTATGAGGAATGATGACGCAAAACGTTTCGTGGGTGTAGATAGAATGTCGACGACATAAGGCTGGAATTGTGGTTTGGTGGTAAAATGGTGAAGGAGGGGGACAAGATCGAAAAGTCCCTGTGCTATAATTATGTACTAACAGTTGAATTCGTTTCAGAAAATAATATATCCTATCAAATGAAAAACAAAGGAAATTTTACGAACGTCTAAAAAGATAAAATGAAAGAACGAAGTCGTACATTGTAAACCACAAAAAAAATATTTTCTATAGGAAGATTTTAACAAAGGATTTGAATGTATTTCCCCAGGAATCTATTTGTAACAATATCTTTGTACATTTTATTCGTTATTCTGTTTAGAACAACCAAAAATTTAGGAAAATACTTAGTGATTTTGTATTTTTTCATACATTCATATAAAGAATACATTTTAACCGTTTTATTTTAAAAATTGACTATAACATTGGTTCGCTAGCATGAACACGAAGAAACATTTCTTGTCTGCATTATGAAGGGAAACTTCAGGGAAATTTCAGCTTTCTAGGTCCAAAGGTTTGGGCTGGACGTTATTGAGTCAGCCAGTGAGTGGGAGTCAGGACTTTTAATAGATTCAAAAGATAAATATAAAAGTTTTCAGTATTACGTAGATACTTATAATAAAAAACAAAAGTAAAGAAAAACAAAAAAGAAACTTTAATCTGCATATAAAATTGAATACGTATTCATGAATTAGCATAACAATACCCTTGAAATGTCCCCGTACCTACTTTACATCCCTGAGAAAAGTTCGTAAAAACTGGAAACGGGAGAAACTCTGAATGGTTTCGTTTTCTCATATCGGATTTTGTCGTTGTAAGTCACTGATATACATAACCCAAAGATACACAGTTATTTAGAAATCCCTAAAATCACCACTCAACTCATAATTTTTAAAAGCGAATGTGTATATGTGAATGTGTATACTGGTATATTTGCTTTGTTGGTTTGTTCTTCAATTACGTCGTAACGGAAGAACTTATTGACATGATTTTTCGCATGGGTATACAATATACATATTTAAAGACCTAAGCTATGATGATGACTGGGATTTCATGCGCGTGGATATAGATTTTATAAATCGGTGACACATCACAAAATATCGGTCACAAAAAAATCGGTGATTTCCACGACCGGCAAACTAGAAACCGTGATAGGCTCGCATATCCTACGCTCCGCCTCAGGAAAGTTGGAAAATCGTTTGTGGGAATGAGTGTAATATTTTATAATAAAATTCCACAATCAATTTTGGACTTGCCTTTACACAAGTTTAAAAAATCTATTAAAAGTATGCTCCTGAAAAAAGCTTATTATACAATCGAAGATTATGTAAATGACAAAAAAGCTTGGATTTGATGCGCTCCAGCAATACACGGCGCTGCAATTGCTTGTATACAGTATGGCATATTATTGTAAATTGTACATTTGAAAAGAGCAACCGCCGAGTTTCTTGCTGGTTCTTCTCGGTAGGAACAGCATTCCGAACCAGTGGTAGATTATTTTGACGATTCAAAAGCACTTGTAAAAGTTTAATTGAATAAAAATAATTTGAATTTTGAATTGAATTTTGAATTTTATAAATCTCTCGCTCTGCGATTTTTTAAAAATGTGACGGGATTAAAAAAATCGATTAAACGAAATCGCAGGATCAGCTACAAAAAATGAAGAAGTAGGAAACACCCTGACTTTCTGTGGAAAGTGGGTACGACTATTTTGTGGCCGTCTAGACACTTTCTAGGTAGGTATGCAACTTTTACTTAACTTTCAAATTTTTATCTCCACTGTATGACAGCGCGGCGGGGCAAGTCCGTGGCGTGTGGATTGTGGAAGTTTCTACAAGAAACCATGTCCAACAGCGAGCATCTATCGGTTAATAATTTTGATGATGGTGTGTATCTTTGGTGTCCCTAAATCAATATCATTCGCCTTGCTTTTTTTTCTACCAAGTAAGTTGATGTTTTACTCCCAGAATTTTCAGCTCGCGTATAAAGGACGTGCATTACTTTTGTGTAAAGCAATTTTGTTAACATTTTGTATAATGCCCTGCATGAGTATTATTTTTTTCCTCTATTTTCATTTTTCAACAGTCTGTGAATTTCGCTAATTACAATTTCACTTTGAACATTTGGATAAAAGCTTTTTAGATTATTACATTGAAAATACTGTAGTTGATATTCATAAGGATTATTCCTCGAGCATTTTTTCTTAATTTATTTATTTGTAGGTAGGTATATTCTTGTCGTAATTTGTTAATGAATATTTTAAATATACATTTTAAGACTCCATGATTTCTTTAAGGCTGGAGCTTTTAACCAATATTTTTTTTAAAGGATCATGAGGAAACCTGCACGCCTGAGGGTTTTCCATAAAATTTTCAAAGGCATGTGAAGTTTACCATTCCGCACTTGGCCAGCGTGGCAGACTATGGCCTAAGCCCTTCTCATTCTGAGAGGAGACATGTGCTTAGTAGTGAGCCGGCTTTAGGATAATGATGGCGATGACGGTATAAACGTGTTAGATTAGGTACCTACGTGGTAAATTCATCATCATCATCATTATCAACCGATAATCGTCCACTGCTGGACATAGGTCTCTTGAAGGGACTTCCACACACCACGGTTTTGCGCCGCCTCAATCCAGCGGCTCCCTGCGACTCGTTTGATGTCGACTGTGGGTAATGGTAAGTGTAGTGGGTAGTGGTAAATTAATAAATAATTATTATATTATATAATTTAAATTTGTTATTAAAATTTGACTGTTTGAAATTATATTTAAATTGAAATTAATCACAAATCTAAATCACTGACCTAGAAATATTATATTCAAAATAAATTGGAAACTGAATTATAATAATTCAGTCGGAATTAAAGCTTCGCCGTTATTATCTATCTAACGGGCCGAGTACGCTCAGATTACGCTTTATACTAGTTGGGGGCCCAAGGTGCTAGAATGACGACCTAGCACCAGAAAGCGCAGCATTGGTAGACCCCTAAGTCAAAGGTACACAACTGAAGACATGAAAGTAATAGTCGAAGAAAGTTGGATTCAGGCGCAAGACCGTGGCGTGTGGATGTCCGTGCAAGTAACCTATGTCTATCGGTTGATGAGATTAGGTTAGGTCAGTTCAGGTCTAAAGTGTGCGCTGTCCCAGAGCTAGACCTGCTTTGGCGGGTGCCGTTGGCTGGGTTGCAGTTGAATACGTTAGTGTCTTGTGCCCAGCAACAACGAATGAGACGGAAAGCCGTGAGGTTTTAGTCGGCAAGAGTCCGACATAACCACCGCGCCTCCCCGATCTCGATGGTAACTATGAGGATTTCCCGACGTAAAAAAAGGCCAGTTCGGGTCTAGATGGCTTCATCAAACCTCTGTATTATCAAGAGCCTTTAACAGTCCTCAGCTGCACTAAAAGTCTCTCCGAACGGGAGGATTTGCCCATAATAACCACGCTGGGCGGACCGGTTGGTGATCGTAGTATATGGTATAGTATATGGTAGTAGCACAGAGAACGCTGTAGCCCGTTATCCATTAGTCCCTTAAGTCGCCTCGTACGACACCCGTGGGAAGAGGAGGGGGGTGGACGACTGTATTCTGAACTGCTGTCACCAGACGGAACCTCCGTATTTATCTATCCTTGAGAGCCCGCTTCTTCGGTAACTCGTTGGTGGATGGTTTCCACGGATGACGGAAACGACGTTATTTGTGCATATCACCCTTTCCCTCTAACTGCACCTCACCCCGAGAGAGGTGCAGTAATATTGTTAAGGGTATAGATAATGGAGGGGAGCAGGTGGATGAGGATGGTGGAGGACGGTGTTTGGTGGCACGCTCTTGGACAGGCCTATGTCCAGCAGTGGACGCTTACAGGCTGATGGATGGATGGATACATCATGGAGAGATAAATCGATATGTAGCTTAATTATAGATCTGAGAATAAAAAATAGAATAGTAGACATAATACGTTTGTATGGAGAAGCGCGTAAGAAGCGTACTCTTAATCTGGGATATGGGCAAGTGGCGTGGTTGTCGCGATCACAGTAAAGCCTAATAAAGCCTTGCCCAGTAGGTAATTACCTAACAAGTCCGGTTAGCACTCGGAATGCCGCCGGGATTACATCGTTTAACACGAGCAATGACGATTAAATGCGCACTGACAGATGACAAAAAGGCGAGCATTGTACAATGTAAATGTCCCTTTCATTCAATTGAATAGGACCTGTTCTTTTTATGTCTCTGTTTTAATGTCCAGGAATAAACAAGTTGTAATTTATTGTAATTAGAGATGGAAGAGTTGGTTCTAAAGAATCGTGGTGCCGATTTGAAAAAACCGGCCAAGTGCGAGATTGACTCACGCACAAAGGGTTCCGTACTCGAGTATTTTTTCCCGACATTGTGTACGATAAATTAAAAACTATTTTGCATACAAATAAATAAAATCCTGTTTTAGAATATCCTTCAATCATGCCTCAACGAAGCAACAGATCGGCGTGATTTTTGCATGAATACCTATATTATGTAGTTAGAGAAAACGAGAATGCATAGACTACTCTTTATCTCGGAAAATTAAAGAGTTCCCACAGGATTTCAGAAACTTGTATCCACGCGAACGAAGTCACGGGCGTCAGCTAGTTCATTAGTATACGGCGGAAAAAATTCCTAAATCAAGACGTATTTCTTACTTCATTTTTACAAAATTCATTCTTAGTAACGAACTGGCGAACAAATTTCATAACTCGTCCAAATATCGCAATTTTACGAGAAATGAGTGCCCATGATGCTTTATGAATTCTTTACGCACAAAATACGTTAAAAGCCTGCGCGAGTAGAACCGCCTAAATATTCCGTTTTACCAAAAATAAAGCGTGTATCAAGAAAAAATTCTTGAGAAATTATTTACGTTTAAAAAAATATCCTTAGAAACATCGCAATACAAAAATATTATCATCAAAGAGTATTTTAAAAATCAAATTAAGAAAAAAAAGTCGTGGGCATCATCTACTAGGTATCTTTTTTTTCTCTCTCGTCTGGCTTTTCAAAGATTGGCCAATGTCAAGTTTGTAGTTATTTGTAACAAGTTAGGGAAACTATACAAGTATGGACTTCGTCTGTGTCGGCGTGGTGTCGGCGCTCGCCGACAGACGCACGGCACCCCTTTTAGAGTGTTTTCCAAACAGTGTTAACAAAAAAAAAAAAAACACTCCAAAAAGGCAGAGCACGCCCGCCAACACAGACGTAGTCCCTACTAGGTATCTTCTTCTTATTCTTGTCCTTATCCCACGCTAAAGCTGATTTCAAACTACGGAATATAATATATAAATATCGCTCACCCTACTTTTAAATGTCACTGTTCACTTTCCGTAGTTTGAAGGGTCGGCACAATATGTCTTCCTCTTCCACTCACTTCTGTCATCCGTCAACGCATTACCCACCCCTTTTACATTGGTACATAATATCCTCTTTCACGCAACCCATCCATCATTTTCATCCCTCCACTTGCTCATATTATGTGAGCCTATCAGCTTCTAGGCACCTACTATCTTAAATTTAAAATGGATGCAGCTTGTGTTCGAAAAATTTTAAATAACATGAAAAGAAAAAACAAAATAAAGCACATAAAACTGTATGTAACAATACGATATCTCTATATTTACTCGTAGCTATATTCAAATTCGTGGAAGTCCGTAAAAAAAACTGGAAAAATGCAAAATGATTTTGCTTTCTCATATCGCGTTTTGTCGGGGCCGTTGTCCCGCCTTGCTTTCCCCGTATTTGACGTTTCACTCCTACGTATCCTGCATTCTTAATAAAGAATTCGTGTATTATGATTTCTTTTTTAGTATTTTTCGTATATTTAACGTGAATAAAATATTTGGGATTGTTTGGTCTCACTTATCTTCAATATTTTGAGTTAGTTTTAGTTATAGTTTATTTACTTTTTATAAACCGATAGAGGATGCCCACGACTTCGTCTGCGTGGATTTAGGTTTTTAAAGATCCCGTGGGAACTGTTTGATTTTCCGGGATAAAATGCCTATGTCAATTACAGGGACGCAAGCTACCTCGGTAACAAATTTCATCGGTTAAGCGGATGGGTTTTTAGGAATCCCGTGGGAACTCTTTGATTTTCCGGGATAAAAAATATCTATGTCCGTCCCCGGGATATAAGCTAACCCTGTACCAAATTTCGTCAGAATCGGTTAAACTGTTGGGCCATAAAAAGGTAGCAGACAGACAGACAAACAGACACACTTTCGCATTTATAATATTAGTATGGATTTAATCATCTTACGTATACTATTTCTATAGTGAACTAAATACTGACTAACTAAAATCTTTTATTATAATCCGAGATAAAAAGTAGCATATGTCACTCTCCACTCACCTATTATATCCATGCAAAAATTCACGCCGATTTGTTGCTCGTTATGGCGTGATTGAAGTTCAAATCAATAAACAAACCAATAAACCAACAAACAAACACACTTTCGCATTTATATAATCATTATATTTCCACGACCTTAATAAAACCGATCTTTTGACGAAAAACTTAAATTGACGTGGGCTATCATCTATTTGGTAATATTTCTTCAATATGTATTAGGAATTTTGCTCCTAAGAATTTTACTTAATTTATTTGCGTGTAACATTACACGCCTACGGCCCGGGCTTAAAATTACCGCCTTAATTTTTTGCCACGGAGCTTCTCTGAAACAAATTGCACAAATCGCGAATTGATATGGAAGATTTTTCACTACTGACCAATCAAAAACACATATGCAGACTTCTGCACAGAAGTTTGTCTAACGAAAGTTCATATAATGGACGCTTAAAAGGCTTTTACGGCAGTCTATCCGTCACTAGCTCCACAGACATGTAGTTTAGTTCTCATTTGTATATTAACCAATCAAACTCGATCTAATTTTCTAGACACGTTCTAGAAAGTAATGTCTATGTCTGTGATTTGCCAGATTTTCGTAAAAATTACTAGTTTTAAAGTTACACGGGTTTAAAGGTTTCTGGAGACCGTGTGACTTTAAAACTGAATATTTTAACGGAAATCTGGAAACCACAGACATAATATATTAGTTCCTACTACGTATTAACAATCATTGAGTTTGATTAGTTAGTATTCTATTGTAAAGTAAGTAGTAAGTCTACTATAAAATACTTAAAGATTCATTTTGAAATTGAAGGGTACTATTGTTAGTCTTAATTGTAGTTTTTATTGTTAGTTTTAAGAATTATTGTACTTTTGGCTTATTGAGTAATTAATTTAATTATTATAGATTTTATGCAAGGAATGTCTTGGTTAAGTTTTTCTATTTAGAAGTTTTAGATTAAGCATGTTGAGTTAGCCTGTAAGTGAGTATACATTGAAGTTTATATAAGTCGTCATAATTACTTTTCTTTGTATACCGTTGGCTTCCTATTAAATAAAATAAAAATAAAAAATAATGAAAGCCAAATTACGTTTGCTTGGAGTACTAATAAACTCGTCTTAAATAAAATTTACAGTTTTTTTAAAAGTATGAATCACCAAATAATTGAATCAAAAACTTGCCACACACATACGTAAATTCATTAAGCTTACAACGCTTTTTTGACGTTAAAGTTTAAAAAAAAAAACAAAAAGTTTCACACGTAGTTTGGCAAAACTGTTGAAACTCGGTACGAAATTTGAATTTGGACGCAAAATTTTAAGTGTTTTGGTAAATTTCAGTAAGTCTGCAAATTCGGAAAAGCTGAATGTAGAGTACACCTTAACTCGTGCCATGGTTTATTCAATAGTTTGAGGTAACCACTCGTAAACAACTAATTTTGTGTGTGAGATGAGAGAGAGATAGTATGTGAGTTACAGGTTTTAGGGTTCCGTAACTCAAAAGGAAAAAGAAATCCTTATAGGGTCACTTCGTTGTCTGTCTGTCAGTCCGTCTGTCGTGTCTGTCAAGAAAACCTATAGGGTACTTTCGGTTGACCTAGAATCATGAAATTTGGAAGCACAAGTAATTATAAAACCAAAATCCGTGAATTTTTGGATGTAAGTAACATCACAAAAAAAAGGGTTTATGAACAACTAATTAGTATTTTCAATTTTCAAAGTAAGATAACTGTACTTACCGAGTGGGGTGCCTATCATAATATGAAAGGGCTTTACCTGTACATTCTGAAACAGATTTTTGTTTATTCTTATACATAATGGTTTTTATTTTTCGTGCAAAATGTAGAAAAAATACCCGAGTACGGAACCCTCGGTGCGCGAGTTTGACTCGCACTTGGTCGGTTTTGTTCAAACTTACTTCCTGCTTCACGGTTCCCGACTACCCTCTGACATTTGTAAAGTTATAATAACTTTGAAATTAGAAAACAGAAGTTCAAAGTTCGATAAAAAGAAGTGTTCCAAATAAATGTATTGGGAAAGTCATAGGTCATAGAAATAACATAAATATCTAGTATCTAAGATATTTTTTCCAAAAGCGTAGTCCTCAGAACATAGTGATATAAAGTCAAGTACATCATTCGCAGGGTCATTTGTTACTATGTACAATTGTACAATAGGTATATTATATCTTTCGACCCTTACAGAGGTTTTGATGCTTCAATTTATTTTTATCGCTGAATAAAATCTTTGCGCACATTTCTGACAAGTACCTAATTCTGATTTTTAATTATAAACGAAAATGTATTTTTAGGGGTTCCTGAGACGAAGGGTGTGAACGGGACCTACTACTACTATACTACGGTATTACTGAGCCACCGTTTTCCGTCCGTCCGTCCGTTTTCGTGCGTCCGTCAGCGGGCTGTATCTCGTTTACCGTAACAGATACAAGGTAGAGAGTTGAAATGTTCATATTATTTTATTCAAATACAAGTAAGCCCTTGTATGTAATATCACCTGGTGGTAAGTGATGATGCAATCTAGGGGTGGTAACTAGCCACGGCCGAAGCCTCTCACCAGACCAGACCAGAGAGACCTTGTCCCTGTCTTGAATGTGCAATAATCTTAACAAGAATATAACCGATCCAAATAAATTCGTCTTTAGATCGACCGTCCCGCAGTTTTTGTCTCATCTCGAAATGTCTCAACTTTGCCGAACAAAATGGCCTCATTGTGTAACTTTGGCAGAAATCAGGCCTATTCATCGGCATGATAATTTAAGAGAAAATTAATGAAAGAGGAATAATTAGGAACTCATTTTAATCAAAAAAAAATCCTGTCAAGTTACAGGCGAAATATGAATAAGTAATTCTTACTTAATTATATTATAGCATGATTTATAATTATTTTATTCCTCT